>NC_137628.1:13859603-14513743 GCF_963383615.2 Lipophrys pholis
TATTGTTGTTATAGGAACAGTTCTCCTGCTCTGCTGTCCAAGAAAAAATGAATGATCATTGACATTGTAGTAAATAATCTTCAACGTCTCCAGGAACGGTGCACCCCCCTCTGATGTACAAGAAAAATATTGTTAATTTCTCATGCAATGTTGTTGTACTATGGATTAATGTTAATGCTGTCTGTTTGTTAAATATTTGACATCTTCTACCTATGTAGTTCAAAAAACATATAGGTAAAGGTACAATTTCCTAATACAAGAAAATAAGTTAAACACGTGCCCTGTTAATGTTATAGAAACAGTTCTCCTGCTCTGTTGTCTAAGAAAATATAAAGGTTCATTGAGATTGTAGTAAGTAATCTTCAACGTCATCATAAATGTACTAAAGTATATCTCTAGTTGTCCTAAGATAAACAAAACACCTTATAGTTTTTCCAACTATAATAAAGTATTCTGTGGCTTTTATTACTCAAGAAAGCTACTTAATCAAAGCCTGTATTTGTTCACATTTACTCAAACTACTGGTCATGTTTCTATATGTTCTATGTTGCTTTGTGTGTCATATCAGATACGATGGAAACAGAAAAGGCCGACAGAGTAAACAACGTCTCATTGATGGAGAGTTTCCTCATTTCATAATGTCCACCTTTAAATTAGGATCCAGATTGTTGCTGCTCGACTGGAACATCAACTAATTTAATTTAAACTAGTAGTCGGGTTTATATAATTATTCAGTGTTATATCAGATCGAAAGGTAAATGAAGACAGAGAAGTTCCTCATTTGACATGTTTAGGCTTTATGCTTCATCTTTACAGGAATCTTGAAGAAATCTTCATTTAAATCGTGTCTTGAAAAGCGACACATGATTTAGATTTTCCTCAACGGCAGCAGCTCTGCTCACACACTGCGGACAGACCAGAGAGAAACTGAAGAGTCTCCTGCAACCAACCTCCAGGGAAATGATTCACACTTTCACTACGTCGCAGCTCAAATTCTAGAAATGTGTCAAGAATTAGAAACAATAAATTCACACTTTTAGAACAAATTTGAGACGTTTCACTGAGACGATGATTTTCTAAGCAGAATATTAAACTAGGAAATCTAATTTCTCTCTTTAGAAATGTAAATGAATAACTACAATTTGAGTTTATAGGTGAAAGGGTCGATTTAACATTTATGTGATCCTATTTCACAATTAAAAATGTCATTCCACTAAAAGTATTAATTAGATAAGATCTTTCATTTGCGTGCGTGCGTGGCTACGTGTGTGTTCATCTTAACATTTTCTCAAGGATAAGAGCCAATATGTGCAAAGACACCAGAATGGATCACAATATGGGTGTAATGCCCCCGGAATGACCATAAATAAATAACTACAACGAGGTGCAAGAATCACAGCCGAGTGACAGGAAATGATGATGAGTGCATCACAACCATTTCAAGTGAAAATATAAACGTGTCAATGAGTTTTGCGTGTCGACACGAAAATAGTGCTCAGCGCCAGTAGAAGCACAACTTCTTGAAAACACTCCTTTTCTATGGATTTAGTATAATTATCTAATGTTTATGAGTGGCAGATTTCATTGGATGTTAGTTCAAATAGTTATATGATGCATTTGTACTAGGATTATAAAATTAAGATTCTTTAAGTGTACATAAAGAGGTTTTTAAGACGATGAATTACATGATTGTAGGACAACTCGTCCACAAAACTGCAACGCTGGACACCTTGTCCACGGACAGCACCCTCAGAGGACAACTCGTCCACGGATGAGATTTCAGAATTTCTTTGAGAAAATATATCCTGTACAATGTACTTTTACATGTTGTTATTTCCAAGTGATATTTTTCATATTTTTCATGTATCTAGTATATGTCCATATATATTTAGCATAGTCTCATATGGGTTGTTTCTCTTTGTTTACCATTTTCTTAATGGTAAACAAATTGAACAAGTGCATATAAATCAATTTTTAGGAATTACTTTTGATGAAAGCTCAGTTGGAAGCCGCATATAAATATCGTGAAGTCAAAATTAGCAATAAATAATGGCATAAAGTGTAAAATCAGATCAGCATTAGATCAAAATTCACTCAACTTATTATATAACTCCCTTATACTTCCAAATCTGAGTTATGGTGTGAAAATATGAGGAAATAATTATAAAACTAACGTTGATCCTTTTTTTTTTCTTTACCTCAGAGGAAGGCCATGAGACTCATAAATCAAGCTGATTATTATACTCCAACAAATCTTCTGTTTGCCACACCAAAGATGCTAAAAATACACGATATTGTCGACCTTAATACACTAGCATATTATTGTGTCAAATACTTAATAATCCTTCCAAATGTGTTAAATATACTTTGAAATCCTTCAAAGTATATTTGATACTTTGAAATCCTTCAAATCAATAATGCTAAAAGCATTAGTCGTGGGCAATAATGAAACATATATGTCATGTTTTTTTTGTGTCAAATATACTTAATAATCCTTCCAAAAGTGTCAAATATACTTTAAAATACAATCCTTTGAATCAATAATGCTGAAAAAATGTGTCGAAGACGAGATGTCCGGAACCACATGGACGAGTTGTCCAGGGTTGCAGTTTTGTGGACGAGTTTTCTGTGGATGAGTTTTCTGTGGACAAGTTGTCCATGCACCACTCCCCCTGGCTCCAGCTCACCTGTGTCACCAGGGTTCCTGCCAGCCAATCAGGTGCTCCCTTCTCCTCACCCCTTCAAACCTTCACACCTCTCCCTGGTCACTGCATACTGATGTAAATGAGATCTTCCACAGGAAAAACAGGCAGATTTTGCTTTCAGCTGAAGGTCAGATGAAGCTGAACTTCCCTTTAGTAAAAAGTCGATGAGGGGCGGATGTTATACATTGAAACATGAGACAAACTGACAGTTCAAACAAAGATAAATCACAGAAAATGTATATCTTGTATATAAATCGTATAATAATCCCTCAAGCATGTCATACAATGTAACTGCAAAACAAAAGTTTCAATCCGGAAAAAAACGCTTCTGTGTAAGAGTTTGGTCCAGCACTGAGTTTTGCCCGGTCCAATATGGCGGAGGCATTGGCTTTACAGGTCAACAGAGCAGAGCGCATGAGCAAAGTGTACGACTGCACATGCGCAGATCTTCACACTGTAACTCTCGGCGCTGCCGACTGTGGCCGGATGGAAGCCTCACGAAGTGGATAAAAAAAATCTTTTTGTAAGTTCATATTTACTCAATAACTGCATTGTTGTCTGTCAAGTGCTCCAAATTGTGTATCTAACTTTAAATTAACTGGTAATTTTATACCGTAAACTATTCGCGAGAAGTTGAATCTTGCCGTATTTCATTTGTAATTAACGAGTTAACTAGTCGGTTAATGGCCGCACTTTGTTTCATTCCGCTTTTCTTTTAAACGTCATCATTAGTTAAAGTTTTACGTACTCTTTTGGTAAAAGTTGATAATGTATTTTCTGGGTCGAGCAGGTTGTACAGTGTTAATTAGTGGCTTGTTAATGACGTTTTATGCTCTCCTTGTGGTGGCGCTCGACAAAATTAACCTCACTTCTTCTAATAACGTGGACTCTGTTGCTGCTCTGGTAAAATGTCTGCATGTTTCCACTCCGGGAGGTTTTCGGGTTCATATATTTGCAGTAGGAGCCGTAAACTTTGCTCAATAACGTTATAAAGTGCAGTCAGAGTTTGACTCTGATGCCTGCAGTACCGCCCCTTACCACTGGAGGCGCGTCTTTCTCTGTGCTCATCCTGCGACCTCAAATCGTCTTTTTTCTTTCCTACAAGTTTCCTCCAGCATGTCGGATTTAATCCAAACACTCTCAGAGCTGCTCTGCTGGACTTTAATCCACATTATTCCGTGTTTGATGAAGATATAAGCATTTTTTCAGATGTGTGTTTCTATTGGTGCAGAACGGGTCACGTGTTCACGGAGGCGGACTTTATTTTAAAATAAACCCTCGTTAAAGTGTTCAAACTCACCGGATCAACAGCAGCTCGGACTTTATAGTTTTTTCCTTCAGTTTTCTCTTGTTTTCTTGAAGAATGGCGCGTTGATGTCAGACCGGGATTCATGTTGACGTTGCGGAGGATGAGTGCCTCTGCTCAGTGCGGCGGTCGGTATCGCTTCTCGGCCTTTTGGCTAAGATCAAGTGTAGTATCTGTTCTTATCAGTTTAATATCTGATACGTCCCCTACCCGGGGACCATATATTAAATTGATTTTTGGAACAGGGAGATGGAATAGGGGCTTGCTCCGTCCACTCCACGCATCGACCTGGTATTGCAGTACCTCCAGGAACGGTGCACCCCCCTCTGCTGTACAAGAAAAAAATACACTTAATCTCATGCTATGATGTTGTATTACAGATTTGGGTTAATGTCATATCTTGTTAGAGTACTTCCATCTATGCAGTTTAAAGCATATGTCTACAGGTATAAAGTCCTATTATATCAAATTACATTTAACTGCCCTTATATTGTTGTTATAGGAACAGTTCTCCTGCTCTGCTGTCCAAGAAAAAATGAATGATCATTGTCATTGTAGTAAATAATCTTCAACGTCTCCAGGAACGGTGCACCCCCCTCTGATGTACAAGAAAAATATTGTTAATTTCTCATGCAATGTTGTTGTACTATGGATTAATGTTTATGCTGTCTGTTGTTAAATATTTGACATCTTCTACCTATGTAGTTCAAAAAACATATAGGTAAAGGTACAATTTCCTAATACAAGAAAATAAGTTAAACACGTGCCCTGTTAATGTTATAGAAACAGTTCTCCTGCTCTGTTGTCTAAGAAAATATAAAGGTTCATTGAGATTGTAGTAAGTAATCTTCAACGTCATCATAAATGTACTAAAGTATATCTCTAGTTGTCCTAAGATAAACAAAACACCTTATAGTTTTTCCAACTATAATAAAGTATTCTGTGGCTTTTATTACTCAAGAAAGCTACTTAATCAAAGCCTGTATTTGTTCACATTTACTCAAACTACTGGTCATGTTTCTATATGTTCTATGTTGCTTTGTGTGTCATATCAGATACGATGGAAACAGAAAAGGCCGACAGAGTAAACAACGTCTCATTGATGGAGAGTTTCCTCATTTCATAACGTCCACCTTTAAATTAGGATCCAGATTGTTGCTGCTCGACTGGAACATCAACTAATTGAACTTAAACTAGTAGTCAGGTTTATATAATTATTCAGTGTTATATCAGATCGAAAGGTAAATGAAGACAGAGAAGTTCCTCATTTGACATGTTTAGGCTTTATGCTTCATCTTTACAGGAATCTTGAAGAAATCTTCATTTAAATCGTGTCTTGAAAAGCGACACATGATTTAGATTTTCCTCAACGGCAGCAGCTCTGCTCACACACTGCGGACAGACCAGAGAGAAACTGAAGAGTCTCCTGCAACCAACCTCCAGGGAAATGATTCACACTTTCACTACGTCGCAGCTCAAATTCTAGAAATGTGTCAAGAATTAGAAACAATAAATTCACACTTTTAGAACAAATTTGAGACGTTTCACTGAGACGATGATTTTCTAAGCAGAATATTAAACTAGGAAATCTAATTTCTCTCTTTAGAAATGTAAATGAATAACTACAATTTGAGTTTATATGTGAAAGGGTCGATTTAACATTTATGTGATCCTATTTCACAATTATAAATGTCATTCCACTAAAAGTATTAATTAGATTAGATCTTTCATTTGTTCCACATTGTTGCGGCAGCAAGTGGGCAGTAATACAAGAGGAGCAAAAGGAATAACAGTGGATTAAGTATCACAGAATAATGGAAATGTACTGAGTTGAACATTTTTCTCTTGTGATTTATACTGCAGACTCCCAACAACTGACCACTGGAAATCAGTACTGAAGTTACATTTTTATTTTCTGTATAAACAGACAGAATACAAATGAAGACATAACGTGAGGACGGTGGAGGTTGAGAGGAGGAGGAGAATGATTTAATCTTTATGTTCCAGCAGACTCACACTCTGTTATCCATGCAGATACAGAGACTGTGTCCTCATGACTGATGTGTTTGTGACAGCTGTGTGAATAAAAAAAGTTTTTATAACGTATCTTTTTTTTGTATCAAATCAACCTGAAACCTGAGTAAGAATATCCTTCTACTCTATTATTTTCTATTCTATTGATGTTTGTCTGTACCAGTAAATTAACATGCAGTTCTCAGCAAAGACACCAGAGGGTACTGCAGTCAAAAAGACGCGCGACAACCAGGAAGTAATGTTTATATTGTTTTTAATTAACATAACTATTTCAATCATGCGTACACCATTTTAAAATAAAATCACATATTTACTTCTGATTAATTCATTAATTAATTTGTTCTTTAAAAAAAAAAATGGCACACGTAAAGTGGGATTGGTGACGCTTTCATATGCTGTCGGACATTTGATCATCAAGCGGAGTCTCGTAAAAGTAAAGGCGACACATGCAGTACTATCGTTTAATAGTATAATAATTAAATTTCAACGAATATTCAAATATATCACGTCGATTGTTTAAGAAATCCTATCAATAATAGCCGCTAAATCTGAGATTGCGTTCTAGAGTTTATAAAGTACGACGTTTACAGTGAATCATGAACGCAACACGTCCCGTCCAACATGGCGGCGCAGCGCAGGAATTTGATGGTAAGTGTAAGTTTTCTCTTTATTTCTGATTTCTCACTTCAATTATCACTCTTGCATCTCTTATGGAGGTTGATCTAGTCTCGGTTATCCCTCCTGCTGGTCACGTTGGCCTCTTCAGTTTCCGTCCATGTTGAATAGCGTCTATCTGTGATGCTAACGCTAGCTGGTTTACTTGAGCACATTAGGTGCTGTTAGCTGTTAGCCGGCTAGCATCACTTTAAAATGAGTCAAAACAACAATTGATGTGTGAAACTTTCGCCTGTGAGTCACGAAAGAAAGTCGAAGGTGTTTAGGGAACCTTGCTGATAGTCATCCAGAGGCAGATGTGAGGAAGTGTAGCTGAGGAGATTCAGAAGTGAAGGAGTGCTTATTCTGCAAACAAACTAACCACATTAAGGTGTTAAAAGATACTTTCCACCTTCACCCAGGCTCTCATCTGCCTCATCAAACACACTGTTGTCCTCCAGACAGGCTGTCAGCTGTTCAAACTCTAGTAGTAGACAGGTTAAAATCACTAAAAGTTTATCAACTCGTCTCTGTGAAGCTTTGCTCTTCTACAGATTTTAGAGAAGCGAATGACAACACGAGTGAGAGAAACACACCTCACAGAATCTTCTATATTAACTCAGTGAATCCCAGCTGACTGTGGGTGAAGGCAAAGCACATCCAGGACTGGTCATCAGCCCTCCACAGGGCAATCACAAATAGCATGTAAAAGAAACGGTATAAGTTTGGTGACAACTATGGACAGTATTTAAACAAGTACTAGTGCAAAATTAGGTAATGAAGTACAAATGATGAAATAGGATTAATAAGAAACATCATTTTAAGAGACATTTAGAAGTGATAACCTCATTCAGGATGATCCGTTTTAAACTTTTTCAATCATATTTTTCTTCTAAAAAAAAAAAAAAAAAAAAAGCAGATTCAGATCATTTGAAACGTTTGCTGTTAAGTAGGTTATTTCAGTTGTTCTTACCGGAGAGATTATGCTTGATATTAACTCCCACACCGAGCTGCATTTCTTTTGTACGAGAAGCTCGTCGTCATTCAACATTTTAATTAAATGACTTAAATAAAACCTACTATTTCTTGTTTTGGGCATTGAGTCAACCTAAATCTGAATTATAAGAATTAATTGAGGACTTTTCAATTCAGTTTCATTCATCAAATTGGAGTCATACTTTTTGGATGATGGTACAGCCCTTCTGTTACGGTAATATTGATGAATGTGGTTTTCTTTTGTCGGTAAGATTTAGCTTTCTAAAGAGAAGTACTACCAGCTGCAACATTTACAGTTTTATTTATCAATGTTTGGACACTAGGTATATTCACACCCAAATACACACATCTTATATGTGCTTTTTAAAGGACCAAAATACACCGAATTTGCAATTTGACTCATGATCAGATCAGTTTACAACATTTGTTAGCCAATCCTGACTGTGCATGGGGAAGTACTAATGTCTGCTATTGAAATGAGGTTAACACATACAAAACATAGAAAACAAAAACAACAAATTAAACACATTGAGAGCATAAAGATTGATCAATTGTTTTAGTATATAAAACTATATATTAGTTTTACAACGCAATGAGTGTTTAGTCTGATTATGTTTATATTTGTGATTGTTGGTTATAATATTTATCTCTTTGATTAAAGAAAAATGGGGAAAATGGCACTCTTAAGGTAAAACAAATCATCATTTTTTTTTTATAATTTAAAGGGATTATTTTACTGGATTATTTAATGAAAACTTGTCTCTGTCTGATCCACAGTTCACAGATTATGATTTCTTTAATCTTGACTGTTTGTTCTTTGTGCTCCTCAGCAGCATCAGAGCTGGACGGACGACCTGCCTCTGTGTCAGATGTGCGGCGTCGGCACGGCGCCCAACTGCGTGTACGGGCCCGATGGCAAGGGAACTCAGAGTCACCCCAACGAGGACGGACACCTCCGGTTCAGGTAAGAACGGTCGGGGATCAAATCAAAACCGTAAAAATAAGAAAGCCGTGACAAATCTGGAAGTGTGCAAGAATTCATTCCTCTTATTCTTTGACATTTGTGCTGAATTTACCCAAACAAAACTGATTTTTTTTCTGCTTAAGAGCCAGAAAATGACATCAAAATGTCAAATTAGGACACCACGCATGGAAAGATTCTATTAATATCGAAATTTCAATGTTTATTTTTGTTTCATGCAGCAGATTGTAGTAATTCAAAATGACCGCTAGATGGCGCCATATGTCCTTTAATCGTGCAGAACAGATGCATTTTGAATACTAAATATCAGTGAAAATAAATAATTTCTGGACAAATCGCATCAAATAAAGGTATTTTTAGGATTTCAATAATGATTCAAGCACTGGTGTAATGTTATATATACATGAATCACATTGTGATAATTGTGAAAACAAAAACATTTCTATAAGTTTAAATGCCTGTAAAAAAAATATTTATATGTCACTAACATTTCAAGTCATTATTAAAAAATAATTAAATGTGTGTGTATATACATATATATAAACCCTGCATGTTTAGTCCTTAGCTCTTTTGCACCACCTCTCATGTCCCCTCTGTTCTGCTCTGAATGTCCCAGCTAATAAAACATGTTGTGATATTCACTGATAAAGGATGTTTTATCATTTTGTCCCTTTTCCCCTCAGAGGCGAGGACGGCTGCTTCCTGTACGGAGTCTTTAACGGTTATGACGGGAACAGAGTTGCCATCTTCGCCTCACAGCGTCTGACGGCCGAGCTGCTGCTGGGGCAGCTGAAGTCCAGCCACACGGACAGCGACGTCCGCAAGATCCTCACACAGGTCAGAGAGGGAGCAAAGCAAAATGTTTCAATGTCTCACATTTAGAATGAAGAAAAATGCAGCTACTTCAGTCAGAAATGGGCTCTTAACTTCTCCCTGTGCCAGTCGAAGCATTTCTCCGCACAGTGACTGTTGCATTCAACTCCTTTTTTTACTTCATCGTGACGAAAATAATTCTGCTGCTCAAAGTCATTTCTTAAAAGTCTTGTGCAAACAGCCAGAAATAGACATGTTAATTTGATTGATATCCTTTGTTTTACCTGGAATCCTTTCTTTTTCCAAGGACATATGCGGCGTGCTTGTTGCACTACAAAAGAGGGAGATACAGGCCTTGTTTACAAAACAGAGTTTCGTGTGGAAATGAATCATTTTAACATTTTAGTTCCAGACAAGTTTTGCGTTTACGCAGCAATGTTCTGAAAACGATATCTGTTTCCATAGAAATGGCAGAAAAGCTGAAATCAATGTAGTTCACTTGTCAGGACACGACTTGGTGCTGTTCTCTCTTTTTTTTTTTTTGTCCTTCATTTTTTTTTGTCATGAAACCTCACATGCATGCGCACAGAGAACAATACATTATAAACATTAACAATGGCGAGTTCAAGGACGTTCGCCTGGACAAACCATGAAGTTGGATTGTTATTCCAGGTGACTCTCAAATATAAAACTACCAAGTCCCAGGAGAATATGGGACTGGGAGTTATGGCACTCTAGAGGCTGTTGTTGTTGTTGTTGTCCATCTACTTGCACATGTGCAGAAGAACTATTTACTATAGCCGGAGTGCCAAGTAGCAGCACAACTGAAAAGTTGTGTTTTCCACTGAGACCGAGTCGGAGCGATTTCAAGAAATCGCATTTTCCTGGTTTTCACGGAGCTGAAGTCGGAACATTGTTGAATAGTTGCGTTTTCCCCTGTTGCCACGGCGATGACGTCAGAGCCGGAGCATTTTTGAAAATGTGCGATTTCAGGGCCTCTGAGCACCGTCATGTATGCTGACCCTGCTGTGACTCCAGCAAAAAGGCTTCTTTTTTTCCAAGTTCAAAGTGGATGTTGGACATCTGATGTGATGTGAGGACGACATGAGTTGCCACAGATGAAGGGAAAATGTTCTCAATGTGGCGCTATTGTGAATGAATTCAAACCAGGGCTGTTGTCTCAGTGAAGACAGTTTGTCTTTGATTCATTCGTTCATCAGTAGCCCCTTAATGCAAAACACTACAAGCTTTTTTCTGTCGTCTCATTAGTTTTACTCCTCGTGCTCGGTAAAAGACAGTTTGTCATGAATCTAGATGCTGATTTGATGATAGCACTTTAGTATTTCCTGATTTTTGTGTTTGCGATTGTTTATAGTGTGTTGTTGACCTTTTCAGGCCTTCGACGTGGTGGAGAAGAGTTACTTTGAAACAATCGACGACGCTCTGGCTGAGAAAGCTCACCTGTCCAACTATGTCCTACCACACAATGAGGTATACACACACGCACACACATTGACAGATCGAGATGAAATTTGAGAACAGACGATCCTCTTGGTTTCCATAGCAACAGCAGATTTGGGCGTCGGTGTGAGCGAATGCTCAGCCGTCAGAGAATGAACTGGTTTAGGTTTTAATTGGTCTCATCAGCCTGTTTGATTGAATAAGACAGCCTCAGGTTTCTCTTCATGCTTCTCTGCTGCACTTCCTCCTCCTTTTCACCTTTTCTCTTTCTTCTTTCAGACTCTGTTTTCCTCCCCGTTTGTTTTCTTCCCAGTTTCTTTCACGCTCATGCTTTGACCTCTCGTCTCGCGGTTCCTGTACTTCTTCCTCACCATCGTCCCGTCTCTCCCGCCCTCTTCCCAGAACGTGTCGTTCCACCAGCTCTCCCCTCAGAATCAGAAGGTGCAGGAGCGGCTGAAGGAGCTGGAGCAGGAGGTGTCGGGAGGAGCCACGGCCGTGGTGGCGCTCATCCTCAACAACAAGCTCTACATCGCCAACGTCGGTACGGAGACGCACACGCTCACGCCGTCGCTATTTGACTTGACAGTCAAATAAGGGTTTTGATCATCATCCGACTGTTAATCTGTTGTTTTTTGTTGTTTTTTTTTCAATAGTGCCATCCGAGCCTTTAAATTTCAACTTTAAAGTTTTTCTTTGTAGACGGAAAGTGACTACATTCTCAACATAAACCAAATTGTATTGAAACCTTCTGTTGCAAAACACAGAGAAATGTCCACAAAGCTTCTTCTATAGCTGTTGCATTATACGTGTATACGTGTACAAACTGGCCTTGGCAGCATGACTTTGAGGCTGATGCCAGTTTGCTATCTTTGATGGCAGCATCACTGATATCTCAGATCTGGTTGTGCTACTCTGTAGAGATTTATTCAAACATCTGTGTTTTCAGTAAAATGTTCACGATTTTGTTGGTGGTTTGGCCGGATTGGAGCCTCTTGTGGGCAGATGTTGACCCTCAGGCCTTCTGTTTGACACCTCTGGTTGAAAATGTCTTGTGAATAGAATAAGGGTGAAACCCGAGCTTCAGGTCGGTGAGAGCAAACGGGTCAATCTCATTAAAGTCTTTTATCATTTTGTAACTTAAAGGTGCAGTACATAGAATTTAAACGATGCCACTTCTGTGCAATGCAATAGTGAGCACTCGGTTTGTCTGGAGCCTTTTGTAATTTCTTCTATTGTGTTTATGAATAGAACATGGACGGACTGCAGCTTGCTGGTTAAATAGAAACTAAACCATGATACAATTAAATAACATCCTGCTTCCTATATATTACACACTGTACCTTTAAGCTCCAGCTATTTCCGTCCAATTATTGACTCGTTTTTCTTTCCCTTTGCTCTTCCACTGTGGTTACCGTGAAACATTCTGAACCAATTAGTCTAATTGTGTTTCTAACCGGGTCGCTTTCTCTCTCAATCAAACAAATGACTTTTAAATTATACGATTCTTCCATTATCCAGAAATGTTATTTTAATTGATATTCATTCACCCTCTCACTGTTTCAAATACAGGCTGTTGTAAACAATAGTTATATAACAAAGGAAGGCAGAAAGAGATGAAAGCTGGTGTTGCTCTGTTGAGTTTCTAAAGGACGTCGATGTGAAAATCCCACACGAAGACCGAGTCGACTCGAATATCTACAAACTCCACAAATGGCTTTGCCTCCAATGATGCTGCAAACTGCTACGTGACGTCATCCGTGCTGCCGAGCTTCTGTTCTCAGGCCATGCAGACTCTTCGGAGGACACGGAGGCTATTTTTAGTGACTCATCGGCCTCGGGCAATATGACCAGTCCACTTCTTTTCTTCTTATTTATTCTTTTCAAATCGTAACTTTCTCTCGTCAAAATACAGCTTGTAGAATTCTTGCTTCTTGCGTCTTGAAATAACATGGTGACATACGTACATTGTGTTTCATGTCATCCTCATTCTTGCTGCTTCCGATTCACATTTTGTCGGTATGAACAAACGTCTCCTGACCAACCCTCTAAAGTCAGATTTTAACTTTTTTTTCTTATTGTACAGTGTCGATCTTAAAGGAAAACCTGCTTCCAAAAGACTTGGGACTGATGTGGAGGTTCGATCTTTCAGATTTGAATATCGGCCAATACTTTTGTGGTTTGATATTCGCATTGCTCTTCCGAATATACTTATTGTATATTATTTATTATGAATTATTGTAAAGCTCACTTACAGCATCTAAATTCTTCTCAGTTATGTCAGAACTTATTTCCATTTTCCTCAGTCACAGAAAAGAAAAATCACCCTGTCTTCTACAGAAGAGATCGTATTTATTTGGAATCTCTGTTATAAACAACTTCATCTGAATTGTGACAAGAAATTAAAATGAAGAAGCATGAATCCCACTTAAAAGTGAAACAGAATAAAATACGAAATGGATGCAAAGGGGTAGGATGAAATAAGTTAATACTTCTTTCTACCTCTTTTTGATCATGTAAATACAGATTAGCACATATCAAAGATAGATTGTTGTCTTTTCTTTTGTTTTTTTAATTCTGTTTTTAACATGTTCGAAAGAAAAAAAGATAAACCACTCTTTCAAAAACTTTAATAAACTACAACATAAACAGTATTCAGTAAAACCAATCAAAACATCCCAAATCCACTCCAAAGTGCCTTAAACAGGTTGGCTTGAAAAGAAAAGTGCAAATGGAATCCACACAGTGCTGGAGCCCTTGCTGCACACACCCCGTTCCTCCATTGCCCTCTTCATATTCTCTGCGTTGACACGTACAATTGAGTTTTTGCTTGTAAATGAGGCCTAAGTGAGACAAAGTTAACCATGAAGTATCAGATTCATTTAAGAAGAAAAAAAATCAGGTTTTAGTTCGTAACCCTGACTATATTTACTCTTTTAAAACACTGCGGGCCGGGGAAATGCATAACAAATACAGTGAATCCACTCAGAACACACCAGAGGAAAATGTGTCATGTATGGGTAATATGGAGTTGAAATGAAGCTATGATTGCTTAATTATTCATATATTTTCATCTTGCTCAGGCTTTCAGCAGAATCTCTTGAGATCCAACGTAAACATAAGTAGCTTTATCTTTGCAAATATGCAACAATTATTTTCGAAAATCGATGCGTCTAATGGAGTGGAACGACTCTCAAACATTTGAGAAGCATAGCCCCTTTTTTTTTTTTTACAATGACCACATCTCAGACACTGCTGCAGATATAACCTTCAGAATCTGCACAGAAGTGGGTTGGTACAATCGTTTTAGTTCAAGTGTCCAGCGATTGGGGAAAATGTCCTCACAGTAAGAGGTGGTTATATTGTGAGATTATTCTTTATATAGCTCATTGTTAGAAGTCCAGGTTAAAGCTGTTAGAAACGGAGTCCAGACAGCTCGCTTTGTGTTTTCAAGGGAAGAAGGAGGAAAAAAAATAGGAACAACAGTCGGCCTAAAGATGGTCAGCAGATGTGTTCTACATACTGCACAGAAAGTTTCTCTCGAAAGAAACGTGTTCCTGAGGGCGGTGCTTCCTGTGGCCCTCCGACAAATATTGGAACGCTCCCAACTCTACTAATTTGAAACATGACGTGCGTTTGTCTCCTTAATATTCCACCACACAAACCCGAAAAGTAATTATGGAGGCAGTGGGAGACGTCGGATATTCCTTCGAAGAATCATCAGAGCTCTTTCCAAGAAAAGTTATTTATTTATTATTTTTTTTTTTTTAAAGAAACAGGCTTTTTTGATATTTTTTATTATAATTTTGAACTTTATATTCTCATCTTATTTCATCAGTAATCAGAGGTCTTGTGGAGCACTCGTACATAAATCCTTCCTTAAACATCTTTTTAGGTGTTGACATTACTTACATGTTACTAAGGAAATGGGGGGGGGGGGGGTGCTGAGGGATTCGGGGGAGTAACTATTAATGCGCTGAAAGGTGTCCCGTGAGGGAGGTCAGAAGTTCAGTGTTGAGTCGTAGAGAGATTCCAACATGAGAGTAGTAAGTGATCAGGGCTAAAGCGCTCCCAGCTGTGTGTTGATGTGTGTATTTGACAGGACCTTGAGCTGGGGGGGCACCATTGTGTGGGGGGATATATATATATATATATATATATCTTGCTCATTGTCTGTGATGGTATCTTTGCAAACCAGGAGATTTTTTTTTGGTCTGTTGTGCTCATTGCCAGAATGTTTTCACTCCTCAAAAACAACGTCGCAGCTTGACAGAAGCAAAGACCAACTTTCTTTTGGGCCCCATTGAAACACAACTTTACCAACGAACATGTTTTTCCCCTGTTTTTGTTTTCTTCTTGTTTTTCTCTACGGGCCTGGTATAAATAGTGCAGTATTTTTAGTGGTTTTGTGTGGATAACTACATTTCTTAATCTCTCGAGAGTCCTTTTCTAAGAATCTGGCTTTGAGTTAGAAATGCCTGTAATTTGACACCAGCACCACACTTGGTCAAAACAAGATGACTATATATAGACATTTGTGATGTTCAGACTATAAAGCCTTGTTTATACGCTTTAAGTTGACTATGCAAAACGTTCATTGTGTTTTGGGTGTCCATTTGCACAACGGTGCTGTGAGACGCAACTTCAGACTAAATAGTTCTTCTGCACCATGTGAGCAGAAAACATCCATCAGAACAGAAATTTGGGCCTAATGACGCAGCGGAATAAGAAACAATGATAATATTGATTGCCTCCAGAGTTAATGACTCCAGGTCCATATTCTCCTGTATACCATCCTTTCCTCCAGAAGTTGCGTGTTGCACCGCCGTTGTGTTATTTAAGAATGTCTGAGAATTGTAGCCACTAATTAATGAAAATGTCTTCGAAGACCTCGTCTTGCAACACACCACCATTGGTGTGTGAATGGGTTAATGTGACGTTATAAAGTAAAGCCCTTTGGGATTGCTCAAGCAGAAGAGAAGCGCTATATAAATGAAATCCATATATCATTTACCATATGCATTTAGAAATTAAAATGTGTTGAGTTTAACCATATTTAGGGGAAACTATCGTAGCAATTGATTTTGGGTTCAGATCTGTTTGATCAGGAAGAGGACAAAATGTGTCACAAGTGCTCTGTATAATGTTAATAATATTCTGTATTATCGTGCGTTATGTGCAAAGCCTGCAGAGTCATGACGTTGATAGATTCAGACCGGGTCTTGTATTGAGCTTATTGTGCATCTGTGTAACATTTAGCTGCTCAATTCGAACTCTCTGCAGTGAACCCCTTTCCGTATTTATGACACTATTGGAGACATGCTGACTCTGCGCTGTGGTTGTATTTGTGCCGTTATTGAAGTGTTTGTCACATTCCTCTCGTTTCGAAATGGAGCAGTTAAAACACTAGAATCAGCGTTCAGCATAATCCAGCCCCAATAAACCCTAACTGAATGTGAATCACTAAACCGAACGTCAATAAAAGACGAGGACATTTAGCTGGGTTTGTTAATGACAATGGTGCTGTTTCTGCTGAGGTGTTGCAGTTGTAAAACCTCATAAAATCTTGTTAATTTTGGCCAGATTGCATTAAAATGTTTCTGAATTGTGCATCATTTCTACAAATTCAATTGTATAGTTTGCAGCGTTGTCGAACACATAGTTCAGGGGTCACAGTGTCATCTTGAGTGGGCTGGATCGGTAAAACAACGCCGTAATAACCGTTTAAATTTAAACTTTAAAAGTTTATCTGTGTTGTGGTGAACAGCATACGTGATGGAAATGAAAAACAATTACTACCTAAAATGACTACAATCTCAATTTTAATGAAACTGTCTGGTGCAAAATACAGTCAAATGTCCAAAAGACAATCACGGTTTGTTTCTCCGTCATCATCAGGGACCAACCGGGCTTTACTGTGCAAGTCCACCAGCGACGGACAGAACCAGGTTCTTCAGATCGGGCGACCACACAGCACGGACAACGAGGACGAGCTGCAGAGGCTGGCTGCTCTGGGTGAGACGCTCACAAAATGAAGACGGGATACGTGTTTATATACAGGGAAACCAACTGCTCAAGTTTACACACACACACACACACAGGTCATTTTCAGAACTGTGAAACATAAAATAAATAAAGTGAAGAAATAATGTGAAAGCTGAGGTTAATCAGGATGAGCTTCTGACAAAGCGAGAGCACAGCTCATGACTACTCGCTCTGCGTGCTTCATCAGATGTTGTTTGCTTGATAATTATTTCAGGAACTAATAGTTGATTTAGTAAATTATGCATTGGTTCATCTGCTAAATTACTTTATTCAACACGTGGAGGGCTGGAGCTGTTCCCACTGGCGATGGGTGAAAGCAGGGTGCACCTCTGAGTCCATCACAGGCGGAGACACAAAGAGACACGCATACATTTTCACATAGAAGCATCAATGGATCGCTGTACCTGGAGAAAGCCTACGCAAAGGCAGTGTTCGCACAGTCATGAAAAACCTGGAAACATTGTGAATTTATATTCTTTGTTTAAGGTTTTGGAAGAGGTATGGGGAATGCATATGCCATAATAGAAACAAAGAGTAGATGTAATTAGCATTTTCAAATATAATTGTTTGTCAGTCAGTCACGATATGTCAGCGATGCACGAGAAGCACATTCGGTGATTTCCTCCTCCGGTGTCGTGGGAAAAATGGTGCACGGTCAAAATGGGTCCAATTTCTATTTCTGAACCTGAACAATGACGCAAATTTATGGATTTTTACAGGCAACGAGGTTCATGCCGCTCATACATAGGTGATGCGTTCAGGTGCATCACGTAACTCCAACCTTTCTTTTTTTTTCCCTTTTTTAATTTGTTGGGTCTGGCTTATATGCTCAAATTACAGTACATACTAAGATTTAAAAAATGTTTTTGAATGAATGTTATCTTTGAAAAGTTTACAATTTGCTTGGTGGTTTGGCCGGTTTTGGCCCATGGGTTTAGAACCATTACTACATTGAGCTGTTTTTAAAGATGCACATGTTCCCGTTTGGACCAGCGTAATTAGTATTTTCAGATTTTTTATTTTTTTTTTTTTTATAAGCCCTAACCATGGAAAGTAATTGTGTCTAATAAATACAAACACTAAAGTTCATCTTCATCTGTTTTTAAATATCTTGTCTCCCATTCCTTTTCCAAGCAAGTTTTGTAAGTTTTATGACGGATAAATAAACAATCATTCCTTCCAAGTGTCAAATTAGCATGATGGCAGATATACCTTTCCTTCTAATTTGGGCTCGACAGTGACGTGGCCATTATCGCAGAGGAACTGCCAGCGGGCCGCGCTCGCAGCCATCCATCCACGGTGGACAGCCACGCTAATGGTCCAGTAATGAGGGCTGCGCATGCAGCAGAAAATGCATACATTGTGATTAGCTCTGCAGAGCGAGCATTAGGGGCATCCTGGCACCTGTAATGGATATAATGGAGCATCGGCTACACTATTCCTCAGTGTTCCAGGCCGCGACCATTAGAGGAGACGGGGCTCTGTGTCTTTGTTCTCTCTCTCTCTCTCTCTCCCTCCTCCCCTGCTCTTGTTTCCAGTCGGGAGTCAAATCATTATTCTGTTGTCTGGGTCCGTTTCTGAATGATTTAAAAGGAATGACAGTCATTCCATTAACCCAGACCAAGGTGACCTTTTCCCCCCGGTGCTTTCACGCAGCCTCACATTCTCCGCCCACCCCAGTGCTCTCGTCTTTATTACTTTATCCTCCACTGCCCTTTCTCCTCCTCCCGCTGTAATAAAGCCCCACTCCTCTCTGTTCTGACTTCACGTCTCCTCCTCCTCCTCCTCCGCCAGGTGTGGATTCCACTCGTGTGCGGCAAGCGGCGCAGATCGCGGGGCAGAGCAGCACACGGAGGCTCGGGGACTACCCCGTCAAATTCAACTACAACGAGATTGACGTGCTCAGGTGAAGCCACAAGAGACACTGTTGTGTGAACCGCACCACAGATCTCACAATTCACTGCGTCGTTGGGTTTATTACTTGATCTTGGTTCCGGATCTTGTTGTGCAGCAGCAACACCGGAAATAAATCAGATCTTGGAGGGGAAAAAAGAAAAACGTCATGAAGAGGGAAAAAGTTTTTAAAGAACGAAAGTAACTTTAGAAAACTTCTTCACTGGATTGTTGTGGTAAAGCCAGCGCTGAGTGCTGGTTGATCTCCAACTTATGGTTATGTAGTTTCAGTCATGATCAAAACAAAAACATCTCATACACGAGCAGCTGAAATGAGTTTTCTCTTCAGGGTGGTGGGCTTTACTTTTCATGAAGCGTTTTTCTCACTCAAGAGAGACTCGACATCCTCTCCACACTGAGAGGAGCCAGTTTATGTGGTTCGGGGATCTGATTAGAATCACTTCCCGTTAGAGTTTTGCCAGATGCATTGAACCGAGAGGAGGCCTCAAGGTCGGCTCAGATCCTCCCGCAGAGATTCTATCTCTAGTTTGCTCCTTTAAAAACCGGCTTTGGGGCCCGTCACAGGAGGAGGCAGGCATGTCTTTGCATTGTACGCTGGCACAGTGACGCCACCAAAAGTAAACAACACGAAACACTGTGTCTCGATGGAAGATAGTACGAGTGACAAGGCTGTAGCATAGTCCTGTGTTCTGTCTGTTTCACTTCTTGAGGCTCAACGCAGTAGATAAAACACGTTCATAAAATTTAAAGGAAGATTTTTTTATTATTTTTTCACTTTAAACAAACAGTTTAGCTGTTCCTAGAGTCTTTATGTTGAGATAAGATACTTCAGATGTCTGATTAAGCTTCGAAGATGCACAGGAGGGTTTTTATCAGTGCTCTCGTGTCTCTCAGGCGAGGAAACTCTCGAATGGCGCGTTCCTCTTTGAGCTGTTTTCATCACGTCTCCTCTTCTACCTGGACTGTGACAGCTCCATTTCCAGCATCATCAGATTGACTCATGTACAGCCTGACTTGAAGTTACAAGATTTTCGAGGGTGCCGTCCCTCCCACACTCCTCATTTTCTGTCCTCATCCGCTTGTCCAGGCCAGACGTATCACTCTTAAGATCTTCTCTGAGTCAGTCCAATTATAAGGCGCACTCTGATCTCTGCAGATTTTCCTTCTTTGGTGCCTTCAAAGAGAGTGCCGAAAATTTGATGGGAAATTCTAATTGATTCTCTGAACGTTTGAGGTTATTACACGTAGATCAGATGCACTCACGTCTCCTTGTCGTCTCCGGTACGTCCCTTTCTTCCTCCCTCCACGTCGTCCCCTTGTGGTCTCGAGCACACTCGGCTCTCTTTCATCTCAATGTCAATGATTTGCTTCCATCTTACCGTCCTGCCTCCTCGGTTTGATGTGAACTTGTTCCATGATGTCTCACCTTGTCCTCTCAGTGCCGCCAAGACGACTCCCGTCATCGCCGAGCCGGAGATCCACGGCAGCCAGTCCCTGGATGGAGTGACGGGCTTCTTACTGCTGATGTCAGAGGGTCTGATGAACGCTCTGGAGTCGGCCCATGGCCCGGAGCAGGCCAATCAGGTCAGAGGACTCATTTATTCTGAAACACTACTTCTGCACAGGTGCGTCTGTCCAATACGGATGTCCATGTACGCCAAAGTTAACAAAAAGCATTCACATAAGAAAAGAAGTGAGTATGGTATATGTGAAGAAAATGTCTATTTTTACAAAACCAAACAATTACTACCAAAAATGACTGCAATCTCAACATAAAGCCAATTTTAATTAAACTTTCTTGTGCAAAAACAGTGAAATGTCCAAAAATCTATGTTTTCTGTGGAATTTTGACAATTTGCTGGGTGGATTGACAGGCCGGATCGGAGCCTCTTGCTGGCTGGTTTTAGCCAGCTTGGTATATACTGATCCTGATAATTAAATTAAAAAAAAATAAAAGTTTTTTAGTTAATGTGCATGTTGTTAAAACAAAATGCTGTTAAATCAAAACGGCTGCACAGTCTGGATTCCTCCATAGTTCTGTTCATTGATTTGCTGTGTACAAAAAGACTTCGGCTGAAAAAACTGAACTTTAGTTGTTTTGTTCAAAGACCGACATCACTGTGTTTATAAAAGTGACATTTTTATTAACTCCCACTGTTTTACTCATGTTTACTCACACAATGAAAGTTTACTGTTTTTACTTGAATATGGTGTACAGGTCCCGGGTTTGCTTCTCCTCCTCAGTGCGTTAACATCTCTCTCTCTATGGTAGGAGATCGTTGCCATGGTAGCAGCCGAGCTGGCCCAGCAGAGCAGCCTGGAGGCCGTGGCTCAGTCGGTGGTGGAGCGGGTGAAGCGGATCCACCACGACGTCTTTGCATCGGGCCGTCAGAGGGCCACACTGTGTTCCCGGCACGAAGACATGACCCTGCTTATCCGCACGCTCAACTACCCGCTGGCCGACGCAGCGCTCACGCCCACGCAGGGTAGGGAAATCGGCGTTCTGGGATTGATTTCCAGTTTGGAGGATCAGTACTTCCACCGACACAATGTGCCTCATTTATATTTATGAGAAATTAAAAGCTTGCATACAGAAACTTTGCGAAAATGTTGAACTCTGTCCGAGAGAGGAGTGCCAGTCATTACTTTGTGTGTTTCTACTGGATACTTCTTAAACAATTGGGTGGATGGAATGTTTTGGCTGCAGCTGGTATGTCGGATAAAAATGAAAACAACATTATTGGGTTATGGTCAGTTCACTGGGTAACGGCTTTCATGAGCTTCAGGAACTCAATTACAAAGACCAACTGATGAAACTGGAACATCACGGAGGCGCCGCCGACGTCACGTATGAACTCCTTTTGACCAAAGTGCTGCAGAGGTTCAACAATTATAAATCTACTTTACAATCCAGCATGAGAAAATCCAATAGAGTCAATAGAAGATGACAAAGGTGAAACAGGAACGCCTGGACCCAGAAGCAGTGGATTATTGTTTTGAACTGATCACTGCTCTAACTCGATCTGTCCAAAGCTCCGAGGGCAGCAACAGAAGATGCTTGATCACCTCAGGTTAGTTTTAAACTGGATCTCGGCATGAGAGCAGTGCATTGTCTCTTTTGGTTCTGGCATTGAAGTGACAGTGAGTGAGGTTTTCCTCTGGCTTTGCTGAGCGTCTGAAAGTAAACATAGCCCATGCTTCATGTAGTGATGCTCCGTCAATCACCGAAGTCCTTCATGTACCGGTTAAATTCTCAGTTGATATTAAAAAGCTGAAGAACGCCTCAGGCGGTACACACTGTGAAGGGTTTAAGAAACTCGACAGTCGATCATTTCCTGAAGTCACTATCGTCAATATTTCAAAAGTGCTGATTTGACAATGTTTTTCTTTATGAGCCGGATCATTTATTTTAAAACCTCCACATCTTGGCACAAAGGTTATTGGGTACATATAGTGGCTTGACTGTTTTCTCCTTTTTTTCTTTCTTTTGTTTGACAGTTCAAACAAACCAAAAGAAGGAGAAAGTTCAGTTGTGACAACATCTTTTAATCTACTGCAACTACAACACTTTTGTAACTGAAGAGACAAAAAGTATTTGAAGTATTTTTCTATCACTTTTCAATGACATATGAATGTAATATCCATCATTTCATTTGCAATGATATATTATTCTCCATTGGGTAAGCATTAGGATGGATTATTAGTACCAACATGTATAAATGGACACAAAGTTAGAGGGTGTATCTTGAAGGGGATAGAACTGAAAAGTTAGGTTGTGTTGGTCAGTTCTACCCTCAGATATTACTTATACTTATTATAACGACTTGAAATCTTTCAGTTTATCTATTAAATGTAAAGTATAAGGAAGTTTAAGCCTCAGAAAGACGTCCGACTCTGATTTATTATGTCATTTATATCATGTTTCTCATGTTTTCAGATTAATGGAGCATGACTCGTGGATAAAATTCAAACCCGATGGTTAAATTTAAAACTCCACACGGTGCAGGACTTCTCTTTGTAAACATGTCGACGGTGTCCTTGACGTTTAATCCTTTGGATTACAGTGAATTGTTTTGATCCGTTTGGCAGCTGTTGATTCAAAGCGGCGTTTGTCTGAAAGTGTAAGCCGTTCAGATAAGAGTGAAACTTGACATGCAGTTAACTTCTTATCGAACCTTTCCCAGGTAAATCTGAGCTCTGATTTCCTCCTCCAGGTGGTCGTATCTACCCCGTGTCGGTGCCCTACTCCAACAGCCAGAGCACCAGTAAAACCAGCGTGACGCTCTCGCTGGTCATGCCCTCCCAGAGCACGCTCACCAACGGAACCAACACGGCCTCCACCCTGGAGGAGGGCACCCCGACGCCAGGGTGAGCTTTCCATCCTCCACCTGCTCCTGCCGCTGTGTTTGCTTAGCGGGAGCCGGGTGGCTCCCTCCTGACACTCCTCCACACTCTATTCCGGGAGTGCTTTTAAAAACGAGCCAGGTTTCCCACTCCCTCGTCTTCTCCCCGACCTAACATTTATTCAAGCTAATCTTCCCGTTTCGCCTCCTCCCTCGTCCGCTGCTGTGCTTATTCTCTTTTTCCACACATATTGATCAGGTGCAGCTGGAGGAGTATTTTAATGTTTCACGTCCACATGCGCTTAAGAATTCCTTCACCTCCTCTGCTGAGGAAGAAAAGAGAAGGAATTCAAAAGTTGGGTTGTTTTTACTGATTGCAGGCCCCGTTGACACGAAGTGAAATTGCGTCGTTTTTGCATTTTCCTTTCAGAAAAGTTTCGTTTTACGATGACGACATTTTGACAACAATATAGCTGGCGTGCCACAAGTTGCTCTGAACTGGAGTCTATTCACAAAGATGACATTTAACACTCAAGACTGTTCACTACGGTCCAGGTGAATAAACTAGTGATGTGCGATGACCTTCCAATCAATATTTGGTGTGCAAAAAAGGCTTATTGGAATTTTCTCATAAAAAGACACTAAAGCAAACGATTCTTTCTTATTCTTAATCTCAGGCTAAAAACACAACCGTGTCCGTAGTCCCACGCCATCTGAAGACATCCCAGAATTCTATATATATACATTTGTGTAAAATCGATCACGACAACGTAATTATCAATATTTTAGCGTGAGACTTGATCCCATCGTAGCGTCGTAAGCTGGTATGAATCACTAACTGTGGTTGCATGGTCACTTCTTTTTTTTTTATCGATGTAATTGGATTCTTTCAGTGATCAGATTGATGTGCACCAACAATATCCTCCCCATCAATCCCATAATCCTTTGCACTGACAACTGCATCACTAAGCAAGTAATCTCCTCTGCTTTACTCGTGTTAAAACTAATTGATTCAGGTTTTTAAAAAAAACATCTGAACGTGTTAAATTGTAGATATTTTCACATTTTGTCCGACAAGCTTGTTTGTTGTAGGTCTGAAAAAGTCTGAGTTCTCTCCGCGTCACTTCCAAGTTTATCGAACCTGTGTCAAAGGCATGAAGTAGAAATACCATGCGGTCACTATTAATCAGGACTACAAGGCAGGACTGATTCAACTTCCTTGGAATCACCTTGTCCCTGCAGCTTTCAGTTCAGCAAAACACTGAAGCCCGGTTTACATGACGACGTTTTCAAGCGAAAACGGAGAACTTTTTTTTGTGTTTTGGGTGTTTGTTTACAGGACAACGGTGATTGGAGCCTCTGAAAACAACTTTCTGAAAACACTAAAACTCTGTCTCTGTGGAGGGGAAATACAGGCTTTAGTAGATAAAAGCTTTTTCAAAATGCTGCTGTGTAAACGCGAAAAAGCTTTTGAGCTGAAGCGTTGTTGCGTAAACGGGGCTCGTGCGGATGCGGCCTTAGGCTCCTTTCACTCTGCAGGCAAAAACAAAAAACAAACGCCACACGGTCACAAACCAGATGGCATCTGAGTCCGTTGTGAGCAGATAAGTGAACCTTAAAATGAGGATTTTAAAGGCCTCCATCACATGTGGTCCAAAAGCGGCTCTGGATCTGAGGACTTTCAAAGCAACTGCTGTCCGAACAGTCAAGTCTTATGTATGCGTCTTCCACGTCATTGACGTGAACCTGAGTCACGAATCTCCACCAGAGGAAGCGGCTCCGCCAAAATGTTAAAAGCTGTGCTTTTTTAAAAAAAAATAAAAAATTGTCTGCTTTTATTGCACAACCACTTACAAATGGATGTAAACGCGCAGTCTGATGGAGGTCACGTTTAGAATTTCTTCAAAACGATCAGGCAAAGAAATCAGATCTCGGCAAGAAACCTGAATTGAGTGCCGAGACCTGAAACGTGAAACTAGTAACTTCTTCACGTTACCAGCTGGTTAAAACTCTGCATGCAATCTGCTGCGCTCCTTTTCAACCCCCTTCGTTTGATCTTTCCTCCGCCACTCACCGTCTGACTCACGTCTATATTTCTCTCCTTCGATGGCCCCCTCCTCCGCCCCCCTGGTGTGCTACGCTCTCTCTCCTCCTCTTCTTCTTCTTGCACTCCTTCAGTCCGTCCCACCCCGCCACCTGCCACGCCTCCGTCGACATCCTGCAGCCTATTATTGAACTCCCTCTCTCCCCTCTCCCCGTCCTCCCCGTCTCCACCTCCCTCTTCTCCCTGTCCACCACCCCTCCTCCTCCCCGCCCACTCCCCCTCTCCACCTCCCTCCTCTGCCTCTCCGCACGCTCCCCCTCCCCCTCCTCCTCCGTCCACCCCCCCAGCAGCCAGAGCCCCACGGCCACCCTCCAGTCCACCAACACCCAGACGCAGAGCTCCAGCTCCAGCTCGGGGGACGGCAGCCTGTTCCGGCAGCGGGGGAGCCAGGCGGCGCAGCCCGATGAGACGGGCCGCGTTCCGCCCTACGTGGACTTCAGCCAGTTTTACCGCCTGTGGGGGAGCGACCACAGCGACGGCCACAGCACCCAGGGGGGGCTGGGACCCCAGTGAGGAGGGAGTCGGACTGGATTTTGTCATATTGGTTGTGAAGAGGTTAAAGAGTTCGCCTGATACGCTCTTAATGTATCTCATTGAGAAATAAGTGGCCTGAAGGTGCATGGGGAATGACGAAGCAATGGAGTTCTGTGGGCAGTGAAATGACGTCTTGACACCCAGAATACATTTTGCCCTTCTGTGATAGACAAAGGGCAACAGAGTGAATATATATATATATATAATCCAGATAGCAGAATCTATTGTCACATGTACAAAGAGGACCTGGGAGTCTTGAATAATGACCAACTGTAAGGCCTTATGATGGAATGAATGAAAGTACTTTTTTAAATTTGTGATGAAAATATAGCTGTGGTTTAAGTGATAAGTTTTCTGACGTCCCTCCATACGAACCTCAGCTCGGCTTTCGCACCGTAAAATGTCCCAAATCTCTCTCCTGAAAGCGTTCATTCTGCAGACCGTTCGGGAGTGAGAAGTGCTCGGTACATCTCCGTGTATTGGTATAATCCACTGCATATTGGAGCGTTTCAATAACTCCTCAGTTTGAGGTGACGCATGTAGATCATCACTAAGCATTTCCACTGAAAGCAGAATCACTGAACGCCCACCACATCAGAATGAGTCACCTGAAATTAAGCGTTTTAATGGGAGATTTAAAACAAGGGATTTCTCTCAGAAATGACACTTTTATTCACCAATATTTCAGACGGATCAAGACATAATTGCACATAGGTTCTAGACAAAAACTTTAGAAACGTGTTTCTCCACTACATGGGGCCTTGAAATAAATCTGTCACAGCTTAGTTAAAATGCTTTGAAGAAACTGTTGGCATAAGCAAACGACGCACCATTCCCATAAATAAAACTTGTGTGCGTTATGAGGTCACGTTTATGAGACGTTTCAAGCGAAAACGCATCCGTTTTTTCGTTTTGTTTCAGAACAGTTTTGGGTTTTCAGGGCAGGGTTTTGAAAACAAGTCGGGTTACACGAGCACGGCAGAAATGCTGAAAACGATGTCGTGGGCGTGCTGGGGCCATGAGTTGGCGCTGTTTGTTTTTGTGATGAAACCGCACACACACGCGCGCAGAGAACAATACGCTATGAACCTTCAGTGTTTACAGCGTATTTCAAAAAAGTTGCATTTTCCCCAGTTCCCACGGAGATGAGGCGTTTTTCAAAACGTCGGGTTTTACCCGGTTTCCATGGAGACGGGAGACTGAGCATTTTCAAAACATTCCATTTTTAGGGGCTCCGAGCCCTGCTGCTGTGTAAGCGCACCCCCCAAAAACAAAAATGAACGTCTTCAGTTTTCACGGAGGCGACGCGTCGGGTCTTTTCATGCTGTAAATGTCCTCGATTGATGCTCCTCCTTTGTTTCACTGCAAAGAAATACAAGTCCACGTAACCTGTCGACAAACCATCTTCTATATTCATGACACGTGGTTTCTCTTTTATGTTTGTTGCAGTTCCTTGTGCAAAGGTGTCTCTTTTTATTTATTTATTCATTTTTTTTAAATGTCCGATACTCTCTGAGACAGCCAGCCTTCAGCATGCCGTTTTTATTATTTTTTTTAAACAGCATCTCTTTCACAGTACACTCATCACGAGTAATAAACAAGCCACTCTTACCAAAACAGTTCCGGCTTCAGAAAAAGAGCCAGAAACATTTATTTTTATTATCTGTATTGAAATTCTGTCCTGCTGGCTGGATTGGACCCTCTGACATGCCGTATCCCCCCCCGGTAAAAACATGTCACATTACAGCCATGTTAATAATGGAACTCGGGGTCCTTTACCCTCAGAATACTAATAATTAATTGCTCTGCGGCAGATTTCCGAAGGTCTGATTCAGCTGCAAAGTGGCAATAAAGTGATGACTTCAGTAGAAGAACTCTAAATTTAGCTCTCGGTGTGAAATTTCAATGGCAAAGTGCCTCTTTTATGTGGACTGGCTATCTGACGTTACCGTCCACAAAGCCCAACCTTGAGCCTTTCAGCGACCCACGATGACGAGGTTTTACCGCATGATGCGAGCTCAGCCTCTTCGCCGGAGGAGTGCGACCTGCGTGTGACGGCCACAGGTTCGCATCCTCGGCGGTGACGCGCAGTCAGCTGAGGTGCGAAAAGAACGAAGGAAGAAACCTGCTGACGTTGATGGATGATGTGCGCGGGGACTGGAGCTCCAGCGGACTGTGTTCATAACCCAGTGAAGTCGGGACTATAATCGGCGGCCGTGCGAGGGTGGGGCGCTGGAGCAAATGGAGCCATCTATCAACGTCGAGCCGAACCGTCGCCTGAACTCTCTCACGTCGATGCTTTGAGTCTCGACATACGAGCGAGTGTGACCTCCTCTTTTTCTAACTTATTGGCAGACATCAGCTGTTATCCTGCAGCGTCGTCTTTGCGGATACCCCCCCCCCCCCCCCCCCGCTCCCCCCCCACCCCCCCTCCAGTGTCGGATGTAGAGCGGGAACGGTGCCGTGGGAAAGCGTCTCGATAATAGAAAAACTTCCAGCTGTTGCACTCTGAGAAGTTTTGACGTGATGCCACATTGTGAGCTTGAAAGTATTTCCGTTCTCTCTCTTACCCTTCTCCCTTTGAAGTTAAGATACGATCGTATGTCTCCAATTAGCTTCACACTGTTATGAAACTGTAATTGCTGTAATCAGGAAAGGAATTAGAAAACACAAAGGACTAATAAATGGAAGTGAGTGGGGGGGGGGGGGAATAAAAAAAAAATCCTTGTCACGTTCAAACCCTGGCACTCACCAATTGGAACTATGCGGTAACGTGGGGCTGTTTGGTATCAAAGCAGATCCAGGAATATCGCTAATTGCCTGTTGAGGAGGTAATTGGTTCTTTTCTGTTCCTGCTGAGGCTGTCGCATAACTCTTTTGAAAAGTGACTTCAGTTAATTTCATTGTGTCTCGTAGATAACTAAAGGGGAATACCAAGGTGAGGTGATTAGAGTTGAGTCTGTTTCTTCACGATTATTGGAAGTCGGGAAGTCGGATCAATGTCAAAGCCGCCGTCCCAAGTCAGCAAATTTCAACTCTGCATCCGGGTCCTGTCGATGAAAACCCATCAGACGGTCAAATCCAGCTTAGAAAAACGTCTTTATGATGGTACAATACATTGGTTTATGTACAGTCTCGTGCCTGATATACTTCTAGTATGGATGCAAAAGTGCAACTAAGACATTTTACTCTGAAGGGATTGTAATTCAGAAAGTGTCAAAGTCATGAAATTGGAGGAAAATCATTGTCAAGAGGGCAGCCGGACATCTGGAAACATGGAAAAATCTTTAATTATTGTTGCTTTAAATGAACTGAAAAGTTTAAAAGAAGTTTTCACTGGCGGAGAAAGGCACTCTTTCTGCATGGATCCTGTTGATTGTTGGACAAAAGGAAGCGATATCGACGTGGCCTCTCATGAGTCAGACCCACATGAGAAGGTACAGTTAGTAAATATACGTCATGAACGTCCAAAACAAAAAGACTGAATGCTTAAAAATTTAAATCACCTGGGGTTTGGGAGCCCTCTTTGGAAGTTAATGAGTTTATCCATAAAAAGGACTGAAAGACCTTGAAAAAAAATAATCTTCACAGAACGCTCAGGTCATTATGAACGATGCATCAGCCTTTTGCTTCATAAAATAAAAATATTAGCTCACAACTTAACTCAATTTATGCAATTTACTGAATCCTAAACTCATAATTGACGCACGAGGGCCTCTTTCTGTTCAGCTCACAAACTCAATTTTTCATGGATTCCACAAGAAAACTCAATCTGAGATTGCATCACTTCATGTTGACGCGATTGCATCAGATCTAATCCATCTTTTATTGGGTTTTATCCGCGCAGTCGGACTCACACTTTCTGTGTTGTCGTAATCAACATTGAGGGAAAAATGCATTTCTTCTTTTCTAAATCGGTTCGTTTTTCTCTCTCTCGAGCGTCTCCATGAAAATGTGGGAACAAAACAGAAGCTGTGGCATGTATTCTGGGATGCAACTTCCACAGTTGCCACGTTGTTCTGAAGCGCTGGAGGCCCACGAAGATGTACCGTGTGTGTAACGGCGTCAGAACAGCACAGGGTTTCCTGAGCCTACCTGCAAGGGTGCAGCAACTCTGTACCAGCCACATCCTGCGTGAGAGCTGTTGAAACATACGCACATGTTAAGTTAGGACTGAAGTCAGACTCGTTTTCAGAAAAGTTCTGCATTTACAAAAGCAACAATTTGAAAATGATCTTCTCCCACTCCATTTTTCTGCACAAGGTATTACCAAATCGGTTTCCTTCACCGTCTGTGTCCATCATGCAGGTCAGACCCTCCCTCCTTCATTAAACGGGGCCCCGGCGTTCATCTGATACGCTCCATCAATCGGCTGCTTGTCGATAGTTGTGTCTCTACCCTTGAGCAAGTGAGCGCTTTACCAAAGGGGCTTTCATCAAATGACGAAAATCACTTTTCTGCTCACTTTTCGACTCATTCTAGCGATTGAAGGACTTTGGATGCGACTCAAAGGTAAGATTGGTGCCATTGGTTAGAAACCCTGGTGGATTCCACTGATATTTCCCACACGTGGGTAAAAATGGACAATGAGAAAGTGGTTGAATCCTCACACGCACAAAGAATGTCTTCATTTGAATCAAGATCAGAGTGTCCTTGATCAATGCTAGTCGCCTCCAATAGGCCCTGAGGCCTCATTTGGCTCTTAACAAAACCATTATCCAGTTTATACACCGTTCACTTCAAGTCATTAGCTGTGGTGTGAGATGTCCAGCGGGGTAATTAACTTTCGCTTCAATCATATGGGTTTCTTTAAAATGCTCTTTAAAAAGTGCAATCATCGAACACAGCTGATCCAGACTTGCGATATCACCCTGCACCACAAGGTGGTGCAGTGAGTAACTTAAGTCCTCGGAGAAGACGCAGTCGTGGACATGAAGGCATTGAACGCCCCACCGGCTGCTGAAGGTTCCCAGTGAAAAGCAAGCTGATAAAACTACAGTGACTCAACAGTAATACAGCAGCGGTAATTAAATCTTTAATACCGTTCTATTAAAGCTACCAACAGGGTGGAGCGGCGCTTCCAAAGCAATGAAAGTTAATTCCATGATCAGTTCCTTGATATGTCTGACTTTCATCTCCTTCCTTTAACTCATGATTTATGCATTTATATGCTTCACACTGTGCCAAAACTACTAAATCTCTGCTGCATGCTGTGAGGCAGATACCAGTGCCTCGCTAAGATTAAAAAAAAAAATAAAAAAAGTATCAGAGACGAGAGTCTTTCAGTCCTGGTCCTATAAAACATGTCATGTAAAACACGAAGCATATGGGGTTGCTGCTGCAGGCGCAGCGTTAGATCGGAAGAAATGTAACTCTTAATTTCCCCTCCGTTTCACTTGTCGCCCGTGTAACAGGTGTCAGACTGAGAACCTGGGGTCGGACAAGGTTCCTATGAAACAAGGAATAATGACACAGGCGAGCGTTGCTTCTGTACCGTTTAACTTCTCTCAGCAGAGTTTATTTGCAAATATACGAAATATCTCTTTTCCTGTGTTATGTCTTTCCACATTCAAATGTCATTTCAGCAGAACATCCTCCAAACTATATCAGGAACAAAGCCAAAATACACACAGAATAATTACAGCACACCTCTCTTGTTTCCAAATAAAACACATATTTTCCACTTCTTAATAAAGATTAATCCTCAGTTCTGTGTACTACTGTCTAAATACATTCTCATTCAGTCAATTAACCTCGCCACCGTTTAGTTTGCAACTACTGGAGGCAATAACATGCGATATAAAAAGTGTGGATCCTCACATGTTCCCTCGTTTAACTTCCCTCGCCATGCAAATGAACAGACGCCAGCCAATTGCCCTGAGTGACCGGGTTCAGGAGGAGAGGGCGCGTGAGCTGAAACTTTGCGAGGTTTAAGGACGGTGGTCCTTCCAGGACGAAGGAGGGTACCACAAGACACCCGTCCCATGACCTCGAATGGCAAACCACAGCACGCACACACCTCTAGGAACACCACAGGACGTAGACCCTGACGCCCCGCGGGCGACCAAACCCCAACCGTGGCCACTGTGACATCAAAGCCGGTGCGAGTGGATCCAACCCCACCAATGCAAACACACAGATGAATATTCCTGAACATTCAAATACACATTCCCAGACCCATTAGTGTCTCCCCGCAGCCACATGAAATGCCTTGTCTCGTCAAAGCCTGTTGACATAAGGAGTGGCATTTTTTGCATATATCAAATCGTTTGAATCGCTGGTTCACTTTGCAGCAGAGTGTAAGTTTTCTTTACAGCAGCTGAGTGAATAAAGAAGCACCCAGGTCCGCTGACAATTACTGTATTCCCATTTGTCAATCATTGCGTGTCTTTATACAGCCTTCTTATTCCCAACATTCTTAATGTGGGCAAAAAGCACACGGACCACTTTGCTTTAGCAGTGTGGACCTCAGAAATTGTGTTTTTTTTTTATCTTCCTGAGAAAACAGTCTGTCTTTCTTCTTCCCGGTGTGCCAGGTCACTGAAGGCATCGTTACAGTTTTGACTGCCTGTCTCTGAGTGGATGTTCCTGTTTGTTTCCAGCAGTCCATCAGGTGGCATTGTGGAGCTACATTTTGTCAGATCTGTCCCCGAGTAATCTTCCAGGAGCAGCCCGCAACAGCTTCCTGTAGCCTGAAGGGTGTGTGCCCTAATACCACCATGCCAAACTGCTTTTCTCACCCTATGGTACGTGACGCTAAATGGAATTTGAACCAGTATTTTTCTGCAGTCATCGCAAGATAGAATTAGTTAAAAACAACTTTCTGAACGAGATGTGCAACTGTGGATAATACATTTTGTAGACACACAAATGGGATTGTGGGTTATCACCCGGGAGACCATGAACAAGTTTGCACTCACCTGATCAGCCTCTCCTTCCTCGCTGATTGCAGTCAGGTCAGGACAGGACTGAGACCAGGAGCGAGCGAGGCAAGGACTCCTGACTTTGGCTGGAAACACACCCAAACATGAGATTCATAAGGTAAAAAGATTTGAATTTTTATAACGTTGCTTGTTTGAAATAGCATGCAGAGTGAAGGCGCGACAGAAAATACTGGTTGTGTCACAAAAAACCTGCTGTCTTTGTCTTTGTATTGTCAACTGTTTTATTTTTTTTCAAAGTCTTGTTGTGACTTTCATGAAGCTTGATGCTCTGTCTCTGAGGGCTTTATCTATGGATTTATTGTTTCTGCACAATTCCTTTCCAAAATCACAGTACATATTAATATGATTTATAAAATCACAGTAAACATTGTATGATCAAACAAAATGAAAGATAATATACTGTAAACAAAAACAAATACTACTGTAAAATCAGTAGAAATTACTAATACTGTACAAAATCAATGTAAAGATGAATATTCTGTCAAAAAAAAATCTGATTACTATTACTGTATGAAATATGAATATACTGTAAAAAGTCAAAGGAGCGATTAGTAATACTATATAAATACTATATAAAAATTAATGAAGATGAATAATATAAAATCACAGTTATACTTATTATGCTGGAAGATTAATAATACTGCATGAAATCAATGTAAATCTAAATATGCTGTAAGAAGTCAAAGTAGAGATTAATAGTACTGTAAAAAATCACAATAAAAAATTGTTTTGTTAAAAAAATACAGTTTTATCTAATATAAGAAAATCACAATTAAAATTAGTATGCTGTAAAAAAAATCATAGAAATGATTAATAATGCTGTATACAATCATAATAAAGATTTATATAATATGGTTAAATCATAGTTTACAATATGCTTTACAAAGATTACAGTGAAGGTTAAAACTACTGTAGGACATAAAGCAAAGCTCAATAAACTGTAAAAACAAAGTCGCAGTAAAGACAAACATAGTGTGCTAAAATCATATAAAAGAATGACACAGAATCACAGTAATAGTAACAATAAACATCCATTTAAAAAACCCGGAAATATTGATGGTCGGAAAAAAGGTTGCAATACAAAAAAAATAAGATTACAAACGAATGAATATAAATGCACTGCAAAGTTACACTAGATTACCAGTGAAGATTAAGGTATTTTTTAGAAAAAAGAACTATACTGACATAACACTGGCAGTGTTGCACCTTCACCTCACCGCAGAAATTCTTTGTTGCAATTTACAACCTCTGTGTTTTTCCACAGTCCGGAAAGCCTGTGAGGTTAATGAATGACCCTTTCCACCTCATGCTGTAAACGGCACCATAGACAAGCCAGCATAACGCGCTTTGCAGCACATTTATCTCTTTGCTTTATAAGATGAAGTGAGCTACATGTTGGAAAATCAAGGAGCATAAAAGCAGAAAGTGGAATACTCAAGTTCCTGTGAGGATTCTGGGAAATACTTGAAGTAAACTAATTATTTGTAGAAAACAATTTGTTGTTGACACACTCACACAGTGCTTGTTTAGTCCATAATACCATAATAAACATTTATTGGCAACTTATTAGCAAAGAAAAATACAAAAACGTTTTTTTTTTTAAAGTTATACATTTGAATAAAACTGGAACAAGTCACATATTTAAATGGCAATAATAAGTAATAAATGATTACATAATACTAGACTTGCCTTTCACCAGGACATAGGAATAGACATTTAGATCTGCCATCAGCCACAAAGTCTTTTAGCTGTACGAAGTACAATCATCAATGCTTATCTGCTGATAAAGCTTGAACACAGGGGATTAGGTCAGAGAGAAGAACATAGAAACTTCAAGAAACCCCTGTTTCCAAAAACTGTGTGCAACTGGCAGCTCAGACTAAGATTACTAAAATACTGTTTACACCATGTTTCAAGTGAAAATCATCAGTTGCCCATTATATTAAGTACAACTCGTGCATCAAGACGTTCCAGTGATTTCCATGTATGACCATTGGTTGGCTTTAATAGTTCATAGTTTATCTTTCCTTACAGCTCATGTATTGCTGGGACAGAGGATGCTGTAAACTATATTTCACTGCAGTAAACACTGTGAGGATTGATTTTTATTATTATTCTTTTTTTACTCTACCTCCAGTTCTTCCTGCAAGTTTTGACCCTTTGAAAATGTTGTTTTGTTGTATGGCTACTACTTTAAAAAAAAAAAAAAAAACCTCCACCCAGTCTATTTCCATTGATTAAAACAACACATTGATTTTTATTCCAAGAAGGTTTGTGTAGCTATAATTTTAGCTTACTACTTTGGAATGGTCCAATGATTTGTTTTGGAATATCATGCACCAATCAGCAAAACTAGCTTTGCCAACATGACCAGTTTGTATTTATTCTTCGGAGACTGGGATTGATGTGAGAAACTGATGGTTAAATTTAAGGCTCAAAAAAGCTGTCGGAGCCTTCAGGAATTTGGAACGTTTTCAGTGAGTTTACAGATGTGCAGCAAATAGAGTAATACCAGTGTTGACCTGCGGGGGCAGTATATGGCAATATAAGGGATGCATGGGAGTTTGACTGGATGAAAGCGTGTTAGAGCCTGATATGTAAAAATGAGCCAAAATGTAACAAAATATGATGCAATAAAAGCCAAAATGGAATAACTGGTCGATAATGTAACATGACCCTGAGCCCAACCGTTAAAACTTATATTACAATATGGGGCAGGCAAAAAATATTTCCCTTAGTATTATAAGAATTTTATTACATCAAAGTGAGTCAGTGATTCGGCGATTGAACTTGGAACTTGAACTGCTTCAATTTGAATAACATGTGATCATGTACGATTGCTGTTGTCCAAGTCATTAGTAGTCTTCTGTTCTCTATAATCTGTGATCTATTTCTCCAATCATCAGTACAAAGTAAAGTATAACATTAAACATATAAAGATCACATTTAAATTCTTGTGAAATCTTTTTACAGTATCAACCGGTTATTACCTTTTGGATTTTAATACATTATATTCTATAACGATTCGGGTCGTTACATTTTGGGTCATTGTTAAATATCAGGCTCTAACAAGGCATGTTTGAAACAGCTGTAGCAATTTGCATGTGTAAAGGAAGCATATTTTGGCCTTTAAGCTGAATCAAAAATCTTTTCTAAAAACAAAATGTGGAAGATCTGGATTAGGACTGCACAACAAAGTCACGCTATCGCAAGTAATCATATTACAAAACACTGACAGAATAGTGACATTATGTTGCCATGCACACAGAAGCTAAATAAATAAATAAAGAATAGCAACAAAGTCAACAAGCTACTTCGCTCCTGAAACGGTGCTGATGGGAACTAGAGATGTACAAGTGGAAAAAAAAAAAAAAACTGCTGGTGAAAATAAGGGGCAAGAGAAAGAGTACTGTTATTTGGCACCCAAAAAATCAGCAGCATATTCCTAAATAAATCGAGTGGTTGCTCTTTTAGGTGTTGTTTTGGAAGTCAGTTTGAATGAAATCCAATAAATTCTATTTGATATATAGTGTATATGATTAAAAACATATTACTGCAAAACTGACTGGGAACATTTTTCATTTCATAGCTTGAAGGTAATTAAAAAAACAACAACAATGAATAAGATTCTTAGAAGAAACGAGGAAAAACGATCCCCAAAAGCTTGATCACAAATCACAATCGTTTTCACGGCAGTTGACAAATTTCTCACATATTTATTTGATGTTGTGCGGTTCTACTCGCATAATAAAACGTCGTACAACACGGTAGAGAGAAGAGGTGTAATATCTAGTCTAGGTTACTATTTGCAATTTTTTAATACATTCGGTTTTTTTCTGCTGTTTTCAGTCTCTTTTTCGAGCAGTAACTTCACAGTGCAAACAGCCTTTCCTGAAATTCTCAGCAGCGTAGCTCCGACCACGATGACGCTCTGACACCTGGCTTTTGTTCTTGCAAGTTCAGGTTTTTTTTTTTTTTTTTTTTTTTTTTGGTCCACTTATGACCAAAACACACTTTGTTATCACGCTTTATGACACCATCCCTCATTTTGAGGTTCTCTGTCACGCCCACTCTGGCTGGTGCAGACAGGCTAATATCAATATTTGATTAAAGGCAGAAACAGTGCGAGACGCAGGTCTTTATGCGGCACTCTGTCGGCTGCTGCTCGCTCAGAGGGGGAACAAACGCCGGCTTTGAGGTTGGAGATCTCAGGCTGACATGGGGGATGTTGCTCTCCAGGAGGCACGCCGTTCAGCTGCATTTCCTGGAAACCTAACGAGCTGCGCTGCCGCCAACGTCGCGACGCTCATTAGGAAATAGTCGGCGGTCAGAGGCTGAGTGGCGGGACTGCTGCCAAATAATGAGCACCTGGACTTCTTGTTTGCATGAGTGAACAGTTGAATCCTGCTGTGAGGCTTAGGAACAGTAACCCCTATGGTAGCCTGGTACGAACCCCGCGACGGGTTCAGTCACAAATTAGAGCAAAGAAAATCAAATCATATATTCATTTGATGTGAACTTCATCGAGACAACTGGAAAACGATACGGTGCCGACAATACAGCGAGCGGGGAAACATGAAAAAGTGCTTCTGTGGAGAGCTTGTTTAGTGTGAAGGAGAGGCGCAGAGGCCGTGTTGTGAAACAAATGACCTGGAGCTGCTTCAGCTACAGCATCAAAACTGCACAAATTATAACAACCTTTATAGCAGACGAACATTCGTCTTCACCAACTGTCAAAGGCTTGGAAACCTTCCCAGACCCATGAATCTGAGGCTGTGTGGTGCATGACCGGGGTCCATACCAAAGGTGAAAAATGAGAAAGAGAACTTATTTTTGGTGTGGGTCTGGTATATTTACCATCAAACTGAAATGTGCCTAAAACTGTATGACCTCTGGTTTAAAGCATTGGGATCATGCACCAAAATCACCCCCATGGTTTTGGACAGTACGGTCTTCATATTTCAAAACATCTAGACTTGGTGGGAAAGGGTATTTGAACACACTATAATTTCATGCAACTGCAACCCTATAATGCCAGGGCTGCACAGTGGCTGTCATTTGGAATGGGTTAAATGCAGGAAATGACACTGTACATTTGACATACATATGAAAAATGTAATATTCTTCATCTTCTTCTGAGCCTCAGCCTGAGGAAACATCATGGTTACTCACTGTCTCTACTAGCACATAGTGTTGTAGTCAAGACCACCTAACCTAAGACCGAGTCAAGGCCACGACCAGAGCATCCAAAGACCAAGATAAGACCAAACAAGTTAAAGATCTGAGACTGAGTCAAGACCAAGACGAGACCAATACTTTAAGGGGTCAAGACCAACCAGAGGCTTGGATCAGTCAAGTCAAGACCAAGAGCTTTAAAATGGCCACTCTCAAGTAAAACGTTGTCATTCTGAGCAGCAGCGTCCAGCTCCTGCTGAACTTCCTCCTCCCCCGTTACAGAGAGGAGCGCTTCATCCGAAGACCAGGGTGCAGTGTCGCGCCGACATTTCAAGAAAGCTGAAAAGCTAAAAAGAACCAGTTAAGTTGTACTAGATACCTCTACGGAGAGGTGACAAAAAAATTGGAACCGATGGTTAGGGGTTCTTTCGCTGACCTGCCCCGCCCGGCATATACTGCTCAGTGGGACCGCAGTGAAAGCGACTGATTTTGGAAACAGTTGCCCTTTTTCACGACAAGCCTAGAAAAGTTTTCTCTCTTTGAGATTGTCGACTTGAAAGACAATTTCATGGGCTCGTTTACACCTGGCATTACCATCCGATCTCTGTAAGCTTTGCAGTGTAATAATCATGAATGTGTACTGGGACAGTGGCGTTGCAGAAAAATACATCACACGTAATATGTAAACGTAAACAGTGCGCACTGGGTTTTCGTTTAAGAGAATGCGCCGATCTAAGTTGTACAGTCTTTAAAAATGTACAACTTTCCAAAGAAACTTTGGAAAAGAACATGGACGTGCATGCCTGGGGGTCACGAGAGACGAGTGCCTTATAGCGACTGAGGCAGAGGATACCGTCCAGTCAAGCTGGATGACTCATATCGCAACCGGGCTATTTAGTGGAAGAGAGATGGAGGGAGTAACGCAATATGAACTTAAGTGGTTAGTTCAAAACGTATGATCCAGACAAGTGTCTGTATCAGGGCAGTGATCCGATCAACCAAAATGCATGTTAATGCCAGGTGTGAATGGACCCAGAGAAGTTCTACAAGACTAGGCAGCAATTTTCAGTTAGTCTTGCTGAAACTGATACGAAAATCTGTGATTGAGATGACAGGTGATACAACAGACCCCCCCCCCCCCCCCATCCAGTACTTTATTTCCTGAATGATGTCACTTTTGAAAAATACTAAACACATTTATTAGAGAAGATAGTATTAGTAGTAGCTTTCATGATTGCGCCTTCCAGTCCCTCAGATTACAATCAATTATTGCTCCAGATTACGAGAAACCTCTAAAGAGCTTTTTAGAAAGTGAGAGGCAATTCAAACTCCCACCTCTCTGGTCTTGTGCCCTCTTTGCTGTTGAGTTGAGCACTGTCATCATTTTGTTAAGGCCTCACAATCTGTGCGGAGCACAGGTCGCCAATGAGAGATTGCCACTCTGCCCTTTTCCTGATCCAGTACCTTCATCTGCCACCACGAGTAGCAGCTTGTAAAAAGTGAGGTGATTTATGGGCTGGTCTGCTGTCACATTTTACACACACATTTTGTTCTCAGCAGTGCTGGAGTGCTCACTCCGCTCAGACATTAGACTACGTGCGTTATCCCTATTGCCACTTTTGGGGGGGGGGGGGGGGGGGGATTTTGTTTTCTAGGTCTTCAAGTGAAAATGGTGAACTGTTGTTGTTCTTCGCTGTACAAATAATCCCACAATAATCCACATGCAAAATGCCAGTATATGCACAAGGTGAGTTACTGTAAAGTGACCAGCAAACAAAAGCACAAAGTGCCTTCGACCTGGCTGATGATGGTTGGGATGAATCGAGGTCAGTTGTTGCCAACCTTGTGTCTAGGAAGTCTTTGGGTTTGCGCCAGATCGTTGACACAGTGCTGCTAAGCCATTTGAATTTTGCATCGCTTTCAACAAATTTAAACCTCTTTGTGTATTAATACGAGGAAATAAAATCCCAATTTTTTTCAAATGCACAAAAAAAAGGAAACATTGAGTTTAAACTTCTTTAAAATTTGTAAAATTACATTGTGTAATCTAATCAAACACATAGGTTTTCCTCTATTTATGTATAGCACATATGTGTACATGTGTAGACTTAGTGTCTTTAACGTGCATCAATCAGCTACAGCAGTTAAATTACTTAGAATAGGCACCTGACCATGATCCATCCATCAACCCCATCCAATTGTGTGGCAGAGAGGTGATTAAACCCCTGATGGGAATCAGGTGTGCTGCCTCACCCCGCTGCCCATAAAGGAGGAGCCAGCCGGACAGGCGGGAGACACACACTGGAGCAAAGCCTGCAAGAGGAGCTGTGTGAGTCTGGTGTTTCAGTTTAGTTTAGTTTAGTTTAAAAATCTTGATAGTGATAACCTCTGACTCCATGCCACTGTGGGTGAACTCGGCGGTGGTGTGCTCCACTGCCACACCTTGGTTCAACAATGACATGCAGTAAGACAGGTTTCAAATAAGATCTATCCTTCCACCGTCACGCAAACACAAATGGGGCATAAATGCAACAGAGGTGTGGTTGTGTGTGCACTGCCGTGGTTGTACCTGTTGACGCCTGACACATGCCGATTCATTTAGGGGTTTAACTTTGACACCTGGCGAGCGAGATGTGATGGTGTTAAGACACAGTTACACAGATCAACTTGTCTAATCAGTCTGCCCTCTGCAGATCATTTCCACCCTTAAGTTGTTCCAGCTTTGCTTTGCTGCGACAGGTTGGCGGGGAAAAGTGAAGCGAGAGGAGCAAGAGAATCGACTCCAGCGAAAGCCATTATTTTAACGTGATCGGTTATTTGTTCTTAACTTTCTACATTTGTTACAGCCATCAACTATCTAATATCAATCAATTTCAGTCAATCTTGACATCTTGTTCTGATCCTTATGTAACATATGCCATTCTGCTATGCGTTGACGCCGCTGAAATTGTGAATTTCTTAATGGATAGTACCCAACCAGTAATATACTATATTTCGTAACTCCTCCGTTCAGGCACCGAGCACATCTGTACGGTTCCATAAGGAGGAGCTACAACACAGCCGTCTACTGATTGGTCAGTGACAGTCGTCACCCTCGACAAGCTACAATATTGAAATAGCTCATCGGCTGCAGAAACCCGAATGTGTTCCACGCTGGGCCTGCGTTGACGGTAATGATGTCGCATACCTGCGCTGTTGCGCGGCCATTCGCAGCCCTGCCTACATTTTAGCCAAACTCTCTGCAGTGGAACCGCGCCACAGATTGGGTGCGCTTTGCCTTACCGTACTGTACTGTTCACTGGAAACAAGGCTTGAGTGTACCAGGCCCTTCTTGGCTTGGTTCCCTCCTACTTATGTACTCTTCTCCAGAGAAGCAACAGCCATTACTCCATACGCTCCGGAGACATTTTTTATCTGCATGTTCCTTGTGTTTGGACTGAACTAGAAACGCAAGCTTAGTTTCTCTGCCTCTGATTGGAAATCCCTCCAAATAGAAACCCAAATGTGTGAATTGGCTTCTTTGAATCATTTTATTATTTATTATGCATCGACGAGCTCGCTTTCATTAGTCAGTGTTTGTCATTTTTAAGTCTTTTACAGTGAACGAGTGCACCTAACATCTAACCATTGCACTTTAGTCCAACCTGTTTTACGTGATCTGCATTTTATCTTTTTAACTGTTGTATACTGTTAAATTGATTGGTTTTGTAAACATGATAATGTGACATGTTCTGCGTACCTCTTGGCCAGGTCACCATTGAAAAGGAAATGTTGATCTCAATGTTTTTTTTGTTGTTTTTTAAAAAATTTCTTCCTGGTTAAAAAAAAACAAACCAGAACAACAACTTGAGGGCATTTTGAATCTGGATTGCCTATTCCTAGTATGTACGCTATTGACCTTATTCGGCGACGCCATATTGCATCATTTTGTCTAACAACTTCCGGTGGGCGGGACTACTGTTGTGTTGTGGTGTTGCTCGTAGTAGCAGCACGTTCTGTACGGTGAACGGGATTGACAATATATCTCTGTATTAAGAGTTTTAAACATGGCTAATGTGGATCGACGCTCTGTGGCTTGACAGTTGGCTGTGCTTGGATCGGTGCATCGTGTCTAGCCGCGGCAATCTTTCTGATTTGATGCTCCAGTGCTCCGTAGCTCGCCGTGGCTAACTGCCGCTAGCCGCCTGTCGCCGCTCCGGTCCTCTATGGCTGGCCGCGGCTGGCTGTGTTGGTTGCTGCTCTGTGGCTAACCGCAGCTAGCATTACATGCTCTGTGTGGAGCTGTCATAATGACTAGATACTGAGGGGAAAGCAGCTCAAACAGCAACGTTCTGAAGGAGAGACAGGACTGTTGTGGAGCAGCATATGAATTGTGGGTTTGTGCAGCACTGTGTAACCTTTAAAGCAACATAATCTCTGATGTAGAAGACGAGTTAGTGCAGTTACAAAAAATAAATAGTGCCGAGTTGTCCACATCTCACTGTGTACAGCTCACGGTGGTAATAAAGAATAACAAGTTTGAAAGGACCTTGGTTTATTTCATATGAGATTCAAACCTTCCCCAATACTGAAGCTGTAGGAACAGCTGGTTCCTCTGCTTCACCCACTCTGAGGGGTGAGCATGGGGGCTAGCACCAGGTGACCGGCTGGGACTCAATTCTGCCTTTACAATGTGAATTCTCTGTCTCTGGATGACAGCACATGGCCTTTCCACTATGTAGATACTGGTATGCCTCAGTACTCTTAAAGTTTATCATAGCTGCTTCAAGAGCTGCTAATGACAGGACGAAGATGCCACCACAGTCCACTTTCTATGTCGTCCTCTCAGGTCAAAATTAAGGAAGGATGAGGCAACAAGATGCCAGTTTTCATGTGTTCCCACTTCAATATCCTGGTAGCAGCGTTGTTTGTTATATTTTATGGTAGTTTTAGAGATGTGATTAAAAAAAAAAAAAAAACTAGGCTGCCATCCACCACAATGTAATGTTCAGTAACAGGAAACACAAAGACAGAATACTGAAGAGCAGAGAATTAAAAGTGGGCGGAGCGGAAAAAGGTCAATTGAGGCTGCTCAGTTGTATCTCCTTCTCCAGCCTGCTGCCCCTCTGGCGCCGCCTGCAGGCCGTTTTCTGCACGGCCTCAAAGCTGCACGTGAGGCTCTCCAAATAGCACGGCGGAGACTCTGCACGTTGCATGCATGCAGAGACTTTTTATAGCAGCGATGGAAACTGTGCAGCTGAGAGTTAGCAGTCCTCAGAGGTGACACCCTGCACCTTCTCTCATGTTTCCAGCTTTTATATCTGCTCTCTCACCTCGCTCGTCCCGCTGAAAAGCAGCAGCAGCATACGGAGGAGGAGCTCGCTCCGTGGCGGCTCCTCCTTCATTCGCCCCCCCCCCCTCTATACACATCGTCTCCTCCTCCTGCCCCGATCGCGAGTGGAAAGATGATGAAAAAGACGTATAAAGCGAGGCGATAAGAGAGAGAGGAGGGGGGCGTTATTTATTTTTTTTAACCCACGAGCGGAAAAAGCGTCACGGCGCGCGCAAGAGCGCAGCGCGTAGGACTGAAAGGCCGACGCATCACCGGCAGAGAGAGGAGGCGACAGCAGCTCGTAAACACGACGGATAGGACGGCAGGCAGCGGCGACCACCCCTCCTCCTACACACACACACTGACACACACACACACACACACACACTGCCACCTCCCGCGTCCCTTCTCATCCCTCCATCTCCATCCTTCTGTTTTGGGCACCGTCCGGACTCGACTCTGGGTTTTGCACATCTTTCTACCGTGCGCCTTTTCTTCTTTGAATCGTAGTATCAACACGAGAGAGGAGGCTGAGGCATCACCACCGACAGGATCTTCTCCTCCTCTTCCTCCTCCTCCTCCTCGTCCTCCCCCTCCTCCGGTAAGGTCCCGTCCGGGACGGTCATCCACGCATCCGATCCTCCGGTTAGAACCGGAGAAGCGGGGGGGGAGATCACTGTGGAGTAACCCGGCCGAGACGCACTGAGAGAGAGAGAAGCGAGAGATAGAGCCCCCCCTCCCTCCCACCTCTCCACCACCCCCAAGAGTCTTCAGCATCACCAATGCGATGGCATAGCGGCTCCTGCAGCAAAACGCAAAGACGAGCCTCGGATCAGCAGGGCTGCAATCCACCATGAACCTCTGAAAAGGCATCCGACGCAGGCACGGATGGGTAAGACGCTCCTATCGTCTGCTCGCTGGGTCTTTCTCCTCCTTTCTGCTTTTTGATGATGTTAAACTGTGTGTTTGTGTGTGTGTGTGTGTGTGGAGGAGAGGAGAGGAGCAGGGCGGCTTGACGTGAAGACCCCTGCCATTGCATCTTGCACTGTAAACCTGTAAGGCTGCCTGTTCTTGTGTGGTGATAATGATGGTACAGTCGCTTTTCAGAAATGGGAAGATAGATGCGTTTCACTACGAAGTTGTGTGTGTAAGACTTGGTTTTGAAGACTCACGTTGGGGGACTGCTGTGTTTTCATTTGCAGCAATGTCACAAAAAGACACAAAAGCACAAAGATACAGATACAATTGACAAACTACCCGATTGTATGTATTTGAAGTTCAGATTGGCTCTCTGGATGATGTTGAGGTTTCAATCTACCTATATTACATCCCCAGAGACTGCTGCCCTGCATTGCTCCCTCCTGATCCAATACAGCCGACTCTAGCAAGTATACAGCTCCACATCCGTTTTCACACAGGTTCAGTTTGGTGAAGTCAGTCGTGTGACTACTCAGTTTTGGCTTTTCTATTTTTGCGTGTGTGAAACATGTCATCTGGACCGGGCGCACAACAATCAAGCAGAGCCAGACCTTCTTTCTTTTTTCTTTTCTTTTTTTTTATAGAAAAGGTTCTTGAGCTGCTTTCAAAACAAACTCTGACATGGTTTGGTTCAAATCTGAGACTGACAGATAAGATCAGCTGAAAGCAGGAAGTGACGGGGACCAGTGCCTTGCAGCAGAGCTTTGTTTCTGAGGCCGTTTCGTCTTTTTACATACATTCTCTCCATTGTATTGAATGTTTTGTAGAGTATTTTATCCGAAAAGTGTCCATGAGGCTGTCTAACACACAGCTTTTGTGTGTACACAAAGTCGGACAAAAACATTGCAGTGTATCTCTCAAAAATGAACAAAAAAATCTTTGTTTTAATTTTTTTTATTTATTTTGATTGCAAACAGTTCCAGGAATTGGTCTTATATGGTGTTTTGTTTCATATACTGTCTTGTTTTGAATCGGTGGTATTAACTAAACATATGGTACATTTTACCTCAAGATAAAAAAAATATTTGGCTGCATTCTAAGGAACTGCTGTACAAATAGGAAAGCACGCTGCGTTCCAGTTGTGTCAGAAGTAATAGGTTATAAGTTGGAGTGAGGCTACTTCCTTGAGAAAACAAGTATACACCTTGAGTTGATCACATTGTGGGGCAGGAAACAATCTGTTTGTCACCATTTGTACTTGGAAATGATCGAATCATTAAATTGTTCAAATTAAGTGCTATAATAACAATGTTGGGACATTCAGGTTTATTGGAATCTTGATTCTAAGGCTCCATTTACTCAACAATGTTGTCAAGGGTGTCCGGTTACGTGACAACGGTGCTCGGAGCCGCTGAAAACAAAGCTTTTTCACAACGGCTCCCAAGGTGGAACTTTTTGACAATGCTGGAAATGTAACTTTTATGAAGCGCTGCTACTGCGCATGCGTACTCTGCATTTCTAATATGCTCCCAGTGGATGGACTGAGTGCCTTGTATGGCGTCTGCCTCCATTGGTGTGTAAAATGGGTGAATGTGATTGACAGTGTGAAGCGCGTTGGGGACTGCTCACACAGTGGAAAAGCGCTATATAAGTGAAATTCATTTACCATTCACAGCATATTGTTCCCTGCGCGCGTGTGGTTTCATTCCAAAAACAACCAACAGTGCCAACTGGTGGCCTGGCATGCTCGCTACATAGTTTTTAGCGTTTCTGCAATGTCTGTGTAAAGAGACTTTTTTTTTTTTTTTTCCAAAACATTGCTGTGTAAACACAAAACTTTTCTGAAATGAAAACGCACAAATTATTGTTTCCTTTGAAACGCTGTTGCGTAAGCTCAGTAATCAAAGTTTTTCAAGTTCAAATCCAAAATTCCATCATTAGTGGTTATGAAATTCTACCTACAGTATCTTGTCCTTATATTTTCATTAGGCTCTACACACGGATGTTGGTGGAATTTGTGGATTGATGCAGGCTTTGTTGCCCAGCATGATTTCTATTCTAGCCTCACGTAAAGTGTCACCTGCTGTTGCCACATTGGGCATCTTTGCACCAATAGGTGTTGTTAAGTCTCGTCCGTGCTATGGAGAAAGCATCCACCACGCGCCACTTCATGTCTGAATCACCGTCCTCCGGGTGGCTGTCTTCTACATGCGCTGACCGCAGGCCTCTCTGACAATGACTATTTTCATCTGATGTCTCATCAAACTGAAACAAGCCCCTAAAAAAAGAAGAAAAAAACCTCCACTACTACCCCGCAGAATCCATTTCTAATTTCCCAGGAGAGCGGGCTCCGGCTCTCCTGGCGAGTGCCAGAGGGTCTCGTATTGATCCAAGGCTCCAGAGGGGGTTGCAGTTGTTGCGAGGGGTTGAGTAAGCCGATCCCCGATAGGCAGTTGGGTGCAGTTTTTGTGCAAATGAAAGACGGGGTGGCTGAAGCGGTGGCCTGTAGGTTGCAGAGAAGCAGTTTCAACGCAGTGGGGGGCATCTCGCCACGGAGCACCAACCTCCTCCTCCTGCTCTCTCCCTTGACATGTTGCCCTTGAGCATTGCAATTAATCAGGAGTAACTCCATTAGTGCTGCTCAGTGGCGCAACAGTAGCAGACTGTAATACCTGACAGCTCCCAGGTGTTGAGCGTGTGAAGCAGGGCATCGCCGATGAGCATGCTCAGTGCTATCCCGTATGGATGGATGCAGTTTTCTTTCTAAAGCTGCACAGGCAGCGGGGAAATAATGAGACCGTGAGGTTGCTCGGTGGGGGTGGGCATGCTTGGTTTCTGTGTATGTGCGATTGTGATGGGTGACATTTCTGAAATGCCATTCTTCCTATTTTTGGTTCTGACAAGGTTTTGACATGAAACTGCATCTTAAAGTACATGTGACATGAGCGCAGGGAGCATTCCATAGATATGAACCATTTACTAAGGCCGTGATGTCATCTGACAGCGGTGTGCGCTGGACAGGTTACTACTCCGTCACATGTATAAAACACAGAGATGGAACAAACACCAGCAGGCACTTTCAGAAACCCCAATGTACACAACGCGAGTTATTCAAGCCCAGTTTACATGACAACGCTTTCAAAGGAAAACTCTAAACGTTCGTCACATTTGGGGTGTCTGTTTTCACGACAACGGTGTAAGACTTTTGAGTATTCTCACTTTCTACCATTGGCATAGGTTGATTTGACTCTTTTAATGATTCAGAGAGCAACCTCCATGGCCCTGCTGTTTTTATTTTTGCTGGTGTAACCATTTTCACATATTTCTGCTCGAAGCTGACGTTGTGTTTTTTTGACAAAATCGGAGAGAAAGTGAGTACGAGAGGAAAGATGGACAATGGATTGAAAATTCACCACCATTGCAATATATCCGCATTCACAATCATACAAATAAGAAAAATCGGACTGAATTGCAATAAATTACGTTTTCGTTCATTCTCTACATGTCACCATATTTGGCCAGTGAGATGCAGCGCGACATTGTGATCACAACAAATCTTATTTTGCACAATATGAGGGACTGAAAACAACTGAGTCGTGGAGTTTGGCTAAAGTTGAGTCTAAGAAGAGAGTTTAAATATACTATCTCATCATGATTGCAGTACTTAATAATATTTTGTCACATTGCAAGTTTAACTAATAACCTGCAGCTCTCGTACTGTGGCACCATTGTTGCTTCGATAATCATCCTTTGTTTTGAAACGGTCCACGGACAACAGTGTCAGCGAAGACCATGTCTCATGGGGACGCTGGTCTTTTTGCTTCACGGTGATGCTGATAGGGCGGGAGGTGGCTGCTTGAGTGCGCGTGTTGGGATGACAAAAAGTAGAATAAAACTTGGGAAATGCTTCACTTGAACATGCTTGAGTTGAGTTGTAAGATCCCGCGGCTCAGATAAAGATGGAGGAAATGAGTGATTGGAGAATAACAGCCGGATTAGATGGAATGAGTAGGCTACTGGGGGAGGGGATATATGGACGTTTTCTTGTCATCTGCATGAAAAGGCACATGGGCTCTGGATGTCCACCTGAGCCCCACAGCTGAAATCATTCGTCTTCAGCCAGATTTGATTAGGAACACACTCTGTGACTTCTCCCTCTGTCTTTCTTTCACTCTCAGTTCTCCGTTTCAGACATGAGGTGTTCATTTGTGTTTGCGAAGCACAAAGGAAAGAAAGAAATGCATCAAGGAAACAGATCCAATGAGTGCTTGTAGAGAAAAGGTGGTGGTGGGGGTTTCAGGCTTCTTTTACATAATTTTTTTGCACAGTTGATCATCACAAGCACATTAGTGCGTTGGTAAAATAGATTTTTTTTTCTTGAAACTGCTTTGATTTTTCTTTCTATGCTTTGAATCAAATTGAAAATCTTGAGCTTATTATTGTTGTTAGGGCTTATAAACACAAGCTGAATCTGATTTTTATCCATGACGTCTGGTTTTCTACCGTCTCCTTCACTATGTGAATACAGGCCGATTCATACTCCATAAGAACAAAAAGAAAGTTCGGCACACCGGGGTCCTGCCAAACCCAAATTTTCAAATCAGAAATTTGGTTCGGCAGTGCCATATGTCTGGGCCGAAGTATGTAGGTGCTGCCGGTGCTCCGCATGCGTGTTCCAGCTCGGTACTGGCTGCATCAGTCATATTTTTGTCCTGTTTAGCATGTAGCCTTGCTACTGAATGAGCTACCTCAGCTCGTTAATATGTGGGAGGGCGGACTTATGTGATGCACCTGAACGCATCACTCAAAACCTGCAGTTAAAACCAGACCAACATCGCGGCTCGGACACAAACTTCCTCTTCTATTACTGAAACAGTTCAGCGAAATGTATTTCAGTCGTGTGACGACTCGGTTTCGGCTTTTCTATTTTTGCGCGTGTGAAACATGCCATCTGGACCGGGCGCACAACAATCAAGCAGAGCCAGACCCTTTTTTTTTTTTTTTTTTTTTTGATAGAAAAGGTTCTTCAGCTGCTTTCAAAACAAACTCTGACATGGTTTGGTTCAAATCTGAGTGGACTGACAGATAAGATCAGCTGAAAGCGGGAAGTGTGGCTGCTGTGAGGGGGCGTGGCCTGCGAGCTCGACAGCTTCTCGGCGTATGAACAGTCCTGCCCAACAAGCATTTTTTTTCGGCAGCTGGCTGGCGTCACTGCCGAACTCTTCTTGTTCTTACGGGTTGTTATGGGAGTATGCAGGGGCCTTACCGCTATAATGCAGAGCTATTCATTTTAAAGTATTTTTCACCACTGCACTGTAGGGTCTCTACATTAGGCCCCATTTACAACATTTCAGCAAAAAATGTAACCCTTTTCCGTTTTTCACCGAAAACGATATAGTCTTCATTTTTGGCCACTAGTGGGTGCTGTTGTTTGTTCTTGTAATAAAACCACAGACACATGCACACAGAGAACAAAATGCTATAAACATTACCAATGGCGAGAACACGGACATTGGTATGGACAGACGGCAAAGTTGGATTGCTATCACAGTGACTCTCCTATAAAACTACCAAGAATATGGACTGGGAGTCATCTCACTCTGGAGGTCGCCGTTGTTGTTTTTATCCATCTACTTGCACGTGTACAAAAGAAGTATTTACTAAGGCTGTGATGTGGCTGTGCACTAGCAGTGTTTCCGCTGGGTACATGGCTGCAGAGCCCAAGCATTTTCAGAAAGTTGCATTTTCCACCTGTTTCCACTGAGATGTTCTGGTAGCGTTTTCAAAAAGTCACAGCTTGGGAGCCGTTTTCGAAAAGTTGCATTTTCAATGGACGCCCAAACCATGACACAAGTTTTCCATTTTCACTTAAAAACTAATTCTCTGGAAAAATACTGATCGTATATTTATTTTGGCAAATTCTGGCAGTGTCTTGTTTTATTGTGTGACTAGAAAGTTGCAGAATATTGTTACTTTGGGTAACAAACAGATTTTCACAAATTGATAGATTTTGGTTGCGGTTGTTGTAATATGTTGTGCCGTCGACAGGCATGTACAGTGAGCACAGGAAAAGACGATTTAGTTTTGATGTCTCGGTTAACCTCAGGTGGCGTCGCCTTGCACAACATGCACTCTCACAACAGTGCATGTTGTGAGAGTTTTTCAGAACTGATCATTTGCCGTTACTGTTACTGCTTTGAACATTTATCCTAATTCTATTTTGAAAATGGTACTTAACGACACTGAGAGTGGAATGAAGCCCCGCTGCCCTCTGGGTATCTAATACACTGAACTGTCTGTTGTAGCTTTATTTGATCTGTCCTGGAACAAAAAGTGCAAAAGTGTATCTGAGGAGAGCAATTCAGTTTGGTTGTCAAAATGGAAGTTCTCATTTTTTCTCGCTAGACGAGAGTCATTTTCCTCCAACTCTCGACAAACTGGATCAGTGCCCGATGATAAGGTGACGTGTCGTTCATCCCATGTCTGTGCTGTTGGTAGCGGAGAGTCTGTCCACTCAGACAAAACGAAGCCTTTCATCCTCAGACAGGGTGTCTCGATCACAACAAAACTTTGATCACATAGTTCTAAAATTTTCCATGCAGCTCCTCCACCTTCCTGCCTCTTTCATCAATGGGCAGAATCTTTCACTCCTCCGTCGGCTCTTTCATTATGTCGCTGCTCTATTCACTGCCCGCGACTCGAGTTGCCGGATTGAAACAAATCGCTCTTGCTTGCAAGCAGAGGGGCCGTTGGTTCGTGTTGCCAGAGGTGAGCCGGGTACACGGCAGCCTCTTCCTTTTCGACAGCTTCCTGTTTTTGCATGGCACCTCGCCGGATCGCCAGTCAGCCATCGGGCGAACATCGCGTGACCTCGATATTAATGTCGCTCTCTGCAGTCAGATCAAGAATGTTTAGAAAATGTTGGTTCTTCGAGGAAAGAGTCGACCTCCCAGGCTTTCTGGAGAGCGAGAATGTCGGCAGGAAGCGACCACGAACCAGACTTGTTGTTGCAAGCAGACAGAGGCGGACATCTGATATCCTGCAGTGTGTGAACACCAGTGGACAGCGCAGGGCAGCCGGTACAGCAGTCGTCCAATTCAAACTGAAGAAGGTACTTGTAACCAGAGAGGCTGGAGGGATTGTAAATAAGCTAAATGAAATACTTACCATTTCCTTCTCGAGCAGGCCAGAAAAAAACCCCACAAGTACCTTTCAACTTCACTTCAAATATTTACGACTTTACCTACTTACAACGATACTTTGGATCTTTCCTGGACGGAAAAGTGTTGAACTTGTTGTCACTGTCATTGGATACAGACTTTCAGACCAGATAGCTTTCTGTTCTTCATCTGGTCTGCTCATGTTGGATCATTGGGTTTCTCTGCTATGTGGTTATTGGCACGATATATATAAAATCAAATTACTTCCATACTCCTTTCCTTGATGGACTAAAAACTAAAGTGACTCACTGCATCATCTGGTGGTAAATAGAGGTGCTGCAAGACTTTGTAGAGGTTCTGTCATCTTTAGGATATTTTAAGATTTTGTTAATGAAATTCTGACACATAACATATTTGGTATGATGTTAAACTATAACTGGTTTTATTCAGATAAGCAGACATTCTGGTAAAAGGGAAGCACAATGAAAGAGGAAGTGCTGCTTCCTCAATGGTATCCACGTGCTATTTATTCTACTGGTATTCTACAGAACAAAGGGATGAATGGATTTTTCACTGCTCAAACAGATGTGCGAAAACCCTAGTGGGAATTAAAGCAATTACAAGACATAGCTCAGTGGAGAGAGAGAGGAAGAGAGACACACTGCAACATGGAAGAAAAACTGGAAAACAATCTGTTTCTCAGCACTTTCTCTTCCCGCTCCTGTGCACCTTTTGTTTGACTTGAATCATACAGCAGAACCGAGCTGCTCGTGCATCATTAGTGGTGTGTGTGTGTGTGTGTGTGTGTGTGTGTGTGTGTGTGTGTGTGTGTGTGTGTGTGTGTGTGTGTGTGTGTGTGTGTGTGTGTGTGTGTGTGTGTGTGTGTGTGTGTGTGTGTGTGTGTGTGTGTGTGTGTGTGTGTGTGTGTGTGTGTGTGTGTGTGTGTGTGTGTGTGTGTGTGTGTGTGTGTGTGTGTGTGTGTGTGTGTGTGTGTGTGTGTGTGTGTGTGTGTGTGTGTGTGTGTGTGTGTGTGTGTGTGTCTCAGCTGTGCATGTGGGGTCGTCCCAGGCTCCAGGAAGTCCAGTCACCAACAACAGGTTATGTACAGCCAAGCGCGGCCTGCTGCTGCAGGGAGAATTAAGCTGTGCTAGACCTCTGATCCTGCATCTGTTGAAGCACACACACACACACACACTGCTTGGCCACAGGCTGTGTTCAAACTATTCCTGGAGAGAGAGAGAGAGAGAGAGAGGGAGGGAGGGAGGGAGTCAGACATACATACATCTTTCCTTCTTTTGACATTTATTTCACGTAGTGTGTATGAATTCCGGCGTGACTCCTCAGTCTCCCTGTGGTGAAGTTCTCCATTACCTTCCCGCCGCCTCGTCAACACGCGCTCCATCTCCTGCTCATACCCGCAACACGATCCCCTCGGTGTGCACGCGCATGCTGCAAATCCTGTGTTGACTTTAAATGAAGCAATGGGCTCCATCCATTGCGCGTTTCCCTTCTTCCCTGGACTTGGAGTTGATGGTTCAAAGCCCTCATTAGTCAGTTGGAAAGTGTTTGTGCGCGTCGCCAACCTGTGAGATAAAAATATCATGAAAGGCAGCACGCTGAACTTCTGTGACACTCGTATCTCACTGCAGCCTGTCTGGGAAGTCGGCGTGTCGGCTGCACTCGCGTTTCTGTTCCTCTGAGCAAGCTATTTAATGCAGCGATGATGTACAAAGTGTCAAAAGGGTCATTCTTTTTGATTTTTTTTTTTTCTTTTGGAGTATACAAGCCAGCACCTCCATCCATTTGGCAGCTAGTTATTTCACGTTAAATCAGGGACTTCAGACTTTTGTTTCATTTCTGAATGACAGCAGAGTTTGATGTGTAATGACAGTGACGCAGCCTCCGCAGCTGCACTCATGATTATTGATATTTATGGGCTATTTTTAAATGGATGTTCAAACTTAACTATTTAGAAGCACTTTCAAAGTCCATGTCAAGATAATCTTTCATGAAGAGCACAATGATCTGTTGTGTTTTCAGTCTTTTTTTTTATTTTTATTTTAAATGGCTTCAAACTCTCAGATATACAGTTTCTTTTCAAAAAACGAATCATTCTGAAGCTTGTGTTGCAAGATTTTCTTTCTCAACAGTGGTGTATAAACCAAAAATTCCAAGCAACTTAAAGAAATTATAAAGAATGAAACACAGAAGGCTTAAAATATTTTAGAATATGTTGAATAAATCTAAAAGTTTTATGGAAATCTGTAACGTTGCCCATTTCTGTTCCCTATTCTACAATTAGGTCAGAGTTCACCATCATGATTCACAGTTAAAAATGTCAAGTCATGCTAATACAAGTCACACCAGGCTTCTCTTTAATCTACATCAGGCTTTTGTAGCTCCTCACTGATGGTCGAGGTTTGAGCACACATGTCATTCGTAAGTACTGATCTTTGTGTCCTTTAGCATCATGTGCTTGTTATTTGACACCAGCCTCATGTCTGGGGTAAATGAACCCCAAAAAGAAATTTGGGACAAAATGCTACCATATTGTGCAAAGGTGCTTATTAATGAGCATTCACACTTTAAATTCTGATGATTCTAATGACCACATTTGATGTGGACGTGCAGCTATAATGTAGAAAATGATCAAAAGTAAAAACCTTATTCTTTCTTTTATCTGGAAGATTTGCCGACTTTTGCTTAATGACAAACCAGGATTGAACTTCCTCAAGATAATCTAGGAAAGTATGGAAATACACTACAAGCTTCCTTTCTTTTTTTTTTTTTAATTTGAACAGTAATCAGCATTTTGTTTTAGGTGCAACTTTTCTTATATAAATGTATTTGTTCTAGTTATCTATCACAATGGTAAGGTTTGCAATTGTGTATCAAATTCTAAAAACGGTGACTTTATTTGATTTGATAAATCTTTTGGTTCCCTGAAGGGCTATCATATCGTCTTCTTGGCAATTCATGTCAAGGACCCGTTTTCATTTTTAAGCCAAGACGGAAAAAATCCCATCTCATTGTTCTGCAGGATTTCCTGAATTTTATTTCCCTTAAGTGATGCGATGTGCTGTGTTGTTCAAATTATTAAACTATATTGTCATATTTTGCATCACTTCTGTATATATCTGTTACATAGCCCAAATGATCATTTCTTTACACCTCGTGCATTGAAAAAAAAAAAAGGCAACCTTAATTTCCATCAGTCAACATCAGTTTGTTAGTTGAGCCAGTTTGGTGATTGTTGATGTGGATTCATTTTTCTATTCATGTCACAATTTGATCACATTCATATGCGAAACCTGGTCCAGAGCTTACACCCCAGTTACCGTCATTACTCAACTTTTTGAAAAGTAACAGCTGCTGAACACACATCACAGTGTGTACGCTTGTTTGCGTGTATTTGCTATGGTTTTTATAGCAGCGTTTACCAACCTTTGCCCCAGCTGTGACTTCCCCTGAGTGTAATTTGCACGATTCTAAAGCTCCGAGCTTCTGCAAATGTAAACATTGTAAAACTTGTCATAACAGTCCTGCAGGTGACCACACTCTCATTGCGTACAAACATGGCTCCTCTTGCTACACTCATAACGGATATGGGGTGTTTCTGCTGTGTGATCTTGCCCCTGTTGTGGTCTATGCATACCGGTGCTGTGTATCTACTGGAGGACTTGTGGTCTATGCATACTGGTGCTGTGTATCTACTGGAGGACTAAAACTCTCCAAACTCTCACAGACATGCTCAAGCAGAGTGGATCTCAGAGGCAGGGTCTAGAGGGGGCAGTTGTTGTGATGATTAAGTATGGATTTCTGCTCCTGCAGGTCCTCCTTGGTGTAGCAGGGCTTTTCGCAGGGTGTGATGGTGGTGGTGGTGGTGGTGGTTGGGGGGGATCACAGCTCGCACTGTGAAGCACGGGGCCTGACCATCAAACGCATTGTCGCTGAGTCTGCTGCGTCTACTCTCTGCCCTCTGCGCTCACGCTGTTCTGCCGGGTGCTCCTCTTTTCCAAATTAGGCACTTTCTCCCGCCGTGTCCACACACACACACACACACACACACACACACACACACACACACAGCCACTATGTTGTGCTGCTGTCAGGCAGCCAGGCCGAGTTTACCACCAGGCCAAAATAGAAGTTGTCTGCCCTTGAAGGATGTAGCTCTGGCTTCCCCTTTCTTTCAGCACCCCTCTCTCTCTCTCTCTCTCTCTCTCTCTCTCTGTCCGGGTCACCTCAGTGTCACCTTACAGTCTCGTACTGCCTTGAACACCTCAGGAGACTCGCCGGGCAGAGAAAACGGTCCTGACCTGTGCTCGACCCGGCATGTGTGTTTATCGAGGCTGTGTTCCTGGAATGTACCACTCACCACAATTTATAGGGGTGTGTGTTTGTGTGTGTCTGGTGCCAGGCGGAATTGCAGCACGAGTCACGCCCAGGGCTAAAATGAATATGCAGATATTTAGTGTGTGCGTGTGTGTGTGGTGTACCAGATGGCTTGTGTTTGCCAGAACCAAATGCTTAAAAGGGCAAAGCACGAAGTGATGAAACATGGTTTATGGTTTCACAGTGTGGTGTGTGTTTAGGTGAAAACTGTTGCAGTTTGCTTGTGTACGATTCGCATGTCAACACCTGTTCAGCATTGGTGAGTTCAAAACACAATGAAATTAACTCTTTTTTTCAGTTGTGTCCACAGATATTTGTAAGGATAGACGACCAAGTTTGATTTCTATTCTTGGTGACTCAACTATAAAACTACCAAGTCCCAGGAGAATAGGGACTTGGAGTCACTCTGGGGGCTGCCATTGTTGTTATTGTCCATCGAGTCTCACACGTGCAGAAGAACTATTTAATACTGTCTTGGTGCTCATGTGCAATAGTAGTGTTTCCGAAAAGCTGCGTTTTCTCCCATTTCCACGGAGATGGAGTTTGAGCGTTTTCCAAAAAGGTCCACCTTGGGAGCCCTTTTCAGACAATTGTGTTGTCAGTGGCACTGAGCACCGTTGTCAGGTGAACGGACACCTAAAACGCAGCAAAGGTTTTCCCTTTTCACAGAAAAATGTCATGTTAACAGGACTTCACTCTTGTGTGAGTCGTCATTTGACACCAGTCTCGTGTATCCGTGGCTCCTGCTGTCCACCGTGAGTTTTTTTTTTTTTTGTGCCTCGAAGTAATCTTATTGTTTGGAATCCTGGCCATGGTGGACCATAAATACTTGACATTTTCATGTGTTTTGATTTGCAAATGGTCACTGAGGGTGTTGACAGTCTTGGCAGCAAAACGTGTTTTCATGCTGTTAATCTAATACTTCTTAATTTAATAGACGTTGGTGCCAAAGCACCCTGAGAATTATTCACTATGGGTTTTCTGGCCAAATCACATGACGCTCTTAAGTGAATTTATTGTGGGGACCAGAAGAATGGAGGTCAGTGTGACATTGCAGAGGATGCTAAGCAATGGGGCCGATCCCCCTATTGTGTTTCTTTCCATTGTTGTCGTTTTGAATCTGCATCTGATTGCCTTGAAGGTTGTCTCGATGCAATGTGTGCTTCTTTTCCAACACACGTACTTTATTACATCCTGCGGGCCCACAGCATACCCCGAAATGACTTGCTGCCTTAAAATAGCAGGCGATGCTTGCTCTGTTTCTGAGCACAATAGTTAAAAACACACTTCTCATACTTGTCAAATCCAGCATGTTGTTAAGAACAAAGTGTTTTTTTCTTTTTTTTATCAAAGCACTGACATCTGGTGTCAGTGCCGAGCATAGAGGGGCTTTATGGCAGAGATTCTTCATTTTGCCGGGTTTTATTGCATCCACTAGAAAGATTGAGCTAAAGAAAGATGAGCGAAGAGAGTAAAAGCAAGTGTGGACAAATTGGTAGAGGCCAAGGTAAATGATTCAGAAAGCAAATTAATGAACAAAGTCCGGGAAGGGCTTGTGATTAACTTTAAGTGGCCAAAAAAACGACAAAAGACATTGGACGCAATTTGTCAGAATAACAATGGCGCACAGTTATCACATCAGTTTTCTTCTTAGCGATTGATGCAGAAGTCAGTGAGGGGGCTGTCGCTGTCGGTACGAGGGAGGTGCGACGCGAACACAGGTGGAGGAGGAAGAGCAAGGCCAAGTGTGACATGGCTGGATGGAGGGTAAGAGAGGAGGCGGCGGAGGAAAGATATTTTCATCAGGATTATCCTGCTGCAGAGAATCTCATCTGGGAAAGTGGCCCAGCGCTTAATACGCACACACACTCACAAACATAAGCCGCCTCAGGAGTCTGCAAAAAGTGGAAAAAATCTCTGCTTCCCCTCAGTTTGCACAGGAAAGCCCATCTTTAAGGCGGCGAGCGCCACCGTGGTCCTTCCAGAAAGACACTGTCTAACACAGTGTATAATGCTGCAAATGTATGTGTGTGTGTGTAAGTGTGTGTGCGGTTTTTATTCATCTATTCTCCGTGTTGAATCTGAGTGGATGTCCTCCCACTTGATTACACTGTTTATTCACTGTGCGTCCCCAAACTCCTGCCCACCAACAGGCTACAGCCAGGAGGAAAAGCCTCGATAGCAGCGCGGCGCTTTGTATTCCACAGCTGTACTCACACATGGAGACTCCGGGCCAGGCGTGTTAAACTCTTCTGGGAATCAAGAGCACATTTAGACAGTGGCACAATCACAAGAACACTCTCGTGAAGTCAGATCCTGTACCATCCTCTATTCGTAAGTTGGGCTTCTGCCGTGTTGCCACTGTAAGGTTTTCGTCTGACTGTAGGCTACAGTTCGGTACTAGTTCGTCCGTCCCTACTAAATGTTTCTGCTTGCAGAGGTTGACTCTGACACATTAAGGATCGTCTCCAGGGCTCGATTGAGCTCTGGTCCTTGCAGTCTGTCAGGAACTTGTGGTAAACATCCCTGAGCCGTGGAAGCTCCACGGACTCCTGCTGATATTTCCTCACTTGACTTCACCCTGTTCCCACTTCTGGGCATTTGTAGGGCTGTAAAGAGCTCTCTCTCTCTCTCTCTCTGTCTCTCTCTCTGTCTCTCTCTCTCTCTCTGTCTCTCTCTCTCTCTTTCTGTCTCTCTCTGTCTCTCTCTCGCTCTCTGCTGCGACTGGTTTGGTTTTGGCGGTGATGATGATGCCTTCCACTTGCCCTCAGCTTTGCACTCTCATAATTTGCCTCCTGCTTCTGCATCAGGGCGGCACTCCTCGTTCACACTCACAAGCTCACCATCCACTCCATCACGCCATTCCATTTTATTGCTTTTAGCCATAACTCTGCCGTAGCTCTTGGTCCTGCTGGATGTTCCTTTGTTTCCTTCACTAATTCTTTCATTTTTTTGTAAGACTACTAAAAAAACAGCCAAATTTTCACGCTCTTATCACAGTCAAAGACACTTAATTCACTCCTTTACTTGGATCAGCCCGTCACTGTTTACTTGCTAGTCTTTTATCTGCCGGAATTTTTACCAGGACCACAAATATTGAGTTTTTTTTCCAGCATTGGATTATTTTTAAACATTGAACATTAAACCTCATACACTAATGCATCATGCATTTATTCTCTTTTTTTGACATGGATTACTTTGTATTTGAAATAGGCTTGGTTAGATTTTTCATGTTCGTGTATCTGTATTGCATCATGACTCGGCGCATTCAGGCCCAAAGTCACATTTTAGTGAGTTATGCAAAGTATATCTTGGTGGCGTATTTTCATAAGCTATAGTATTATTTAACATCAGGATTTAACAATGTCAAACTAGTCTGAGCAGCAACTGTCATTACCAAAGAAAACTGCCATTGAACCGGGTAACATTATTACATTTAACCTTTCGGCTGACTACTCAGACACATCCTTACTCTGAAGGACTGTCCATTGTCTGAAGCATAAGCTGGCAAATGGCACAAGAACAATTACCCTCCACTTAAATGCCAGGACTCAACTTTTTACAAAACTTTTTTCACACAGAGTAGCCATCCTCTACCCACGTGAATAACACACATGCACCCGATGAACCAAATGTTAAAGAAAAAAAGTGATTCATCAGACCAGGACCCAGTCCTCTGTTCCCTATTCTCAATGCTCAATAGCCATTATAAGGCTTTGGTGATGGACGATGGTCGGCATGGACATCCTGACCCCAAATGCAGCAAGTTATAATGCCCTGCTTGTTCAGACACATTTCTGTCATAGCCAGCACTCAGGATCTCAGCAATTTGACCCAACAATAGTTCTTCTGTTGGATCCGACCCCACAGGCTGAGGCTTCATTTTCACAAGCAGCAGTGGGCCTTGGCCACTCTGGCGGTCTGTTCCTGAGTTTTCCCTTCCTTCCTTTCTCCCTTTGTCTAATTTACATTCCTTGGACCACGTTTGGTGGGTACAAACCATTGCGCACCAGAAACACACCCTCACAAGCAAGACCAAGTGTGTTTACAACGTTGTGTCATTTACCCATCACAGTCCTGCCCTGTCAGAGTGGCTCAGATCATTCTGCTCGTCCGTTTTTCCTGCTTCCGGCAAGATCAACTTCAAGTACTCACGGTTCACTCGCTGCCTCATGATGCTTATTTGTATACTTGACCCTGTGATTGCCCTGGGTTTCTGTGTCGAAAGTGTGAATTGGGTGATTTTGCCTTTGCTCTTTCAGATTCGATACCTCCTACCATGCATTCCTCGTGGACTCCACGTTTACCCTTTAAAGTGGCTGTTTTTATGAACAGGAGCCTAGAAGAGCTTGCCAGTGTTCTTCATAGCTTTCTGCATGAATATTTTAGGTTTCTCTGGCTCCAGCCAGATATGAAAAAAAAGTCAAAGTCTCCCTCTCTGCCATGTTTTAATGAAGATTCAAGCGATAAGAAGGCGATTCCCGAAGAAAGGCCCTGCTGCTTCTTACAGCTGATCACTAAGCAGCGTTGTAATTGCTGGAGTCCTTCTTCAAGCCGTCGACGGTGTGTTCGGACCCCCTACCTGGGTAGCAGGTTTAATGTTTCTTCATTAGATTTAATATTGGGACATTAATGCAGTACTCAGCGAGCTCCATATTGACTCCTGCTCTTCTCAAACACTAACTCTCTTCAGTGAAATCCCTGTTAACCCGAGAATACACTCTAAAAGTCATCCAGCACTCCTTCAGCCTGCATGCCCTTTTCAGTTATAAACCAGGCTCTTGAATGGTCTGTCCAAAATGTTTTTTTTTTTTTTAACCGTTTCTTTTCGCAGGCATTCATTTCATTTTGGAGAAATCTCAAAGCATAGTCGCATGTCGTCGCATAACGTTTCGCAAATCAGTGGCTGGAGTGTTTTTTTCTAGCACGCCGGCCGAAAACGTTACACACTTCAATTCTCACCAGTGTTGGTGACTTCATCACCTTCCACACTGAAGGAAAGTGAATTCCAGTGAGATTACTGTGTCTATGACCTCAGACATGTTAAAACATCTGTGCCTCACAATAATTAAGGCGTGTAGGCATTGGCAAATATCCCAGTGTGCAAATAGATGAGTGGTCTCTACTCAGTTACATTTTGGAACCAACAACATTGTGTATTTTAGGACTCTGTCTTCAAAAGAGTATTAAAACTATTTGACTTAGTTTCTTTTTTAATTCGGCACACATGTATTCTCACTCTCAAACCATTGTGACCTCATTTCAATGCATTATTCTGGGAAATCATTCACACTATTATTAAATTACTCAACAATCGTCACTAACCAGACACTTGATTAGGTAGATAACTGCTCTGCAATGATTTGCTTTATCAGTTTGGATTGAGTTATCAAGTAAACGCATAGCTTCCAATAAAATAGTAATTGGCAAAAATAGAGTACATTTGGACATTTTGAATCTAATAAGCCAAAAAAGTTTAAGAACTTGCAAATAGTGTGATAAATGTTGGAAGCAATATAGTAACACTCAATAACACTGTTATTGGCATGTTACTACATCACTGGAATAGCATGAGAAGTGGTTTAAAAATGTAGTAACCACAGCCATTAATTTGATAATGCATAAGTAAGACAGAATGTTGGGGAAATGCACGTTTTTGAGGCTGTTTTTATGCATTTGGCCTTTCACAATACAGTGAATGAGGTGGTCATTTTATCCATTGAGGACACAAGATTATCTTTCATAAAGAAGTATTTTTAGTTGCCATAACTACTGAGGTACATGACTGCTTTCAAAAAGTATTACCTTAAATCAATCTTTCTCCCACTATAACTCTTTCCCTACATGCCTGGTCGTGTATTAGATCACCAATTGGATGATGGAGGCATACAACCACAAGTGGTTAATTAAGTAAATTAAGTTTGATTTCCTGATCATCCTTGAAACTGTTTATTATTAAAAAAAAATGTGGCTCTGCAAACAGACAAAGATGAACCTTTAGGAGGGTTTTGAGATCGACGTCAGCATATATAAGATGTATACACTTATTTTGCCGGGCTGTATAATACATTGATCTCGATCCATTAATCCGCAAATTGCACACAGTGACTCAGAGTAAATTAATAAGCCTAATGCATGACTCTGCCATGAACTCTCGACAAGCACAGGAGTGCTTTCAATATAACGTGAAGCAGTGTCATTGAAAAGATGCATTGAAGTAAGGTACGGTCTTTTGAATAGTAAAAAGTAATACAATAGACACTACTACAACTTTAGCAGTGGACATCAAAGCCCTGCCTTTGCAACTTCATGACCTAGACTTTGCTGACGATTCTCCCACTCTCACCGGCATGCACAAACAAACGTCTAGTTACTAGCTTCAACGGCAAAGGTCTTAACATCTAAAGGAGCAAGACAAAGGTTAGAATCAACAACTCCGGCCATAATCCCATCTCCTTGGAAAATGAAGCTCTTGAAGGCCCGAGGCAGCTTGATTTCTACTCATGGTGACTCTGGAAAAGATGCTCAGGCAAGAATCGGTAAAGCTAGATCTGCTTTTCATTTGCGAAGACCAATAAGGACATTCAGAAAATTAAGCCATAAAACAAGCTGATGGTTTTCAGTTGCAACATCAAAGCTATCTTACTTTACTGTGCTGAGACCTTGACAGTGACCAAAAACATCCCTGCCAAGGTTCGGTTGTTTAACTGGTGTTTGCATTCCTTCCTAGGAATCCGATGGGCTTTAGTAATATGTAATGAAGATCTATGGGAGATTACCAACCAGGAAAGAATGGCCACAAAAAGAGGTGGAATCCATCAGGAAATAAAAAACAGGGCTGTCCCAGTCTGAGCTGGAAATGATCAGCGGAACGGGAACAGCGTCAAACTGGGTCACTGATATAAGATTGTTCACAGTCGCATATTTTTGTAGCTCTCCTATCCTCCGCCGAGGGCCGATGGGGTTATTGTGTAAAGCCTGATTTTGGCTACATGTTTCAGGATGGAGATCTGATGGTGCAGTTCGTCCGCCCCCATGTCACTCGGTCAGATTTCCATCCTCTCCTGCATTTCCCAGCCGAAACAATGAGACCCATGTAAGAGCAGGGTGGCTTCCTGCCCTCCTGCTTCACAGTCAAATTTTGAATATAGTGTTTCTGTTTGACGTTTCACTCCGCCGGTGGCTCATTGTTCCTCAAAGGTTGGGTAAGCGGACACCGCTCCCCGTGCATTCTATTGCATTTTGTAGGTACCTGAGAGACAATGGAGAGCTAAGTTGGTGCGAGTGAGCCATCTGACAGAGACTACCCGATGACGGATTGTGAGAAAAGGTCGTGCGAGGGATCAGGTGTGTTTAGGGCTGTTTTGTACTCCTGCAGCATTTAGGGCGCTCGCTACAAAACAAGAGCTGGTTCGCATTTACCAGCTGTGTGAGATAACGGGTCAGTCTCACACGCCTTGTATGCACTGTCTGTAACCCAAGATGCTGCTTTTTGATCAGTGATTACTCAGACAAAGTAAACACGCTTCAAAAGGACATCGTCCCATGGGAATATTATGTGTCCATCCAACACCTTTGGGGACATTTAAGGCAACAAACAATGCAGATTTAGTCATCTAGAGCATCTAATTTTACGCTTGTTGTTTGTAAAGGAGAAAATATGAGATTTATGAGCTAGACGATGCTCTAAGGAACCTAAAGAACGTCACAAAATGGGACAGTTAGGTAATCCTTTTTTTTTTTTTTGGAAGTTCTCACGTGTAACTAAATACTTCTTTACGTTACAGCTTTATGTTATTCTTGCTCATGTATTAATGCAACAGTGTTGTGCTTAGTTGAGGTGGAGTTTTAAGCCCTGTTCACACAACATTTCAAGTTAAAATGCATTGCTTTTGGGTTCTAATTTTAGAAGGTGCACGTTTGCATGGCAACATTTAAAAAAAAATAAATAAAATTGGGGATTTACACAGAAATGGCAAAAACGCTGGCAATAGAGCTTTCATTTGTGGCATAAGTGTATTTTGCTGGTTCCAGAATAACACAATTTTTTATTTTTTAAATGTCATATCATTGTTTTTATATTATATCATTTAACTGTTTCTCCTCCTATGGGTTTGTTGGTCTCACGACAAGGCTTAACCAGACAGATTGGTGGCACATAAAATGCAATTTTAATTTACTACTCACATTTACTGAAATGCTCTTAAGCTGAGGTAACTGGGCAGAGTTAACCTCAAAAATCCAGTCTTAAAAGGATCATAGGGATATAGATAAATGTTTATGTTCTGTTTCGTACATTTCCTCCTCCTCATGCCAGCTTTGATATTATTTTGTATTACACTATGAGAGAGACTGAAGTATCCATAAAGCAGGTTGTCACCGAGGTTACAGCCTCAGCGTTATAGCCTAACATGGAATCATGCCTTGTGTCATGTTTTAATATGTCAAAAAGAGTATTAATGTATGATCATCCATCTGTGAGCTTTAAGGGGCATTAAGCGGCATTGTGCCCGTTCAAACGTGGACTTTGATTACATGATGAAGGTCTTTGCTTAATGTGATTCTCGGGCTGACGTGCCACTCCTCCGTCACATTTGCTCACCAGGGCTTGAAATCAACATAATGGCAAAGCAAATTTGACTGTATTGAGGGATTATGCCTGTCTGTGTGTGTGTGTGTGTGAGCCAGGCTCACTGATATAGACATGCATGCTTCCATACTCACGCACACTCCCTCCGTAGCAGAAGCTGTGATGCAGCACTATTCTCGAGACAGGAGGCGTGCACAGAGTTGAATGGGCTTCATTGTGTTCCAGCAGTACTGTCTTGGAGACAAGCCCACGGGCCAGCAGAGAGAGAGAGAGACACATATACACACACACACACACATACACCTATCGTTACGGGGCCCACCTATCAACATAATGCATTCCTCAGTCTCTGACTCAAACCTTAACCATCACAGCTAAGTAGCTAAAACTGTCCAACCTGAGCCCAAGTGGGTCCCCACACCTTCAGAGGACTAATTTTCACACCTCACAAAGAAGCTAAAACAAGACGGACCACACACGTGCACATGAACTCACAATGAGAAGATCTCGGCTAGAAGACACCGTAAGCCTAGTCTTTCAATATTTGATAAGTGTTTGTCACATTAGCTCTGGCTCATCTTTAAAAAAAATCTGTGTACATCTAAAAATCCACCCTTGGTGTGTTTCAAGAAGTAACGCACAGACAAGGGAACTGTTTCAGAGAACATTAACCCAGATACAAAGAGAGCTCGAGATAAATTAAAGTGCTGGTTCGTTACTACTGTAACTCACTCCCTCGGCATAGCCTGAGTAAAAGCTTCTCACAAGCGCCTCGTCAACTCGACTGAGATGAAAAAGCTTATTTCCATATTTAACCTGTTTATGTTGAAATTCACTCAAGCCTGTGTGGTAAAACAATGTTGTGGGAGATCAAATGTCATGAGCATCGCACACCACATTGAAAGAAAAGTTTTTCTTCGCACTTGTTTGAGTACCAAAAGGTAATCAGTATCTCATTGTAATGTTTATCTTTGCGCTTACCTTTTATTGTTTGATTCATGTCATGCTCCCGAGTAACTTGGAGCAAGAACATTTTATGCTAACATGGTCAAACTGGGAACTTCCCACCCAGAGAGTGGGAATGTTTTGTGAGAAACAATATTGATGTTGTACTCAACATGACTCATGCACCCTGTAAATAACCTGCTGGCTAAATCCAAAATACCCAGGATTTCTTCATGTATGGTGTGCACAGTTTACTTTGAAAATAAAATGAAACCGCACCAATTATATGTGTCGAGGCACAGGGCACAAAAGATGATTGATGGTAGTTTTCCGAGTTCCTTGCATGATGAACTTCTGTCCAGTGTGATGCTCACTTTGTGAAATTTACCTGCTAAAATATTATATCTACACAAACCTTGAAATCATGCAGGAGACAAATATTGTTGAGAGTGACTTATTTAATCTCTGCTCATTAATGAAGTCTCACTGAGATCTGAGGGGAGAGTCGCAAACTAATTACAAAGTCTGTACGCTAAACAAATCATCAGAAATAGAATCTTTGAAAGCTTTAAAGTTCCTCAGATGAATGGACGTCTCTAATTGCAAGCTGTGCTCTGGCTCAGTCCAACAATAAGAAGCACAGAAGCAGAAATAACTCCGCATTACCTCTAACCTGGTTTGTAATGCTTGTGACCAGGGGAGAGGAGGGAACAATCAGAAAGTAATATGAATCAAGCAAACACACTGATCTTTATGTTCAGCGGTTTTACCCGAGGGACTTACAAGCAATAAAGACAGCTCTTTACCTTCTTCGTTAACCAAGGCAGGTGATGGGTCTTATGATCCGGGAGTCACGTGTAAAGTTTTTTTTTTTCCCCAACGTCATGGAGGGAGTTTCCGATTGATTTTCTGCTCAGGATGAGATCTGCTGACCTTCCATGCAAGATCAGGCCTGCTGTTTGGCCCGCCACCATTTCTAACCCTGATTGAAAATGTCTTCTGCCATAAACCTTAAACATAGACCGTCACTTTCAGGAGGAGTTATTGATGTCTTTTGTCTTGAGTTTTTAATGGGCCACCACCGGGTTAAAGGGTTCCAGACGCCCAATGTTTTTTCAATGTTATACGGCCTTGCCAGAATGACTCGCACGTCTATCAGGCTCAGCTCTAGTTTTTTTTCCTGCTACTTATCAAATGTTGGCACGGTCGCCTGACAAACACAGAGAATCGATGTTACCCACTAACCTATCTCACTATGATCTAATCCCAGCTCGCATTCCCTGTTAGTGGGTGAATAATCCAACGCTTAGTGAATTCTGCTTCTCAATGATAGAAGAGCTGACGACGGAGGATCTAAAAAAGACCTCGCTATGAACGCTTTGCCACCGCAAGCCAGTTATCCCTGTGGTAACTTTTCTATCACCTCCTGCTTAAAACCCAGAAAGTCAGAAGAAGCTCTCGCTCTCGCTATATATATATATATATATATATTCAAACCTAATATCAAGAGCAATAAATCCTTAAATATTGTTAAGCTGAATGCATTTAAGTGTGAATTTATAAAATGTACTCCTTGTTTCAGTGAGCTTCATTTATAGCCATTCAGTTTGCTCTTCACATTAACTGATCGGTTGGAATCCGACCAGCTCCATGATCAAAGTTGCTCCTTCCTGCCTTACAGGGACTTCCTTTGGGCCCACGAACCTTTGGAAACCCCTCGTCTACTATATTATTCACCAATAAAATTTTGCATGGTGTAATTACAGTCATACATTACAAAGTTTAAGTTCCCGAAAGAAAGCTCTTCATAAATAATGGAATCAATAATCACAACAACACTCCTCTGTATCATCAGCATCCCCCCGTTTCGGAGCGTTATGGTTTGTTGCAGGTGCGAACTAAGTAGGCTCGTACCGTTTCTGAATGGGTGGCGTCAAACACACTAACTCATCTGCTGCTGTGTGCTTCTTACATAAGGTTGTTTAAAACAAATTGGGGTGAAATTAAAACAGCATGTGGCTGCAGATTTAGATAGGTGCAAAGTAATAAGGGAAACCGCAAGAACACTGATGACTTCAAATTTGCCACCACACTCTGCAGTAGAGGTGTTTTTAGCCGAACCGCTGCGCTCATTTTTACATGCAAACTGCCGCGTTCGCAATGCAACTCATTGCGTCGACTTAATTTAATTACTTGAGAATTATAGTTGCATTCGCTGTACTGACAACTTAAAAGCTTTCCACCAACGCTCTTGCAACCACATGTACACAAGACTCTGCTTTGTGTTGACCACGAACAGGAGAGACCGGAGACTGATGAAAAAAGACGACGCAGAAATGTGACCAAGTATCACAGCGAGGGCCGCAACACGTGCACGCTTGTCGGCTGCCTCTTGCACGCACACATGCTGTGAGATCTGTCTTCTCTCTCGCGCACATATGCCGTGACGCGTCCAGATCTGTGCCGCGCTCCAAAAACACAAGCTCCTCTCTGTGCAGCACCATCAGTGGCTGTATGACACAGCAGCGCGACACTCGAATATAAATCAGCCAGCGGGAGACAAAAGCCCGCAGACAGGTGGAGGTGCTCACGCTGACTGTATCAACATGAGTAAATCACATGCATAATTGTTCTGCACACGGGCCGATGCAGCGCGGGAGCGACAGCTCAAACACGCATGTGTTACGCCTGTCGTCTTCAAGGCTCCATATATAGTTTTTCTTTACCCTTGTAACACGCTAATACAGTTTTCTTCAACGTGCGCAAGGCTGAGAGGGTTTCAAACACATAGCTGTCCCCCTTAACTGTTAGGCCCCGTTCACGCGACAACATTGTCAAGTGAAAAATCTTTTGTTGTATTCTGGCTGTTTGTTTACACAATGGTGCTCAGAGTCACTAAAAACATTTTGAAAATGGTTCCCAAGGAGGAACTTTTTAAAAAATACTTTGTGGAAACGGGGGAAAATGCTACTTTTCTAAAATGCTGCTACTGTGCACGTACACCACGGCTCTAGTAAAAGGTTCTTCTGCACATGCATGAGTAGATGGACAATAAGAACCATGCTTGCCTCTTATAGTTGAGTCACCAGAGTAGCATTGCAACTTTATTGTCTGTTCATACTAACTCACCATTGTTAGTGTTCATAGCATATTGCTCTCTTATGGCATACTCACTCAATCATTTGCAGTATTTTTGCTCTTTCTGTTTAAACAGACTTAGTTTTCAAAACATTGCTTTGTAAACGCAAAATTTTTCTACGACAGAAACGATGCATTTTCACTTGAAATGTTGTGGTTTAATCAGGGCCTTACTCTACACATACTTTGTCATACCCCAATTACAAATTGTTTGGTTGAAAGGCAAACAGAGGGGTTTTCACATCATAAGATACAATTGTTTTAGACAGTCTTTTATATAGTCTGCAACTGTCACTGCAGCCACATATTTTGAAAACCATTGTATTCATTCATTTTGTCAAAGCCATGTTCATTGAGTCATTTAAAAATGGCTGGACGTGCATTTTTATTTCTCACGTAAATATTTGACAATTATTGGGTTCACTAACATTCCCACCTGACATTTACTGTTAGATGCAGCTTTTGTTGTGCGATAGCAGTATTTGTGACTCAATAACTCAGTAACGCCCAGTCCTTCGCAAAGCTGCCCTCAATCTTTCAGTTAGTGGGCTTTTTTCTTTCTTTTTTTAAATCACTTCCTCTGCATTCCTGCTATGAAAAGAATTGCAATTTGAAAGCCTGTAGTTCAATCTCAAGGTTAAACCTTCAGTGATGTGTTCAGGAAACTCAAAGAATAAAAATAACAGATACTGGCACATACATTTATGTATTCTGAGCAGTATATTCTACCTTAATATTTCAGTCTCCCTTTAATTTCTTTCATCAGGAAGGGATTTGTCAGACTTTCAACATAAGGTGCTTGGAGAAAAGCTTTAAACTATCAAGCGGATGTTCTTTCTTATTCATGTAAGTGAACGGGCAAACAGGTACATGCTGTGTTGGCTTGTATATTATGCTTCCCAGAGCTCAGTTGACCAAATGGGTCGTCTTCCACACACAAGGTATGAGGGCCGATCCACGATCTCTCTCGGTCTTTGTTCCTCCACTAATAGGGAAAGCGAGCTGGGATTAGACCGTCGTGAGTCAGGTTAGTTTTATCCTACTGATGATATGTTGTTGCAATAGAAATCTTTTCCCACCACTCCGGAGGCCGCCATTGTTATTATTGTTGACGAACGTTGCGTTTAAGAAAAGGTGCATTTTCCCTCGTTTCCACAGACATCGACTCAGAGCATCTTCAAAAAGTTCCAGGTTGAAGCCATTTTCAGAAGGTCAAGCTTTCAGTGGCTCCGAAAATCGTTGTCTTGTGAACTGACACTCAAAACACAACAAAAGTTGTGTTTTCACGTTGTCGTGTAAACCGAGTCTAATTAAATCGCATTGATCATTTATTAGCTCGAAAGCTGTCTCGGCTAATCTCATTTCTTGGCGAGTGAGACAGGCTCGAGTTAATAAAGTCGAGTTAATAAAATACACCAAAAGACTGTTTCCTTGAACCTCTTGGATCAGTTGATGCTGGTGAAGAGATTTCATTCCAGTGAAATTTAGTAAACTGAAAAAAAAAAAAAGATTTAATGCTCACAAGCTTTTGGATCTAATTAGAGGAGTTTGTTCACATTGTAACACTGAGTTTCCATTCCCTTTTTCTGATTCCTCATCACCCCCTACCTCTCTTTCTCTACCTATTTTTGTCCTCCTCCTCCTCCTTTCAGACTGTTGCTGTTTGGTGTCATGCTGCTTCTCTGCAGGTCCCCTGCCATTACTGCCAATCTAGCATCAGTGTTTTTCATCTCAGAGTTAAATTACTATGAAAGGCTACAGAGAGAGAGTGTCAGTAATACATCCATGAATACCTGTGGCTTTAAATGACCCGGGACTAAATAACACCCTGGGTAGTGCAATTAGGGTCTTTTTCCCTGAACAGTATTGTAGTTTCCAAATGTCAGAAATCGTGCTAAAATCACTGACGGACTTCACTTCAGGCTGCAACAGATTTTCTTCGGGCTTTTTTGTTATGGTGTGTCTGTCGTTTTGCTGGATGAAGCATTCTGACAACTTCATTCAATTCCAAACCGGCCTGTCCAACTCGTCCACGCTGCTTCATTTCTCATTGCTCCGATGACTTAATGTGCTTTATAGGACAGTTGGTGCTTCACGCTAAACTGGTACTTTGAACATAGAAAACTGAGTAAAAGTGACTGTCATCTGAGAGAAACAACATATTTAAATGAACATTCATAGCACAAGTACGTTTGTGGCTGAGGTTTTTGTTTGTTGAACACATCTATCACATCCCTGTTGAGTGCAGAGCGCTGCTTTGTAAAATGGCGGCAGGAAGCTAGCGAAGGTCTGCTTTGCAGCGAGTGTGAGCTAAAACGCTGACACTGAAGCAGAATAGAGGATTGTTTGTTGATATACCTTGTGTATTCTGCTGATGGTTCACGATTAAATCCCATCAAACCTTCTGTGGTTTACCACCTCTGGAAATCTGTTTACCACGTTAACATTGATGAGACAAATTCATCTGCTGAGGTAGAAATCGCTGACATTCAAAAAAAACTATTTGTTTTCGATAAATAATTTTGCATATTTGAACTGTTTTGCGTAGCTGTGGTGCTTTTGTTGACATCCACAGCTGCACTGAGCTGCAGTCGGATAAACAAGAGTATGTGTTCAACTTCCCTTTCTGGCTTTTGCCATTCATTTCCTGAGAAACGAGACTTTAAGTGAGAGCTGTTTGCCTGTGCAGTCACACCAACGCGTGTGCTCATTCGAACGTCAATAATTTGCTTTTAAAGACTCATTGACGAGGCTCGAATTCGGAGAATAGCACATTGACTGTTTGGCACCCCTCGCTGTCGCAGGGAACATAATGCAGTGTTTTATACGAAAAGAGAAAGGGAGGTTGTTTTGTGCGTCTAAGTGTCCCAATTTATCTATTTGAGCATACAGCTGTGTTTGTGTTCAAATCGTACCACCGTTTAACCAGATGAGATGTCTCACCGTCTCGAGCTACGATCCGGAATTTGTTGTTGTGTGTCAGTTCAAGTCGTTCTTTGTCCATTAATGGGACACTTAATTTAGAATGTTTCAAGAAATACAATGAACATTTGATCAGCGTACGCAACAATGGAACACGCTACACCTAACAATGGTTGCTGGATGGCTGGTTCACCTTTGCCAAGAGACGGAACGCCCTGGACTGCAAACTCATCACGTTAAGAATAACCTCACGTCACCCTTCTGAATAACATTCGCTCTACTGCATTGTCCTCCTCTGCTCACACTAATTACCCTCATTAAAGGGGTCCACCTTCTTCCTCTCACTCCTCCTGAGTCTATTTCTAACATGATCCATTTTAGGTCAGAGGAATTTTGTCCCGTCCCCCCCCCCCCCCCCCCCCCCCAAGCCACTCCTGCTTTTGATTGAAGCAGAAGTGATCCAGGAAATGAAGCTTTCTCTCCTCTTGATGCCAAAAAAAATGTAAGCAATGCACAGAGCAGGAAATTGACTGAGCAGTCAAGTGGGGGGCTGCCGGGGTAATACCCTGATGAAGCTTTGCAGAAGGTCCGCTGTCAGTCCGGAGAGTTGCAATGGCTCAGAACTGTGGTTTGTTGGATTTTGGTGTTTCCAGACAGAGGTGTAGGTCAATGAGTTGCAAAGAATTCAAAATATAGATACATATATTTCCACATACTCGATGATTTTATTCAATCACAATGCTAAGACATTAAGTAGCTTTGTTTTTTTTTTTTCATCTTCTATCCATCTACCCTGAAACAGAAGCTCAAATCCAAGAAGCTACTGAGTAACACAGCGTGAGGCTTCTTCTTTTTAGTCTTTCATATCTCTACATGGCTCCATATGCAGGGTTTATTGCCAGAACCTTCAGGCTTGAAAAGTTACTTTGGAACAGATGGTGTACAGATGGCAAATGAAGACCAGGAGCAACAAATTTCAGCCTTAAAATGTCTAAGAATATTTAATAGAAGCAGAGGCAGGTGTTTGGTTCGGGGCACTGGACAGGTCTCTCCAACATGGATTCAAAACTTGAATCGTGGGGGACACTTACAAAAAAAATAATGCTATTAATAGTCAGAATGTAGTAGTTGCTGTAGTAGTGCTGGGACTAAAATAGATAGATAACTTTATTGTCATCAATCATTAACTACATCAAATGAGACCATATAACAGGCAAGAAGCACGTCTTCAGGGTTCAAGTTCATTACTCCTTTTCTTGGGAAGACCAACTTAGACCCAGGCCTCAGACTTGGAAGAATTTCTGTCGACTGGCCGCAGGTATTGATTTTCAATCAAAGCTTTCATTTTATTGGCCAAACATCATTGCAACAAAAGAATACATCAAGGACATTTCCTGAAATTTTCCATGAAGGTTAGCAAATGACTCATGGATGAATCAAAGACCGAGGTCACGGTGGCCTCACATTCATCTCCCAGTCCTGATCAAGACATCTCACTGACGTCTTGAACTTTTGGCCGTCGAGTTTTCTGTGATTTTATGAAAAGTGGCATCACCCCGACTGTTGCCACTCATTCATTCATTTAAGCTGGTCCCAGATAACATTGGGCAAATCGCAGTGTGCACCCTGGACTGGACCAACTGACATGGATCCACAGGGGAAACATGCGAGTTCAGTCTAGATCCAAACCTCTGTTTCATCGTGAATTGAACAACTATCCTACTCTAACTCTGAATGGGCTTTTTTTACCGTTCAGTGAAGATGTTCTTAAGGAGAAAACATGTTTTTTCAATGATACTAAACATATTCGTCATGAGTCTGGAAACACATTAATGTCAGTGAGACACGTGTCGTGCAGAAACCCAAATGTTTTAGAAGCAGCCATTAGAACATCATAAAATTAAAAAAAAAACGACATATCCTTGAAATCTGCCAGAGCTCAAACCGCTGTAGCTATTTTCGGCTCCACAGCTCTTAAATTGCAGTTTGACCTTTTTTGTCCCTCATCTGCAAACAGAGAAAAGGCGGGGCAAACATTGCTGCTTTATATTAATTACTCAACATAAAGGCAGTTGCTAGAACTTGTGCAGAAATGCCCAGTTTACCAAGGACGGCACATGTGTGATCAGGCGTCGGCCCCAGATGTGCGCCTGTTTTTAAAACAGCTCCCCGGGGGAGTCCGGCAGTACAACAGCCATTAGCAGGGAACTCTCACTCTCTCTCTCTCTCTCTCATATTCTGCCATCATGAGGAGGACAAGGGCTTAAAATCACTAACAGGCCCTCTGTAATTGTATGTGTCAGCCTACGTGTGTGGCTGATTGAATACTGAAGAGAGAGGATGAGAAGTGGACAGATGTAGCTGAATTGCCGGTATCTCAACAAGACGTCATTGCTTTATGGGGATGATGCCGTGGTGTGTCTGAGCGTCCTCACATGCGGACGTGAGTTTCGATGACCCAAAGAAGCCATGTTGATAAGTTGTGTGCTTTGCCCATCAGTGTGTATTCTTGTCAGATTTATTTGTGTTTACGGTCACTCCCGTGCATTCTAATAGCAGGGGTAAGATGCTCGCCGAGTGTCGCACTCACCCACTGCCTGCATTATTAACAACCTGTCTTGTAGTGTATAATGAGCTGCCAGTCTCTCGTCCGTCCTCTCACATTCACCTGAGGAGACAGCCAGAGAGGCTTGATGGGACTGGTGCTCATTTGATAATTTTTCAATTTCGTGAGTCCACCATTTGTCTCCAGGCAGCCCGATTCGTGTCCGTGTGACTTCAACCAGGGCCGGTATTTACCTTAACAACAAGGTGGCAGCTATTCATTAGAAACAGGATGAGATTTACCTTTATTTTTTTATAGCATAATAACAGCAACAGGGTCTTAAAAGGACAAAAGACTGTTTCTCAGGAAATACAAAGCATTACTGATTCATCATGCTGACTATCATTAGACTGCACTCCATTTATGTAAGCTTTTCCTCTTCTACATGATGCAGTCTTTTTTAAAATATCTGATGAAGCCTATTGTAGTTTGTCCCTTGTGACATTGATTTAAATGAGTTTAAAACACCACCGGCGAAAACTTTTCGATCCAAATCGATTTTTCCGTTATTTCTAGGAAACGGTCAGAATCAGTAATAATGGTTTCAGCCTGAAAATACTGCCTTAATTTATGCCTCAGAGCCAGAGACAACTATAGATTGGAGGAATCACTGGATGCCTCACTTTTTCAATGGTACAAAAATATGTGTGGTGATATTCTTTGAGTTTCTTGCTTCAAAATCATTTGGTCACTGTAAATCCTGTCAAGGTTTTTTTTTTTTTAAGGTATACAAATATATAAATATTACAGATTATGATATATATATATATATATATATATATATATATATATATATATGATTATGTGACTTTCTATTTAACCCCAATTAGGCCGAATTTAGATGTATATCTTGGAAGATCGTTGTGTTTCCTCCCTCAGAGGATTTGGCTTTTTTTTCTATATCACCTTGATCAGGAGTTTTTAAATGGAAGCGCTCTTGTTACGTCCTCCCCCAAACAAAGGTATGCCAATGCGATTCAAGATCTTAAAATCTGAATTGCAAAGGATTAGTAACACATACTTGTTATTGTATCGTTGCAGTCCCTAATTTTGTGGTCTGAAGGTTAATAGCAGGCGGTCCAAAACTCTCCTTGTCGCTGGCTATGTAATTTGAGTGTAATATTCCTCAAGGCGACCCGTGTGACCAGCGCTGGTGAGATGTACAGCCGCTCGGCATCATTAGTGACTCAAAAGACCAACAAACAATGACAGATTTCCATGAAGCGTCGGCAGGGTTTGCAAAGTTCATGCAAAACTGAAATTTGAATGTATAACTAAAAGCAAATAAAGCTGCCTCTGGTTCTCCGTGTGTTGTTAACACTGCTTTCAGCTTGTGTGTTAAAGCTGCAATGAAAACCTACACACTTTTCATACCTGTGAGTATACAATCAGATTAAAAGCAGTGTTGTACTGTTTTCAACAAGAAGAGTCAATTTGTGGATGTTAATTTCTCATTTGTTTTTACGGACCTTTAAGTTCCCAGAAGAAAAAAATTAATATAGGACAATCGCGTGCCTACTTTCTCTGCCTCATCGTTAGACGAGGCTTTACAGAAGCAATTGAGTGTCTGAGGTTTTATTCAAAGACACGTTGTGTTTATTTGATGGACCCCCCTCCAAACTTGCTCTCGCGCTCACTTCTCTAAAGCACAAAAAACCCACATAAAAAGTGGTGAATGTATTTACATTTTGAAATGTTCCATTCGTTTTCATTCAGCGAAGCCACAAGAGAAGCTTCGAGTAGCTCATCAAAACCACTTCAACCCATCAGCTCCACTTTGATTCGGGAGGCTCGACCAAAAAAAAAAAAAGGAGTAATCAGCAGCAAACATGTAGGCTAGATGACTTTTAGGAATCCTTTGTCGAAAGTTGTTGCTTTTCAGGAATATATTCAAAAATCTAAATGTCCTTCAGCTTCATATTCTCCGACTTTTGTCATTACTGTGAAAGGTGTTTCCGCAATCAACATTTCCATGCTGTGAGCATGAAGGCTCATTGATTTAATGCTAACAAAAATGTATATTTATCTATTGTTCATTATTGCCAGCATGAAATTCACCTGTCGGATGACATCGTGTCTCTTCATAACTTGTATTTCTAGTTGATCTCCACTTTCCCTCATCATTTGGCATGTCATCAACCACAAAGGCTAAAATGAAATGGATCTTGCTATGGTTTTTGGGTCAAGATTAGATTTTTCTATTCACGCAGTTGTTTCGGGATCTTTGTGATGGGAATTTTCATGCATGCAATGCGTAGACTTTCAAGAATCTGTTAAACCAATTCAATTATAATGGGAAGGTTAACATTTGCTATATAATTGCACGTTAATGATACTCTAATTCGTCATTTCAAATCGGTTTCCGTCAACATCCAAATATGTAACATTTTGTGCCACTTGAAGGACACTGACTGTTGTTGTCAAAGAAAAATCAAAGTGCTTTCTTTGTTTGACCCTTGAATGGCGTGTTTTACCGTCAGCCAAGCTCCAGCGATTAGTAGACTTTGCCACATAGCAAGCAATGGCTGATCTGATACATTCAGTGAATATGGTGATGGGCATGACGAGGCATTTACTTGGTTAGATGGTCGACCCCTCACTAGTTAGCACCAGATATGTTGTTTGGCTATTGTTTGCTTAACCGTCATACAACCTCTTGCCCGTAGTCAGAGTTATAGCTGCAGCAGACGGCCTCCACGCAGCATTAACCCGAGGAACTTTAAAACAGAGTTGGGAAAACAAAGAAATGTCATCTAGCTAAACCAGAGCCGTTTGTTTGAGTTTTCATTTAGAAATGAATAGAAGTTAGCATGTTGGCTGAGTCAGATAAAAGCTAGCGACTCTCAGGCCCTGATTACACAACAATGTTTCGCGTTTAAGCAGCATAGTTTTGAAAACGAGGACTATTGACACAGAAACAGCAGAAACGCGGAAAACAGTATAGTTAGCATGTTAGGCCGCCATCAGGCACCATTGGTTGTTTTTGTAATGAAACCACGCATGCGCCCAGAGAAAAATACTCCATAATCATTAACAGTGACGAGTACCTGGACATTTGTAAGGACAGACGACAAGTTAGATTGCTATTACAGTGACTGCCGACAATAAAACCCCAGAGAATATGGACTGGGAGTCATGTCACTCTGGAGGCTGCCATTGCTGTTAATCTCCATCTACTTGTGCATCTGCTATTTACTATGGCCAAGGTGCGCATGTGCAGTAGCAGTGTTTCAGTAAAGTTGTGTTTTCCGCTATCTACACAAAAACAGCATTGCAGTGTTTTTAAAAAGTTCCACCTTGGGAGCCATTCTCAAAAAGTTGCTTTTTCAGAACTCCAAGCACTGTTGTCATGTAAACGTTGCCTCAGGCTAGATCAACATTGTTTAAGATCTTATCCCGCCTGGTCTGAGACGATAGATGTTCTTCCAATTAACTTGAAGGTGAAAGAATACGAGTATACTGACTTACACTTCAGTAGCATTTTAAATTAATTTAGTTGTTGAAGATTGTGATTATAGGCATCAAATTGGTACGCACAATATATTTCAGGGACATTTTTAAAATCCCTAATTAGAAATTCCACAAAACCTTGACTGTTGACTAAAAAAAAAATATTGAATGAAGGATTGAGTCAACAGTGAAATTAACAGCCTGCAACACGAGATAAATCCAACTGTAAATTTGAAAGCCATGCAATGATTCAAGAATCTGATGCACTGTGGATAATGTGATGCATACAGATCAAATGTGATTTTGGTTTAAATGACCTGCAGCTTTGTTTTGTTTTCCTGGAGATCTCCTGCCTTGGTGTGAATAATAGCAGCCTTTGAAGATCTGTGGCGCCATGACAACAGAGCGAGCTCCATCTGTTGAGGAGGATCTTGTGACACTGATAGAAAGGCTCTGGAGGTGTTTCTAATCAGACTTTGTAGAATCGCTCACGGCTTTGATCAAGACTTCTTCATCTATCACACACGTTTACGGCTGGAGGTTGCTGCTCTGGCAGAGAACAACACGGTTGATACCCTCAGCGGTTCTGTATCCTGCAGTGTAAAATTCACACCTTACACCTCAAGGCGACGTGGCTGGCCGTTCCACTGAAACCAACAAATGTTAAAGATATCCGACAATCACATTTTCACATTGTGACTTGATCACTAACATATTTTTTCAGGTTCATGTGAAGGTCTGGTCAGATTTGCTGAAAAATAGGAATTGCTGCAAATTTTTAATTCTACAGCGACACACTAATTTAACCCAATGGCGTGATCTGCTGTTGTGTGTCAAGTTCATTAGTCAACTCCATGGATCTTGTTTCCCCTCATGGGTTGGTCGTCATTTTACATGGCTGTGTTAATACAATGTGTTCCACCTTTCAGCCCGTTGTCATGTCACTCACTGATTAGAGCTATGCTAATGAAGGACGTGTCATTTCGATGTAACGCTCCGCTTTGCTAGGAGCTCCTGCGACTAAAAGCAGAGGCGAATGGGAGTGTGAGCAGCAGTGGAGAAGCTTCAAATTGTAGGGAAAAAAAACCTCTTTTCCATTCTGTGTCGGCTCATTGTGACAAGTGTGGCGAAAGCTGTTCAGATCTCATTTTTGTGCTTTGAAAACCCAGAGTGGAGATGATGATGAAGACCGAGAGTAGAAGTCAGTGGGGGTAGATGGGTAGAGGAAAGAGAGAATCACGGCCGAGATGTCAGCGAGAGGGAAACTGGAAACGGTGAGACGAGGTATTAGCCGCGTGCACGCACACACGCCTGTGTGAAGATTAGCATGAGCGCTAGCAGGGGAAAGAGCACAGCAAACAGCCCTGGGTTATTTACCAAGCTGTCGGAGGGAGCGGACATGCTAGCACGCCACCTCCCCAACACACATCCTGCCGACAAGTAGCTCTGGGGGTGCCTGACATTTTCCCTTTTTTTTTTTAACCCCCCCCCCTCCTCTTGTTTTCTTTTCCCTCTACATTACTGACCTTTCCATTCGGTGCTGGTCACGCTGGTAGGGCTTGTGCTGTCAGAGAGGAAGAAGGGTCGGCAGAGATAAGAGCACTTGAGATGCCAGTCGGTTAGCCGGGCTTGCCAAGCGGTCAAGGTGGACACTGCTGGCAGGGAAACATGAGCTGAATGTAGAGCTACAGTGATTCAATGAATGTTTGTTGTTGTGCTTGAGCATCCAAACAAAAAATACATGAATGATCCCAACACTGACGGATCTGCTCGCCTGTGTCCCCCCCCCCCCCCCCCCCCCCACCCCAAAAAAGAAAAGCAAAGGAAAACACATGTTCTCGCCTCCTTTTGTGGTATGCAGCCTGCCAGTTATTCAAAGCTCAATTCTCACAAGTCTTGAGAGATTTCTCTGTCCCAACAAATACGACAGAGCTGGAAAGACTGTGTGGCGCTTACATCGCACCATTGAAGGCTGTTTAGAAGATAGTGTTCTCAATCAGAAGTCATCACTGAGGTAGTTGCTTTTTTGCCAAATTTGCACTCGTGCAAGCAGCATTTTCATCTATATTCCTTTATGATTGTTCCCTTCAAGAGTTGGACATGATGTAGCTTATATGCATGTCAAACTGAAGAGATCATACAGTATATATATATATACACATATATATATATATATATATATATATATATATATATATACATTCAACAATGCTTTTTAAGGAAAATGTGTTGCATAACAATGGCTCAAATAATTAAGTGATAACAAAAGGTGTTATTGAAAGAACAGCAGAAGCTATGATGAAAATGGCCAAACTTTAAATGTCGACTAAATTCTACTGATGTCTGTGCAGTGGCGTGTCCTTTAACAAGGTACTAAACTAAAGTTTCTAGGATTCAAAGATCAAATCCTTCTATTCTCTGTCACCATCAGGCTTTCCTGAAATTTAAAAAAGAAGTGAAAGCCATACTCCAGCCATATTCCTATTTGTGCTCAAAAATTGACACTTCAGTGAAACCGCTATATGAAGCTCTGTATCCACAGTTACAACTGCTTTGACCTGTTAATGACCAAAACAAAGAAACAGATGTACAGAAAATTTATGAAATGTCATGATAAAATAAACAATACATCCCAAGCTTCATTTCATCCCCCTCTGAGTTTGATGTATGACATAATGGTATTGTTTGTCTCTTTTCTGGACTCTGACAGCAGCGATAAAGCGACACAGCTGGAGGCGGACATGCTGCTTGTTTGTTGTTGTCATGTGAACGCTGTGATCTCTGAAGTGGAGTCTTCTTAGCTGGGAACTATACCGGATTCTCAGCTACATGAAGGAAGCATAAGAGATGAAATTCCTCCAAATGACGAAACTGCTTTCTCAAATTCTTGAAATACTTGGTGAAGTCATGAGAAAACCATGAATGCTTTGGAAAGGTTTTGACCTCCTACTGATCAAGACGTGTGGCAAAACTAAAGACACTTGTGAAATGTGTAATTTTATATTTTGTATTGAAAATACTAGTGTATACTGATTTCGATTGGTTGGTGAGCAGCTGCGGGTATTACCTGTGGGAAGTACTGAGTTGACAGTCGTGAGTTTTCTGCCACTGTCAGAAGAGTTTTGCAGGTCATTGGTGGTCACACGACCGTAAAGGAATCTCACTGTAGTACACAAGACCACAGATTGTTACTATTGTCCTTCTCAGTCTGAAAATGGCCAAAATGACTAAGAAAATGTGTATTTCTTGTACTACATCTAATTTGTTTTGTTGCAGCTTATTTAGCCGAACCTGAATCATCCAGCCTGAGCCTCAGAGTGCTGACAGATCAGCTCATGTGTCACAGCAACACTACAATAATAGGAAGTGCCTGTTTTCCTGGCTCATCTTGTTAGGATTACACAGTCACATGACAGTTATTGAGACCAGTTTGTTCTAAGCAAAAGGAGCTTTACTATCAAACATCAGCACGGTAGTGAACCCATTGGGTTAGGTAGATACTTCCATTATGTTTACACCAAATTCTGATCCTATCACCTGAATGTGGCAGCAGAAAGTCCAAACTCATCCCCTCAGGAAGCATTTCCAATCTCCTATTGTCCAGTTTTGATGAACCTGTGTGAACTATAGCCTTAGTTTCCTGTTCTTAGCGGATGGCAGTGACACCCAGTGTGGTCCTCTGCTGCTGTGGCCCCATTAGCTTTAAGAAATAATCTTCATACCCTTGGTTATTTGAGGTACTTTCCATTATCTCAAATCACTCTGGCCATTCTCCTCTGACCTCTGGCATCAACAAGGCGTTTTCAATCAGAGACTTGGTGCTCACTATATACTTTCTCTAGATGTATATAGTGATGGTTTCTCTATGGTTGTGTGTGAAAATCCCAGTACATGAGCAGTTTTTGAAATGCTTTCTTTACCGTCCTCATGCTTGGTTTGAACTTCCAACAGCTCATCCTAACCACATTTGCATGAATGAATACATCGAGTTCCTGATATGTGATTGACTGGTTATTTGTACTATTGCAGCTCAGTGTGATAGTCAGCTTGCCATTTTCAGGATTTTCTGTCTCAATTTCATTCATCTTGTGCTGAAATTTCAGGAGAACTCAAAAGCCTTAAAACTGTCAGAAGCAGTACAGTTTTTTTCTCTGTATGTTGTGTAATGGGTGAGGAGCCGTGCGCCTGACTTGAGGAACGGCTGGTAACAGACAAAGTCTCCCTCACACTGCAATTGAAGCGTTTCCAGACTGCAGCCTCTCAGCTGGCAGCTAAAAGCTTAAAAAGTGTATTAGTCAGTCTGTTTCTTCCACTTTCCTGTGCCGGCTTTATCACTGTAATGCTGCTATCTCAGAGTGAAGCGGCTCCGACTCTGACAGCGACGGCTGTCCACACAACACACTGCAGCCACTGTGACCTCTCTATCAGCTCGGGGATAATACAGTTCCTGTGGCCTGCGCATGTGAGCCACCACCTGCTGCACACATTATCTTTCCTGTCTCTTTTCACATTGTTTGTATTTGAATCTGCTGTCATTGTGTCCTCTTATCACTTTTACTGAGCTCTACTTTACCTGAATTATTATTTCCTCTAACGGAAGCTTAGAGGTGCTCGAAATATTCCATTTGATGCATCCAAATTGTTTTCAGCTTATTATTCAGTCTGAAATTGCTTGTTCGCTATTCAGTTACTGTAATTATTCTCCTCCCCCCCTCTGTCGCACCATGCTGCTTCTGCAGCTATTTGGGTTATTACATAACAGCTCCGAGGTCAAGGACAGCAGCATTAATTTTATTTTTTTTTTCTTCCCACCGAGCAATTAACGAACTCTTCACCCCCGGGGGTCCCATCGAGCAGCCCCTTTTAAAAACGCCTGAGCTGGATGGTTCGGGGCTGCAGATTGAAAATAGAATGAGTGATGTACGTCAGTAGTTTTCTCCCAGGCTTCTATGGCAACACCGCAGGAAGCAGATCTGAGGTGTCGCCACGAGTGGCTTTCGAATTGCACCAGTGCTGCTTGTAGTGTCGCAAGATCTTTTCCTGTGTTTCACTACCTGCTTTGTATTTTAACTTGCCACCCCTTAGAATTTGTAAAATTGTTGAAATAAAAATCAGATTGAAATTTGGTTAGATCATTTTTCATGTGAAATGTTGATTTTCATGCATAATCCTCAAAATCTGATTCACGACATTCCCGTGACACTTTCTGTACAGACGTATTCATTAATCAACATTAACATATTTTTTCCTTGAAGGCTTCAAGTGTTTATCAAAATTGGTGAAACTCTAAGTATTCTGAGAAGTCAATCAATAAGGCACTTTTGTGCTTTTATGTGTAGCAGCAAATACTACACAGTCAGTGCTCATCACCGTGACATCATTAATAAAATATCTTTATATTAAAGAACTAAACAGTTGTTCTGTGGACTAAAAACACAGACGCATCAAGCAGAGCTTTTGAGGCCCTGTTTGTACGATTACATTATCAAGTTTATTTGTCCTCCCAAGTCTGCCATTGAGTGGTGACGATCATCAGACGTCTACATCATACTTCAATAAAGTCATTCTCTCTTCTACTATCCAGTCTCTGAAGTTGTTGATGCTACTTTAACTTGAGCAAGACAAAGAAATAAAGTCACAACTTGCAGCGTCAACCTTTTAGGCTGGAGCGTTGATCAGTCGCTCACAGACTGTTTACATGAGCGGCCGCGCTGCTGCTGCTAAGCCAAATGTAGCATTCCTGGTTGGGGTTTACTAGCGCGGCATCCTGTACTTCAAATATTCACAGATTTAAATCTCTCAGGAAGTTTGTACGACCTGAAATAGGCCAGCGGTCAGAACTTATCCACAACATGCCAGATTCTTTTTTTTTCCTTCAGATTGACTGTTGATTCTTCAACATTTAGAACAGCTCGCGGAGAAGTTTGACAAACTTGTGGCTGCAAGCTCATTCCCAGGCAGCTGCTGTTTTTCAAAAGATCCTTTTTACGCTCAGACGGGGTCGCGGCGAGGTTAAGAGGGGAGGTTGAGACTCCAGTGCAGCTCAATTTGTTGACGTTCTACTTCCTGGTTTTGTTTTTCTTATTGTGGTGGCTGTATTTGCTGCGGTGCTTTCCATCTGCTTTGCATCCCTTTTCTGTCCATAACAAAAACTTTCCCAAAGACCGAAAGTGAGACAGGGTGTGGTGAGACAGCTTTCAGATAGCAGTAACACATAAAGAACTGTTCTTGTTCAGCAGACATGTACTTGCTTGTGCAGGGAACAGGCGCACACAGGACGCCTTATATTCCTACCCCCCCCCCCCCCCCCACACACACACACACACACACTTACTAACAGCTTTAAGGTCCCAGCGTGCACAGCGCTTCCTGAGCTGTGCCTGTAACAGATAAGTGAGCGGCGGCGCGCGGCGATGGGACCCGCGATCTCACTTGGCACAGGAGCTGCCAAAGTCCATTGGACACTGTCGCTGCTGATCAGCCTGTGACAGTGCCGGAGTAACTCTCCCCGCCGGACAGGGAAAAGAGCTGTGGAGAGTGGGCAGGAAACAGGGAAGTTTTAGTGAGGGCGTTTGTCAGTCATGCAGGTCTGGATGTGTTTGTCAGGGTTGCGTGAGGTGAGGCGAAGTGCTCACAGGATGAGTCAACACTTATTGATGCCTGAAGCCTGCAGGCCATGAAAACAGCTTAAACTGTTCACCTTTAAATGCAATGGAGACATCATAAATGGGCCTAATTAATTTACAACCACAAAGAAAGATTATGGTTTTGAATTTGCTTCAATTCAACTTAATTTAATAGCTGCAAAAACAACACAGTCATTTCGAGGCACTTTTACAGAGAAAAGCCCAACAATTTGCCAGTAATAAGCATAAGTGACGGTGCAGAGGAAAAACTCCCTGTTAACCGAAAGAAACCTGCCGAACCTGTCCTCAGAGGACATTTCGGAGTGTCTTTCTTAACGCACAATGAAATGCAAGTTGCGTATGTTTAGACTCACATGTCCAACATAACTTGCAGTCCGAGAAAGTACAAATCAGCAGGAAGTTAGTCACCCCTCTTTTTTTTTTCTTTATTTTGACAGAATGGCAAAAAAAAAAAAAAAAACTTTTGTGTGTGGATATGTTAGGAAACACTGCAGGTTTTACTTATTGATGCTCAGTGCTGGTTTGGCTTGTGGAAGTAGAAATAAAATGTTCCGGTAATAGCAGATATAGCAAATGAAATATAAATTAATGGTTAAACATGCAGATTACTGCCAGCTACGTGGAGCGACACATAAATCAATTCAAAACAGCTTTCATATCTGTGGGGAAACTCTAGCATGCCACACTTCCTTCTTGGCAAGGCTGAGGGGATTATCTGATGCTATCTGTTCATTTGCATCTTTAAGGGTGAGTCATAGTGCAGAAATGTCTAGTTATAGTGTTGACCACAGGTTTCGTGGAAACTCAGGCTTCGGCTTGCTGTGTGTGTTTGTTTTAAAGTGATGGTTCGCTAACACCCAACGTTTCATGAATGCGATGCCATTCCATCTTTGTGGCACACACAAGATACAACACTTCAGATACAAAGGAGAAAACACCTTAGATGGCAGAAATGATGCTTGGTATCATTGTTGTAAAATGCAAAACTGGACCTACACAAATTCTATCCTTCTGTGCACTGTGCGTTCATGCTCTGCACATCGGCATAATTTCACTTCATCGTTTCAATATTGTCTCATACCTGGTGATAATAGGCCAGAAATCAGGAGCGCAAAAGTACACATAACAAAGACAAATTAGGAAAAATGGTGAAAAAGGCAACAAACTAGAAAATGCTGTTGATGGTTGCGTCTGTTTAAAACCTGCGTTCACAAAAAAACGAAGAGCATTTCATATGGAAGTACTAACCCCTAACAACAGCATCACTGTTCGACACTGGCGTTTATGTATAGTTTGAATGACGTAATTTCAGCCTTTAAGACATTGAGGCTGGTGTCAAATTACAAACACTGGGTGCTTAGCATTGAAATGGCAGTGCTATTAAAAGGTTCCATGTTGCTTAAAGGAGGGATTTCAACACAGTATCTACATGGTTCTTTTCAAGTGGGGATTGTACAAAGGGGGATGTAAGACAGATACTCAAACCAGTCTAGTTGAGTTAAAAATCACCTGATAGTAAGGATAACGGGATTCGCAGGATAAGCTACTTGTTCTGTGCAATAGTCATATTCTCTTGCCTTCAAAAAGCTATTTGAAAAAAAAAAGTACTTTCATTTGCTAAAAGAGAGAAAAATGTGTAGTTTTTTATATACACAGAATCATTATTACATCATTGACAATTTAATGCCTTTGTAACTTCTTTTTCAGAAAAATCTGGCTTTAAATTAGATATAGAAGCATAATATAGTTAAGTTTAAGAATTTGCTAATATAATTGGGTCAATTTTAAATGTGACAATTTACAAGTAGAAGACTTTTGCCAGGGTGTTTGTTTCTGCTAAATTAGAATAGAATAGAAATTCTTTATTAATCCCAGAGGGAACTATAAGAGAGAGATCCTTCAGCACACAGTGACTTGTTGGTTTTTGCATGCGAGACACTCTGGCTCTGTTTACTCACCCCAAATGGAGCCTTAAGCTATGAGCTAATTCCTCAGATCTGTTACATTTTCAGTAACATTTCATCTCCTTGTGTGTTAAAGCCTCAGTATGTGTTCCTGTTTAGATGATGTAAGTTGGGGTGTTCATACCGCGAAAGCACTTTGTTTAGAGACAGAATGTTGCAAAATCCCTGAAATGAGGAATTACTACACAGTCGTAGAGCGTTCGCTATCAGAAAGTAGAAACACAGGAAGATGTAGCAGGTGATTACCTCCGCTGCCTATCACAGGGTCCATACAACACCGTTACATGAAAACACCTCGAGCTAATGTTTTGTCTGAGCGCGTATCAGAGGTGACAGGAAGTGCTTTCAGGCCACTTTCTCTCGACGCATATGGCAGCGCACCTTTAAACCAGGCGCTAATGACCCAACCGCTCTGCTTTTTTTTTTATTTTTTTTTTTACTATCCGTTGACAAAGCCTTACCTGATCCTCGATTTAGTCTATTGTCCAACACTTCTGTCTTAATGCGGCGCTCTGCCTCCACCATCTCATTCCCTTTCAGAGTCACTCGCTGTGTTTACTTTCATTTTAATAATTTGATTAGAGCCAGTGGGGTGATATTGCATCTGTCAGATAAACCCCCTTTAGAGTTATCTTACTCGCATTAAGGTTGTAATCTCGGAGGCAGAACTCGATTAACTCAGCTGGATTACTCGGAGTCCTCTCGGCACCTATACAGCTTAGTGATTTCTTTCTCCGGGGGGAAAATGTCATCGCAAGCAGCGATAGTGGGAGAGTAGTTTTTAGGAGTGAGATGACATGTATTTTTTGGGTTTACTGAGCTTGTGTTGAAGGTTCATTTCAGTAAAAGAAGCACCACAGAATATAATCCAAGTCGTCATTTATTGTAGCTGTATTGCAATAACTGAGCCACGGCTCCGAAAGTTAGCTTGAAACATTCGAAAATAACAGTCATGAAGTCCTACACTGCAGCAGTACCTACTTCATGACTTTTGTTATTTATTTTCGAATGTTTCAAGCTAACTTTCAGAACCATGGTTCAGTTATTGCAATACGGTGACAATAAATGATAAGTAAAGACTATATTGTCACCCAATATATGAAAGTGGCATCATATAAAGCTTACAAACTACAACTACAACGACATACTGTGTGTCCATGTGTATTCTGATTCGTTCAGTTGAATCAGATCAGTTTGATGGCTTCATCCGTTCATGTTGTTTCTCCTGATTAGGCTGGCTGAAGTCTAATTTATACTCCATACGCCAGGGGTCTGCAACCTTTATGACCAAAAGAGACTTTTTTGCAATTTTCCACGAAATGTAATTTGTCCTGAGCCACAAAACCTGCAAACATAAACAAACAAAAATGTAGTTGGTAATTTACACTGTCATAAATAGATTATAGATAAAGAGGTTTTTCCTTGGGTCTTGCCTATTTGAACCACTTTAGCTATTTAACTATTTATGGAGGCTGTGCATTTCCTTGTGGTTATAGAGTAGTTTTAGCTATACTAGACATTTTATTTTCTCCCCTTTTTTCCTTTTAACCATTTCTCTTCTTTTTTTGCCTTTTCCCCTTTCCCTTCTTTTCCATTTTTCCTTTTTACCATTAGCTTTTTTCTTTTTTTCTTTTCCTGGAAAGAAAACCATCTGCACTATATTATTATTATTCGAGTAGTTTTTTTCTGGGGGTGGGTGGGGGGGATTCCAGCTATTCTAGCCATTTATGAAAATTAGTGTGGTATGCAAACAAAATAAAAATGTAAGCTAAATCTTTATACAACAAAATTTCAGAAAATGTCAGGGAGCTGTTGCAGGGGGACTGAAGAGCCAAATGTAGCTGCAGAGCTGCAGGTTGCAGGCCTCTGACATACGCAGGTGATATGTTATGGCTATGCGTCGTCGCAAACCACGTCCAACAGCTTCTAAACTACGTGTTTGACGCGGCACAGAATGCAAGGAGAAATGATTGGTCCAGTCTATTACGTCATGTGATCCACATGATGGTGTAGTAATTGTGCACTTTCTTGGACAAGCGCTGTTGAATTCAACGTGTGTGAACGGCACACAATGCAAAGGGCAGGACAGAACAAAGTGCTCTGTAAAACCCTTGCATTATTATGATTATTATAAACATTTTATGCAAACAGGCGCAGTTTGCTCAAAAAAGAGGCTTCCCAAAAGATGGCAAATTAGGGTAATTTGCCCAAATCCAGGAAGTATTTAAAGAAACAGAAACCGTTTGTTACAGACAGCGGTGACGTGAAGGGCCATCTGTCTTTGTCCACTTTGTCCAACTGTAGGATTGATCCCATCCAGACAGGTTGACAGTTCTTCACAGGGCAAACACAGAGAGATGCTGACAGTCACATTCACACCTACAGAGACACTAATTAACCTGAAATGCATGTTTCTGGACTGTGTGAGGAAACTGGAATAGCACACATGCAAACTCCACATAGAGAAGCAACCACAAGCCCAGAGTCGGGGATGGTATTGAGGCGAGAGTGCTGACCAAGCGAAGGGCCACTATCAATCAAGTAAATCCTTTTTTCAATTGTTATTCATTAAAAGCGTGCGTGCGCTTATTTTTATATATATATATATATTATATCAAACTTTTATCTATTTTTATATACTGATGAGAACGTCGGACTGATTGTGCCCTTGTCCTCCATGAGGAAAAGCCTTTTTTTTTGTAATAGATGATAACATGTTTTACGGTATGGATGTAATTTGTTTAGGTTAAATTCAGAGTTACTTTTAGGGTGCAGGAAACTAATCAATGGAAAACTCAATGTACAGTCTCCATAAAGCATAAACAATAAATTGGTGTCCTCACCAAAACCTTTGTGACATGATTATGCAGAGTGTGTGGTTTTATCTCATCTTGCCGAATCCACTGTGGTGCTTCACTCTTCCTGTGATCATGATCACACACAGCTTCTGGCTTTTTTCTTTCCTCAGTTCTGCTATCGCATTCCTCCCCCGCATCTCTCTGCCTCACTCTCTATTTCTGTCTCTTACTCACTCACTCACTCACTCACTCACTCACTCACTCACGTCTCAAGCCACAGTTTCCTGCTGCACTGACCTGCCTCTACCTCCCTGACACTCCCATAGCTAACCCTCCCTAACCCACTCATGCTTTCAGTTCAGTCGGCCCACCCTTTACTCTTGCTCTCTCTCTCGCTCTCTCTCTCTCGCTCTCTTCAACCCTCTAGCTATTTCTTTCTTAATTTTCCCTCCACACGTCCCCTCTCTCTGATCATTGCCTCCTCCCTCTTCTCTTTGTTTCATCTCTCTCCTTCTCTTGAGTTCAGATGGCCTGTAATTAAAAGTTGTTATCCAGGCCGAATGGGCTACGTTTCAGGTGTAACGCTTGACTGTTCCTAAATGCGCCACCAGCGTCAGATTGCCTGTTTACCCGAACCGGGAACAGTTCATAGAATGCTGAATAAAACATACATACGGTATGTGCGGTTGTCAATTTTATGACTGCTGCTTGTTGCTTTTTAAACCAGCTTCTCTGCATTTAGTATCGGTGTTATGCACATTACAGCACAATACAAGACACAAAGGCGCCATTCTCTGGATCCATCAGGCCTGATTCTGTCCGTGCAGCAGAAACTGGCTGGACTGTGGACTAATGCAAACACCATAAGGCTTAACCACAGCCAAAGTGGAACCTTTTCTAATAGCTTCCATTTCCCTCTTTCCATAACAACAATGGCACAGCCTCAGACAATAGGAGTGTCAGTGAATCCCCAGCATGGTGTTTTTTGGGTGTTGACCTACTTTAGTTAATCCCAGGCCCTGTGTGCACGCTTTGTGAGTTATGTTTGGCTCAATCTACAAGTAAGCAGTTTTAATGGGAGTGTCTTTGTGACGAAGCGGGCTAGCACCTTGACCCTGCGGACTGTCTCGATCGATAGATGGCTGTCTGTTTTTTCTAAGTTGTAAGGCTGACGGCTTGAGCGAATGCAATGAGAGGACGAAAAGGCAACAAGTACGAGGCCGCCTTGCGCAAGGATTTGTACTCCCACGGGTAAACAAGCACTCAGACAAATCTGCAGAAAAACCCCACTCGCCGTTTCCTTCTGCCCCCACGTGGCTATGACAGAATGAGCCCCATGTGTTCTATCACCACAGCTCATACACCCAGATATCCACTCCTAAGACCCTTGTCACCCCGCAAACCTACTCGCCCAGACACAAAGTTAATGACTTCAGTGTTTCAGACGTGGGGAGTCCTCGCTGCAAACAATTCTCACAATCGGCGGGCATTTCGGAAGAAGAGAGGAGGGTGGGATGGAAACAAGAAAAGAAAAGAAAAAAAAAAACTTGACAGAATTGGTGTTTTCATCTTGTCTTGAAAATAATGACACACCTGGGGAAAGCTTTACTACACAGAGAGCGTCTCTGTTTACTGTCAAGTTGATCTGCAGGGTCCTGTCATTACCACTGATGTTAAACAAAAACAGTAGCGTGAGTCAGTGGGTCCAGCGTTCGACCACAATGTGGAACGGTAACGAGCTAACGGCGTCCTCGTTATAGCGCTTGGCCTTCAAGCCTCTTGTTGAGCAGAATTGAGTGGGCGTGGCAAAGAGAAAAGGATGAATATGCTGCAAATGAGTAAAGAAGTGAATCACTGCAGTGGAGCTGCTGGTGGAGAGAGTGGGGGTTCATTAGCAGAGCTCCACGGATCTCCACGGCTGTGTGGAGAATATGGGAAATGAAAGTAGACACAAGAAAGGTGAACCAAGAAACCAAGCCAGGGCAGGACTGGAGAGCACTGAGAAGGTGTTGATGATGATGATGATGATGATCACGATGATGATGATCACGATGATGATGATCACGATGATGATGATCACGATGATGAATGGGCGCTACATTCCCAGTGCCTTCTCTTTACATGAGACAGAACTGTGTGGATCCCCCTGCGAGCCTCGCTTCCTGTCAGTTTTTTCATCAGGAGGGTTTTTTTTTTGCAAACGCTTCTCATCCCGACATTTCACGGTGCTTGGCTTTTCAATCACGACCGGCCCCCTTAAAATATGCAAGACGTCTTATATAACAGCACTAACGCTAGCTGACAAGTGCTGCACAAGTGAATTATGGGAAGTCCTGTTTTTTGTCTTGGCCCTCTAGTTGAAATTCCGAAGACAAAAGTGTGAACCTTGTTTTACTCTCGCATCTCTTCATGATTTGATACAGTTACAAGTTCTCACATTCCACTTCATTATTGAGCTCATAGCTTTGCTCTAATCAAAGTTTAAGATCCATTATCTGGAGACTTCAACTTGCTTTTACGGTATTCTAAGCTGAAGACATGAGTATAAAATCGATGATGATGAAGATCTTTACCGATTTGTCGGGGTTATAAATGAAGAAGGTAACTACTTTTTGTTAAATGTTCTGGAGAAAGTAAATCTCTTGTTTTTTTTATTATTATAAACCAGAGAAATAGCACATAAGTGCTTTATTGATCTGCGTGGTGTGATTTATATTTTGTATTTGAAACAACTTCTGCAAACACACAGTCTAGGACACTAGGGCAATTTGTTTTGCACTAACAAAGTATTTACTTGAATTTCTTAGCTGTAGGGAAAAACTGAAACCCTTGAAAGACTGGACTCTGTTTACCTTTGTCCTAATGAGCTCAATCCAATGCGAGTTCATAACATAATACACCTGACTGATAACCAGCAACTGTTAGAAAATATAATAGTTTGACAAAGAGGAGAATGTCTTTATGTGGATAAGTCTTTTGTGTATAAGTAATAAAAGCTGACTTTGGGAAAGATTTGCAATGGATAGATGACTTGGTCATAGGACCTCAGAAACACAAGGTTTAGTGTTTTTTTTCTTTTGTAATAGGCAGTTTGTACCAAGTAAAAGCAGTAAAGAATAAAAGGAACTGCTGGACACCTTCACATTGGCTCTGCACTCATTACAACTAATTTTATACTTGGACTGGCCAGAGAGGCCATGGTAACTCTAGTTCATCACTGAAAGTGTCTCCACTCGACAAATGGCTCATGCAGTTACATGGGAAGGTGGGATGATTTGATGAATGGTACTTTCTTTTATGTCATGTGGACAGCCGAGTGCATGCGGTTTACCCGGGAGGGAGATAGCAGCAGGAAGCTCCATGAAAAGCAGGCAAAGTGCCACAGTCAGTGTGAGGCTGTGGGCCACTTCTGTTTGGAAATATTGGGTCGCACCTTCCTAAACGGTGTTGCACTCTCCCATTGCAACAGTCTGTCTTTCAGCAGAATAATGCTGTCTGCCATCCGACTGAAATGATTTGGGGGAGACTTGAGAAAGGTGAGAATAAGTTCAAATTGTCTAGTTGACATCTTGAGCTGTAACAGAAGAAAGATATTTTCCATCACACAGGCAGCCCGAGATTATCTTCAGACAGCTTCAGTAATTTAGGACAGCCATCTCAACACCTATTTTATTGTGACTGCAAATACAACCAACCAGTTTAAAAGATTTCCATTTAAGCTAAAACAATACTCGCTTATCAATTTTCTTCTTGAGGTGTTTTAGTGTACATCAATGTTAAAAAAAACAAAAACGATTCTCTCTCGGTGAGCTTCCTTTGTTCTTTTGTTAATTTCCTGAACGACGTTTCTCTGTTTTGGTTTTTTTATTGTAGAAAATAGCAGTCATTACCTCCGATTGATCGAAGGAAAGATTTATGTAGTTTGCACAAGAAATCTTGTTCTGGTTGCTAAGTTTATCTGAACCACATTGCTCAGTGTAGCATGTGATTAACTTGTGCAATTTCTTACCTTGCAGTTTGTGGGAGGCATAAATTCCTCCGATAGTATTTGGATCGGGCTTCTGTGGGATGTTTTGGACAAATAAGTCATTCTTGGAGACCACACTTTGCAACAACTAAAACATAAAGCATCTAATGCTAAAGTCCTAGTGTGGGATGCCTTTAAAAGTCTGGTGGATTCCAGGCTGCAAGGGATATACATAGTGGCGGAACTGGCTGGTCTTCTGCCCTGGGCAACCCCCCCCCCCCATAACTATTTGAAAACGACTGTAGTAATTAGTTAATCTGCCACATGCACGAGTAGACCGACGATAACCAAAATGGTGGCCTCCAGAATGGCATGGCTCCCAGTCCATATTCCTGGGAATTGGTAGCTTTATAGTGGAGTCACCTGCAAAAGGTTTCTTTACAAAAACAAACAGCGCCCACTAATGACCCAACATGGAAACACCGTTTTCAGCGTTTCTGCCATTGCCATGTAAACGGACAATCCTTTTTAAAATGCTGCCGTGAAAACGGGAAATTTTTCGGAAACAAAAACACAAAAATGATAGGTTTTTGCTTGAAACATTGCTGTGTAGGATCTTGGACCAGTTGCTCTAATTGAAGTACAACTGCAAAGTAACACTTTTTTTTTTCTTATTAGACATTCATATTAAATAGGTTTTGATTGTATTTCATATTTCAAATGTGGATACTTCTAACGAACCCTTACCTTAAACTCAGTAGTATTGTCATCTGGACATCAAACCATCAGCAATGACTGAAGTACAGTTATTACCCATGATCCATCAAACGCTTCTCCTAAAAATAGCTAGCTTCATAATAAATCATTGCTTGACATCGCTTGACAGCCTTTTGAACAGCATCAGTCAGAGTTGTAATCACTGCAGTCTGCGGGAAGAGGTGACCTTTAAGTGGGAGCAGTGCGATTGTGGAAAGAGGCGGTGACGAGGACGGTGTGCCATTACAGTAAGAGCTACCTTCTCTGCAGGAACAAGACACTGCAGACACAGAATCTAATAACAAGGGGGAATTATTCAGTTGAGCTGAGGGGGAGATTGAGATCAAGTCAACTGGTGGTGTCAGAATGTTTCAGGATTAGACGGAAAGGTTGGAGGTAAACAGCGAGAACGACGGAATTAGATGCGACGAATGGCAGGGAAGAAGACTTCAGCTTAAACAAGCGTTTGGTGTCCCTGACACACGAGCAAAGCAAAAACCAGTTCAGCTGAAATGAGTACTGCTCACGCTGGAGTCATTAGTCATCGTTTTCCCATTAAAGCTGCTGCGACTCTTATTAGTCTGTTTACCGTCCACAAATAAAACACAGGAGTTCCTTTCACAGCATTTGTGTAAAAGTCTGTGGTGATTCAGATAAGGGTTTTTTTTGGTGGGGAGTTGTTGAAAATTACTCAAGCAAAAACCACTTCAGTAATCTTGTTGTCAGTTTGGCGATTAGGGATCTTTATTTGGAGGACTGGGGTAACAAACACAGTGTGTGAAGTTGGAAATGTTTGGCCACAGGATACTAATGATTTGAAATTGTTTGGAAAAGCCAAGATTCAATGTTGGTTGCATACACGGAACAAACCCAATATTGAAGGCCTGCTTTTGCTTTAAATCTCTCTCTTGAACTCCCTAATATAACCTTGTATAAATTATATTCTGTTTGAGTGCTCGAAGGATACATGCATAACAAGACCAGGCTTTATTCGTAGCAATAGCTTGTGTAACATTTGCAGTGCCCATTTCAAGGTGTTTTGATTTGCATTGTGTACTGTGAGCTGTGAGTACAACAAAACATGGAAACCAAAGGTTCAAGAAAATTAGCCTTCATTGAAAAAGTACAATGTTTCACCTTTTATTTAAGTGCATGGACGTTAGAAATCTCAACTACAGGGTGTTGTTAATGGATAGTTTAAGGTCAGTACAAGTTACTATATTACTTTAGTGACTTGTGCTTTTAAGTGAAAATGTACCATTAAATTTATATGTACCATGTACATTTATCGATGAGAAAACCAGTTGGAAAGACAGAAACTGACCAAGAACTCTTTATTATTAGTTTTCAGAGGGTTGTGATTTTCCCGATTTACAAGTGGACAGAGTTGGAGCATTGGCAGTCGTTTTCAAAAAGTTGCATTTTCAGTGGCTCTGAGCATCATTGTAAAGTAAACAGACAACCAAACTGAAACAAAAGTTTTGCGGTTTCACTTGAAAACAGGGTCGTGCAAACCTGGCCTTAAGCATTCTCATTAATAAAGTTGTGCATATTCTATATTTGAACAGGGCACTTGTTAAACGGGGACACACGGCAGAGCGTTTTGAGCTCAGGATGACTTCATCCACTGAAACTCACCAAGCTGCTGCAGCTCATAGCTGCTCGCCCTCTGGAGAGATAGTGGTAGAGGTGGATATATAGATGGGGAAAGACGGTGAGATGTAGCCTGGAACACTTGTCTCCACCTTCAGTAAGGAAGGGCGAATGGAGAGGGGGGAACGAGAGAAAGACCTCATGGACCGCTTCAGCCTTGAATTATAGATGAGGTCGGTGGGATGGAGGCACTCCGCTGACTTTTCCCATTCTCGCACTTCAAATCACCGTGCACTCTCATGCACACAAGCACGTACACACTAAATCACACCTACTACACCCGATACAATATTTCTCACCTGCACAGGGCCTTTCTGGAGCGGTGGTGCGTGCTCATATGGCAGCCTCAGCTCCCTGTTTCCCCGATTTGAATGCACAGCTAGATCTTGGTTGTATTGCAACACACAGTTGTGATACAACACACAGACACACACACACAGACACACACCCACACACTTTCTAAGGCCCTCACAGAGCCTGCATTATTGAAACCCACTTAGCGAGCTGGCTTTCTCCTGACGTCTGTCTCACCAAGCCGGTGACCCGTGAGCCCAAAGAGGAAGAAGAATTCCCCATTTCTGCAGTAAAAGAGACAAGAGAAGCCGTGTGTGTCTCTGCAAGTGTTCAAAGAGAATGGCTCTGGTGCTGATGTTGCTGGAAGGACAATAGGACACACTGTGGGGGAATTTGAGGGATTCTCAAACTTGCTTAATTAGGTAAAGTTTGGCAGTAAGTTTACAAAGTGTGAAAATACACAAAAGAAAACCGTGTGTGTGTGTGTGTGTGTGTGTGTGTGTGTGTGTGTGTGTGTGTGTGTGTGTGTGTGTGTGTGTGTGTGTGTGTGTGTGTGTGTGTGTGTGTGTGTGTGTGTGTGTGTGTGTGTGTGTGTGTGTGTGTGTGTGTGTGTGTGTGTGTGTGTGTGTGTGTGTGTGTGTGTGTGTGTGTGTGTGTGTGTGTGTGTGTGTGTGTGTGTGTGTGTGTGTGTGTGTGTGTGTGTGTGTGTGTGTGTGTGTGTGTGTGTGTGTGTGTGTGTGTGTGTGTGTGTGTGTGTGTGTGTGTGTGTGTGTGTGTGTGTGTGTGTGTGTGTGTGTGTGTGTGTGTGTGTGTGTGTGTGTGTGTGTGCGCGCGCGCGCGCGTCAGGTCTTGTGCTACACACCAACTTCCAAAAACGGCATGGCATCCATCCATGTGGCATTAATCCAGAAACAACAGCTCAAACCGGCACATACTGTATATTCAGAAACAGCTTATCGCACTTTGGTGGCTTTGGAGCCGTGCGGACCGCACTGTACGCCTTCAATCAAGCGTGGCAGTCTTCCAAATGGATGCGAAAAAAGGCTCAAAATGGACCGGGCACTAAAGTAAAGGCTGATAGAACTTTTGAAAGCTTTCAACTACATTGATGTTTTGATAACTTGGTGTGTGTCTGGTCAGAGAACAACAACAAAAAAAAAAAAGGTTTTCTTTTCTTCTCAAGTATTAGTGTCTCGTCATTGCCTCCTTTTGTTTTCACTCAGTGGGTGACTGATCCGAGGTAGCAGAATTGAGATTGTTCAGGTTGTGACCGTGATGAAGGAACTTCACCAGGCTTTGTCTTGGTAAAAGGTAAATGGACTTGTAGTTCTATTGTGAAAACATGGAGGAAAAATTGAGGGAAAAAACTACTTTGGAAGATAAGTTCAAAATCATCTCAAATAAAAAAAAGGAAGCCTTTAAATTTTAACTCTGAACTAAACTCAGACTTCTTAAACCTCATAGTCTTGAAATTAGCTGGACCAAACTTTTGTCCAGGGTGGGAAAGGGTCAAACAGTGTCTGGATGTTTATGACTGTCTGGTAACATGCTGAGCAGCAACCCGGTCCACTCAACCATTATTGAATACTCAGTCAAGGTCTGGTTGTGGCATCTGTTGTGCACGATCAAAACCCAACAACTCGTGTTGCTGCACATTAGTTGTCGGGTACAATGACATACATAAATTATGGAGCAAGGCCTCGGCGGCCAGTCAGAGGGTCTTGGTTGAGTTCACTTGGAATGACCCAGCTGTTGACGGCACTCCTGTATGTGTGAGGTAATTCGAGAACACAGCCAGTCAGTTCTGCACAGGAAAGATGAGGCAGCAGTGTCATGGTTGTGAACCCAGACGCTGTTTTGAAGCGGGGTATCGAGTTGTAGAGCGTTTCGGAAGGAAATGTTGTCATGTAAACGGGGTCTGAGTCTAGACCTTGAGTTCTCGGGACCGTTTATTGTAAAAACTATTAGCAAGTTTCAATGACTTGCGATGACGACCACCGTACAACACTCAGCATCTGAAGAGGTCACATTGTTTGATGCGTCTTTATAGTTGTTTTTCATGCTAAGCATTAAAAAGAAGTGTGATAAGGCTAATGACTTCATGTTTGGTTGAAAATAGTGAAAGAAATTCTGTTTTTGTTTTTTTTGTTTTCCTGAGGTCAGGAGGAAAATACAGACGAGTAGCCTCATCCTCAACCTGACACCTCATGCACACTGGGTTTTTAGTTACTAGTCTGTGACCTTGTGTGAAGGTATATATGATCACAGGCTGTTTGTTAGTGTATGCACCCCCTTTGTGTCCGTAGTATTGTCCCTTACCCTTCCACATGAAACCGAACCTCTGTTTTTATTGTGAGACTCATTAGGTTTTATTTCAGCGTGTCTTCAACTTTCATGATTGTCTTGCTCAAGTAAAGAAAAACACAATGTTGTGAAGGTCGAGGAAACATTTTGAGGTCATTTCGACTTGGACAATTTCAGTTTAGAGCAATTAAGAGTTTCTTTCTGGAGCTCCAGGTGCAGCGACACTTAACAAAGGACTGGACCGAGCCTTGTACCGTCTGGTTGGTCTTCTAACTGCTTTGTTTTGTTGTGATGTCCCACCCCTGGGTGCTTGTTAGGTGAGGCCAGCCGAACGGTCAGAGACTGCACGCCGTGCTGAATGAGCCCGACCTTTGTAGTCCAGATGGGACAAAAACAAAGCATCTCCCATGTCGGGGAAGATGTTTGTGAGCTTTTTTTTTTTTAATGTTACTTGTGTTGTTGTTATTTTTTCTCCCCATCTTTTTGTGCTTAAAAATAAGAAAAAGGGGGGTTTGGATGAGGTGGCTCACTCCTCCCAGAGTGCGCTCACACAGAGGACTTTTACCACGTCGTGTTCTGCTAAAACAAAGGCCTTTAAGCACTTTGGAAAGGCGGCGCATCATTTATCATTCCACCGATGAAACAGTTTTGCTGACGTGGAAAATAAAATTTAAGCTGCAAACCACCGAGCGTGAGCTGGTGTGTGTCAGAGTGTATCCGCCGTACAAGCATTGCTGCTTGTATGTAAGCACACTCATACTTTTGCTGTAGTCAGGTCCATGGCTGCATATTGAATACCTGTCCTATTTGAGGTGCAGTTTTATGGGCTTGTAGCAGCTTCTCTGTGGGTTGCAGCTCTGGGGCACCATCTCAAAAACTCATTTGATCTAATTTTCATCTTTGTATATGTAAACATTTTTTCAGAAAACAGAATTGGAAAAGTAATTTAACTGTCTCTCAGTAAGAATGATGTGCACGGGTCTGTGAAGGGCACGCATTTCTGTCTTTGGCGTTCTTGTTTATTGCCCATTAATAAAAGAACTTTTTGTACTGCACACACCCTACTACTTACAAAAGTGGTATTTATAATGAAGAAAACATTTTACTGCGTTATTAAGTTCATTGGGGTGATCAACTGTGTTAATGGCAAGATTACTGGAGTTACACAAACATGTTACATTATGATGTGCCCAACCATACTACAAGGCTTAACTTGATAATTGTTAACTCATTTCACAGGAAGACATTTCACACACACATTTCAAGTAGAATATATATCATTTCGGTGCTTGGTACCAACATTTTATCAAAGCTTGCGAGCGATTGTTTGTTAGATCAGAACGGAGTATTTTTTTTAATGCCCGCACATGATGTATTCATTCCCCTCCCTCTTCACTGCATATACAGTGCTGAGGAAAAAATGTTCCTATGGACCAGAGGTGTCAAACATAAGGTCAGTGGGCTAAAACCGGCACGCAAGAGGCCCCAATCCGGCCGCCAAGCCACCAAAAAAATGGTAAAAATCTCAAAGAAAGCATTGATTTTAAAAGAAGTTTCTCGAGAGTAGCGCACACAACACAACAGTGAGACCCGAGCTGAGAAAAATGGTAAATGGACTCACTTATTTTAGCTGACAACAGCCCCAAAGCGCTTTACATAGCTCATCACGTTCACCCATTCACACACACATTCACACACCATTGAAGGCTGCAGCCGTGCAAGGCGCTGTCACTCCAACGATATCAGTGAAGTTGTCATGAAAGATAGCAAACTAGCTTTCGTTTCAAAGCCATGTTGTCAGGGTGTTTGTAAACACATCATTGTTTGGTTTTGTGAAAACATTTTCATCTCCTATACTCTGTGCCACAACAAAGAAGAACTTTGAATTTAAAGGTTTCCATGGCACTATTCTACCAGTATGACCCGCGCAAGATGAAATTAGACTTTATGTGGCCCATGAACTAAAATATGAAGTCCTGCTACAGAAAAAAAATATAAAATGCTAAAGATCATAACACACAAATATAAAAATGTATTATTTCATGTCTTTATAGACCATTTTCATATACAATTCTCACAACCGGTGGGAAATAGTGAGTAAACTATATGGCTAATAGCTTTTTGTTGTTTGTTAATTGGAGTCACTCGTTTGCAAATATACAACAGTGTTGACTTAGAAAAACACTCGACTGTGCTATTCACAAGAAGCATCTCCAAGAACAAGACTTAAACTTCTCAAATACTTTCACCAGTTCAAAGTTAGACAAATGGAGAGTAATCTTTTGACATGAGTTATAGGTTGTTTGAAGTTAGTTTCTATCATCCAAATGATGTTGGAGTCATGCGATTTGACACATTGTCCATGAGTAAAGTCAATAAATATTGAGAAACATCAAACCTGATAAATCATTCCATATGCTGCCGTTTCTACTCAAGTTATGGAAACAGACAGACTCCCATGACCCCCAGGCCTGAATCCAGGCCAAGGTCAATGTGAAATTTGTTAACCAGGTCATCAGTGGCAAGATGCACACACACACACACACACACACACACACACACACACACACACACACACACACACATCAATTTAGTAGCAGTTAACTTGGAGCGTTCCTGCCCTTGGCACGTAGACGCTCTCTCTGTGGTTGTTTATCTCTTGGATCGGCCTCTCGGCCTCCAAACCAAATGTTTGGACTATGTTTGTCAACCCACAGTCAAGGCATTTCTGCACTCGTAGCAACGTGTGCAGTCCAAAAACACTCGCCTGTACCTTTTTCCCCTCTTTGTTGACAGACGGATATTTTGTTTCTGAGCTCCGCAGATGAACCCAATTACCCGTCGTGTTGATCATTTCCTGCCCAAGCATCCCCTTGAGGGTTTCTAAACGTATTCAAGGGCTTCCTGAAGTATTGTGTGTAGTATGTGACCATGATAATCAGGAATAACTCAGAAAGATTATGTGAGCATCCGTTCAGTTGTTTTGAGACATTTTACAAATTTTTGCACCACAAGGTTTCATTAAAATTGGCTTTATGTTGAGATTGTCATTATTATCGTTAGTATTTTTTGGGACATTTTCATCACATATACTCTGTGTCACAACAAAGAAAAAATTCAAATTGAAAGGTTATTATGGCACAATTTTACCAGTTCAGCACACTCAAAGTGAAATTGAGCTGAACGTGGTCTCCGAACTAAAATGTGTTTCACACCCATGCTTCACTCCTTTCACCCTTGAAAGTCCTGCCTCAAGGTTGTATGTGCCGCAAAGTAGTTCTCCGCCATAACGATTGGTCACGAAACCACATGAAACTCGTTGGTCGTGTTTGTTTTCCGATCGTCATGAGCCATTTGGCACCAAGATCGGCAGTGCAAATTCTAGTTTCCGGTGCAAGTCAGCAAGCGCTAGCAGCGAGCTACACGCTAGCCAAATGCATGATCTCGTCAATATTGTGGGAAGTGTGTGAAACGTTGTGGATGGCACTCCAACCAGAACTTTTTTTGCCCTGCCTCCGTGCTGTTCCCTCTTGAATTTAACAGCTCTCAATAAAATGCACATTCACTACACGATCATCAAATATCACATGTAGAGTTTCTTAAACGCGCCCCCAGTAACGCAGAGCCTTTACGTGTCCTTTGCGTTAGGCTTTAGTCTGGTTTTTGTCTTTGTCAGACAAGAGTTTGGACTACTACTATACACAAATACTTAACAACGTTACCAGCACTCTGCTCAGTTGAGCCCGTTTTCAACTTGTCACAGAACTCAATATCCATGATGGATGAATTCTTTGGCTCCGTGATTCATTCAAAATGGGTTTTCTTTTTCTTGAATCAGATTTCAAAAGTGCTTTTGCTCCATTGAAGTTCCAGACGGCCTTTATTGCACCATTGCAGGCAAACATCAATTTCATCTCATCAGGAAATCTACATATGCAAGTGTTTAGCAACTAAAAATAAGACGGCCCTTTCTCAGATTTTCTCAGTGCATAAAACTGCTTGTTTTCTCCACCTCTTTGCCTCTTTTCACAAGGAGAATCAGCGAGAGAAACACGGGCTTAGTTTTTCTGAGCATAGGAGGGGTGTGAAATCTAGGACAAATAAACAGTATTTCAGTGAATAGCAGCCGTTCCTCCACCTTGTCTGATATCAAACTGTCCTCAAATAAAAGCTTTCAGTTGTATAAACACAGGAACTGAAGCCGGCCAGAATGAAAATACACATAAAGCGGGGTTTTTTTTCTGAAAATGTCCTCTTCCTTCAGTTCAAGGCGTTCCAGCTCTGAACTCGTGCCCAGTTTTAATTTGCTTGGCTTATCGCCCGAGAAAAGGGTGGCGCCTTGCACATTAGTCGGGCAGATTTTTAAAGTGACTTCCCCCAAAACAGGTTTGTCACAAAGTTTAATCTGAAGTAATTTATCTAAATTTAACCACTCCTACTCAAAGGAACCAGGCCACGTCTGGTTCTAACAACTCAGCCGGCGAGACTGCCAAGTCAATAAAAAGACCACCGTAGTACAACTGCGCCTGGAATAGTAGAAACATTTGTTTGCTGCAACTTTGCCGGATCAGACTGAGTTCAGTGTCGCTCTGGGAAAATGAAAACAAAAAGGACAAAGATGTGTTATAGTTGTGCTATTTATCTCTAGTTTACATTGTATAGCTGTGTCGAGTCGACCCGAGAGGAACAGAAGCACCGTTTCTCCCTGTAAATATAAAATTGGGACACATGTTCACTCTCTGTGCGATTCGTCGCTGAAGGTCAAGGTTGTCATGAATTTATGTCCCATTTAATGAAGGCAGTATCTTGAAGACTCAATACATTTTATTATATTTTTACAGTCCTCAAAACATCCTGGCAGATTGATTTTCACTTCAACCTCTGGTGAGGTTGCTCCAGACCCGAAGCACCTGGTTAGGTCAGGTTACAGGAAAAAGGCTCCATAGATGGTTTCTGTGCGTTAAACCTTCCTGGGGGGTCGTTGGCGCCCCATCATGGTTTACGATGTGCTTGTTGTAGGGAGTGAAATAATCTGAAAAAAATGTTTTTTCTTTCAGAGTTTCATGTTTCGATCTAACTAATCGTATTTTATCCTCCTGATGTATCCATTCTCTGTCTCATCAGGGCCTGCAGACGATTAGACTATACAAAAAAAACCACAATTCTTTACCAGCTTACAATAGCTACACTCACATGTTTTTGTGTTACACTAACATCTGTTTAAACAAGGGCGATCTGCTGGGAATGGTATCAGTTTTTTTTATTTGCATTTTTTGTAATGTAACTACACATTTAAGCACACAGAATAGTAATTGCGCTCTCTTCATTGCACAGTATCTAATGCATGTGAGGAAATAGGTCTCTGCAGTTCTAGATGTTGCTGTATTGAAATAGGTTGAAGTAATGCTTTACATTTCCAAAACATCTACCGTTTGTTCAAACTACTCATGCTTGTGTAGAAAACCTATCATTTGCAACCTCGGTGCGAATGTGCGAGAAACATTGTGTTTTCCTGGTTCAGACGGAGCCAAGGCCATTTATAAAACATTGCACTGGGGATGCTGTTCTCAAAAGATTTTATTTTCAGAGACTTGCAGCACCAGTGTGGAACGAAAAGCCGAAATCCAAGGAAAGTTGACGTTTTTTTCTTGAAAATGTCGTGTTAACAGAGTCCGAATATGTCGTTCTGAATTCTTCCGGATCGAGTTAAGATCATTTCCATTGAAAAAAGAAATGCATCTCTGAGATGTTTTGTATCAACACCTTGATTCACCCTACCTCAGTAACATTATTAGGGCAGTCTCCAGCCTGCTTTTGGCGCCGTTTACACAACGTTCCGAGTGAAAAGGCATTGATTTTGCATTTTTGTATCAGAAAAGTTTCTCATTTTGAAAATGATGGCAGAAACGTGGAAAACAATGTAGTTTTCATGTTTGGCCACTAGTTGTTGCTGTTGGTTTTTTTTGTAATGAAACCACACACACATCCGTGCAGAAAGCAATACGCTATAAACATTAACAATGGCAAATACATGGACATCCGTAGAGAGATGAAGACTCTGAGATGTTTTGTACCAAGACCCGGGAGAAAATGAACTGGGAGTGATGACACTCTGGAGGAAACACTGTTTTTACTCTCCATCTTCTCACTATTGTGCAGAAAAGCTATTTAGGCTACTACAGTCATGGTGTGCATGCACAGAGGCACTGTTTTTGAAAAGTTGGTTTTCCCTGTTTACACATAGACAAATTCGGAGCGTTTTCAAAAAGTCAGATTGTTTTGAAAAAGTTCCAGCTTGGTAGTGGTTTTCCAAACATTGCGTTTTCAATGGCTCAGAGCACCATTGTAGTAGGAAAGGTTTCCGTTTTCACTTCGAGTAAACGGGGCCTTCGTGTCCACCTCTGGGTTTAAACATTTTGCTGTATAGTCACCATTATGTCAGCCATTGTATTTACCTTTTTATCCACTTGTGTCAAGATTTGACGCTTCTTCTGTTTAGTTGGTAGCTAACAGGGTCAAGTTCGTTTGGTAAATAATGTAGGTGTCAGCAAGAGATGGGAGCGCTTTGAGATTACGTGGACACATACTGCCAATTATAGTCCATATTATGGTATTACCGAAAAATAAATCTAAGTTGATAGCAAATTTTAAAACCGTTTTCAACTTGATTATTTGGTATAACTTTGGTTTAACTTCATCTCACTCACAGGTCTAGGAGCTGAGTTCTTCATCACCTGTAGTAGGCCGTCATGTACATCATCATACACCTTTACACTTGCGATGACTCCTATTGTGCTCTGATTTGATCTCAAAGTCTGACATGTAGAATCTGTTTGATCTTCACAGCTGAATTTTATCCAGGCGGACGCCCCCCGTCGCTTCCCTCTGTCACAGTTCCTTTCGTTTTCTTTGTGTGCTGGTGGGTAAAAAGAGAGAGACGAGCCTTCACTCCTCACTTCCTCGCTCTTTGTATTCCATAGCGCGCAGGGGAGCGGAGTGAAGGCGGGAGGGAGCGAACGTGAAGGGGAATTAGAGATGACAAATAAAGTGGGGAATGGAGAGTGTGGGGGGGAAGACGAGGTGGCGCAGTGCCTTGGTAATGTGGCAAACACCACCTCCTCTCTACACCCCAGTCGTCTCTTCCCTTCCCTCTCCTCCTCCCCGCTACTCTCTTTCATGTATAATTGCATTCATGCCAGCTGAGAAGCTATGTATTCATCATTTGTATTTTGAAGCTGCGACATACTGTCTGAGTGAGGAGATGGAGTCGTTTCACAGCAGAGTGCATCTCCATCCAACTATACTGTCTCTGTGTTTTCCTGTCAGAGTGTCTGCAGCATCAGGGCTGGTTGAAAACAGACGAAGAGTCTGGAGAAGACCCCCCCCCCCCCCCGAAGATTTCCTCAAAACAGCAACATCTTATTTAGAGTTGCTCTTTTTTCTTTTGTCCTTGAATGACTTCAGGATTTAGGGAGGAAGCAGCTCTTAGTGACAGTCTGTCTTTAGACATTCTTGACAGATGTGACTTTAAATTTAACCTTTGTACCATTTGTTTATTAAGATTCACTTTTGAAATCATAGTGTGTGCAGATTTCAAGCAGAGAATCAGATATAGTATTCCTTTGGGAGTTGGCGTTCAGGCGTCCCAGTGTCACTGCTTCATCAATCAGCCAGAACCACCATGAGGCAAAGATTATTTTTGGAGATTTTAGTTTAAAAAAAAAAAAGAAAAAAGAAGGTTATTTACAAAGAAATGATTGTGAGCTGTGTGATCTGGAGGCTAAAACCCTTCAAGAAAAACTACTTGTATGCGGAAAGGTGTTATTGGCATTGCAAACCAGGAGACTTGTAAATATGCCTTATTTACCGCTGCTATTTCAATGTGATCTTTATCTGTATGGCTGTTCAGTATTCAGTACGTGGGTGGCTGCATTTACACATGATGATCTGGATTATGTCCACATTTTGATCGAGGTCCAGGCTATAGATTGGTTACAGAGCTGTCTGACTTGTCAACAAACATGTTGAAGGTCAAAGGAAAGTAATGTTGTTTTATGGTCTTGGGTTGGCAGAAAGAAGCAATGTCAGATGAGCTTTCCGCTTGCTGGGTGGTGGGGTTTTCATCTAGTATGTACATTCAGGTGAAGTCTGCACTTCCTTTGGATTCTGGTCAACAGCTATATGAAAGTTTTTTTTTCATGATAATGACATCAGACAGCTATGGACCTTATTTTGACTTGGGAATTATGACATGAGCTTCATTTCTGAGTGTCTTTTTACCAGTCAAGGTATATTCTTGAGGAGAATTACGTGCGTAATGGAATTTTTTTAATTCTCTATCTAAGTCAGTAAGGATCAGACCGTGGCAGTTGTGTTAAAACTCAATAGCGTTGGCATTGGTGCAGCTCGTTCAGTGTGTTTGCTTCATTCCTTTTGTATTGATTGATGCAGTTTGCTAACTTTGGTAATTGGCCATGTGTCATTTATGTTAGACTTGTAACTGCACCTTGCAACTTTACCTTGAATACCGAGCCATTATCAGGCCATTATCAGGCCACGCCGAGCTATTATCACTGATTAACCAGTCCCAGTCAACTTTAACTGGTTTTCATAACCTGCAATGAGTTGAGTTGATATGATCTGAACTACAGAAAGGTTCATCAAAATCAGCACTTAGAAAAACACAGCATTTATTTTCTTTTTTAAAAAAACCATGCACTGTTGGTATGCCAGCATCATGTACGGACCATCTAGTTGGAAGTTTTGAGCTAAACATCGAAACCCTGACTTAGGTCCCATTGACTTAGGCCCTGTTCACACAACATTTTCAAGTAAAGACACCAAACTTTTTTTTGTGTCTTGTCAAAGCACAAAACTGTTTGCACTATATCTCCATGTAATTGGTGGGAAAACGCAACTTTTTGAAAATGCTCGGTCTCTGTCTCCACTAAGAAGACAGAAACAGTTGGACCGTTTGTTTGTAGCGTATTGTTCTCTGCGTGCATGTGTATGTTCCATTACAAAAACAAAACAACTGCACCCACTAGTGGCCCAATGTAAAAACTACATAGTTTGCCGTGCTTTTGCCGTTTTCTTCTAAACAGACATCGATTTCAAAACGATTAATTTTCACTTCATTGTGTTATTGTCTAAACGAGGCCTTAGATCTTCATAGCAGAACTGGACGCTTGCAACCAAATTTTCCCAATGTCAGAAAACAAAATTTTCCAAATGTAAAGGTTGAATATTCCTACACGTAATGTGACCTGATACCATCTTGGTTACCCTTCTTTAGTTATTTGGACTGACAACACTCCCATTTCTCCGCCTGTTATAAAGTTTTTCTCCATATCTTTTTTTCTTTTTTTACAGAACCTGTTCCCCAGTGTCTCTCACTTCCTTTGTCATTTCCGTCCTGACATTTGCTTAGCTCAGCTCATACTCGCGCATCATTCATAGGCTGAGGCGAGCACGATTCTTCATTTCGCCTTTCACCCTCTCTTCCTGTTCATGCCCCCCCCCCCCCGTCTTTATCCGGAGCTCCCCCTCCCCACACCACCACCCCACTCTTCCTTACACCGGCTTCACACCTTGTCGGGGGTCCGTGCTGAACAAGCTACTTCAGATTGATGTGCTTCATTGCTGGGAGGTTGCTGGCAGACTTGACTTCCCCAACTTTGGTGTTTTGTTCCTTATCCCCTTGAACACGGTCTGCTTAATGTGTCCGGATGTCCAACGTTTTTTTCCTTTCTTTTTTTCTTTTCTTTTCTGATGAATTCAAGTGTGAAAATAGAAACTTGCTGATTAGGTGCGGTTATCCCGTTTTTTGTGCTGGGCTACAAAGAAAATCCCACTTAATAGCAGAGACAGGTGTTCACAGTCCAAAGCTTTGAGAATATTGTAAACATCTGTATGAAGGTTAAACCCGTTTCCGATTAGGGCTGCACGATACATCGCGCTCAAGCACAAAGTAATGTTTAAAAAAGAATAAATGTGTTATTTGAGAGAACAAATCCCAAAGCACAAAGGTAATACCATCATCCACTTCAGATAAAGAATATAAATATAAACAGCTATAAGCTTTATTGTAAGAATCAAATAATTTTATCGGTGCGGTGTTCAGCAGGAATACAAGTACAGGGACGTCTAATGAAAACATCTCTGATGCCCACTCCAGCTAATTAGTTGATGTTTTTCAAGATCTGCCTGCTCTCATGTTGCCAGAATTAGATGTGCAAATGTTTAAAAAAAAAAGAAAAGAAAATGAATAATTTGTAAAAACTAGAGCAGCAATGCTTTTCACAGCTCCTTTTTTTTTTTTTATATTGATAAAAATGGGTGTGTCCATTAGAGTGTGGCTAAGAGAGGGTCTGCAAACCTTTTTAAGGCTCCGCTTATACGACAACATGTGAAAACTGGAAAACCTCATTTTGAGGGTCTGTTTACACAACGACGTTGCTCGGAGCCACTGAAAACACAAGTATTTGAGAAGAGCTCCCAAGATGGAACTTTTTGAAACCGCTCTGTCTCCGTCTCCGTGGAAACAAGGGAAAACAATACTTTTTGAAATCGCCCTATTTTGTCTCCATGGAAACAGGAGAAAACACTCAAACTCCGTCTCCATGGAAATGAGGGGAAAATGCAACTTTTTAAAAATGCTCTGACTCCGTAGAAACGCGAGAAAACACAACTTTTTGAAAACGCTGCAACTGCACGTGCGCTGCTTTCTTTACAAAAATAACCAACATTGCCAACTTTTGGCCTGACATGCTACCGACATAGTTCTCAGCATTTCTAGAGTTTCCATTGCAACTGAAAACGCAACAACGATGTAAACTTGACTTTAGAGGTAACCTGGAGGGGTCTCAAGAGAAAAATGGTCAGGAAACACTGATCTGTACAAATGTTCATGTGAAATGCACCGATTGATAGTGTGGTACGTGGTTTTTTTGCATTAATTTTGGTTTAGGGGTCTCTCTAACGCCATATCTCCGTCTGATTATTCTCCAGGATGAAAATGCGGCGGCACAGGGTGTTCCTGCTGTGCACGGTGGGTCTGTGCGTCATATCCTTCCTCCACTACTACAAGGCCCTCCACTACGTCTCCCTGCTGCGTGAGCTCTCTGCCCCATACCCCAACATCAAGTCCTTCATCATGGTCACCGGCTTCTTCTGGCGAGAGAAGGACGCAGGGGCCACCCCGCTCAGCCCCGCCTCTCCCGAAGAGGCCCCTCCCCTGCCGGTCCTCCGCCAGTCAGACACCAAAGCCAGAGGCGCGGTGGGCCCTGTGGGAGGCGGGGGAGGGGCGGCCGGGTTAGGGCTGGAGACGGGCCCGGTCGTGGTCGGAGGTCCTGGGATCGCCGGCCTCCCAGGGATGGAGATGAGGCTGAGGGAGGAGCCGGCGCCTCCTCACCCGTGGGAGAAACCAGAGGAAAATCAGCTGGGAGACGCACAGAATGAGGTATCAAGAGAAAACTATCAAGCATGACAGCTCTCCTTTAAGACTGATGTGGTGTTTTATTGGTGCAACACTTTTATTTTCTTTCTCTCTCTCCAAGAAAGATGAGATGGATTTCGCACACTAATGAGGCTGCGCTCAGCTGCAATGATTTAAAAAAAAAAAAAAAAAAAAATAAGTGTTATCTTCTTGCTGTGGTTCTTAACCTGGAGCATCTCACAGCGGGTCTCAGTAAGGGTGCTAAAATAAGTTAATATGAGGAGGAATAATGCAGAGCATGCTGTGGACTGATAAACACGTTAAAAACCGGTTGAAGCAGTGATTCACAGTAGAAACGAGGACAGACTCCAGTCAACAATTGCCTCTCAATCATATGTGCAGCAGCGTTAATGGAGACGGTACAAGCATTTCATCAAGCAGCTGAACCAGTTCAACCAAAGTGAAGTAGTCAATTGTTTACCACGAGGCCACTGTGCAGTATCTCATGGATCAAGCTTTGTGAAGTGCGAAGAAGTGTGACGTACATTTTGAAAATGCTTGCGGTTTTCAACAAACCTTCCCAGTGCAGTATGATTTCATGCCAAAATGATTTTTGTTTACTTGCACCATCTTGCTGCAAAAAGTCATTTAGTTTTGGAGTGTTGTTTTGCCTGTTAATCTCACAGTGCAACCTCAGTTGTCCTCTTTTAATTTTTACACAAATACAGGCCAGATTGGACCCACTGTCAGGCCGTATGACAACCCTGCTGTACAGATATACTACTATTGAAAAAATAGAGATGCGGAAATGTATTTATGCCAAACACAGAAAAAGAATTATCTTGCATGCAAGTGTATTATTCATAAAAGTCGCATTACTAACGGGTATTCTTTTGAATCCCCAACTTGTTTCTGCTTCTGTCAAAATGTCATACCGTCCAAAAGAGACTTTAAAGTGGTGCTGAAAGTTACAAGAAGAACAAATTATTCAGATCCCCGAAAAAATAATGAGCCAATGGAAATGTGTTGAATCAAGCCTGTCAGATGACGTTAAAACAAATGACAAAGACATGAAGTGTAGTCGTTCAATAAAAGTACCTGCAGTTCTCAATTTGTCCACTGGGGTCTAGTTCACTCAGGCCGTTTTAAGTGAAAATGCCTCGTTTCAGCAGAAACACAGAAAAAGACATAGTTAGCATGTAGGGCCACCAGAGGGGGCTGTTGAATGTTTTTGCCAACACACGAGCACAGAGAACGTGCGCTATGAACATTCAACATTGGAGAGTACATGGACATCCGTATGGACAATTGACAAAGTTGGATTGTTATTACAGTTGACTCCCGAGTCCCGGGAGAATATGGAAGCCGCCATTGTTGTTGTTGTCCATCTACTCGCACATGTGCCAAATAACAATTTACTACAGCCGTGGTGCACAGTAGCAACGCTTTCAAAAAGTTGTGTGTTCACTTGTTTACATGGAGCATTTTTGAAAAATGTTACTTTTTCAGGTTGTTCATAGTAGATTGATTAGTGTTTTTGGCCTAAAAACCTGCAGGTTGCAGTAAGCAGAGCTGCATAGGTCCGTATAAAACGCCTTTTGAGCTGTATGCCAGTGTGATTCGTCTCACACCTTATCGATCGCATCCCTTTTTTCATCTTTACCTCTTATTGACTTTCATCACCCTGGAAGTAATTACGTCCGTTCAGCATATTTCCCACGTTTATTTCACGTAGCCTCAGAGACAAAGACTCCATGGTCTCTCAGCAGAGAGGTTGCTCAATGATTTACTGGGACTTGTAGGGGGGAAAATTGACTCTGAAAGCATCGCTCAAGAAGTACGTAGAGTCTCAACAGTGGTGCGAAGATGAGGGATAATATCTTTGGTGCAAACTTAGAAACACTGGAGTTCCTTTTTCATATCTGACTTTCATGTAAAAGTGGCGAGACAAAATAGTGATCTGATTATCCTTTACAGAAGCAGTTATGCTTTGTTAGACTTTGTGTGGTCAGTTGTGCGATGTAATCAGAAATATTTACTGAGCTACATATTTATTCATACCACAATGTCGTAAATAGTCGATCTTGTGATTTAAGTGTTTCGTTTCCAAAAGTTTCATATTCCGTTTGAAATAAAAATCAATGCATTTCCACTTATTTGACTTGGGTCCCCTTTACATAACAACATTAAAGTGAAAACGCGTGTTTTTTCCATTCATGCGTACATGGCTGAAACGCTGTTGGTTGTTCTTGTAATGAAACCCCGTGCCCAGAAATAGCAAAATGCCATAAACATTAACAATTGCGAGTACGCGGACATTCATCTGGACATATAATGAAGGTGACTCTCAAATAGTGTGGATCTACTTTTCCCTGGGTTGCATGGAGATGGAGTCGGAGTGTTCTAAAACTAGCGTTTTCAGTGGCTCTGAGGACTGTTCCCTTATAAACAGACACCCAATAAAAGCTTTCTATTTTCACTTGAAAACTTTAGAGGGATCTTATGTTGTTTCGTGCTCATTTCATGTAATAAAAACCCATGAATTATTCTATTTCTGACTTATTTTTGGAGTATTCTCACAAGTTAATCATGCCGGCTTTAGTTTAACTGATTTCCTCAGCTGCTGCAACTGTGCAGCCGTGTGTGTATCAAAGTGGAAATCAAACATTTCTATTGGTTGCAGAATTAGAAAACGTCTTTAAATTCAAGATGAGTCATCGGAGGTTGAACTACTATATCATGAATAAACAAAAACCACAGTTTATTTCTACCTTTAAACATTCTAACCCGCATTAGTTTTTCAGTTTGCTTCAGTGCTTTTAGGAATTGTTTCCCTCACTGTCCATCACTTGTGAGAAAGCACCGCTATGGTTCCGATCAGTCAGTAAACCAGGCAGATAAACATGAAGTGCATCCACAGCGTTCTTCGTCTGAACCACAGCGCGGTTGTTTTCTTCAAGCACTATCATCAGCCCATCTTTGAAATCACTCTCAAGGTGCCGAGAGCACCTCTCAATTTTCTATCCACAGTGAGGAGACACAACTCTCATATCCTTTTGTTCAACAAGTGCATTTTTATAAACCTTAAGAAATCTTCTCACGGGGTCAGACACTGTTTTTGAAGTTGGAGACTGATCTGTGCGTGATAGGATCAGGCTGCCTTTCTCATATGAGGGTGAAATAAATGTAAGTTTAAGCAAACAGAAATTTTACAAATAGCAAGTGAAAAAACATCCAATTTGTCACTGAAAAATAAATTGAAGCTGCTTTGTTATACATTTACTGATTTTATATGGTGTAATAGCAGCATTTAATAGTTATTAGTTAATTTTAGTTTAATAGTAAATACACAAATTTTGCAAAAAAATGTGTTTTAATTATTTGACCCATAATGCACATTTTCTATGGAAAGTAACAATAATAGACATTGTAATTACATTACTACTGCCTCTTAAAATACCTCATACATTCACAAATTGACAGTAATAGATTGAGGCCCCATTTACATGACAATGTTTTCATGTGACTGGATCCCGAAAATGCCGTAAAAGTTTTCCTTTTTTATCGGGAAAACATTGTCAGTGTATGTCTGAAATACTCACTGACGCTGAAGTAGCCTGTTATTTTAAAGGAAACATATCATAACTCTTCTGTCTGTTGTTCTATCCTAGAGGAGAGCTGAAGACCATCTACAGAACGCCAACCATCCAGACCAGTCTGCGGAGCCAGAGCTCCCACAAGCACCATTCGTGGGAAAAGAGCACCGTGTGGTGTTCCTCAAGAATCAACAGCTGGAGCCTTTGGAATCTATGGGAGATCTCAATACTCGCATTCACCAGCTGCAACATGACAAAACGCCGTACTTTGTCCGCACCAAAGCCGGAGCCCTTTGCTTCAGGCAAGGGACGGAGGTTGCTACCCAGAAGGAGTACTCTGGAAAATTAGGAGGTACTGTGGCTAATAGAGCTGGTGAAGGAGCACGGGCTGGCGCTGCAGGGCAGCGGAAACTTTTGGAGCTTCATCAGCAACAGCAGACCTCCAGTCCTCCCAAAGCCAAGGCCAAGTCCAGGGGTAGCGGGAAGCGTCTGGTCAAGTGTGTTTGTCGGCCAGGCTGGCACGGACCTTACTGTGGGGTTCCCACCATGGTGTACCACTCCAATCTGCCAACCAAGGAGCGGCTGACACCCAGGGAAACCCCGCGGAGGGTGATCAACGCCATCAACGTTAACCATGAATTCGACTTGCTGCACGTTCGCTTTCATGAGCTGGCTCAGGCCGTGGATCTGTTCCTCATATGTGAATCCAATTTTACTGCCTATGGAGAGAGACGGCCTCTGAGGTATGATCCAGAGTTTATTAATGCTGCAATATGTAATGTTCTTGTTGCTGGTTTACTACCAACATCAGCAATTTTCCCAATTCGCTGCAGCTCATTTAGTCTTGTAGTGCAAGTTTGTGCCACAAGATGGTGTTTTGAGTCACTTAAAAAAAAGTAGCAGGGGGAATATAAAAGCTCTTTGTACACCACTGCATTCAATCTTGACCAGTGCAATAAACAATGAAAAAGAAAAGGAAAAGAGCTAAAACAATTAATGCCAGAGAAATACTGACTGATGCCTAAATATTTCAACACTGCCACCTAATGCACAGCAAAGGAATTACTTCAATTTTACATTCTTCCTCCTTTAAGTTCAGGATGTATTGAATCAAAATCAAAACATCACTCAGTTGCCCTTTGTATCAGTAGATCAGTCTTTGTGAAGATATATTATTGTAAAATTGAAGCACAGCATCATACAGGAGGGCGCAAATAACAGGTGTATGTCATTTGTTTTGAGCATAGGTAAGCTGATGCTCTGTTCGTGTGACATTTTTTTAAATGTTCCAACAACTTTCTTTTGGCTACCTTTCTTTTGGTTTTCTCAGTGTAGGTATTTTTGGGGAGGCACAGAACACATTATAGGGAACCCAAATGGTAGAAGAATTCATCTTGAGTCATACTATACACATCATTTTACAAGGTGCATATAATTCGAATTTCTTTCTGAGCTTTGACAGCGGCAGTGCCAAGTGTACTTACCGTTAAAAATCTTTGTTTACAGCCAACCTTCATGCTTCCTGGGTATCAGTGTGCTGAATAACAATTACACAGAGCTTCCTTTGGCAACAACATGAGATGCCTCTAGAGCAATTTTACAGAAGATTACGACAAGGGAGACATGATTGACTCTGCGTGTAGCCTTGAAGCGAGAGATTGGTGTGTTCAATCATAAAATGTGACACTGCATGAAAGCGGCTGTATTCGGCAAACACTGTCTTTTGCTATGCATATCAACAGGTTAATTGAGTTGTTCTTCCAGTCACTTCGGTGTATTGAGCGCCGGTTTTCCGTGCTGAAAGGCCTCATTTGTCAAACAAGCGTCTTTCTGACCGGTGGGTCTTCATCTCCCGAGCAATTTTTTACAACATTGTGCGAAATGGAAATATTTTTTTATCACAGCTCTGCACAGCACTGGTTTCTACTGTCTGATTAAGGGTGTGGACATCAGTGAGTAGCCTTTGGTAACGTCATTTATGTAAGTCATTATGGTGAAGGCTCAGTTTTTCCTTGTCAAACTTCTTGTGTCCTTGTTAATACGGTCTTTCATCAGTATCTATTAATATTACTAATCAGTGATTCAATTTCATCTTAATCATTGAAATAATTTCATGAGTAAAACAGAAACCCAAACAACTTGTTAATACATCAATTCATGGCTACACAAGAACAGATGTATATTGTGACATTGTTTAGGTGGAAGCTAGCTTGTCAAGTCAGGAATTCATTGCAGCATAAAAAAATCCAATTTAAAATAATATATTGCTCAAGGCCTTTATTCTTCAATAGCAGGCTTTTTTCTTTTCTTCTGATGTACAGTATTTGTTCTTTGTAATATTACGAGGTACTGTTACTCAACAATGTATATGGAAAAATCCAAATGGTGAATTTAAAAAAAAAAACTTTTGTGAGGCAACTTTGCTAATGTCAACATTTGTCCATATATCAAAATAATAACTTTTGTAAGTTTAGGTTCTGCAATTCTTCTCAAAACAATATAATGAACACCAGCTTAAAATCACTGGAATTCAAAAATTCAATATCTTTTTTTCATGATTTTGAATTCCTTGTAAAATCTTTTTATTTTATTTTTTTTTTGAAAATTGTGAATTGTTGAGGATGATTGGATTTGTATTCATTTATAAGCTATTTGCTATTTAGTTAATATCGGAGTTTGATGTAGACTGGTTGGACACTTCACAAGGCTTCGTCTCAGGCAAGGTCACGCCTTTATTACCATGACTCTAGGGATGCACTGATACCAGGATCTGGTATCAGGCCCGATACTGGACCGAATTAATTTAACTGCTCCGTGAATCCAGGAGGATTTTACTCCGAGCCGTGCTACATGCTAAAACTTTTCTGGGTGTAGATGCTACGCACCGCCCAATGCTTACTGTAGACGCAGTAGTAATCTGGAGCCTTCAAGGCTGTTGAACGTGTGCGTAGCGTCGACACAGAGGCTGTGCAGAGGTGTTTCACAGCAACGCATAGCCTTCGTGTATCATTTGCATATGGTGTATGAATTAGACTTAATGGCATTTAAAGAGTACTTGTGTCAGTACTCGGATATACGATACTTAGGTTAAATACACCAGAATATGTTGTTGCAATCTTGTTAAACCTTTGTCAGCTGAACATATTGAAAGCACCAGATGTTCGAATGAAAGAAGCCACTAAATTACTCCTGTTGTCTCCCCAGTTTTCTGAGGCTCCTTCTCAACGGTACGTACGACTACATTCGTCACAAGATCCTGTACGTGTTCCTGGACCACTTCCCAGAGGGAGGCCGGCAGGACGGCTGGATCGCCGACGACTACTTGCGAACCTTCCTGACGCATAACGGCATGTCCAGGGTGGTCGGAGCGAGACCAGATGACGTCTTCGTCATCAACGACGCCGATGAAATCCCCGCGCGCGAAGGCCTACTTTTCCTCAAGCTGTTCGATGGCTGGACGGAACCTTTCGCCATTCACATGCGCAAGGTATTAGAAAATGAAAACTGTGGGTCGTGTTGGAATTCCCTTTTTTTAAATTCTTCAGCAGTTCCACACCACTTAAAATTTTTTGTCAGGATCAAACTTTTCACTCATACGCATGCACAAAAGATGACTGTTGCTATCCAGTGGCACTCAAATATCCATTAGGAGTAATTTCGGGTTCAGTGTCTCGCTCAAGGACAATTTGATTCATGGAAGGAGGAAGATGGAGGGTTGAACCTGCATCATAGCTATTGAGAGACCACCCAGTCTATCATTTACTTCATTTACAATAAATGATGATGATTTATTTAAGATAAATGTTTCAACGTAGTATCAGCAGTCATCAATGTTACATTTCAACTTGTGTGGCTATAATTTCACATTGCTATTTGAATATGCTTATATCATATAATCAAAATTGTGTTTTGTCTACGTTCTTTTATATTTATAATGTGGCCTTAATCTGCCATCATAGTAATCACCAATTCAAATTTAGAATGCGGGATACTGATACCAGTATCGAGTATTGGGTCCGATACTGCATGGAGTACTTATTTTTGTACTCGCATACTGGAGCTTCAAGGCTGTGCGAAGGTAGTTTGCAGCCACGCATACCCTTCACGCATCATTTGGGATTGGAGTATAACTTAGGCTTGATGGCATTTACCAAGTGCTTCTGTTGGTACTCGGTATTAGCAAGTAGCTAAAGGTTAGTACTCGTACTTGTGCTTGCCCTTTAAAAAAAAAATATCAGTGCATCCCTATATTCATTCATTGAGCCAGATTTCTAATTTTAATCCTGTTTTCTTCTCTTCTCTCCGTCCAGTCTTTGTATGGTTTTTTCTGGAAGCAGTTTGGCTCTCTGGAGGTGGTGTCAGGCTGCACACTGGGGATGCTTCGCGATGTCTATGACGGCGACGGTATCAAGTTGCGCCGTCGAGAATACTACACGATGTCTGGTTTCCGCAAGTATGAGAATGACACGGGCCACATCCTGGTGCAGTGGTCGGTGGGCAGCCCCTTCCACTTCGCTGGGTGGCATTGCTCTTGGTGCTTCACCCCCGAAGGGATCTACTTCAAGCTGGTGTCAGCACAGAACGGAGACTTTCCACGGTGGGGCGACTATGAGGACAAACGTGACCTCAACTACATCCGCGATTTGATCCGGACAGGGGGCTGGTTCGATGGCTCCCTGCAGGAATATCCCCCTGTGGACCCCAAAGAGCATATGTACGCCCCCAAGTACATGCTGGAGCACTACGACAGGTACCGCTACCTCCTGGAGAACCCTTATAGCAAAGTGTCCAGACTAAATGAGCGCTAGGCGTTCCATTGGGGAAAAAAAACTAAAAACATGTCAAATAACCAATAGGGCCTCATTAAGTCCGTGGCACTGAGTTAAGAGGTCTGGAATGGTACTGATGAACTCTTCTTGGAACAAAACTTAATGTATCTCCACCAGGCAGCACTGATGTTGCAGGGATTTGAAATCTCTTTAAACAAAAAAAAAAAAAAACAACAAAAAAAAAAAATCATTATTTTGGGCAAAAAAGGGAACACTGAGTCACATTCATCTTGGACTTAAAGCGAGAGCATTGAGAGGATACAACCACTGGATGAACAAGATGATAGATTTCCTCATCCTTTCCTTTTCGAGGGAGAGACCAAGCTATCTCTGTATTCGTCACCCCACCCCTGTCCTCCCTTTCTTCACCCGCCAATTTGACATGCCTGTTCTCTGAGAGAAAGGGGCAGCTTCAAAGCAAAGCCAGGGATTTTTCATGGGCGCATGGAGCCTGTGGAGATGAGAAACTTTAAAGTGAAGGACAGTTTTTTTTGTTTTTTTGTTTGTTTGTTTGTTTGTTTGTTTCCGTCTACTAAACGTTTACAAACCGGCTGGTGTTTCCCGCTTCACTCCCCACCTTTCAGATGTCTTCCTGTCGTATCTGGTGACCTCACTTCCAGAATCAGACTCATGTTCAGATTCCTACAGTGTTGTGTCTCAGTAGAAATCCATTTGAACCCCCCACAGCAGGAGTACCCGCCCCCAAATGGGAAGGAAGGACTATGCAGGAGTTGTTTCAGCTCATACGTATACTCTCATTCATCTACGGACACATTAGACCCAACTGGGTGTTTGTGTAATACAAAAGGGTGTGCGTGGTCTGCCTCCATATCGTGTTGTGAGGTTCTGTGGGCTTGAAAACCGACAGCGAGATCGAGACAGAAGGCGAGACAGAAAGGAGGGTAATGAGGTGGGAAGAGAGCGGTGATGAAAAGGACTAAGAAGCTGACGCACGAGTATCACAGGGATGAGTGTGCAGAGTGTGTGCGTGCGTGTGAACGTGTGTTTCCCAGAGCCGACATGCAGCTCTGAATAAATCACGCCCTGCTGATGGCATCCGGCGTTCATTGACGTTATCGTTTCGTCCAATCCTAGAACAATCGGGTCTGGTGGCCGGGGTAAGACCGTCCTCTCTAAATTTTCCTCTCTCCCTCTCATCCAGCTGAGAGAACTTTGGGGTTTCAATGTTCAGGCAAGGTGGACCGCAGTTGGGCTAAATATTCTACCTTCTTCTCACAAGCCAATCGCAGACTGCTTGAACTCTTATTATTTTCCGCTCTGTTTTTACCCAGGTATGTCTTTGTTTCCTTTTGTTCCGCATCAATAGTTGGGTCATTGTTGGGTTTCTCTACACATTCCATCATGTCAAAGTTGGTCAAATCGTCCTCCAAACTCACCCACACACTCACACTGGCTCGCTCCTTCCAACGTGTATCTATTTCCTGTTAATCCTCCCAAGAATGCTCCCATTTCATTAGCAGGAGTCTGTCTAGCAGCACTTTGGCCTGGTTTCTTCTCTTCCTCTCCTTCGTCTCAACAGGGTAGGTCGGTCGTTACCTATCAATGCCTTCCCTTCGCCCACAGATCTCAATCATCTGAACATTTAGGCGTGAGCGCCCAGGCCTCACATCTTGGGCTCACACCGTCATAAACAGCTGTCGATGTGGCGAGATGCCTGAATCCCCACCCCATATCCTTTTGGCAGAAGTCTGCGATGTTGCGGACGATTTGGCAGGCCTCGCTTTACGTCTGTGGGTGTGTGTGTTAGCCCGTGTGTAATGTGGGTTTGAGGTCAGCGGGGAGCCTTGCCACGTTCTCGTCAAGGGCAGGCAAATCATAGCAGCAACATTTACTGTGCTATGGAGCGGTTAGCAAGGCGATACATGGAGCAGACAAGAAATGATCAAACAACAGCAAATGCATTGATTTTTCTTTGGACTGCAGATTGACTGGAGCCGCCATCTGCTTTTTCAACACCTGCCTGGGCTTTACACATGCTTGTTTACCTCAGCTTCAGGCATGGTGCTGATTGAAGGAGAAGAACTCCAGAGGAACGAAAAGTTTCAGGGAAGAAACGCTTGCTTAGGGATCAGGAAAGATGGTGAAAATAAATCAGATCCTTTTAGATAAAAAATTTTGAGGTAGTCGCTTTAATTTCACGAGACATTGACGGTGATCATCTCAATACATAAAAAAAAAAACTTTCTTTTTTTCAATTTTCCACCTCGTTTAAAGTGTCCTTGAGTTACAACTTCCACATCCTCCTCATTTGTTCTGTTCCTGTTGACTTTGTCTCCTAAAGGCCTCATTAATCAGACTCATTTATTTGTTACTGCCACAGTACAGCTCAGATTTTCCCTCTTGCAACTGCGACTGCACACAGTCTTGATTTAATCGAAAATAACTCACGAAAAAATGGCTTCACGGCAAGACTTTTGGCAAAAACTCTTCAAAAATGTATTAGAGTACTATAGAAACATCACCAGTACAGAAGTCAGGATCTCAAAAGAGAGTCTATGTAGGCTCAATGATTTCGAGAAGGAAACACACCAACACAACAGTCTCTCGTGAAAAACGAAGCAGTCCTCCATAGGAACAAGTAAACTCCCTTTTTGCACAATGAATGGTATTTTTTAACTTTAGGATGGTACATCCACGTTATCCAACAACGAGACCACAAACCTTGAAAAACTTTGAAAGCTTACCGAGCAGTGCAGACTTAAATCTGCGGAAACATTGTCAATATTGTCAACATTGACTAAACCGCGCCCCTGCAACTGGGTGCGCCTGGTTTGTTAATAATCCTTTACAATATGAAGACTTTGTCCTACCTGTGAGGCCTTTCTGCCTCACAGTTCGTCACATCGCTTGTTCCTTGTGGCTGTATGCTCACAGAGTTGAAAATGAGATTAGCCAGCAGGCCGCTGGCAGTTGTGCTGGGTCTGTCCTGCTGCACTCAGTGGCAGCTGTTAGGGGTTTGAGGTCGGTGTCTAAGCGCCAGACTTCAATCTAAACCTGGAGGGGCTGAGGAGAAATGAGCTTTTAATAGGACTTGACGTGAGACAACAAAAAAGAGAACGAGCATGCTTTATGAGATGGTTTTTGAACACTTCTATAGCAGATTTAGAGTCTTCTGAACAGGTGAATATGGGTGGTTGCCTTGGTCCTGGGGTAAACATTCTGACATGCGTTAGAGATGTTAAATTATGAGTTGATACATTGAGTTATTTGAATCAAAGCCAAATCTCTCTAGGTTGTACCTTTTTGATGTTTTTTTCACAGAAGTGCAACCACCGGGGCTTCAAACCCATCAAGACACCGTGTTTGTGAGTTTGTGGTAAAGTCTTGCCTAAAGACATCTTTCCAAAGTTAACTCTAAACTCTCAGCCTGAGGCACTTCTGGAGAGCAGTGAGCCTGTCGACAGACAGGAGAGGCTAAAAGACAAGACATGGTTATTTCACATTGCCGTGGAAATGACCCCCCTGGTGGCTTCATGAGAACGTTGACAGCCTGGGGTCATCAGGCCAAGGAATGGGGGTTAGGTAGTGCACAATAAGGACACACAAGGAAAACTTTTGGAGGGGCAGAAACCAAAACAAAAGGAATTTAAAGAAACATTTCCAGCATTTTGAACCCCATCCTCAAATAAAAAAGAAAGAAAGATGAGTTGCTTGTTTTAAAAATTTCGTCAAACATTTCACTTCTTGACTTCAAACCTAAGCTCCTCTATATTGGAATAAATCTCGTGTGGCTCTATAACAAGCCAGTGTAACTGCTTAAGAACATGTTCTCTTCAACATTTAGACTGCAATATGTTTAGCTGGAGTTGGTTGGACGTACGGCGGTTTTTCATAAAGGTCAGTATCTGAAGTAAACCTTTGTGACACTGGTTTTCCAACCCAAAGCATGTTTTCTTTTTATGCAATTTCAAACATTTCAAGCCAACATAACAACCATTTTTAATGTTTAGGAACCAAGACTGGTTGGTTAAGAAAGTTCTCAAAGACTGATCCAAGTGGTTTGTGAGCCTCAACCTAACCAAAACATTGTGTTTGTCACAGTAAAATACATTAAATTTAGTCAATACATACAGAAACTGTGCATAGCACAAGCCAGTTTCCCTCCCAGATGTGTTTGGCTCCTGACCAGAGTCAAACATGTAAAATGTCTAATTGCACATTTATTTTCTGCAAATGTCACAGAGTAAAATGACACAAGCACGCACACACATGCAGTGTAATACTTAAAAATAACTTTGACTGAGTCATCACAGCACCCAGACATATTTGCATGAGGGGCAGAACAGGTGGACAGAAATTCATTTTTTTTTTTTTTTTAAGCTCAACATGAAAAACAAGAGGTTGTTCTGAGTGGATAGCAATCCAGAAAGAGATATTTCAGAAATAATCCCTCCACCACGGTTCCCGGTGTCGGTCTCAGCTGACAAAGCTGGAGAGGTAATAAGCCGGACCGCACTGCTTTGATTTTTCACTTTGATGAGGCGGAGTCATCCGGGTGATAAAAGGAAAACCATCCAAACGAGGGGAGCGGCTCATCATTCCCCCGTAAAAGAACATCTATAAACTGGCGACGGTTTAAGTGAAGATGAGTTGTAATGTTGAGGGAACGGAGTGCCTTTGCTGTGCATTTAAAAGAGGCCGATAGTCTGTGTTGCTCAAGGACACATCAGATTGCGGCCACTCAGCGGGTTTTCAAGCACTGATGCTTTACGAGTGCATGGTGCTAATCCTTGGTACACAGTGTTTCCCCAATTATCTTCCATAGGTTTTAAATGTCTCCCTGCAACACCACATGGTCCCTCCAATATTTCAAGCCTCTGCAGGGGCCAGAGGGAGATACCTGAATCATGCAAACAAAACTCAATAAAGCAATAATCATGGCTGTTATGGAGGTTAAATGTGCATTAGTGCCCTTTACAGATCTAAAAGAGTTTATGCTGTGAGAGCAATAAAACGAGGCTCCCTCTATAAGTTCCGTCAACTAAGTTTCATCTTGGTTTCTGTTGTAACAGTGCTCTAATATCCTCCATCTCGGCACCATATTATCTCAGATTGGCCACGAATCTTCCATCCACAATGGCGAGATTTGACGAGACCCTTCTGAGCTTTTTGTAAATACTGCAAGAGCCGTTTTCATGGCGGGGGAAATGATTTGCAGTACAGAGGACAGGCACATGAGGGGAGAGGAGACAGAACAAAGCAAAGAAAATCCAAGTCCAACTGTGAGATTTAAGGGAGCAGCTTCAGATAGGCTGAGAAAACCTTTAAAGTATAGCTTGTTCATATTTGAAGACCCAATCTGAATCCGACCGAGAACCAAAGTGGGAAAAATAATGCAACTCTTCAAACTTCCAAACGAATCACACGATGCAAATTCACTGTCATTCATTTGTCTGTCCACAGTGTGACAGGGGTACGGTTTATCGATGCAGCTGAGAGATGGTAGAATTGGACAAATATCAGTCACATTTCATACCCATTATATATACACCCAGAACAAAGCAACATTCCACTCACATCACATGTGATGGAGGCAGTTGTCTCAAGGCACTCAGACACGCAAAAGTTCTCTAAGATCCTACTTCAAACTTATCTAATATATATTATAATCTCGTGCCGTTCAATTAAAATCCAATTAAAGTCTGAACGCATCATGGAGCAACAAGTCATAAGAAAACCAAACACAGGATTCAGAGGACTTTAAAAGTATTTTATCATAGTATATCAAATATAGACTATTAGTGAGTTTTTAGCTGGTAAGAAATCCCACCGCAATATTTGAACATGCATTGTGTTTGAATTGAGCCCAGCACATACCACTGGTGTGTGTGTTGTATATCAGAATTTATCTCACAGATGATGATCAGCATATTTCATGTTTGATTTCCGTCTTTTGGTCCAACTGTAAAAATGTCAATAATGTGGAAAGGCACATTTCTCTCTCTTTTAAACACTGCTAAAATGATAAAAGATTAAAGGCTGTCATCTTGAAACAGCGAGTAACACTTTGCTAAAACTGACTGTTTAGGACATCCAGCATTTTGTAGAATTGCAATTTGTTTGTTATTCACTGTAGCACCTACCTCTAAGAGAATATAAACACTGGTGCAGACGCAGCTAGTGCCCACATGTGAACTCATAACACACTTCTGGAGTGTCCTCTGTGTCTTTGAATGACAAAGACATGATCCATCAGGCTTACCCTGTGGTTGTCTTTTGCTTTTTCATGCCAAAATGTAACCAATTTGATGAATTCGGACAATAGATATTAACCAGTTAAAGGGTACTCCTTGATTGTTGACAGGATTTTTAAAAACCCAACATTACTAAGATGAAAAGAACGCCTCAAAACCTCACGAACATGTCGACCTTGTGAAATAATTGACAAAACTGTACTCTCTGCATTTCTGAACTCACATGATTGTACTTGAAAACTGAGTTTGTAATTGTAGAATTGCTTTGGAGGTCAGTTTGGTTGAGGATGCAGGGTTAGTAATGACGGATGCAGATGTTGTTGGGTCACAGGCATCAGTCATGGAGCCTGCTTCTTCTAGGCCCGCGATACATGAAACTAGGTTTGCCCACATGTTAGTTATGACTTCAGTAATTACAGTTTTCAGTATTTGCCTCAGACATTTTTTGCCATAGATGCGAGTTTTGACTTTTTAATTCGATCCGGCTTCTTGGGCAACCGTCCAACAAATAATGTGCAATAAACACAGCTGCTTGCTGGAGTTGATTGGAACAGAGGGAATAAATTAAGTGTAAAATGCAGAACTGTAAAGGAGACAGAGCGATGCCGCTGCAGACAGGTTTGGAGATGTGTTGCTAGGAAACAGCTCGGTGCAGGCTGCTTTTTTTTCTTTCTTTCTTTCTTTTTTTTTTTTTCTGCTGGTGTTTTCAGTTTCTGATAACAGGAAATAACCCATTTGGAAGGTTTGTGTGTGAAAGTGAAGTGGTCCGGACTGAAGATATAAGTGCTGTCAGTGGATGTTTTCTCAAGAAATATTTACATCATTCGGTCTGCCGGTTGTCTGCTTCACTTCAGTGTATCAGGTCACTATCTGGCCTGGGTTGACACTTGAGTATCAGCCAGTTACTCCCTCCGGTTTAGCAACATTTTATTGCACAACTTATCAGTGCTTTGCTGTCTTTCTCTCTAAACGCTTAAACCCCCACTGATTTAATATTACACTCCTACAAAGTCAGGAATGTACATCATCTACACTGTATAGTACAGGGGTGTCAAACACAAGGCGCCTGGGCCAAAACTGGCCTGTAAGGGGCTCCAGTCTGGCACAATCACAAAGAAAATGGTAAAAATGTCAAAGAAAACATAGATCAAACTAGCCTCAAAGCCAAGCTGTCAGGGGGAGTTTGTAAAAATATGCATGATGCAACAGCTATAGATACGCTTTTTGGACATTTTACCGTATTTTTCACCAGAAGTTTCCATTAAAATTGGATTCATGTCCAGATTCATTGTCCACCCTGAACTAAAACATGTTTTACACCTTTGCTATAGTGTTTTTTTATTTTTATGCCTTCGTGGAGAATTGAGCTCAGACTAACTTCTTTTCCTTCCAAACCCAGCGTTAACCTCAAAAGGCTCATTATATCAAAAAAGAAAAGAAAAGTTCTAGGCGAAATTCAACTTTCAGTGGTCAACAATTGGATTCATCAAGTAAAATAGAAATTATTGTTCCTGCATCTTTGTATTGATGCATTTAAAGCGCACGTGTTTCTGCAGGGCCGTGTTTCCCAGCCACCAACACCACTACCACTACTGCCCCCCCCCCCCCCCCCATCTGTTGTTGTGCTCACCGAGTAGCTGACTGGCTGCCTGTCTATGAGGCTTACATGCCTTCACGGTCCTGGACCCCCTCCAGCCCTGTGGCTTCCACCAATTGATCTTTTCCAAGAAATCTTAGCAGCGAGCAGGCCGGAAATCAAAGAGAGGAGGGCATGAGGGGGGTTACGAGTGGAGTGAAGGACTGCTCGTTTTACTAGAGCTGTTCAAGTATTTTTCTTTTCCTGCCGTGATAGTTCCGGCGGTGGGTCTGGAAAAGTGTGGGAACTTTAGAAGTGTGGAAGAGGCTTAGGTGTGCAGGAAAAAAAAAAAGGAACTAGTGTATGCATCCAATCAGCGCTGTAAACATGTCATTATGCAAGCAAATGAATGACTTCACATTCCACAAACTGCGCATTTACTCCCAACAGCTGCACCGATGTGTCACCACTGATTGGAAAGTACTCGGTCTTAGACCGAGTGACGCATCCGAACAAGTGTGAGTCTCGAGAATGATTTTCAAACCTAATTGGTCCTTCAGGCTTGAATTTGGTCAGAATAAACTGGTCTCTACTACTCCCTGATTGCCTTGAAGGGTCCGCACACTTAATCAACAAAAAAAACTAGCCTCTTAAAAAGAAATTATGAAAAATACATTCTTGCATCCAAACGTCTAAATTTCTGCCTAATATCAACAAATTTTCTGCTATGAGCGAGCAGCTACTATACTTTCTACTAAAAATAATCTTGAAGACTGACTTTTAAAGAGAAGCGGCAGTGATCATCTGCACAGAAATTGCAGCTGCTATCTCAAAATGGAAAGAAATTAAGGATACCACTGAAGGTGAGCGGGGAAAAGTTGATCAACTCACCCGTTAAAGCAATCAAAACTAGCTCCCCTCTCAGTTGGTAAAACCTTCCTTTATTAATCATCTTGTTAATAACTCCATCAGTTGGCTGCCGTCTTTATCTCATCATAAAAGGAGTCTGATGAAAGTGCGAGGAAAATAATTCACGCAGTGACGAGGCATCGCCTGAGCAGCAAAACACATTAAATTAAGCAGCAGCAGTTAGGAGCAGCTTCAAATGTGAAAACATAGAAACATCAGTATCGATGACTGAGAGACGCCGTCCGAACTCGCCTGGAATATGTAGGAGAGGTGTGCGTGCGTGGGAGCTGGGCGTACGTGTCTCTAAGTCAGGAGTCATAACACTTGTGTTCCAGGCACAGATTGTTGGCTTCGGGGAGGACGTGGGACGAGTCTGGACCGGGAGTCCATATGTTGGGAGGCGTCAGATCAAAAAGATGAAAGTCAGTGGGTCGCCGCCGAGACAGATGGGCGCAGTGACACTTAACATTCACAGGAAAGAGTCGGGGAGGCAGACGGGCCGACACCTGGCTGCAGATCCAACACCATCAGGAACTGGGACGGGATGGGGTGGGGGGGCAAGTGTTTGTGTGACAGACTAAACTACATGTCCAAAATGTAAACAAATGTTCCTGTCAACACACTTGTTTTGGTGGATCAGTGTGGATTTCTAAGTTTCTAAGCCAGATCCTTTGGTTTGGGGCGATGGTTGGCTAGAGGCTTGAGAATGCACTTAGGATTGGGAGATTGCAGGTTTGATTCCCACGGCTTCCTGAGCAAGACCATTGACCCCCATCAGCTCTCCGTATTGTGGCTGCCCACCGCATCCCAGAATCAGGATGGGTAAAAGGAATTTTCTCAAAGGGATTTTTAGGTATGATCAGTTTAGTTCGTTTTTAGTTTAGTTTATGCCACGAATGATCCACTCAAACAAGCACAAGTTTCTCTAATGGGTTTCAGTTTTGAGCCCCAACATCCTGATATCATGTTCTGACTTCAGATCCTAACATAGATTTAACATGAAGACGTCATGAGGTCGACTCTATTAAGAAGTTATCTCAAAAATCAAAAACCTAAATGCGAAATGACCAAAACTAAACCAGATTATATTAAAGTGCCTTTGTGCCTCTTCCTTCAAACATCAAAGAACATTGGGGAAAATTGAAGATTAGGGGGAGAAGGTTAATATCATGTTAATTTATTTGAGCTCCACAAGCTTAACATGAATCAGAATCCAAAAGAAATCAGCTGGTTCTTCATCCGACTCTTCAGCCCACTTATTTCTCTCTATACCACCCCCTATCTTCCTACTTGAAAGCCCACTTTGTTCTGATTGGCCATCGTCCAGGCAGCTTCTGTTTCAGCTGTGCCTAGCTTGCCAACGGCCAGCGTCAAGTTCTTGTAATTTGACACCGACCTCATTGTTTTGTCAGGCACCGCTGCGTCTGGAGGAGATGAACGAACATGTGGAGAAAATCTGTGCCGGAAACCTGGCCCAAACCAAATGTTTACAGCACTTTGATACCTGAGAGTCCACATTTGGAAAGAGTTGATTGTTTCACGATCTGATCATGTTTTAATGGGAACAGCAAAACATTTAGACATCGTATTTATCCCCTTATGTAGTTCCCCTGTTGCTTCAGACTGTATATTTACAGCTCACCTTCTAATGTTTAAAAGTCAACAACTTCCTGACCATGTTGAACTCCACAGCTTCGCCCCGACATGTGCGGCTTGTTGTCATGTCGCCAACCTCGACAGCTCGTACTTGAATTCCCCCGCAATCATCAGAACTAGGGAGAGAGACGGAGAGAGAGAGGCCGTGATCCCATCCCCACCATCACCCATGTTCCACCTTTATCGTCTCGGTTTGTGCTTTTCTTTTTTTTTTTTCTTCTTTTTTTTTTTTTTTTATGTGAAGTCAATCGACGTGTCTTTTCCTTTTCAAAAATGTTTAATATTGTTTTAGGACGAAGTCTCAACAAAAAAAACAGAGGGAAAGGCAACGCTTCTCTGTTTTTCTATTTAACTTTATTTTTGTACTTCGTTTTTGGAAACTTCATCCACTTGGCAGCTTTGTGTGTGTGTGTGTGTGTGTGTGTGTGTGTGTGTGTGTGTGTGTGTGTGTGTGTGTGTGTGTGTGTGTGTGTGTGTGTGTGTGTGTGTGTGTGTGTGTGTGTGTGTGTGTGTGTGTGTGTGTGTGTGTGTGTGTGTGTGTGTGTGTGTGTGTGTGTGTGTGTGTGTGTGTGTGTGTGTGTGTGTGTGTGTGTGTGTGTGTGTGTGTGTGTGCGCGCGCTACTGCTACAAAACACGTCCACTTCACCTCCCAGGTTGGTTTCTTTTACCTGCTCTAATGCCGTGAAGGGGACTTTGTACTGTGGCAACCGTCTGGGTCGTATCTCTGGGACTGTTGTGTTGTTCGTCAACGACACCATCTTTCCTTATGACCTTAACACCATATCATAACCGCTCGATTTCATTCGTTTATTTGTTTCAAATGGGGAGGGGTTTTCTTAATCATAAAGAGGTTGTTTACACATAGCAGACACACACACACATGCTCACAAAAACAACTGTAAACTGTAGTTCTGTCCTCTGCTGGTCAAACAGTCCGACCACTGTAGGCGCTCTGTTTGTGCCCTCTCTGTTATGTGATCGCTATGAAGGCTCACCATTGTGTGAGCAAAACATTTCATCCTTCTTCTTTTTTTTTTTTTTTTTTTTTAAATCATCGCTCAGCCATTCAGAACCGGCTTTGGCCAGAGTCCTGACCCCAGAGCGACCCAGGAAACAGACAAAAAATACAAAGAAATTTTCATGTTCTGTATGGTTGTTTGTTCATTTTACTTCTTTTATCACTGGTTTTCTGTTAGTTTTTTTTGTCCACCTCTAAATTGACAAACATGTCAAAAAAATGTATTTAAATGAAAAAAATTATTTTTTTTTTTGTTCGAGTTGCATGCTGAAATACTGACAGTACTTCTGCCTGTTCAACTATGAATTGCACCTTATTTGTGGTTTTGTTTTAACCTCATGCATACTGTAACTCATCTAGTCAGACAATGTATGTATCTTAAAACAGGGTTTTATTTATTTTTTTAAAAATTGCCTGGTTTTTACATAACTGACTGAGTCACTGTTGTTTGTTGGAGGACGGCTTCACGAAGCAGCATCAGAAACAGAGCCGGAGAGCATAATGCATACAAATCTTCTGCAGGTTTTCCCCAAAATCTTTTACCATTTTGTGATCACGCTATATGAAAATGTTTATATTTTTTGATGACATTCACAGACTAAAGGCCTTCACACACCAGAGGAAACAATCTCCCATCACAAATATCCCATCTTTTATTCCCATTTCCCCAAAACAATAACTTTTTGATCTATTTACTATGGTTGTGGTGCGCAATGGCAGCATTTCACAAAGGTTCAGTTCTCCCCCATTAACAGGGACAGAGTTGGAGCATTATAAGAAAAGTTGCATTGTGTCCCGTTTCGATGGAGATGGTGTCGTAGGGTTTTTGAAAAACTTTCCCCTGTTTCCATAGAGACAAAGTATTTTTAAAAGTTCCACCTTGGGAATCGGTCTTAAAAAAAAAAATTGCCAGTTCAACGGCTCTGAGCACGGCTATCAAGACAGCGAACACTCAAAACGCAACAAAAGTTTTCCATTCTCAATTGTAAACGTCGTGTAAACGGGGCCTCAGCGACTCAGAAAGACCAGCTTAACTTGTAGCCTCAATACTGTTAATTCATTTTTCATTAACTGGAACACTACTACATGGTTCAAGAAGCCATGTCATTCTATGAGGGAAAACTGGAGGCAATTGGAAAGCACCATTAATTGTTAATTAAAACATTGTCTTGGGTAAAAAAAAAAAAAAAAAGTTGCTTTATACTCACCAATATTAGCATCTTTGCTAAAATTACATAAACTGATGTTTATGATTATCCGGCTCTTTTCTGCTGCTCAGTAAAGCATCGTCTGCATATACTCTAACTCTCACACCGGCCAGTGTCCATCACATACTCTTATTCCTGCCGACCAACTGGTCCTTGGAAAAGCATATAATAACGTTTAAAAAAAAAGATTTGTTGTACGCACACACACATACACGCACACACACACACACTCAAATGACGGCCGTTTGGCATGGCGCCACTGCCACCCAGTCTCACGTCCCCGGGGACGAGCCAGTCTGCAGCCAATTAACCAACAGGGCCGGTTGCCAGGTCCACATCCACTAATCCTCTCCACACTCCCTGCCGCTCAGCACCACACACATATTTGTTGTTAAAGAGAGGAAGACAATGTATATTTTACAATTTGAGGAAGATAAGTACTTTTTGGGGGGATATTTTACTCATTGAGACTAAATGGGTTGACAGCACCTTTTCATGAGAAATCTTTTTTGTTTTACACACAAAGGTTACACATGAGCATATCCTGTTACCTATTGTGACACCATAACTCCTCCTGAACTGCCCCTGCCCCTGTGCACTGATAATGATTGTAAATGGTTGCATAGTTTTATTTTTTATATCATCGTCGGGGCTTGGTTTTGTTTCTGGGTTTATATTTCTTATGTTTTGATTGTTTTGAACGGGTTGACGGGGAGAATTGCGTATGCGTTTGTTTCGCTTGTGTGTGAGAAACTGGAGAAAAAGTTCAGTGGCTCCATGTTCAGCCCCCCTCCGACACTCATCAGCCTTTCTACCTGTGTTTCTTCATTGCCGGTGCATTCAAGTGTTCCCTTTGCCTCAACATCCATTCATCCAAATGGAGAGAAATAGAGTGGGAGATGAGGAGGAGGAGGAGGTCGAAGGCCTTTTCCTTCACAGGAGCAAAAAAATACAAAAGTGAGATGCTTTTTTTGGGGGCGAAAAAATGATATTTTTCTCCTCTGAGCAGTCACAAAAAAGTGTAAATTTCTAAGTTAATTGAAAATGATGAATTAAAAAAAAAAAAAACTAAGCTCATTTGTTCTCTATATGAATGGCTGTATGTTAACCATGAACAAAAAGTACTGAGTTCTATGACAAAGACATATAATAAATTAATTTTAAAATTTTACGTGTGTGTGTGTGTGTGTGTGTGTGTGTGTGTGTGTGTGTGTGTGTGTGTGTGTGTGTGTGTGTGTGTGTGTGTGTGTGTGTGTGTGTGTGTGTGTGTGTGTGTGTGTGAGAGAGAGAGAGAGAGAGCGTGAGTGTGTGCGCGCGCGCGCTGGATTGCTGTGATTTGCATCATCCATGGCTCATCTCACTAGAGGGCAGCACTGCAACACACATCATTACATCTCATTAGGACGCTTCAAGCTACAGAGCTGGATTCACTCTAACCTGCACTGGATTCATTCGAGCATCAAACATTTACCTCCTGATGGGGGCGGGGCGGGGGGTTGATGGGTTTCAATAACCCAAGATAAACATTTACTCTGTTGTTGGAGAGAAAACTCAAACCTAAGTTTACACCAGTGTAGCAGAATTAACCTGGTGACCTGGTAAAAAGGTGTTGATAGATATATTTTGCAGTTATATTACTTACTAACCCTTGATATAATTATTACCTTTACAGCTCTAGAGTGTCTGGTCTGATTAGACAATGGCGGTAATGGAGAAAATAAAACAGTAATGTCCAAGTCAACACTTATTTAATGGTCTGATATAATGTAGTGGGGGGAAAAATCTAAATAAGACTTACCATTGTGCCAAAATGTTTAAGAAGGGTCATACAGTTTTTTTGCTCTTGCAGGCTTGTGTTTTTTTTATACAGCCTAATTCAAAGCATCCACCAGGTGCCCTCACTTGAAGGAAAATACAAGATCTATCTCCACACAATCATGCAAGTTATGGGCAAGTTAACAAATACAATCTCTTCCCAAGAGTTTAAAATGAAGCTTTAACTAAATGAAGTCAGTGTTTTCACATTAGCTGTAGAAAGTGATTAGTTAGAGTCCCAACTCTACAAAACAATGGCCTTTCCAAGTTATCCCCTCCAGAATCACACCCACAGACATAACAGGTGAAATCATGCTCACTTCCTTTTGTATGAGAATAAATTAGCTCACTGTCAGATTTGAGAAAGGACTTCTTGAAGCGGTGCGCATTTTGTTAATCTATTAATATAACTGCCATGCGTTTTATGGGTTTATGGGTGCATTCCCCCCCCCCCCCCCCCCCCCCCCCCCTTCAATTAGAGCCTTCAAATGTGCCACTGGTAATCCAGACAACGCAATAAAATTAGGTCGTAAACACCGAGCCAATTTCAGGCCACCTGTTATGGTTTCCATTAAGCTTTTCTTCCAACACTATGAGAATATAAGGTGATGTTTCCTGTGTCTGCGGGTGTGACTGTTAACCAGAAATATGTCGAAAGGAAGAAAGAAAGGCACTTGGTGCCTATTTATGTCTACAACTTCAACCACATCACTCAAAACTTTTCGTCAAATGGGGAAAAAAAAGTTTAGTAAAAGAGTGTCATGGTGAGACATCCATCTGGGAGGGAAAAGCAACCACGTCCAAACATTTAGATAAAGTCCAGCCAAAGAGCCAGAGTGGCCACAGTGATCCGGGCAGCAGCAGCAGCTCTCCAGCCACACTAACCAAAGTATGTGATCCTGCTTTCCTCAAGTGGAGACATTGAGCCGGGAACAAAAGATCTTTAAATGTCTCACAGGAGAGCCCACAGCAGCTCCACACTGATCAAATGAAGAGAAATGCAACCACAAGCCATTCAGAAAAACCTTAGACTCAGTAATAAATAAAGAGTGGAGAGGTTTTGGGAATTAATAAATAGAAACATATACTTCTGAACGTGTGGCAGGAATTAAAAACGTGTCAGGAATAAAAAAAAAAAATACATAGAACAAAAAAAGTCAGTCAAACTACACACATCTAATGTACAAAAGCCTCATCCAAAGTCTTCAAACTGCTTTTCCTCCAACTTTCTTAGCTTGAATTAACTTGTTTACAAGTCCTTTGGCAACACTGACCATGTCAACATGTCGCATCACTGTGCTGTAATTTGATGCCAGCCTCATTTCACAAGCTGCAGCTCAAGAGTATAACTAAAGTTTACAACAAAAATTTAAGTTCAAGTGTTAAAATATTAACTATTCTGTGTCAGTTTGATAAAACTCTAAAAAAAAAGTGCAAGTCATCAAATATGTTTACCAATCTTTTTGAAATCGCTCTGACTCCACCTCCATGTAAACAGTGGAAAAAGCAACTTTCTGAAATGCTGCGACTGCAAAAATCGTACAAAAATACATCTGGAAAAACAGCATATTTTATGTTTATTGGCGCTACAAATGGCAAAATCTGTGTAATTTGGTTACATTTTACACTTGTCAACATATTTTATTACTTAAAAGTGGCTTATAATTCATACATATGCATGCATTTACAGTATCAAGAAGCTCTGCTTTTGAAAATGTCAATTATTTCAATGAGTGCGCTACAGAAATATGCATGAAGGGAATATAAATGTCACAAAGGAGAAATAGGCCCAGATTACAAAAGGTTTTCAAGTGAAAATGGAAAACCTTCAATGTGTTTAGGGGGTCTGTTTCCATGACGATGGTGCTCAGAGTCAATGAAAAGGCAACTTTTTGAAAATGGCTCCCAAGGTGGAACTTTTCAAAAATGCTCCTGGGCAATGTGGGAAAACACAACTTTTCTGAAACACTACCACTGTGCATGCGCTCCAATAGTCGCCATAAGTCTACGGCCGCATGACCACAAGAAAGTTGTTGGTTTGGAAAACATGGATCAGCTGCACTCGGTCGTTGAATTTTCTGACCTCTTCCATCAGACGCTCCTCGACATCATCTACTTTCAGCAACCAGCAAACGGAATACAGAAGAAACCAGCAAAGCGGAGTACCTCCTCACTTGTTTACAGAACCCTGTTTGTACGTGTCGCAGGACGTACTGTCTAAATCAAAGTCACGTTAAATCGCAGGGGTCTGATTAGTTCTAAATGCTCCGTTGGGCTCCATCAGACAGAGTGACATTGACAGGTGTCCCAATCAGTCCACTGCTTTATAATCCATCATGCAGCATTCAGCCGCGTCGCCCGCTGAGTCCTGGCACTTCTTTCCTCGGGAATAACTCTGGTTCTCTTCACAGGTAGCGTCTGAACAGGGGCCCAAACCCAGAAAGTGATATTTGAATCATCACTCAGGGAGATCGTTAGAGAGCCATAGGAATGGCGCCGACTGTGTCATCACTCATGCAGGGAGCTCCTCTTCTGCCATCATAACACATAATTATACATTTACTGTTACACATTTGCACTTTTCCTCGCCGTAATTCACAATGTAGATTTCTCTGTCACAAAGAAAACAATGCATCAGTGCAGTAAACAAGCCATTTTAGTAACTCCTCTCTTTTATCTCTGTTAAACACTTTATTTTCAAAAATGCTTTTTTCCAGGAAACATTCATCAACAAAATCCATCTTTTCACTTTGCGAGGTTCTTTGTGTTTCTCCAAATTGCTAATGACTTACACCAACCATCACAGCTCCTAATGACCATTGAATTAAAATGTTTCCCCCGCCCCAAATTACAGTAAGCGAGCCATGCCTGACAAACAGAGACACATAATTAAATGTACTAGAGTGCTAAATTGAATCATGAAGCAGCAAAATAACCACAAGAGATTTGTCTTTCTCTCTGCTCCGTCTGAAGATGAACAGCAAGGCTGTGATATCTGGCACTTAATATTCCTCTTCTACTGTACAATGTAATGCTCTGTCATGTCACATGCTATAATCCATACATTTTTGTTTTTTAAAAATCTGCTGCTTTATCAACGTTAATGTCGCAGCAGTTGGAGCGTGGCCCGTTTGAGGAGGAACACCACACCACTAACAGATCACACAGATAACTTTACGCATACACAGTCAGACCTAAAGGCAATTCAAGAAACACATTAACATGTGATTAAGGTGTGTCTTTACACCGCAGAAGAAAAGCGATGCACATGGAGAACATGCAATGTCAACACAGAAAAACTCTGATCCTGGAGCTGTGACAACTACAATACAGTCTCGTCATTATAACAGACCATTTTATCAAATAGCTTCATATACCAATACTTACTCATAGTAACTTCACATCTGCTCTATCGTTTTATAGACTGCAGCCTTACCTAAAAATGTGTTTTTGGTCTGGGAAAGAGTCCTCCTGAACCCTGAATCCTGAATCCTGAATCCTGAATCCTGAATCCTGAATCCTGAATCCTCTCCAGGCCTCTCGATGCTGTTGACGGTATTGTTTTTTTATTTACGTTTCAGACAAACAGCCATCAATGTAAATGTTGAGAGTGGACCGGAAAATACTAAAAAGCAATTTACCAAATGTCTCAAGTCAAAAGATTTGGGACATCTGGATTGGAATTTTAGATTCTGGATTATTATTATTATGTTCAAACCTAACTTCAATCAATTCAATTCAACTTTATTTATACAGCACCACATACAACACAGTCAGTTCCAGGTGATTTTAACAGAGAGAAATCCAACAAATCCAACATGAAATATGTCCAGTTGATAATGACTTTAGTAATAGCAAATATCCATCTATAAATAAACTTAGCATAGTATTTACATCATGTCTGTAGTTTATACTGATGTTGGATTTTTGAGGGATTTATGTTTGGATTGCATAAGAATATAAATGAGGTGAACTTTTTCGACTTTCTTAAAATTATTTCTTTAAATAAATCAATTGTTCTATGACGATTTACGTACAGTATTTGAACTTTTTTGATACACATAATGATTACAACTGTTCTGTGATAACTATTGTATTCCGTACAAATATACATGTGGGCACTTCCCCTGGGAATTCATGTCATGTTGTGCCAGGAAAGATTCATTCTTTACATTTATAATATTTAAAGAACATTATACAAATGCTGCGATGCAAAATCGACGTCCTCTTCTAACATTTTTACATGGCGGAATATACACATGTATATAACACAGTAAAAAAAAAAAAAGCTTTTACTCTGTGTCATGTTACTCTGAATGATATAACCTTTTTTTTCTGAAAAATTCTACAATGTAGTAAATTTAGCAGAGACGCCAGATCAAGTACAGAAAAATCAAGCAGGAGCTGGCCAGAGGCTCCGCATGTCAGCATTAATGATACCAACTCTTAAAAACCTCCGGCAGATGGAAAACTCCGGATCGGTGCAGCAGTGCTGGATAGCTGAGATTACAGAGCGGCCCCGGGCCCGATGGATCGGGATTGCTTCAGTATTGCATGGTGCTGCGTGTGTGTGTGTGTGTGTGTGTGTGTGTGTGTGTGTGTGTGTGTGTGTGTGTGTGTGTGTGTGTGTGTGTGTGTGTGTGTGTGTGTGTGTGTGTGTGTGTGTGTGTGTGTGTATGGCTTCTAAGAAAAGCTTGGGGTGGAGTCAGGCTAACTAGGACAACGCAAGTCTGTAATTTACAACCCCAAAAGATGGAGCCAAAGTGGTTTCGTTTGTGAGCGTGTGCACGGTGAAATGAGTACTTGAAGGATTTTGTGTGTGTGTGTGTGCGTGTGTGCTTCATTTAGTCCAGACAGTTGTTGTGGCTGTTTCAGCAATGTTTCTGCCTCAGCAGGACATGAGGTTAGCCTGGACTGGCTGCTAGTTTCGCGGAGGAAAAAAGGAGATGTTTTGAAAAACAATCCACTTCAATTCAGCCTCTCATACACACAGAAAAAAAAGGCAATTTTGTTCAATAAGATGGAAATGATGACTGAAATTACCTGTTCACAGTGGCCACAGACGGACGAACTGATGAAAACTACAAAAGCAAGAAGGGAACGGTTCTAATATTTGGTATTGATCACTTACTACAAAAGGCATTATATCTATCTGCTCACTAAAATGTTTTTGTTAATACTTTAGAGTGTTTGTTGGATCCAAAATGAAATTACCCAGTTATTAGTTTGTACAATATATATATATAACAATTCATAAATAATGTATTAGTTTAAACGATTGTCAGCATTTTGTCTGCAGTCACCGATTCCTCTAAGGCCCTGTCTACACGCCATTTAGAAGTGAAAATGGAAAACTTCTGTTGGGAGTTCCTTTAGGTTAAAAAAAAACTGCTCTTAAGGTGGAACTTTTCGAAAAAGGCCCTGACTCTCTCTCCATCGAAACAAGGCAAAACGCAACTTTTAGAAAATGTTCTGAAATGGGGAAAATGAAACTTTTCTGAAATGCTGCTACAGCACCTTTCCACCTCGGCTCTCGCAAATAGTTCTTCTGCACAGCAGATGAACAGTAGCAACAATGTTTGACTCCAGTGTGTCATGACTCCCAGATTCTCCTGGGACTTGGTAGTTCCATAGTTGAAAGTCACCTGTAATAACAATCTAACTTCATTGAATGTCCATCTGAATGTCTGGGTACTCGCCATTGTCAGTATTTGTCGTGCATTGTTCTCAGATTCGTACAAAAACAACCAACAGCGCCAACTCGTGGCCCAACATGAAAACTACATAGTTCATTTTGAAAAAAAGGATGTGATGAAAAATGGAGATCAGGAATGCGCATGTCCTTCCTCATAAAACACACACATGACATTCAAGATGGTTAAGTGATAGACCAATTTCACAAGTACACTATTGTGAACTTGATACAAATCATACCAAAGCTAAACTGCAGCAGCCAAGAAATAGTCATCTGCCTAGTAAAAACACAACATTTTTTTCAATGTGTACATACATATAGTTACACAACTTGCATGTCTTCACGCTGCTTTTTGGTTTCTTATTGTGTTTACGAGAGATTTCCAGAAAGTGGGAACAGTCACACACTCCATGTCAAGCAAATGTTTTTGTTGCAATCTAGCTGTCACCAATTTCTCAGCCTTGAAGCAGCAGCACAGGGTGGCGGTTAGTTCAGTGTCTGTGGCAGCAGTGAATTGCCCCGCCATGGCAGACGTGTTGCCACCCGAAAAGCAGGTGCATGGAAAAATGCTGCTTTCAGCTTTTTTTTCTCATTCAGTGCTTGGAGGGATGCTTATACGTGTCGAAACTTGTTTACATCCACGTAAAGAAATTTAATTTGCTTGCCTTTAATGTAAATAGCCTGTGAGATGTAGGTATTTGTGTCTCGCTGAGTGCAGAGTATAGACAAACACTGCTTGAGTGCAGGAAGAATTAAGAGGTACATTTACAGAAGGCAACCCGCATAGGCTTAAACAGAGTGGCTGGAAAATTCCTGCTCACTGTGCCTTTATTTTAAACCCAGCTGAGGTCACACAGACTTCTGATCAACCCTGTGGTCTTTGTGTTGCATAACGTATCCCAATATAGCCACAGGAAACCTCCGGGTGTCCTGCAGGAAACAAAATGTTGTGATTAAGAAGAACCGATGGACGAACTGATCGACTCTTTACGACTGTGTTCATCACCCTCTATGTTCATTGATAAACTTGACCCCAACCTCTATTACAGTGAAGTATTCAGGAAGAAAATGGTGGCGGTTCCTACAGGATCTTTCTCAAAAATAAATTCCAGTGGGACTTCAACCTTACAGATTAAAAATGACAAGTTCACACTGGATTTATTTTTTTCTCTGTTCATGCATAAATGTCCCCATATGACCCACACATATACATACCACAAATCTTTGGCAACGCTAGGTAAACATTCAGTCCCAGAAGCAGACCGTGAAACAGAAGAAGTCTGCACATGGACCAGAGAATCAGCCTCCTCCTCCTCCCCCCTCCTCCATAACTCGACACCTCGCACTGTGCCGGGACTAGATAAGAGCTTTGACCTGAGGCGTGTGCTTGGGAGCTGGTGTTTTGTTCTTTAGCCCAGAGAGAGCATAAGGGCAGATCAGGGCCTGGATCAGAGGAGAAAACCTTTCCTTCTCCTTGAGGACTGTCCTCTGAGCTGCTTTCTCCGCCAAATGACTGAATTAGTCTTTGATAGAGAGATAAATCGGTGTGAAAATGATTCTTTTCCCTGCACTCAGTGAATCTGCATCTGTCCTTCAGAAGACCTTGCCTTCATTTTAAGTTACCAGTGGAGTATAGCGGATTGCAGGATAGTAAACAAGGATAAGAGAGATAATGTTTCACGTGGAACATCAGAGTGGTGACCCTTCGACAGAGGGATCAAACCAATGAACTTCGGGCTGCGATCTTTCTTCCCCAACATTGAGTCAGTCACTGCACGGTTAACATTTATAACGTCAAGAGAAGTGGAAGGTTTGGGCCTCGTTTCCATTACGCTGTTTCAAGTGAAAACACATGCCAGGCCATGAGTTGACACTGCTGGTTGTTTTTGTAATGAGACCACACAAACATGTGCACAGAGAACAATTATGATATAAACATCAACAATGATTGCTTTGGGCATCCTTCTGCATTTACAAGGAAAAGGCAGCAACACTGAAAATGATCGAGTTCACATGTTGGGCCACGAGTTGGCATTGTTGTTCGCTTTTGTAATGAAACCTCACACACATGCAAGTACAATATGCTATAAACATTACCAAAGGCAGTACGTGGACATTTGTATGGACAGATGAGGAAGTGGGTTTGCTATTGCAGTTGACTGTCAACTATAACACGATCAAGTTCCAGGAGAATATTCACTGGGAGTCATGACACTCTGGAGGCCACCATGGTTGTTATGGTCCAACTACTTCCGCGTGTGAGGAAGAACTATTTACAATGACTGTGGTGATGGGAAGGAACAGTTACTACTTATATAGGTCGCGATATACATGTACAGGGGCACTGACTGGCTTTAGAAGTGTGTACAATGACTGACTCTGGTACTGGATGAATTCAGGGGATGCCGTACCAAAGGACCAATATCTAAAGCAAACTATTTTCACTTTGACATCTTCCTCATAGTCTACTTCATATTTCTTCAAATTATAGACCTCAAACAATTTAGAATCAGCATTATATAAGTTGAACACAATCTCACAATATTTCCAAACAAGTTTAAATCCCATTCTGCACAGCTGTCCGTTCTCTGTCAAACCATTAACCGGCCTGTTTTTTTCTGGCTCAAGACAAGATTTGGCCTCATTTGTCCTGAACCTGTCAGTCTCTGCTGAACTTGTAACCTTCCCACAAAGATAATACAAAGCCAATGGAGCGTGGAGCAGAGTGTCAGTACCATGTTCACCCTCTCCACCTCCACTTACATCAGATTCACCCAACAGCACTCTGGCAGAGTTCTCCGCAGTGCCATTATCCAATTATTAAGCCGGGAGGTTTTTACAAGGGGAATGGAGACGAGGATGAAGCGAGGGATGATGGATAGACAGAAATGGCAATGGAAAATGTCTGAAGGAGACAGAGAGACAGCAGCCAGGTCCCGGAATGTCCAACTCATTAAAGCGTACTGACAGATGAAGTTACTGCAACTTATATGTAAGTGGACACTTGATTACCGATAAGTAGGAATGCATTTTAAATGGAGATCTCTTATTCAAACAACTCTCATGAATAAAATGCAATCTCGTGTGTTTCATCAAAGAAAAGGTTAAAGTGATTTCTCTCCTGATTTAAATTTCTGTTGTTATGATCTGGTTTAAGCCAGAAAAAGCATTGTTGAGTTACGAACGATGGGACTTGATAGTTTTATAGGTGACAGTCACCCGGAATAGCAAAACAACTTAATCATCTGCATCATTGTTAATGTTTATAGCATTTTATTCTCTGAGTGCATGTTTGTGATTTCATTGCAAAAACAAAACGAGGCCATCTAATGGCCGGGCATGCTCACCACATCGTTTTCAGAGTGTCTGTTGTTTCTGTGTAAACGGAGATCGCTTTTAAAATATTGCCTTGTAAACATTAAACTGTTCTGAAACAAAAATATAAAAACGATTTTGTTTCACTTGAAACATTGTCGTGTAAACGGGGCGTGGGTCTTTTTCACCATTTTCAAGGCAGTTAGAAAGCACAATTCACTGTAATGTTGAGAAAAGGAAGACAGACGTAACTATCAATGCAAAGATAATGATTGAACTACTGACTTTTGTCACCCAGTGACTTTAATTCTATCACCATGATTGAGTTAACATTTTTTTAATATTGTTTGTTAACATGAGTTTTGCTCCTCTGGCTTTAAAGGAGACATATCATGCTTTTAAATCCTTCCTTTTTACGTATAAATCATACAGTTGTGGTCTATACAACGCGAAACTGCAATGCTTGGGTCTGAATTCCTCATTATTATAGCTCCACAGGCCCCTTTTCAACCCCTTTTCTGATGTGCTTCTGAGAGCAACTCGTTTTGGGGCGGTCTCTTCAAATGCAAATGAGACACTTCATACCCCTCCTCCTCTCCAGGTTGCAGAGGTCACACTCGGTTCAACGTCACCCTGTTCGGCCATCTTTGTAGTTTGATAGAACAGATACAATTATCTAGCGGCGCAGAAACTTTATATTCACACATTATTTACAAAATGTCAACAACGGAAGATTTGTCCATCCAGCCATACATGTTGGAGCCAGAGTCGGACCCGGCGGAGCGAGATGAAAATGACGATGATGCACCTACAGAACAACGTCTTCATATGGATGTAACGCAATGGTGTGTTACTATATTTACACTAACTTCTCCATCCATGCCCACTACTACAATACTGCCTGTATTACAACGACTATTTAACACAGAAGTTACATTATAATCTAAAACGAGCACACAGCGCTAACATATGAAGACGGTGCAACTGCTAATGCTAACAAAACAATGACAGGGACGTCTTATCATCACACTTTTTAGCGTTATATACAGCTTACCGAAGTGCTCTGTTCGTCGTCTCCATAGATAGAAGGAACTGACCGCTCAATCAGACGAAGTCTTTCGGCAAATCCTTCTTTATACTGGCGGAGGTTGTTGAAGCAGTCGTCCTTAAAGTGATTCGCGCACACAAAAATGACCTTACCCACAGATGTGGGTACATTTCTGTGAAAAATAAAACTCAACCAGGCACTTCGAAAAGGTTCTGATGCTGGGAGACGGTGTAACGAAGCTTGTGGGTTACTACATCCAACAACCGAACATTTCCACTTATCCTCTCGTAACTTCGGTTGGACTACAAAATCGCAGCGAGAAACAAAAATGGCGGATTGCTCGAAATGTCGATGTCCTAATTTGGCAGTTCCGCTGAGAATACTGTGACGTCATTGTTCAAAAAACGTAATAGAGAATAGAAAAATCGAAACCGATCGCAAAATATGACCAAAACAGAATATAAAGATATCAACGGAGCACCTGAAGAGACTACTTTGAACTTTTCTGTACTTCTAAACACTCTAAATATACAACAAAATGCATTTAAGGGCTAAAAAAGTGGATTTAACATGATATGTCCCCTTTAAATGAGTCACAGTAAAATTTGATGCGGGTTGCCTTTATTTGATACTTTCAGTCTTTACTTCTCGACCTATAATCCCACTGCCTCTGATCATCTCCCAGCCTTTTTATATAATCCAGTGTCTTCCGAGGACAATACATTGACATGAATTCATTCACTGCTAATTTACTTGAAAGTCGATGGTTCTTGCCTACCTTTAACTCTCTGAATAACACAACCTTGAATGTATATGAAATACATGTACTTTTTTCTGCAAATAAATCCTCAATAAACACACAGTTTTGCTGTCAATCTAGACAAATTGAGTAAGTCAGTAAACAACCCCTGTACACTTCAGTCTTTTCTGTCATATCTGCTTCTGTATTCTCATCTTATTGTATTTAATAAACCAACAGGAGTCTGCTGGATTTCTGGGATGCAGTGTGTACACTACTCTCCGTCAGCAACATCAGCACTTTAATTGAACTGTTTATTGTAATACCTAGACTTTGAGCTAAACTTTGTTCTTCCCCAATCATTCCTTATTTACATGACAACGTTTCAAGTGGAAACACATCATTTATGCCTTTTTGTTGCAGAAGCGTTTTGCATTTACACGACAACGTTTTCAAAACAATGTTAATTTACTCGGCGTTGGCAGAAATACTTAAAAACAATGCAGTGAGCATGTTGAGCCACAAGTTGGCGATGTTCTTTTCTTTTGTAATTAAACATTAGTGTGGACAGACAATGAAGTTGGATCGCTATCACAGGTGGCTCTCCAATATCAAACTACCAAGTTCCTGGAGGATATGAACTGTGCCTTCGAGCATCGTTGTCATGTAAAATACAACAAGTTTTCTGTTTTCACTAGAAAATGCCTGGCTTGTTGCAGTATTATTAAAGTAAGAACGGCATTTTGTACAAACTGATTTAAAAGCTCTTTAACAGCCCTGACTGCTTGTAACACAGGAATGTCCCTTTCACTCTTTACCACTAAAGAAACTTCATCTTTGTTTATCTCAGAGAAAATCTACACAACCTCATGAACTTGATTAGGTTTTGGCCAAACAAGCTGCAGATGTTTCCAGCCAGCAGGCTCCTTCCACATCCGACCGAGGGCCGCTTCCTACACGTCTGAAAAGGCAGAAGCTCTTGTCTGGAGGGTTTGAGAAATCCTACACTGAGGATGTCTGGATCGTCTCACTGCCGTGTCTTTGACAAGAAGCCATTTCGGCTTTATGATCAAAGTTTATTCTATTCTTAAGATATCTACTCTTTCATTGGAGTCTTCATCCAAACGGAAGTTTCTGTGACTGCAGGCGTGCTGGAGGTGTCTTTCTATTGAGAAATATGTTTTTCTTTGCTTTTTGTTGTGTTTTCTCTGTTGTAACATCTTTGATAACTGCCGAGGAATTAACCCATGTTTTCTGTATTGAATTCACACTGTAACTTATGACTGAACTATTACTGCCATGGTGAGTCATATTTGCACATATTTTAACCAAATAGAGGAGCATTATTTTATCATTGAATCTCCAGTTTGAACTTTGAAACAGAAGTCTCTACACACCCAGTTTCAGCTCAGAGAAAAAGCCCCATGTGGTTTTAATTTGCAATCACATTTCTACCGTGACCATAATGTCCTGTGTCCTACAGAAAAAAAAATTATGTTTCAGTGAAACATTAAAGTTTATCATCACCCTTCTTACGTATTTATTTCTTAGTTTTTGAAACTTTTATGACTATGTACAAGACTTGTTTTGAAACATACAAACACCAAATTTCAATATTTTTTGGAGTGAAAGTTCAGTTTTGAGAGATCACTAAGCTCCGATATCAAATCTTTGATTTCACCATTTTTTTTTATTTGAAAATGAATTTAATTCCAATATTAATCCCCCAATTTTAAACCTATGTTCCATTACATAATGTAGTTTGTGATTATTATTAATGATGTCATGGTACACATTTAGTTTCTTGTGTTATTTTGATTTTCTGATGCTTTCTCTTGTTTCAGGCTGCTTGACTTCCCCTCCTTCAGTCTGATTACTGTCCTGACGGGTTTCACCTGTGTGAGTCTGCCTGTGTGTGTGATTGTCTGCGCCTCGTGGCACCGGGGTATATATTGAGCATTTTCTTAGGGTTCTGCTTCTTGATTTGTCTCTGTATATGTTTGTGTTTCAGTGTCTTAGCGGGTTTTTCTCCAGGATGTTGTGTTTTGGGATTTTTTGGGTTACGTTTGGAGTTTTGGGGTTTATGTGCTCCGATATAATGACCGCCTGTTCGGCTGCATTTGGCACGTGGAGTCTTCCTCTGAGCCAAATTGTGACAAACCAGCAGATTTAAAACAAAACCACATTTAAACTTCTTAACTTCTTTTACTTTCCACTTTATAAAACTGTTCTATTTGAAAGCATTTTGCTTCTTTATCTGTGTTCCCAGTAATTTTGGAATATTAACATACTTAATCATAATATGTGGAACACTGGGGAGACCTACATCTCTTTTCAACAGATAAACTCATCACATTCTAAAACACAAAAGTTTAAGAATTTCATTCACTGAACACAAAAGTTTGACAAACTGTCGCGGTTCGGTTACTGACAAGACAAAAACAACAATATGTAGAACACGCTTCCCACAAATTGTTTACATTGTACATCAGGGGTTAATTAACCAAAAGATACTTAAAACTGAAGTAAAGAAACTATAAGTGGAAGTTTTCACTGCTGGAGGATGTTAAAGCAATTTAAATGTCCATTTTTGGCCCAAAAATAGACGTGTTTGTTGCAGCTTCAACTTTTAACGAGCATCATATACAATGAAAGACACAGAGTAGGTTTTTAATCATCTATACATGTGACTATTAGACAATATGACATGGAAGTTAATCCTACCCATGTATTTACAAATCAACATGAACATTTTTTTTTTGATAAAAATTCATATCAAATATAAACTGAAGTGAAAAACTGATATCAAATGCATTATTTTACGGCCGTAATGAATAGTTCTATACACATGCACGAGTAGATGGACAACAACCGCAATGGCGGCGCCCATGGTGTCATGGCCCCCATTCCATATTCTCCATGGATTGGTAGTTTTATAGTCCAGAGTCACCCGGAATACCAATCCAACTTCCTCGTCTGTCCATATGAATGTCAGAATACTCACTACTGTTAATGTTTATAGCGTATTGTTCTGTGCGTGCATGTGTGTGAGGCTTCATTAGAAAAACAACCAACAGCGCCAACGCATGGCTTGCCATGCTCACTACTTTTAGGAACTGAGTCGCGTCTTTTCATCTTCCGTACATGTATTTATTTAATTTAATTTAATATAGCATCTATTTCTGCCCTGGAACTTTTCTTTCATTTCTACCTGTTTCCCCCTTCCTCCTCGTCCTCGTCCTGTCACGCTCTGACAGATGAGCCGGTCAGAGGTCATGCGGTTGTGATTAGGAGAGCGCTGCCTCGGCGCTCGGCCCTGCTTCCTGTTCCTAATCTGCAGGAGGACAGGCTGCAGTTCACTCAGGCCTGAAGAACAGCTGTTCGCCTCGGGCTTGGCCTTCAAACTGAAATAAAACTGTCTTCAACCTGGCTTCACAGCCTCATAACATTCATCTTAGTGTTCCCACTGGCTCCGCCCTATGATTTCCATTCACTTACATAAGAGCAGTGTTAAAGAGAGGCAGGAATGCTACGGGGCCTCGCAGCGTTTACTCTGAGCACTGATACTCACTGTATCATCTGAGCTGTAAATCCACCGTCTTTTATAGAGAATTTTTATGAGTCTGTTATTTTTGGATCATCATTTGAGATCAAAGGTGACGCCCCTCTCTTAGGTTTTTTTTTCTTTTTTTTTAAAAAACCATATCCAACATCTTGATGCCTGTCGTTGGCCTGCTTTGCTCTGCAGATGACTCCTCAGGTTTAATCCCTGGAAATGTGTCCAGCTTTCTGTAATTATTTCAACGATCCAATGAGAATCATTTTTGCCTTGATTTTGGCCCTTGTATTTCAGGTTTGAGTCCCAGATTCCTGCCTTGTTTAGATGTTTTGTGTGACATAGAGTCAAGATGAGCACTGGCCTTTAAACTTTCTTCTTGGGGCCAAAAACAATGACCTCAGTTTAATTTTTTTTCTGGCTTGAATTGTAAAAAGTTTTGACACATCCACTCATTCATTTAATTTATGCTCTTACTCCGCAGGTATAAGGGGCTGTGGTCATTCACTGATACTGATATATAGAGCTGTGTGTCACGTGCCATATGTATAATTATGACAGCTGTGGATTGGATAAATGAAGAGAACAAATTTCCGCTTTATGTGTGACAAATAAAGCAGCACCAGAGGTTTTGCATGACTCAGGACCAGCCCATCACTTATAAACAAGATCCTTATTATTTACATCCAATCTGGTTTGTCCACCCAAACATCTTCTCCACTGCTTCTCCCCACAAATACAAAGAGAGACAGACAACCCACCAAATTTATGGATATAAAGTAGCATAGGATGAGAAACAATTTTCCTTATACAAAGAAGGTTTGCGGTTTTAGCTTTTAAAGGAGTTCAGTCTCCGCAGCAGTGGATGATCTGTACATTATGTGGATTGTTCTGCATGTAGAACTGAAATAAATAGCTGCAGTGCCACTATTAACGGAGCACAAACTGATATACGACTGACTCTCTAATGAAAATAATTCTCAGCCAGATTTATACGATACTTATCTAAAATTAAAGTACAAAAAACTTCAAACATGAAACGCTCCATAATGTAATATTCTAGATTTTGATGATATACAAACTCTGGAGCAGTGAAGTGAGGAGAAATCTTTAATTCATGTGAGGTTTTATGTCACCTTATATACTGTATATTTAAATCTTCACTTTAATATTGCCCCTCCTGAGTGGCTTTAATTTACTGACCGCTAAGGACAAGCATATCAAACTATTCATACTTCCTCAGCACATTTTTCATTTAAACATAACTTGGCCGGTGTCACAATGTAATTGGCCGTGTATGTGCTTGGAAAAAAAAAGAAAAAAAAAAAGAGTTGCTGTCTGAATGTAGAAAGACATTTTTCATTAAATTTGTATTAAACTTTCAGAATCCTCGCTGTGCTGGTCCAAAAACAGGGAAACAATTTCCTCAGTGGCTATATCTTATTTGTCTTGTCACATGGATGATTTCCCGGCAAATAAATGGTCCCGAGAAAGATCCCCGAAACGAGCGAAAGCTTTGAACGTGACCTCTGATTTTCTCGTTCACCTGTGAGCAGGTCTGATGATGGATCTGTGTGTTTTCACAGGTTGAGGACAATGCTGCAGGTTTCTGGCTCGATTTCTCACAAAGTCATAATTGTTTTCATTGTTGAGTGTTAACATTCTTCATGTCCTGACATCCTGATTCCGAGGGAACACAAGCTGATGTCTAGCTTTTTAAAAACACTGTGTGGATTTTATTTGAAGTATATATGTGCAAACAGATCTGTGAAACACGACAGCTGTGTTGACTTTTAATTTCCAGTGCAATTCAACAATCCGAGTTTAATTGAAGCACGGACAGTATTGAAATGAATAAAAACCAGACGTATTAACAGAACTCGGGTACATTGACATGAAAAGTATAAAAATAAAAAATAAAAAAATACACAGTATACCAGGATTCTAACAACACCATGCAAATCAAATCCGAATGCTACAAAGGGTTTGATTTTCTAAAGAGTTGTGTATAAAAACAGGCCGAAATGTGATATGGCGTGCACAAACTGTGGAAGATGATCTACTAACGGGGAACCTCTATACAACAACGTTTATGGTGAAAATGCATCGTTTTACATTTTCGTTTCAGCAAAATTTTGCATTTACACTGCAACATTTTGAAAACGATGTCCGTTTACATGGAAACAGCACAAACACTTCAAAATGTGTAGTTCATATGTTGGCACACGAGTTGGTGCCAACTCGTTGTTACTTGTTTTTGTAATGAAACATGTGTGCAAAGAACAATATGCTATAAACATTAACAATGACGAGTCCGCAGACATTTGTGTGGACAGATGACAGCTTGGATTGGTATTTCGGGTGAATGTCAACTATAAAACTATCAAGTCCAAGGAGAATATGGACTGGGAGTAAAGACGCTCTAGAGGCCGCCATTGTTGATATTGTTTAAGTTTTTCCTTTATTGTCACAAAGAGCATATGTGATGAAAATGTCTATATTTTCACAAAATCAACAATTACTACCACAAATGACTACAATTTCAACATGGAGCCAAATTGAACAATACTTTCTGGTGCAAAAGTGAAATGTCCCAAAAACTTCTACAGCTGTTGCATTATGTACTGTGTGTTTTAACAAACACCCTGACAACATGACTTTGCGGTGAGTTCGCCAGCTTTCGTCATTATTGGCAGCATCTGTGATATCTCAGCTTGGGTCTCAGTGTTGTGTTGTGTTGTGTTGTGTTGTGTTCTAAAGAAATTAGTCGAAAAAAAATCTTTTTCTTGGAAATGTTTACCATCAGTTTGGTGTTTTTGTCAGATTAGAGCCTATTGCAGGCCAGTTTTGGCCCACGGGCCTTAACTTTGACACCCCTGGTCTAATGCAACAATACTCTGATTAAAATACTCCTGTCTGCGATGGATGTCACTCATGATGCTATTCTGAATAAATCACTTGAAAAATGCCTGAAAAACTGAAAGCACAATCAGGCCCATCGTCATAAAAGCCAAGGAAAGACGTGTTTTGTTTTTGGTTTTTTTCCAAATGAGAGATGGAGTCCTGCCTAATTTTCAAGGGCAAAGTGTTCCAAAGTTTTGGAGCTGCAACAGCAAAAGTTTAGCCCCCTCTCAACTTACAGCTTGAATTTACGTTGGAACAATTCCAGGTGGTTAGATGTTTCTGTACTTTAAAGAGAAACTCTGTTGTGGCTTTGAAAGTTTCAGACTTTGTGTTGTTCGGGACCATTTCAAGTGCCTTTGAAAGCATTTACCTTCAAAGTCGATTCCTTATGTTGTGATGAAAAAAAAAGAAATACTGCTTGAACCTTAAAAAAAAACTCGAATTGATTTTCTCAAGTTGGCCTCATTCTTTGGAGCAATTTCCAAATGCCTGAAGGAATCTTGTTCTTCTGAACAAACAATAACATGCAAGTCTCAACACCGCGTAGGAAGGAGACACATTCTGTCTTGTGGATGGAAAGCATACTTCAGTCCAGAAATTGAAGGAAGCAGTAAGAAAGGGAAGAAGATGCTGTGAGAATACATATATATAATACATAGCCTAAAAGGAAATTTCACGGAAAGAAGTGCTACTGCATATGAAGACCGATATACTCTGGATAAATTCTACAAATGTGTACTGTTTAAGCAAAATTCAATTTGTAGTGTGAAAAACACACTGCTCCTCAACAGCATAGGAAAAGTGAAGCAAGGTGGTGGCAGCATCATGCACTTGGCTGCATAAGGACATGTCCACTTCAAAGGTCTGTTCACGAGGATGAAGAATTGAGAATTTTAAAACATACAACACTAAGAGAAGAGGCTGATTGAATCTCTTCTGTTACTAATACTGTATATTTGAAGATTGAGCCCAATGACCTGCAAACACAAGGTCCCATCATAAGATTTCTAGAGTGATTCAATAAACAGCATGACGTGGTGTGCTTTATCTGAAAACAAAATCCCTTTAATTGACACTCTTAATTTCTCCCCTATACAATTTGAGCATGCATACCGATTTATCTAATTTTATTATTTTACTTCTGCATATGTGTGAAATAAAATAAAAAGTTGTATAAAACAGAAGTGCAGGAGTCGCAACATGAGTGAAAGATACAACAAACATCAGGCAGCATAAAGTTGACAAAGAATCACTTCTGGAGTGAAAAGTAAACCAATGTTGTGGTAAGACTTTGGCCCGTTTGAGTCTTAACATAACTCCAAATGCACATACTTGAAATGAAACCTGACACAAGTGAACCAGGCATTTTCAAGTATCATGTTCCTGAAGTGCTGCTTTAGAAGAAACAAGGTGATGCAGCTTTTAGTTCCTACGCTCTTCACATGTGGAACAAATTTCCTGCTGACACACTCACTTCTTTTAAATCAAGACTTAAAACACTATCATTTGCTCAGGCTTTCCAATAAACAATATATTTCCCTTATTCTATCATCTTTATCTTAAAGCTTTCACTTTTTTTATTCTCCTTTTTTTGTTCCTTTCTCAACCTTCTTGTTTTAATTTGTTTCCTTTATTTCCTATATTGTAAAGCACAGTGTCTGGTGCCATAGAAATACATTTGATTTTCCTTGCCTATCCCTAAGAAGCAGTGGGCAGCCACTGTGCAGCACGAAGGGTCACGTCGGGGTCAAGGGCCCTGCACAGTGACCCACGGTACCTGTCAGCTCACTTCTTTAACCTCTGGAGGCCTCGCCACTGTTAGCTGCATGGTAATGAAGTTTAAATAGACTTTTAAAGCACATTCTATCACTTGAGCAATCAGTGTGCTTTCGATGATGTGTCGCATTCTCCTATCCACATACACACGATACGATTACCTTGTGGTTGGAAGCCATGGTGTGATCATACATACGTACATGCAAAGTGGCCCACTATCTTCTAGTTATGTCTGTGGTTTCATTACAAAAACAAACAACAGCGCCAACTCGTGGCCTGACACGTTATAACTACATCGTTTTCAGCGTTTCATTTTCAAAACGTTGCCGTGGAAACGTGTAACATTACTGACACGAAAACACAAACATTTTACTTTTCGCTCAAAATGTCGTATAAACGTCACCTCAGACTGAGGTAGTATTATTATAAGCTCACAAAAAACATAACATTTTATATGTGGGATGAAAATATGTACGCAAAACCACAATCTCTCCTTTTCATACCCACATTTTGTGTTTCCCACTTTGATTGCTGGCGTTTCTACAACCTCAGTGACAACTAGAGGTAAAGTTACATCATTTAGATTTTTCACTGTTCAATGTAATTTAAGATAAATGGGCTCAATGTTTCCATCAGTCCACTTGAATTGAGGCAAGTAGATAATTGACTGTAAGGGTATTTGTGTAAAGCGCTATGTGTTGTGATATTCATTTGGTAACAAATTGAGTAAAACTGCGACGTATTTAAAGGCTTTCCCCTCTCACACAGAGTTAAAGTTTTTGTCAGTATGTCAGATTGGATTAATTTAATTTGCGCAGCTTTAATGCATTTTTCTAGTCCCCCCCCCCCCCCCCTCTGTTACAGTTGAAATCATTTTGAAATCACTTTAAATTTCCATCTTGACTCATTTGTTATACAAACCTGAGCGCAGCCGGATAGCCAACCCCGACGTGCTCACAGGAACTAACAGCTTGTCCGTGGTGCGTTTTGGAACAGCCTTCTCGAGTCTGGGCTGATGAACTAGGAAAGATGCTCCCCTTTGTCTCCCAACAGAGCTTTCCACATCTCCACTGAAGGCTTAAAGTATTTACAATGCTGCAGTCTGCTTTTCCTCTGGCAAAGCCTCCCCGAGGACGGCATTACAGCTAATGGGAGGGATCTGGCAAAACAGATGGAGCTGGCATGCTGCGCATTCATCCGCCGTCTCTCCGAGTTGGAGATGGCTTTTTGTTTGCTAGTTTGTTTTGGAGAGCCGGCCAATTTATAGGGTTAAACCGCAAATGCCATTTCCCTCAAAGGGTTCGGTGGCTTAATTTTGCGCCAAGCACTAAGCTGCATGATGTCATCTGTGGAGCATTAGATGGGTGAGAAAAAACTTGCAGAAGAATGCAAAAAAAAACAAAAAAACGGAAATTATAAAGTGTAATATGTGTTAAAAATATATATTGTTGCACATGAAAGAATGCACATTTCAAGTGAAACTATGCAAACATTTCATTTATTATTCTCAAAAGTCCTTTTGTTGCTCAGAGATGCAGAATAAAGCGAAACCTGGTTAGTGAAGGAGGAAACAAATAAAAAAAACAAAAAAAAACATACAAAGTTCAGCCCCGACAGCACAATTGTAAACCCACTGTAGCTATCACAGACAATATAAGAGTATTTACAATACATAAACTGCTCTGCAGTTTGATGTCTCTTAAAAGTTCCTGATCCATCCTAGTTTTTGATAGAAAAGCACCTTATTTAGTTTGATATGGAAGGATATGTTGAAAGTGTCAGTTCACCAAAATACCAAACATTTTCTATGTTTTTTCCAATATATAAAACAGGGGTTTTAGGTTGGATTGCTAAAACTCCAAACCTTCATTGATGTGAATGTTAATAGTTTCTCTGCTTATGCTGATTAAGTAATGTTCTGTCATGTTAGAATATCCTATTTATTAAACCCAAACTACAGTAATTTTCTATAAAACTAATCAATCAATAGGACAACTGTCATCGACACCAATCCAGCTGACTATTAGTCAACAGAACCTAAAAAAAACTGAGATATTAAACACATTTTGGATTCAAAAGTAGAAAACAACATATTCCTGGCTTGGCAGAAACCTGCAATATCGACATTATTCTGTAAATAATGTTGGAATTCCTACAAACAGACCAGAGAATAAGTCGCCTTAATTTAAACCTGCTAATCGACAAGACACAGTGTGCTTTCACATCAAAATGCGACAGATGGAAATGCATTAATAACCACTGCTGTACACTTGAGAATGTGAGAAGTATTGAAAAAGCTCCAAAAGCTTGAGGCTCTGTTTTTAAATGCACTGCAGCAGCATTCTGTTGTTTATTGGTGTCAGAATGGTGAGGTGTTTGACTTGAAACAAGTGTGATGTTGATCATCTGCATGGCCAAACACTATCGAAGTAAAGCGGGACATTTCCTTTCTTGTGTTTTGGATGAACTGACCTTTTCAAAGAGGTTTTTTCTTTTTTTCTTTCTGAAAAGTTCAGAGGAAACATTTGTCCAGAGTGTGACAACAGCCTGTCTGAACACAATTCAATCTGACAGATACACTGTCTGTGTTAAGAAGCACGACACCACTTGCGCTCTATAAAATTGATTGCACAGATTTATAATTCCTGACAAGTGACACAGCTTGTGTTTTTCCACCGAGTTGCAGAAGGGAGGGATCCACGAGGGACCTGCAGCGCAGCACTGAAGCAGGAAAACATGATTCACTTTGTACAAAAAAAACCCCTTTTTTCTAGTGCAAAGGAAGCGTTTGAACATAGTTTTTCCTGGTCGAGTGCCGTTCTGCGTTTAGCTTCTGTATTGCTGGTCATGATTTTAACATTTTTGTACATTTCCCCAATACAAATGAAACAATCTTCACCTTTCCAACATTAAAGGGAAGGTTAATAAGCACCAAAATTTCCATTTTCCACTAATAAGTTCTCTTCAGATCCAAAGCAGCATCCATGGAGAACAAAGACTAAATCATCTGATCCTGATGTTTTGTCAGTCCCACTGTGTGTTTTCACTGGATGATGGGTGCCACCAGGTATCCATTGAAAGTTATGTAAACATCCACGTCGTCGCTGTAAATGGCGTTCTCCCTCTCCCTCTTGTAGAGCCGCACCCAGACCTCGTCGTTGAGGGCCAGGTTGAGCATGACGCTCTGACTCTGCATGATGGACCTCTCGCTGGGCTGGGCGTACAGGATCACCTGCTCCTTGTCGTTGTGCATGAGGTGCAGGTACGTCTCCTTGAAGTTCCAGGTGTGGATGTTGAGGTTGAAGTAGTAGATCCCCGGGACGTAGCAGTAGAACTTGCCCTTGAACATGTTGAAGTGCTCGTAGGGGTTGACGAAGACCGTGTCGAACACCAGCGCCTGGTAGTAGTCCAGGCTGTGCAGGGACTTGCGACGCCCCACTGAGAAGGACGACTGAGGGATCTTACAGGGGTCACCGGGGGCGCCCGCCTGGCCTTTGCTGCCTTTAAGACCTATCAGCCCTTTGGAGCCAGGGGAGCCCTCCACACCTGGCTTTCCAGGGGTCCCCTTGTCTCCTTTGTCACCTTTATCACCTGAGGAGGAAATTAAAAAAAACAAAAAAACATTTTACTTACTTTTGTAGTCTCAACACACTTCTATGCTCAGTTATCTCCAGACAGCTATGCTGGTGACTGATTTAGGAGATGCCTGCACACCATTTGAAAGCACATAGGACTCTGATGTGCAGATCAAAACCAAAATATTGAAACATTCTAGAATCAATCTTGTGCTAAAAAATGGATAATTACGTTGTAGTCACTAGATTTATTCCCTGAACATTCCCATAGTGAACTCATTTTTTTTACACGTTTGACTAAAGACACTAACACAACTGTGTAACTACTCCACACATGCTGGAGCTGAAGATCGTCTCGTGAGGTGCTGAGTTGTGCTCAGACGATGGCTGACAGCAGTCAGTCCTGCTCAGAGGCGTTTCCACACACATTCAGAGCTCATAAGATTGGACCGACTTACACAACCAAGACCATTCGTTGCCATGGTGTTCACGTTGAGCCCTGGTAGCGCATAAAGATAAAAACTGATTGGGAGTGGAGATGGACATTAGCAGTTACTATATGGTCCAAAGGTATTGATGCACCAATGCTCGTACTAGTATCGGGTATCGGGTTCGATACTGCATGGGATACTCGTACTCGTAAAAGATGATACAACCCGGCGAGTGTTTTGCGTGATGCTCTCCGCCAGCAGTGTCGCCAGCAGGTATTAAGCCAGGGTTATATGGACCAGACTAGTTGAGAACGTGAAGAATATTCCCAATTCAGAGCAGAAATCCGTCCAGTTTGTGGTGCACACACTTCCACTGAGCTTGTTTTTGTCTTTAATAAGCGGAGCCAATTCCAGTAAAGCTTTTGCATCTGGCACTCCAAATCCTCCTTATAAATCTTAATGAGTTTTACTTAAACACGTGGCTTATCTTGATGTCGAGCTCGACGTGGACTTTACGATCGAACAGAACCGTCAGACAAGAGTGAGGAGTTTCAGTAGCTGCGGTCTGGGCTGTAACCCAAAGTGACCTCTATTTAAAAACAGCAGGTACTTTAATAACTGATAAGGTTGATTTATTCCTCAAAATATGATGAAAAGAAGGAGAAATCCAGCGGCGAAGATTTCTATCTAACATGTCAGTTCCAGATATTGACTCCAAAAGCCACAGTTACACTCAATTCACAAGGTTTTCAGGTTAGTCAAACAGTGATCTGTTTCCCTGCAGAGCTACACAAGGAAGTCTGCTTTTCTTTTTCTGCTGCTCCCTTTAATTTGACTCCTTTTTGTGTGAACAACCCCAAACTGTCCAATTAATCTGTCTTCAACTTGACTTCACGTGCACTCTTGTTAAAACCATCCCTGCACGACCTTGATATTTTACATTTGCACACAATTTGGGCCCAACCTCTGAAAATGATTAATGAGCTCATGCACTGTATATCCTGCCATTGACCTTTTTCAGGCTAAAAATATCCGCGGTGATGTGTTGCTATTGTTCCCAGAACATTAAAAAAATAATAAAAAAATCCTGCCAGTGTATATACTACAGTGACAAGTGACATCGCTTATACAGTGGACTTCTCTAAGTGCTGTCAGCACGTCACTACAGAGCGGCTGAACACACCCTCCTTTCACTATGAAAAGAAACAAATGTTGTATTGTTGGATAAAGGGCTTTTGATGGATCAAACAATTTTTTTATGTAGGTTATTGTGGTTTGGGAGCTCCAATAATGACAAAACAAAAGTCTTTTAGAACATCTCCAGGATGTTTTGCATTACTCAGATCCCTTCAAGTAGCTCCTCACTGGACTGTGAGGTAAACACCTCTGGGGCTGGAAGCTGAACCACACAGGAAGAGCCCACAGTGCCGCCCTCGCTCACCATGACCAAACGCTTCCTGGAGAGGTAAACAACGACTCCTCGTCCTCCCTAAAGATTCACAACGACCGCTCCAGCTGTGACCAGCGCTGGACAAGAAGTCCTGAGGCGAGTCAGAACAGTTTCCACAAATAGCAGCTCAGCAGCACCTCTGTACTCGGAAGACTGCTGGGACTGAGTCGTTAACGTGACATTAAGTGACATCTTCGACACAGAACAAGAAAAAAACAAACATAGGCGCAAGCTTTGATGATCAGAAATCTGACAGACAAATGATGTGTTTTCTTGTTTGAAGCAGTAAAAAAATATCCAAATAATGAGAAACTGAATGTGAAGAGGGAACTGTTTTGAGCCCAACTCAAAGACCTCAAACCTGCTTAGTTTGTACCACAAACGTTCGACTGATTTTTACACGGTCTGATTTGCATTTTTAGAGCTGCGATTCCCATATATAACAGTATGTCATTTTTAGCTGATTTCATACGAAGAGATTAAACCAGGAACATTTATGGGTATTTTTATTTTTTTTATCATAATTACTGATAGGCTGTTTTTACGTTTTCCAGTGAAAACAGAAAACTTTTATTGTGTTTTGGGTTTACATCTGTTTACATGGCAATGGTGTTCCGAAATGCTCTGTCTCTGTGGAAATGGGGTAAAACGCATGTTTTTGAAAGCTGTCTGACTTTTTTGCAACTATTCAAAAATGCTCCGACACCGTCTTTGTGTAAAATAAGCCAAATGCTATTTTCTCAAAAGCTGCTACTGCACATGTGCACCACGGCTGTAGTGATTATATCTTCTGCACGTGCGCGAGTAGATGGACAACAACAACAATGGCAACAGTGGTTCTCTACATGCATGTGTGTGTGGTCTCATTATAAAAACAACCAAGAGTGCTGACTAGTGGCCCGACATGCTCACTACATTTCTTTCTTTCTTTTTCTGAAACAACGCAAAAATGATGCATTTTCACTCAAAACATTGTTTTTCATCTCATTATCGCTTTAACTACATAACCTTCAGAACAAAGCATTGTCAGTAATGTATTTATGATGGATGATGCACTAGGGGATTTCACATGTGTTGATGTCTCTGTGTTCTTCTCGTGAAAGATGTATGCTCATGACTAATAGCTGTTAGTTATATCACTGCAAAGAGATTTTGGTATTTGTAATTGCCCTTTGTGATGAATAAGAGCAGGAATCATGTCTGTAGTGCATGACTATGTGCTTATCACCCGAGATGTTCTTCAGTCCTAAGACACTCAACATTTGTGATGCTATAAGCTATAACACGCTGACTATGACCAGTAGAGTTTAAAAAACAATGGCAGTGGTTTGAAAATAGTTGCAAAGAGTCCAGGTTAATCAAGTCTCAAAGATTGAGACACCTCAAGTTATTCAATAGGTTTTTCTTTCAGTCTTAATGTGAATCAGTAGAATGGAAACCATCTTGACACTCTGGAGACTGCCATTGTTGGTATTGTCCATCTACTGAGCATGTGCAGAAGAACTAGGCAATACAGCCGTGGTGCACATGCGCAGAGTTTCCGAAAAGTCCATTTTCCCTGTTTACATGGAAATGGAGTAGAAGCGTTTTTGAAAAATTTATTTTTCCCCATTTCAACGGAGATGGAGTCTGAGAAATTTCATCAAGTTGCATTTTCAGCGACACCGAGCACCGTTGTCTTGCTCCTGTCGGACACCCAAAACACAACGAAAGTTGTCGTAAAGAGGGTCTACATCACTCGTCTTTTACTTTTCCATTGTCTTAAAATATTTACAATGCTGTTTGCAGATCTGATGAAACAACTAGTGACTTCACTGTGATTAATAAAGGTTAACTAATAACAAATTATACCTCTCAATCCTATATGCATTTTGTTTTTGATGATTTCTTCAGTCCTATTGTAATCTTTCATACATATTTCTTTAGTTTCTTGCGAAAAGTTAAAATTGAGATAAAAATCGTATTTTCATATTTGCTTTTACTCAGATTCAGAAGGTGGGCATGGAGAGTTAAAGTTGCGCTGCGAAAATATTTTGTTTTTGTTAGTTCATTAAGCCATCTCCATTTTCCATTATTAATATTCGTAAAGAAATGTCCCCTTAGTTACATTGTTCTCCTCAGCGCAGTTAGTGAGCAATTCAAAAAGAAACTCTATTCCGGTATTGCCTTTCACCATAGTGTTACATTCCTTTAAGGTTTTTAACAGTGGAAAACATACAGAATAGTCCTCAAAGTGGAATCAAAAGAATAAGTTAAGTACTACACTTTCAGTTTAGAATACATTCAGTTCATTTCCATTCATTTTCTCGTCCTCAAGCCTTTTTTACTTTGACTGTTCCAACAGAAGGTGAACTGACATTCACAAGTGGTCAAGTTAATTATAAAACATTCTCTTCAACATTTTAAGTGAATGTCGTATCTTCGTTTTCTACGACTATAGAGTGAAAATGGTGACTTATTATTTATTGTCTGTTGCGCTGTATCTGGAATCCTTCACCATTAACCCATGTGACCCAGTGGCCTAATGGATAAGGCATCAGCCTCCGGAGCTGGGGATTGTGGGTTCAAGTCCCACCTGGGTTGAAAGCTTACTCTTGTTCCTGTCTGTTTAAAGATATGTTTGCATGGTACCAAGAACATACTGATATTAATCTAGATGTGAATGTTTACTGACTGGTATTTACCCACTGTGTCACTTTGGCCCAGAGATGAGCAAACTCTGTATCTACTGTGCATTGACAGCAGTTTCACAGAGAGCTGATACCACTTTTATTGTGACCAAAGACTGCCTGAGATAATCTTCTGACAGTGTCAGAAAGTGGACTCCCACTTCTCTCCACAGTGTGACTGCTGCTACAATCTGAAAGAGAAACAGTAGAAATGCAGCAGAAATGACGCCACATTCAACATGATACCAGAGCAACACAGATCCCAGTGAAGGTCTCATGCTTGTGTTTTCTTTTTTATATAAACAGGCTTCCTTAAAGCCTGTTTAATCTCCATGGGTCCCAATAGCCATCCGCAATGTATTTTATCACAAAAATGCACTTAAATGAATTTGAAAAAAAGCTAACTTTACAATCTTTTTCATTCATTTCCCACTGCCTGACAGAAAATGTTCCACATGACACTAAAAGATCAGCTAATGCAGTTTCATAAAATGTCCCCATTATGTTTTTATGTAGAACCTTTTACAACTTCATATTCTCCAATCACCATCTGTTACCAGTTTTAAAAATCTGTATTTTTCAAGTGATATTTTTTTGCATATTTTTTTTTTATAAGTCAAGTGCTTTAGTCTAATTTTAAATTGTCTAAATTATTACATACAAATAAAGAAAAAAAAAATCTATATATATGTATATATAAAACACTTTGTAAATAAATCTATGTTAGGACAGATACAAAAAAGGCATGTTGGACAGAGCGATCAAAAATCTCACCAACACACCTGGAAAGAGAGAAAGAAAATGAGTCAACGTGCCAGGTTGCACGCATCTTGCACCCGCGCACTGCCAATATGTTTACTCCTCACTGGCTTTCAGAGTGAATGGTGAAAGTTGTTTTAATACACTAGACAACACAAAATGAATGCATTATTCTATGAGAGAAGATGTGGGTGGAGTTGGACTGTGCGGATTCATCTGCTCCACTCTTTAACGCTGCAGATAGTTCAGTTTGTTTGTTGTGATGTCAGTAGAAAGTGTTGCTTTGGTGAGATTCTGCTCCGGTTTAACAGGTTCTGAACTGTTTTGAACTATGTGTGTGTGTGTGTGTGTGTGTGTGTGTGTGTGTGTGTGTGTGTGTGTGTGTGTGTGTGTGTGTGTGTGTGTGTGTGTGTGTGTGTGTGTGTGTGTGTGTGTGTGTGTGTGTGTGTGTGTGTGTGTGTGGCATGAGCGGGAAGGAGAGGCTTTTTCACGGTGGAGAAGTTGGATGTGTTTGGGGGTTGATTGAGGGTCAGAACAGAGTTGGCATGTCCAGTTATCAAAGGACCAGGAGATGAAACGAGAGAACGATGACACATGATTTGGCCTTGACGCTCTGCTTCAGCTGGCTGCTCACCGTCTCATATTAGACACACATGTTCTCTCACTAATCCCGCTCCAGCTGTGGCTGTGTGGAAAAACCTCATTGTAATCCCTTTCTCTTGTCACACGTTTCTTTTTTCATTTCATTATTGCCCTCCAGGCTTCTGTACTTATTTGCACATGCAAATACTTTTACACAAATGCACAATCAAACCAACACTGTTGGCACTTCCTTTCAGCAACGGTAAGAACAAACTAGGCGTCAAAGATTTGACTGTCAACTCAGCCATCCATCTGTAACCAGCAAAGGTCAGTACGAGTCCACAGTGTCAAGTAGAGCTGGGATTCATTCGGATGGTATCAAGATTTCTTATCTTTCTAATCTAGTCAGATTAATTCCAGTCAAAGCAGGCCTGATGTGTCTGTGTCAGCAAGAATTGTTCGAGAAAATGTCATATGTAGCCTTTAAAACCCTGTGCACTTGTCATTCTTAGATGAACCATCCCCAGGCTTCTGGTGTTGATTTATTCCGATAAAGTTAAAAATATTCCCAGTTCACAAGGTAGATTCAGAGAAAGAGATGAATTGTAATTAAACAATAGTTTGTATCAGGCAGTTGCTGCACATAACAAGCTCACTAAAAATCATTGGCTGGCTTTTCCCAATTGATAATCCAGTCACGATCCCGGTGAGTCATGCTGCTGCTAATGTTCATATTCTCTCTTGGTAGGATCAGGGGCAATTATCTTCAGGTCTACTTCTGATTGTCACTCACATCAGGTCTCATTGTCTTTGAAGTGAATACACAAATGGGTGACAGTGTTTTTTTTCTTTTTTCTTCAAAGTGTCCACTTACCGGGAGATGTCAATGCAAATCAGTATGTCATTGTGTTTAGGTAATAGAAACTATTAAGACCAGTGTTTTGCATATTATCCTTTCTCCAGGTAGGAGGCATCATCAGAGCAATAGAAAAATAATAATAGAATCAGATTAATTGGACTTGGAAGACATGCCAGTCTAGTCAAGCGAATAAGTGATGAAGCCAAATGGGTAATTGGTGAAACGTCTTTCAAGACATATGACCCGGTCCTGTTGATCTGATCCAATTGCTGCAAGAATAAGGCCCCGCTTACACAACAACACTTCAAGTGAAAACACACCATTTTGGCGCTGTTGTTTGTTTTTACAATGAAACCACACACACATGCACACACAGAACAATATGCTATTAACAAGACCAATGGCAGGTCTATGGACATTTGTTTGGACTAATGACGAAGTTGGATTGTTATTCCGGGTGACTCTCAACCATAAAACTACCAACTTGGAGAATATGGATTAGGAGCCCCTGGTGTGCCTGCGTCGTCGCAACTTTTCAGAAAAGTTGCGTTTTCCTACATTTCCACGGAAACATAATAAGAGCATTTTTGAAAAGTTGCATTTTCTTTTGTTTTCACGGAAACCGAGTCGAAAAGTTGCTTTTTCTGTTTCCATGGTCAAAAAATTTCAAACAGTAGCATTCAACTTCGTTTCCACGGAAACCAAGACCGAAATGTTTTCGAAAAGTTGCATTTTCCTCCGTTTCCACGGAGACGGGAGTCGAAGCGTTTTCAAAAAGTCGCATTTTCAGTCTCTCCGATCATGTAAACAGACTCCCAAAACACAACAAAACTTTTCTGTTTTCGAGTAATCGAGGCCTACGACCAATGATTTGCGAATAACACGTTCACCACATTTCTACGACATTCACCGGGAGGAGGTTCCAGGGAATCAACGCCTGGGAGGAATAAAGCTGCACTGGTTGGACATTTGGTAAGAAACTTCTGGCTGGGTTCTCCCTTTAACATGTCACCATCTGTATCCACAGTATGTCAGGTCCATTCCAGGTCAAGTCCAAAACTTTGATCCCCCCCGATGGCGCTTGACTGACTTCAAGTAAAGCTGAGGGACTAAAGCTTGTTTGGCTTGTCTTGAACGTCCCTTAATGGACCAAATCCATCTTCTTTCATGGATCCATAAGTTCTGAGTGTTCAGTCTGCATTAAAGTCATTCTTCCTTGATTAGTTTTCTTGTTGCTTGCATGAAATCATATGTTGATATGCCCATTCTGTGACAGACAGACAAGAGCCTTTTCAGTCACCACTTGGCTGTCTGCCTCTTTCACAGAACGTGGTTGATTTTTTTTTTTTTTAAGTGGTTCCAGGTTGCGTTTATCAGCAAAAAAATCAATTTCCCTTTTAGACGGTCACTTTTTTTTCTGGTCTCAATCTACTTGAGCATCCATGCATGGTTATATTTAGGAGCACCGCTCCATTATAATATAGGTTGATTATGCTTTTGATGAAGTATTACTCCAGTCACACACTCAGCCGTAAGGAGAATCAGCTATGTGATTAAGATAATGTAGCTTAAATCAGGAGAAATTAAACAGGCATTCAGTGATGCAGAGTCAAATCAATACACGTATTTCCTAAATGCGGCGTACCAGGGAAAGTCAGTCAAAAAAGAGCTGCCTTGTACTTAAAAAATGGGGTACTTCTTTCACTGAGCACAGTTTAGAGACAATATTACTCCATGCTGTGGGTGATATCATGATATCATATCATGATATGATATCATGATATGATAACATGGTTTTGACACACTTTAGACTTTGCATGAATAGTGGGCAAGAATCAAAAGAGAGGTAATTCAAAATGTCACTTTTTGAAAATGCTCCGACTTCGTCTCCCTCCATGGTAACTGGGGAAAATGTAACTTTTTAGAACAAAACAATCGACAATGAGAGAGTGCCATGAGCCCCGTGACTTGGTAGTTCTATAGTAACAGCAATATAAGGTTCTCGTCTGTCCACACGAATGTCCGTGTACTTGCCAGTGTTAATGTTTATAGTGTTTCGTTACTTAATAAAATCATCGGACATAATAAAATCGTCATATATTTCTTTGTCTGTCTGTATGTCTGTTAGCAAGATTACGTCAAAACTACTGCGCGGATTTTGATATTATCACAGATAGATATTTTGCCATGGAAAATTCCATAAGGTTTATGAGGTGATCTGAAATTTTATTTATTTTTTATTCTGAGTCCAGGTCAACCTTGGCTGCCAAAAATCTGTGATTGCTCTTGTTCTATGTGTGCACATGTGTGTGGTTTCATTACAAAAACAGCACCCGCTAGTGGCCTGGCATGCCAGCTCCATTGTTTTTCAGCATTTCTGCTGTTTACGATTTCAAAACATTGCTGAGTAAAGTGAAACTTTTCAGGAACAAAAACATAAAGTCTTTGCATTTTCACTTTCAACGTCAAGTAATCAGAGTCTTATTCAAACCACGTGACAGTGTTCAGTAGGTTTGAGAAGCTCATGGAGGCTCTGGTACCTTTCAGGATGGTCATGTTGATGACGGTTCGGACTTCGGGCAATTGATATTGAGCCGCGGCCGGTGCAGACTCCTGGTGGTCGCAGCACCGTCTGCATAGTCTGGACGGCGGTCTGGAGGGCGACGGGACGCAGCAGACAAAGGGGAGGAGCAAGAGCAGCCTCAAACACACCGACCACATGGCAACCTGAGGGTACAATGACAAGACGAGGTTAGAGGGGAAAGCTGTTGAATCTACCACCTCGTATAAAGCATAACTCTGGTGCTTCTTTCTATATTGATAAACACGAAACCAAAACCAGTATTTTTGGGTGGTGCAGTTTTTGTCATTCCTGTGGATAAATGGAAAAGTAGTAACATATTTATTTGATAGTAATAATATCTTTCAAAAGCTGAAAACACAGACTAGGTAATCTACACCTTATGTGTTTTACAGTCGAGATGCAACTCTCTCTTGCATTAGTCATGGTCGTGTCCCAGAATGCCGTGAAGCCAAGAAGCTTTCGTTTGAACCGACATTACGGAAGCACTGGAGATCACCCAAACGCTTCCTACGTCTTTTACACCCGTTGAAAGGTTTACTGGTAAAGGTAGACCATCACTGTTGTAACTGAACAAAGCAGACATTTGAGCATTAAAAAGCTCTAGGATTTTATTTAATTTTTTAAAGAACCTTCAACAATATCATCAGACTGTGCTTTGAAAGCCACAGATGGCGAATTTGTCATACTGGATCCAGAACGTTTGGATTGAGAAATCTAAGCCAGCGGGGAAACGCTGGACTAAACTCAAGGAAGGAGAGAGTTCTGCGGTCACAAGTACATCTGGCCTCAAGTGGAGGGGGAAACACCAGCAGTGATGCAACAGCGTTTATTTAATACCCTTTCATGAACATTTCAAGGGAAACTATGCACTGCTAAACCACTGACCCTTGGTGTACTGTCGGTAAAACACACATACATATAAAAAGCAGCCACTTTATTCAGAACACTTGAATCTAACAATGTCGTGTTGAGGCTGGGGTGTTCCGAATATTCTGCCCCTCTCATGTATGTTGAGGACGTGTTCAAAATATTAGGGAACCCCGTAATTATACAGCTGATTAGAATCGCAACAGACAGCCTTGAAAATAGTCCATCAAGTTTGTTAAGACTTCTTTGTTTCATAATAGATCCCATTCATTAGCCATTGTTTCCTTCTCTCACAATCAATGAAAACAACTCCAACAAAGACTACACAACTTACAGAATGGAAGCGGAAAATGAGAGGCCATGCTTCAGTCAGTATAACTCCAAACATATGGCAGCCAGTTTATACATCGAGTACCTTATGGTGAAGTGATTGCATATATTTCAAAGATAATGGATAATCCAGAAGGGCTGGAAGTGTTCCTCTGACACAATGAAACCCACAAGGCCATAGTGTTGCCCAAAACTCATAAAGTACCCTCGAGTACTGTTACGTTTGAAGTTGTATTCTGTTGTCTGCTATCACGGAAACGCTTCTTGTACGCACACGTACCAAAAATAAAATAGAAATATTGATAAATCTCATGTAAAATGTGTGTTTTAGCCCTGAATCTTGACTGCATGTCATGGTCTTAGATTGGTTTACAGAACATGTTCCTCACTTGTCCCCACGAATTCCTCATGTGTTAATAATAAAAGCTGTGGCTGTATAAATGGCTCATACAAACGTGTTAAGAACTTCAGTTTCTAAAATGCAGGATGAAAACTGCAGATCAAAATATATATATATCTGTTCGATGTGAGTTCAAGCTAAGAAATAGTGTCTTTGTGTCAATCTATTATTATAAATTTAAAAAATCCATACTTCACTTGTTTATTTAATCACATTGTTATTATTCAAATCCAAACTGGGATTTTTGTATTCATTTAGACCTTGATGAAGGGAAAATGCCAAACCATTTACACAACAATGGCACACAGTCACTGAAAATTGAACTTTTTGAAAACGCTTGTTTACTGTGTACAGAGGGAAAATGGAACTTTTCTAAAACGCCGGTACTTATATGTAGTCCGGTCGTAGTACATGGTCATGTGCATGCACGACAAGGATTCATTAATAACATTTGAATGAATCCAGGTGCTATTTGAGCTCTTCACTCTTTTGAATTAAATCGCACTTCTCCAATACAGTGTGCATTTACTTCAGCTTCAGTGTGTTTACGGTGTAGTGTTCCCTGGGCGGCTGTATTACATAAACACAGTCTTCATATGAAAACTGCATATTTTCAGTGTTTATGCAGTTTCTATGCGTATGGTGATCATTTTTGTACGCTGCTATTTAAACATGACACTTTAGTTGTGGGGCAAATCTGTGCTGGGAGTTTCATCCTAAATATGAAGCTGAATAGAAGATAGACAGATGGATTTAGAGGGAGAGTGTCCACTTTTCGTGGACGTCTCGTCTCTCCTATATGAAATGATGGATAGGTCGTTGTGGGTTCTTCTTTAGGCCGCACTGAGAAAACGTCCAACAACAGACCTGAGATGGTTCCGTGCAACAAATTCCTCAAAAACAACAGCAAATTGCTTCTTATTTACAAATCGTGTACAGAGAGCTGATCTTTATCGACCATGTTTTGTCCCATTTCCACTTTTAACTGATTGAATTCAATGTAGTAAAAATCAAGACGAAAGGTTAGAGGAAAATTAATGAATCAAACGGGAACAACACAACTGAGAGAAATAACAGAGAATCCCGCGGGGGTTTTCACAGTCGTGGCCGAGTGGTAACAGGATTTGATATGATGGATGAAGCATGACTGAGAAAATAAAACGACTGGAGCAGAGCCTGGGCGGTTTTTTTTGACTGCTGATAGTAAAGTCAAACCACAGCGGTTATCAGTGGAGTCTGACTCACTGATACAGGATGGTGAACAGTGTTTGAAAAATGAGTTGCGAGTTATGGAATTAATTTCTATCTTTTTGTCATTTTGATCAAACTCCTGCTGCAAATCAGGAATAAGACTTTGGCTCGAGCTCATTCTAATAACTCTGAGACCATGTCCTCGCAGACAGAACAGGAGGGTTTGTACATCTTGATGTTTTATGACACTGCGGTGAGCCCACGGCTGCTTAGTTCTCCAAGTGAAATGATCAAATCCAGACAATCATTCAGTTTTTCCACATGGGCTCAGTGTAGCAGTGTCAGCAGAGCTCGTCACAGCAAGCTACTGTATCTTTGTACTGTTTTTAGGGTAGTTCACATTTACGGGAAGATCTGAATCACTTGAAGGCAACTGTGTTTTAAATCATCCACAGACTCCCTTGTTTGAGTAACCAGTGTGATGCAATGTACTGTACTAGTGATTAGCTAGGTTGAATATATATGTTTTTAAAGTACTACTGTATTTTGATTAGAGCTGCATGAGGTGAATGAGCCGCAGGCAATATCATTGAGTATTCTGATTTCAGTATAAAAAACACTCAAGTAGATGTTAATGTCTTTGTGACTTCAGAATTGTTCTTTCAACCAACAGTGGTCTGATCAGACGGTCAAACTTTACATTTTTGTGGATTGGGTACCTGTTTACACGACAACCTCTCAGGTGAGAATGTGTCGTTTTTGTGTTTTCATTGCAGAAAGGTTCTGAAAACGGTGTCCATTTTACTATAAACATCAACAATGGCAAATACATGGCCATTCGTATGGACAGACAACAAACGTGGATTACGGGTGAGTCTCAACTATAAAGCTACTGAGTCCCAGGAGAAAATCGATTGTACACGCGCCAGAAAAGCTGCGTTGACCTCTGATTCCACAGAGACAGAGTCGTAACATTTCCAAAAAGATTCACATAGGAGTGTTTTCAAAATGTTGCACTTTCAGTGGCTCCGAGCACCATTGTGTAAACGGACACCCAAAAAGCCATGAAAGATTTGTATTTTTACTGGAAAACTGTGCGATGTAAAGGGGCCCTCGGCCCACACTTTCATTTCATATTATATTTCATATCATTTTCAATTTGAATGCACAGCGTATAGAAACATAATGAATTGTATTTCACTTAGTCTTTTGTAACTTGTATATTGAACATGTTGATATTGCAATGAATTTAAAATATATTGCCTGAGTTACTTTCGGTAAGAAGTAACTTCCACTACTTTCAATTACCTAGTAAGTGAAGGGAAGATGCTCCATAATCTGGATTGTAGCTGAAGTTACATCTGTTAATGGGATGAAGATGATCTATAAACTACAAGTTCATGAACTAATGACAATGGGAAGAAGCAGCAGTAAACAAAAATGGTTGAAATTAAAAACCAACTTGTAAACAGGTTTAATAAAGTGAAGTTAATGGTTCATTCAAGCAACTAATGCAGCCTACTGCGAATTAATGTTACCGACAGTCAGATATCCACCATATTTTCTATTTTCCACAGTGTAAAGGAGCCTGTTTGTGCCTGTTGTCCTCTGCAGAGCTCACAGCCTGCTCCGCTGTGCAGACAGGCTGTGATTTTACTATTAGGTAAACTGGTGGAAAAAGAAAGCTGACCTCAATGATCATTGTTAAACAATTAACATAAACCCATGCTGGGAAGAGTTGCAGACACTGAGTGCATTGTCAGTGAACAAATACGACGCACTGTGGCACAGTTTTAAGATTTAATACTGTATATAGTCATGGTCTATATTTTATTTTCAAACCAGCAACTGTGCAGGAAAAGCCATGTCCAAGAAATGACTGCAGACCCCTTCTCCAATTTCAATTTGGTTTTAAAACACCATTTCTTTGCAGCACACACACACACACACAACACACACACACACACACACACACACACACACACACACACACACACACACACACACACACACACACACACACACACACACACACACACACACACACACACACACACACACACACACACACACACACACACACACACATCAGAACAAGGGAATTAGGAATATAACCAATAGGCTCCTAACCAGCACTGCTCTATAGTCTATAATATCTCATTATGGTTTCCTGTGAAGTGCAAATCAAATTTTTACAACTTGAGAGAAGGAAACGCAAACACTCCAACAAGGCCTGGATCTATTGTACCAAAACATCCTGTGTGATCAACTTAGTGCCCTCTGATGGACAAACAACTCCTCACATGTAAATAAAAATAAGGGAAAAAAAGAGAAAGGTAAAAACAAAACAAAAAAAAAATAGAGAAAAAGATAATAAAAAAATTCGAAAAAAAACACAAAAATTAAGAAAAAAGAAGAAAAACTCAGAAAAGAAGGAAAAAAATGAAAGATCAACAGGAAAAATCCTAAAATGAGAAAAAAACAAAAAGGAGAATTAAAAAAAGAAAAAAGTAAAAAGAAAACATGACAAAAAAATACATATAATATATATATGATATTTTACGAAGGAGTCGAGTCGGCTTTCTTTATTGCCTCCAGCCACATGACAGTTCACCTGTCAAACTCAAGGTGCACACCACAATATATAACTATAATATTATATATTAAATATAGACTATTATTGACTCCATACTGTAATGTTATCTGATACTGTGATAAGAAAATCTTATTTGTCACCGACAAAGTTCAGAACCTGTTATTCATCTATGTTCTCAATTAAAAGATTCAGCTTTTGAGATATCATTTTGGAAAAACCAAAATGTTATTTTGCTTTGGGATTTCCAAATAAAAGTGGTCTCTCTCTCTCTCTCTCTCTCGCTCTCTCGCTCTCTCTCTCTCTCTCTCTCTCTCTCTCTCTCTCTCTCTCTCTCTCTCTCTCTCTCTTGGTTTTATGAACGGGCTACAGACTGTTTTTTTTTGTCTTTTTTTGTGATAATATCGGCAGCTCCCAAAGCCGGCAGAACAATTTGTTCACTTTGTTGTCATTTTTTCCAGATTTTTGTGCATTAAGGTATCCAGCCAGTTGCCACCAGGTTGGATTTAGTCCTGAAATAATGAAGTGAAATCTGATCTGTTGTCGACACAATCTAGGGCAGTAGCTCTCCTTCAGATTGGGCAAACATATTGATTTGCACACCATCAATGCACATCGTATGGGTCGGTCAGTCTTCTGCAACATGTAAATTGCATTTATTGATATGGCGATGATGATAAATGTGCTATATATTGTTTATAAAATTATTATTACTTTGTGATTTTCCACTGAGTATGCAGGAATTTCAACTTGGCATGAATAACACATAAATCTTATGTAAACACTGCAATGTGCTGACATGGCACTGCTGCCTTTATATGGTTGATATTTGATCAGTAAATCGGATTTAGGGGTATGATTGCTTTAGACAAGTCCAGACACCAGACCGAGGAAGCAAGTAGGCATGCAACCACAATGCTAAAATGCACATTAAGGGCCTATTAGGGCCAAACATTTAGTGTGTTATAGGTATCCGTTTACACAACAACGGTGCCCGGAATTCTTTGGAAACAGCTCCCAAGGAGGAACTCTCTGAAAATGCTTGGGGCCCATCTACGTGTCAACAGGGAAACACTGCTACCGTGCATGCGCGCCATGGCCGTGGTAAATAATTCTTCTGCACATGCCAAGGAGTTTGGACAATAACAACAATGGCGGCTTCCAGAGTGTCATTGACTCCCAGTTGACGTTCTAGGTTTATAGTCCATATGGGTAGTTTTACAGTTCAACGTCACCCATTATAGCAGTCCAACTTGCTCGTCTGTCCTTACAGAAGTCCTTGGACTCGCCAATGTTAATGATGAAAACAATACATTTCTTTTGTATAGCACTTTTCAGAATATTCAAATTCAGCAAACATTCAAACAGAGGAACGTCATGAAACAAGTCATAAGAAACATCATAGAAACAGATAATGTTAAAGTTTAGTGTCTTATTCTCTGTGCACGAGTGTGATTTCGTTACAAAAACAAACAACAACACCCACTAGTGACCCAACATGAAAACTACATCGTTTCTCGTGATTGCCCGGTAAAAGGACATCGTTTTCAAAATGTTACCACGCAATTGCGAAACTTTTCCGAAACAAAAATGCAAAAACGTTTTCACTTGAAATGTTGCTGTGTAAACTGGTCCTTATATTTGTTAAGAGTAATTTTATCAGTGAGTAAATCTGTAATAACATACTCATCATACACTTTTATCACAAGATGATCAACACTTACTCAGCCACCACACGCGTGCTTTAGTCATAATGAATTCATTTGTGGAGCCACGTCTACAACAGCAGGGCATCAACCGCAGGGCGCGCGCAAGCGTGCACAGTTCCACAACACAACGCCGGGTCATGCGCATGCACGTAGGAGTATCTCTAACTTATTTCCCCTAAAGTAAAAAAAAAAAAAAAATCACTGCTGAGTTGGCAACTTGTGAATAACTTTCTTCTTCTCCTGCACGTCTCTGCAGGCACGCCGACGCGCCGCCGGGTGTTCAGAGCTCCCGCTCCTGCAGAGCGCATTCTCGTCTCTTTTACACTCTTTGCATCACTCTGTGCGTGAGTTTCACGCAAAGTCACATCGGTATATGCTGCAGTGGAGTGACTGTCAGCTGGTGTCTCGTGTCGTTTCTTACCTGCAGGAGTTTCAGCACAGCCGATGAAGAGAAGACAAACCGCTGCTGTGAGACAGAAAGGAGGAACTACAGAGGAGAAACCTCTCTCTCTCTCTCTCTCTCTCTCTCTCTCTCTCTCTCTCTCTCTCTCTCTCACTCTCTCTCTCTCTCCCTCCCTCTGAGTCCCTCACAGGACGAATTTCCACACCTTTGCCCCATCCTTTCTCCTGAGATCATCTCCCCACACACCCATCCATCACCCTTCAGAGTTCTCTCCGCTGCATCCTAAACTTACAACAGAGGACTAAATAATATTTACCCAACAGAAATAGGTCACACTGCTTCCTCTCCCTGTCTGACACTCTGTCTTCCCAAGCTTTCCTGTGTACTTGGCCAAATGCAGAGCAACCAACTAGTCTTTTAAAGTTCTAGTTCTTCATTCATGCTGGGGAAACTCTGTTTCATAGCCGGCCGACTTTAACAAGTTAAGCTCTTTGTGCAGTATTTTCATTGGAGACAAATTGCTTATTACCCATAACAGTCACTCAGTATGTCAAGACTTCCTAACACAACAGTGTCAAGCTCATTTTAGTTCACAGGGTTCACATACAGCTCGATTTTATCTTGAGTGGGCCAGACTGGTAAAATAGTGCCATAATAATCGTTCAATTTTAACTTTAAAGCTTTTCTTTTCTTTGTCTGAGTGTATGTCATGAAAACATCTATATTTAAACAAAACCAAACAAGTCGTTTGGAAATTACTATCTTGATGAAAACCTGGTAGAAACTACAATGAAATGTCAAAATTTCTTTTTAAATTTTTTTATCAATTATGCATATTTCTACATGCCCTGTCCTAATAGGTTTCACATTATAAGATTATTACTCTCAATGGCTGTTGGGGTTAATTGTCAATCAAAAACACAACTCTATAAACACCCTGTAAGTTTTTATACAGTATCTGCTACTGACACAACTATTGTTGTTTTTGAGGAGACATCTTGATAATTAGGGGAAAAAAATCATTCAGGGAAAAGGTATTTCTACCAGATTTTGATCTGCCGCCTCGCCTGCCCAGGAGCTTCAGGCGTGGTGACAACCACAAGATTAGAAGTTCCCTTTTTATTTTGGGTGTAATTTTTGTCCTCTCAAAAACATAAATCCAATACTAATTCAGGTTTTCTCAATTAAACCCTTTAATAGAGCTCAGGGTCCAATTTGGCTTCACTCTTGAATTCAATCAGATTATGTTATTAATCTTCATCTAGCTGTATTATTTGATGTAAATTAATTGACTGAGCCCTCAGCACTGTGTCCAATGACTGTTTCACTCATTAAAATCAGTTCAAGTCCTAACAGTTAGAGGAAAACTCTCTATAACAGTCAAGCATGAGGCCCATGAGCCAAAACCTGCCTGCATGAGATTAAAAAAAAAAAAAAAAAAAAATCTATATTTTTCTGAAATTAACAAAGAGCCTGACATCGTTGCGAGCAAAAAAAATCGTAAAGAAGCGAATCCTTCTTCCACCAGTAACACAAAACAGTGCAATGTTGCTTATTTTTCAGTAGTTTGAGAGAATTGGTAAGAATTATGATGTTTTTACAGTTCCATCAATCTGTTTTTGGAGCTGACAGTGTAAATGAATAGAATAAATTTGGAGGATTCCAAGTTCAATTATCCACATTGTTGTGCTCAGTGCGACATGGTAACCAGTTTAACTGTTTTCTCTATTTTCAATTGAGAATGTCAGTAACTTGTACATAAAAAAAGGTTATACCAACAGGACTGGAGTTGTGCTCATCTTTGTAAAAAAAAAAAAAAAATGCATTGACTTGTTTTCAAGTAAAATAATTCATACAGCTGTGAAAAAACACAGTAATCATAATTCAAGCTGAGAGGATAAACAGCAGGAACAAATGAAATTCATGTTTAAAAATAAAAACACTTCGCAGTGATTTACTGCTCGGTAAGATTAACTGTGGGGGTGATCCAGACTTTAAAGGCAGACTACAGTGATCACAGTGAGACTAAAGCAGAATCCTTCCTTTCTGGTGGGATTGAAATTGAGCCAGCTCGTCCTGTGTTCTCCCATTGGTTGGGATCCGCTTGGAGGAATGGCTGTGATGGTGAAAGCAGCTAATTATAAAGCAAACACAGGCTGCGCTGCCTCATAAAGATCATTTCTTACAAAGCTGCGCGCCATCAAATCGCCGCCTCTGTGAATTCCTGCAGCATGCTTCAAAACAGGATTGGAGGCTTTTGAAGCTGCGAGTTCATCCACTCAGTCAGGGATAAGGTCGGACCCAAGTCCCGCCACTGTCTCTCTATTCCAGTGAATTTAATTGAATTTACCCCTAAATTCTCTCTTTGATTTTTGGTCAACCAGACACAATGAAACGAAGGCAAACCCTCGCACCTTATACTGTGTCACCATCCTGTATTTCTGTGATGGCAAATTGTACCAAAAAAGCCTGAACGACAAAGGAAGGTTATATATTTTGGCCAGAATGAAAGAAAACACCCCTAAAACTACACTTGTATCTGGGTCCTTATTGTTTTAAAAAGCAGAACCAAAAGACTCAACAACTTCTTTAATCCTGAACAAGACAATCTTGAGCTACTTGCTTGTTGTTTCTGTTTGTTTAACATCCATTTGTTTTTGTTGCAGGCTTCCAAATAAGTTGCACTTTGGAGATAATGAATATCCTTGACACTTCAGTGAAGTGCACTTGAACAGAAGTAGATTCATACTAGTCATCAACTTTGCCTTGATCAATCTGACACCTGTTATCTCAGGAGATAATTCTGTATCTGGCACTTCAACCTCTGACCGGATGCTGCTTTGATTTAAAAATCTCTTTTACTCTGATTCAAGCTGGCATGTCTTCATTGTGCTGCAAGAGGAAGATATCTGAGGCCCGGGTAGTTAAACGTTTCATGTCCAGTCAACATTTTGAAAAAAGGTTACATGTGAAAATGCAAGAAAACAATTATAATACTGGAGTTTGCACCTCAGGCCACTGGTTGGTGTGTTTATGTGATGCATTCTGTAAACCCGCCAATAACTGCAGAGAACAGTACGGTGTAAATATTAAAGCCCTTTGACATGGTCCTTCTTCACTGCATTGGGCCACTCAGGATTTTATGCTGAATGTAAAACAAAAAGGGTCACCATTCCAGATGATGTAATGTTGTAGATAATGATGTGTAGTTATATGTACACTTTATTCAATAAGTGGAGTCAAATTAAAAATATCCAAATCCTCCACTGTTATGGTTGTTTAGCGACTTCCGCGTAGGCAGAAAAACTATCGACAGCAACTACTGACACAGTACTGCAGACTCAGAGACTGAGACGGTTATGTTTTAAAAACTTGGTGCTCTGGGAGCTGTTTTCAGAAAGTACCATCTCCGTTGATTCCCAAAGCTGTTGACCAGCCAAAAAAGCAATGAAGGCCTGTTATTTTCACTTCAAAATGCTGTTCTGTAAACAGAGCCCGTAGGATAATAACAACGCGGCTTTATATGTGTTTATCACAACCTGAGTTTGGCCGATGCATGGTTTCAAATTCTGCTGGCTGTAAATGTTGAGACGCCCCAACAATGAAGTGAAATACCTGCTGTTGCCGTGGCAGGATGGTGGCAGTCGGTAAATAACTAAGGTCAGGGGAACTGATTAAAGCCACCGTTAGGTTGAGGCTCGTGTTAAATGAAAGGTCATTAAGTGATGGGTGGTGACAAGAGGCGGGCGTGCAGAGCAGAGCGCAAGTAAGTCTTCATCTGCCCGCCGGCTGGGTGCTGCTCACACTCGACACTGGCGTGGAGGAAAACCGGTGGATTATATGAGAAGTTCTCACACACTCACAGGTTTCCAGTATAGGAATGCACAAACAGAATGTAATATTGATTGGCATTTCTCTCAATGAGGGGTAGACCTTTTTGGAGACCTTAAAAACAAACACAAGCACAGACTCAGCCTGCAGCTAAATGTATTAGCACAATGCAAGTGACCCGTAGAAAAGGTGCTCTTCACTATGTAGAGCTGTGTTATCTAGAGCTTTGTGACAATGAAAGGACTTTTACCCCCGCTAAAGCATAGTATAATGTATAAAGTTAAGGAGAATTTGATTTAGGAGATTAAAGCTAATTGTTTGGATTTACTCCACATAGATAATGTTTCATCCTTTATCACTAATCAAAACATTTCTGTTCACAAAAAGTCACAAAAACTTTATTAATGATTCATTACAGACGTTAGTCCTTCAACGTATGAGTTCAGCAGCTCAGCCAAAGACAACAATGTCCTCAATGTGGTTTGCACCACAAGCTAAAATTTGCACCATCACTACTAATCTTTGTGCCAAATTGCTCAATTTGACCAAAAAAATAAACATTACCACTTTCATGCAGTTTGGCGACCGATCCTTCTACGCCTCCAGCGTTAGGGCAGTGAACTACTTCACGGCACATTGTGCACGTTGTCCACTTCCAGGAGTGAAAGGACCCTGTAGACTCTACACTGGAGGCTCCGCACTGTCCTGTGCATACTGTAGATGCAGTAGTATACAGAGTCATTTGGCTTTACATGTGATTGACCAGACTGACCACTATTGATCACTATTAACACAGTGGATATAATTTGCTCAGCAAGTGATTTTCATGAAGCGTTTTGCCCTCCATCAGAAGCTAACAGAGACCTATGGCCACAAGAGAATACTGGTCATATTTTGGAAAATGTGTGAAAGGGAACTGAGATGTTGCTAAAGACCGCGGCTCAAGTGGAACAGACTTTAACATTCAGGACGCAGATCTTGAGCACATAGCTCCGGCTCCCTTGCTTCAAGCCTTCGAGTGACGTGGCTGTTGAGGACCAGCCTACTTTGGGCCTGTCCGTTCAGACAAGATGTCACCAAAGGCTCAACGATCGCTGTGCCATCAGCATGCCTTGAAATGTCCACACCACTCCACACATGGTCTCTGGAAGAGTTGAAGCCTCAGACCAGGCATGAGGGTCCAGCAGTCAGCAGAAATGTTGAAAATGAAGTAGTTAAGCAGATTCTTGGCAGTTTTCAAAGCATTGCCATGTAAACACAAAACTTTTCTGAAAGAAAAATGCAAAAGTGATACTTTTTCACTTGAAACGTTGTCATGCCAACAAGACCTCGGGTGTTAAAGATGATAATGCAACTGAGCGGACATGTCCAAGCTGATAATAAGGTCGACAAAAAAGTAAGAGGTTCTTTATGAAAAGAAAGCATTAACCCCTCTGACAAAAGCACAAAATGCACAATGAAGTAAGTGTTTATTTTCACTGAGCCATTGAAATATTCATGACAGACAGTCTCTGCGGTAAACCCTTCAAGTTTTACTCAGGAAAAGGAAAAGCCCCGAACAAACGCCTCAAAAGTTCTGGATCCACTTGTTTACCAAACTTTGAACTGCAGATTATAGAGCAGTGCTGGTTAGGAGCCCATTGGTTATATTCCTAATTTCCTTGCTCTGATGTGTGTGTGTGTGTGTGTGTGTGTGTGTGTGTGTGTGTGTGTGTGTGTGTGTGTGTGTGTGTGTGTGTGTGTGTGTGTGTGTGTGTGTGTGTGTGTGTGTGTGTGTGTGTGTGTGTGTGTGTGTGTGTGTGTGTGTGTGTGTGTGTGTGTGTGTGTGTGTGTGATTAAAATCAGAAGATAGAAAAACATCAGGGGGAAATATGAGAGCGTGGTGATGAGCATGTTGCTTAAAAGCTCAGCTCAGTGCTGATTACTGAAGGTGGAGAGGCTGGCATCACCAGCTTGTCTCCCCTCAATTTAGCCAGAGGGGCTTCGAGTTAAACCAGCAATTTTCTACTCCTCAAAGCAGGTACATGATCCTAACAGAAGGAGCCTGTTTGGCTTTGAATACTCTTCCTTTCCAAGCAAATTTGTGTTGTCCATATGTTTTACTTTTGTTCTTACTTCTCGTAGTTCATCTGTCATTGACAAGCCTTTAGCTGTTATCTGTGCATATCCACCATGACTTGACTTTCTATAGCTTTGTGTCGTCTGATCTTGATTCTGTCAAGCTGATTAAGTTTTTAATGTCCTACACTTGTTGCTTTATGATGAAGTGCACATTATGGCTTCACATAACATCTTTTATTCACAAAAAGTCTGATTTGTGGATTGGAGTCTGCTTCATAAGAGAAGAAAAAGATGCTATTTTACAGATTCTGTTGTGTAGTGATGCATAATGAGCATTTGCTTGCTTTAACTGAGCCAGTAATGATATTACTCCTCAGAAATGAGCAAAGCCAAAGTATTTTATTTCCCTGCATCTCAAAAAGACCCTCATTTGAAAGATTACCAGTAAATAAGGAACTAATTAGCCTTGTAAAGTATCTGTATCTGTATCTTACATGTTTGAATTTGCAAGAAAGAAAAGTTATGTATTATTGTATTGTTATATTGACTCTGGTTTTGCTGACTAATGCAATTATAAAATACAATGCTTTTTATATAGTAATTTTTATCCTTTTTATTCATCTGATTTTAGCAGTAATATCAATTCCAACTGATAGAGATGACGAAAATATAGTGCATTTAGTATAACATCTCATTCTGTGGTTCAGTTTGGTTTTCTGTGTACAAACAGTATTAATTATACTTTTCCGGGTAGGTTTTGGTGAAACTTTGAGGAAACACATTGATTTAGGTAATAGAGTAATTCACCCTCTGGCCCATCCATCTATAAAGTCAAATTTTGTTTGCTTCTCAAAAGCTACTTTAGCTTCTGTTTTTATCTTTCTTCTGTTTGACCTCGATCTGCACAAATTCATAAAAAAAGTGATAGTTTGCAGACCAAGCCACATCAGGGTGTGGAGTGTATGGGTGCAACATGGTCGTATAATAGTTGGTAGGAGCTCCAGCTGTCTGTCTCTGCAGCGGCTTTCTCACATCTCTTAATCTGCATGGTCTGGAATAATGAGTCAGTTCAAGAGCTAACGCTGCTATAAAGAAAATTACTAAGGGGCAGCAAAGGCGTCAGTGTTATTTCAACACTGAATCTGTGAGTCGTTCTTTTGAATTAAAGAGAACGAGATTATAAACAAGGTCTAACCCATTCAAACTGTAGATGTCTGTTACAGGTAATAATGACAATTCATTATTAATTAAGCATTTCTTCTCCTCTTTGAGGCAATGATGAGCATCCTGAAAGTCAAGAATGTCTAGATGCACAATACATACTTTTTTGCAGGTGATCCTTAAAATCACTCTTCATTATTTTAATTTCTCATTTTTGTATTTTGAAAATCCTTTTGAGTAAAATGTTGAAAGTCTGCCATGGATGACGTGAGCATAGGAAACCACTTCAAGAAAGGGAAAATAAGGGAAAGATGCTAAACCTGTTCAGCATAAAATAGATTTATGAAACAAAGTTTCTACTTTTCCTTGTTCAAATCCATTTTTCTGTCACTTGATGGTGACAAAATCTAATTTCACTTCCCTTCAAATAACATGTTTTTCTGTTCAAAATCATAAATTACCAAACTGATGCACCATAATCTTGCCATAGGGATTCACCTGAGGTCACCTTCATGGAGCCCCCGCACCGGCTTTATCCCAACTCTCCACTTTTACGTTTCACACTTTATTTTAACACCGAGCCGCGACGGATCTGTCATCACTTTTTCTCATTTGTTTTCCCATTTCAATCATCTTCCAGTCACCTTCCTTCAGCCTACACTGCAAGAATTATATTCATTCCGAGGGATTCCTGCATCGTATATCACATCAGCACTCACTGTTAATGCGCCTTTCAGTGTGCCTGCTGGGAACTTTATGACTGTAAATAAGACCTTCGTCCGTGTAAAACGTTGGACTGTGACTCAACACAAAGTCGTCTGGGGTCAGTGATTGCATTGCAGACCTTTGACTTTTAGGATTTTGTATTATTATGATATATTCTTTATGATTTTATGATGATAGATGCACAGTTTAGCAAGATCTTCCCTCCTAGTGCGTGTTTCATTCACTTTCATTCAGTTTAGCTTCGTAAGTCGCACCACACTTGAATCAGTTTTGCAAAGATCAATAGAGTTCAAACATGTTTTTTTTATTTTTCCTGGCACATGTAAACAGGCGTATTAACAGTTGCACTGGATCAAAGCAATAAAAATCAATGGTTCTCCTCCTGAAAGCACTTAAAACACTCATGATTGTGGTTGTTTTTTTTCAGCAGCCAGTCAACTCAACCGTGTGATTTATTTCCATGTAAGGATGTTAAAATATGATACAGCTTTATGACAAAACTGCATCTTCACTCAGAGCTACTTGTTAAGTGATTGAACAAGTAGCGTCAAATTTATGTATATTTAGCAGTAAACGGAAGGAGACTGAATAATTATTTTGCAATTCATCGGAGATAGTTGGTGGCCATACTGACACAAAAGAGGATTTGCCACATTTGTGCTGCAAAATGAATGAATGAATCCTATTCAGAAAAAAATGTATGTATAAGAACATAAAGTACTTTCTGTTCTGAAACAGCCACAACGTTTGTGTTTCACATTGTTGTGACTCTTTCCTCCAGTACTGCACCACATTTTGACCAGAGTCTTTTGCCTCACCTCAGGTTAGTCTCTATTTCTCCAACTCAGACATTTTTATGCGCCTCCAGGCGGCTCTCCCTCTCTTAAGCTTCACATTTAAAGACTTTCTTGGCCCTCTGCCCATCTGGCCTCCTTAGCACAACCCAACCCAATTCCATCCTAAATGTTTCAGCCTCTCCTCAACCTTCCGCAGCTTTTGTTTCTGAGAAAAGTTCCTCACGCATGACCTGCTACTCACAGATTCACTCCCCTGCAGTCAACACTTTTCAGGCTATTTCACCAGTATTTTCTGTCTCATGTACAGTATTCTGTGTGACAGTAGAGCTGAAACATAGTCCAGATCTTCTAAAGATGCCATGAAGACCCATTAGATCCCAAGCCTTATTTACACAATCCATCTTGATCACTGCACCACCTAGTTTGAGATGAATAGCAACTACAGTGATCAAACTCTTGTCAATCTGTGCTTACTTGGGCTTACTGTTTGGTGTTGTCATAATTAAAATGGTTACTGAAGACTGTCATACACAGTAATATATACACATAGGTCAGTTTTGACCAGAACGGTTGAATCTCAGAAGGTGGCAGCTTTTATGTATGTGCGTGTCAACGTGTCAAGTGAAAGGTTTCTCATGTGCAGATTCATCAAACCAAAGAACAATCTTCCATCAGGAATTTTAAGGAGTTCTTTTCTATTCTATTCTATAAGTAAGGTCATTGACAAACGAACAAAAAAAGCAATCATCTAAATTACATGAATAAAAAGCAAACTGATGGCTAAAACAGACAGGAAGATTAACAGATTGACTAACAAGGCAAGATCCAAACACACAAGTAGATAACTAAATCAATCAGTGGCCACTACACATGAGGAGAGTGCCACAGCAACATTGAATAGTGTGTGCAGATAGACTAAAGAAATACAATGAAACGGGAAAGATTCGGGAAACAACAATACATGAGACAAGACACCTGCCTCATCACAAATCAAAGGCTCTGTTTACACAACATTGTGTTTTCATTTCAGAAAAGTTTCACCTTTACATGGCATCATTTTGAAAACAATATCTATTTACACGGAAATGGCAGAAACACTGAAACTGGTGTAGTTTTTATGTTTAGCCACTAGTGGGTGTTGTTGCAATGAAACTACACACACATGCACGCAGAGAACAATACGCTATAAACATTGACAAGGGCGAGAATGCAGATTCGTATGAACCGACAATGAAGTTGTCGTTGCTGTCATGAGTGACTCTCAGTTATAAAACTCCAAAGTCCCAGGAGAGTTTAAACTGGGAGTCATGACACTCTCAGGCCCTGTTTACACGACAACGTTTCACGTGACAACACCTAATCCGCTAAAAAAAAGGAGCGTGTTTACACTGCAGCAGCGGACACAGAGACAACGATGTAGTTAGTATGCCGGGCCACTGGAGGGCATTGTTGCTTGATTTTGTAATGAAACTACATAGACGTGTGTGCAGAGACCAATACACTATAAACGTGAAGAAAATGGAGAGCACCCGACATCCGCATGGACTGATGACACATCGGATGCTATCAGGGGTGAGTCTCAACCATTAAACTACTGATCTGGACGATAAAACTAGAATATGGGCCGTGAGTCCTACCACTACACGGCCGCCATGTTTGTTTACAACTGAATGAGCAGGAGGGAGGGGGAGAGATGTGCATGCACAGTAGCAGGCTCTGTTGCTTCCGGCAGTCTCCGCAGGAGGGATTTGCGCCGTGAAAGAATCTTTCCACCTCGGGAGCCGGATTAAAAACTTTGCGGATACAGTGCCTCCGCAAACTGGTGCCGTGTAAACGGACCCCGCAAAAGTGAAGAAAGTTTTGCGGATACACTCGAATTCGTTGTCGTGTAAACGGGGCCTAAGTAACTTCCACGCTAGTTCTGACTTGACAGTCTGTATGACGAAGTATGTATGTACAGTATGTATTGCGAAAATATCTGATAGTTATTGCTTGGTATAGTATTGTTCACTTGTGTTCAAATGGCTGCAATCACATGAATGACTGTTGGAATATTTCTCATCTTGTATTCGACTACTGAAATGACTTACTCAACTTTAGTTTGTGTAATTCACTCTCTCCCTTCATCTCTATCTTTTGCCATTTTTCCCCATCCACCTCTTTTTCACTGTAATATTTCCATCAGTCTTTCAATCCAATTTTCCCCCCTTTCTTCCCTCTGTCATCCCCTGTCCTCCTTGCTCTCCTCCCCCGCTCTCTCACATCATTTAGTTCTTTTCATCTCTCCGTCATGCTGTCTATTTGATTGGGGCTCGCTTTTATGGACTTACCCATCCTGTGGCTCTCAGGTCATTTTCTGTCAGTGAGTTTCATTCCCATATCCGCCCCCTACATTTCTCGCCCTTTTTTGATGTAACTTCAAACCCTTTTCCCCACCCCCATTTCTTATCTTTTCTCTCTGATTCTCTTGCTTTTTTTCTTTGTCAGTCATGTCTGCCCTCTCGCTTTTGTTGTGCTGTCACCTCCTACTTCATCTTGTCATATTCAAACTCATGTTGCTGTTACTGCTTGTTTTTCTTGTGCTTCTGCCTCTCTGGATTTGAAATATTTGATGACTTTTGTGAAACTGTAAAAGAGTGATGACCAGCTGTTGTGGTTATATTCTTATCAAAATTGCACCTTAAAGTCAATCCATCCTTCCATTTTCTAACGCTTATCTGTTTCTGGGTCGCCGTGGTGGCAGGCTGAGCACTGTCACCCAGATCACATTGCACCTCAAAGTAAAGTGAGATAGTTCCTTGGTTGGTTTGGTCATATTGGAGGAGCAACAGATATGTAAGACCTGCAGTTCACGCTCCTTGAGAGTCATTATGGGCCTGTCTACCTGAGAAGGATTGACAGAGCTGGTTTTCAATAGGAGCGTTGGGCTTGGCCTCAGTTACTGTGGAGCACTGTCAATAAAATACCTGGGAAAGAACATTCCAGTCTCAATATGCGTTTCTTTTACGTGCGTTTCCCGTCTTCTGCCCAAGGACACGTCAACAATCGAGGTGGAAGTGGAGATTGAACTGCCAACCTTGGCAATGGAAGGCAGCTCTTACCAGCAGCTTTTAAAACACTTATTCCAACAGAGCCATAATGACACGATGACAGATAGCGATCCAGGGAGAATCCAAATATCCAGGTGTCTTTCTTCACTCCTGCTCACCTTCAGCTCCTTCTCTGCTCTCAGGGTAACGTGATGCTTCATTATAGATGGTTCTGAGCTATCCGAGCTGGTTTTATACATAGACCTAATTAAAGGTGTGTAGGAATCATTCTAATTAGGACCTAATTAGGGGAATCGTCACTTTCAGTCACTCCATGACAACCAAATCTGCAAGAAAACATATTTTCATCTTCTTGTATCTCTGATGTGTGTTCTATTCATCTCTAACAAAAGGTGGTATTTTGATTCTGTTATTTCAGTGGCATCTCACACATTTTTCTCTTGAAACCAGTATTCATATATTCATTGTAGTATTTGAAAGCATCATGTAAGCATATAAGTGAATAAATCCATTCGCTTCTTCATAGAACCATGAAGTCTCCTTTCTAGTGATATACATAGGTGATTATTGTCTTTAGAGGGAACAAAAGAATGACAGTGGTTGGTGTCTGAATGATTAAGGAGGGGCTGTTCTCGATCAAAACTCCCCCAGCGGGTCCCTGACCGAGGCCCCTGACCCCCTGCAGCCCCACTGCTCATTGTGTAGAGTAGTTAAGTATAACTCTGAATATAGATGCAAAGAAATAGTTTCCACAAGAGGATCAATAAAGTATGCTTTCTAACCTGCAGCTGCAATGTTCTGATTAAAGCCTTGTTTACACGGCAACGCTTTCAAGTGAAAACGGAAAACCTTCCTTGCGTTTTCGGGGTTGGAGCCACTGAAAACGGGTCTTTGCATGTTAACGGAGGGAAACAACTTTTCTGAACTGCTGCGGCCGTAGTAAACAGTCGCTCTGCACATACAAGACTAGATGAAGATAATGGCGGCCTCCAGAGTGTCATGACTCCCAGTCCATATTCTCCTGAAAGTTGGTAGTTTCATAGTTTTGTCATCCGTAACACCCGTAAATCCAAATTCATTGTCTGTCCACACGAATGTCTGTGGGTTAGGGTCTTTTTGTTGTCTGTTCCACACTACTGTTTCAAGTAAAGACTTTTTGGTGGGTGGGTTTTACTATTTTTCTTTCTCTTTGAAACGAACATAATGATAAGCAGATTTTTTTTTTTTCCCTCCATTTAAAAAAAAAAAAAGTAGCCATTTTATGACGACTCAGGTTTTCGGTGGTACTTTTATGTAAAAAAAAAAAAAGAAAAACAAACAAACATGCAACCAGTTCAAGACTGGAGCAAATCATCCAGTCCTTATGTTTTAATTTCAAAGCTCTTCTTGTGTCTCTTTTCACTCACTGATCAATGTAGCATCTACAAAAACACACAGACATGCATGAAGCTGCTCAAGTTGGTGGATAGTCACGTTGTCTACTTTTGAAAGAAAAAAAAAAAATCAAAGAGTGGCGCGAACAGCGCTGCAGCAAGCATGCAGCAAGAGCCGTGGGCGTCCCAGCTTTAAAATGAAACACACCTGATCCCCATTAAACACGGACGTATATAAACAAGCTGCTCAGGGACGAAGCCGCTGCCTCCTCCAAAGCCTTTGTTTGACTGGTGAAAACAACTAGAGGGGTTGTCCTATTCTGCAGGATTGAAAAGGTTCTTAGAAATGTAGCCTTGGGTTTGACATTATGCAACACAAGCGGTCAAGGGGAAGATAACCGCCATGGAATTTAACACAGCGACAGCCTCATGTGAAATATTAGCTTGAAGTTTATTTGGGGTAAATTGCTTACTCAGTCAAGGGTCAACCAGAATAAGGCAAACCTCAAGGTTCAAGGTTCAGTTTGCTTTTGGAAGTGGAGTTTATGTTCAGAGCAATTACAGTTCTGCATGGAAGAAATGTCCTTCACATAAACAATGTTGGCTGTCAAAAGTGTGGTACTCCTGGTGGTGTGGGAGTATCTGTGTTGTTTCAGCTGGATCGCTCATGTTGCATCAACCCACAAGCTTCAGATGACTGGTAACTGGTCTGCAGCCAGTATCATCAATGTTTTTTGTAAAGTGCCCTGATATTTCATTCATCACATCAACTGATCTTCTCACTAAACTGTGATAAAGTTTGGCTTTTCTTCTCAAGCAACTGAAATGTTTTCAGGTTTTCAAAAGTTGTAACTAAGGCCCAAAAACAAAGTTTCAAGTAAAAATGCATCATTTTGCATTTTTGTTTCATAAAACCTTTGTGTTTGCACAGCAACATTTTGAAAACGATGTCTGTTTACATGGAAATGGAAGAAACACTGACAATGATCTAGTTAGCATGTAGGGCCACTCGGTGGTGTTTGTTTTTGTAATTAAACCTTACACACATGAATGCAGAGTACAATATGCTATAAACATTAACAATGCTCTTGCATTTTCTTTTCAGAAAATTTTCACATTTCCATTTTACGATAAACATTAACAATGGTGACCACATGGACATTCGTATGGACAGACAACAAAGTTGGATTGCTGTTTCCTGGGACGTGGTCGTTTTTTATATGAGTCACCTGTAATGGTGGCCTTTGGCGGCCATTATTATTGTTGATCTACAGAAGAACTGTTTACTGCGGCCACAGTGCAAATGCGCAGTAGCAGCATTTTAGAAAAGTTGCCTTTTCTGCTTTTTACACAGAGAAGGTGCATTTTAGAACAGTTCCACTTTTTCTGAAACTTACCATTGCAGGTTAAACAGAAACCCAAAACACAACAGAAGTTTTAGATTTTCACTTGAAAACGTTGTGTAAACGTGGCCAAAGAGAGAGCGACCTCACTTTATCCCAAACAGCACACACACACACACACACACACACACACACACACACACACACACACACACACACACACACACACACACACACACACACACACACACACACACACACACACACACACTCCCGTTGCAACACTACCAAACAATACATTAACATAATATACCACCACAAAACTAAATCATTGGACAAAATGGAAAACCTCTGTTGTGTTTTTGGTGCCCGACTTGGTTCCAGAGGGAAGCTTAAGCAGTGCATTTGTAATGTTTCATTGAAAATGAGAATCTCACTTCTTTAAATTCATGTAGACCTGATTTTCAACGACTTACTGGCAATAAAGATCAACTCAATACTTTACTATATTCCTCCTCTGTAGACCAATTTATAAATACACCAAATTACTTTGTGGATTTCTTTTCTCTAACCACTGGCGTTGAGCAGCAACTATGGGTGGCAACTCGGATTGCCAGTGGATAACAGGGCAAACACAGAGAGACAGACAATCACACACACTCACATTCACACCTGGGGGCACTTTAAAGTTACCATCCAACCTCCCGTGCATGTTCATGGACTGTGGAAGGAAACCAGAGTACCTGGAGAAAACTCTGAGGAGACCGCGCAAACTCCAGACAGAAAAGTCTGGCTTAGATTTGAATCCACGACCGTCACATTGTGAGACTAACCATTGTTCCACAATGCTGTCTGATTGTATGACTTTGTGTGATTGCTCTGCTTCCCCCAAATATGAAAACCAGATACTGGCGCTTCATTCTCTCTTTTATCTGTTTTTACCTTGACAGGTTGCAGAAATGATCAAGAACAGGGGGCAGAAGTTCTTCATTTACATTGGCTGTGGCTAATGTGTTTCAAAGTCTTCCTCAACCATCTCTGGGTCTTCAGCACTTCTTTCATCTGTCCTTCATAGTTCCTCTGGTACCCCTTAACACCCTCCTCCCACTTCCTCTCGCTCTCCCAGTCTGACCACTGCTCCCAAGATAAATCTGAACCACTGTGAAAACACACAGCCTCCAGCTGTTTAACCTATCACAGAGGGAGAGGAGCCCAGGGGAGCAATGGAGAACTGGAGAAAGAAAAGTCTTTGGTCGAATGCAGGAGGAAAAAACTCCTTGGCTGGTATTTTCATCACAGCAGAAGACATGGCAAGTGAGAAGTGGATTAAATGTGTTAAAATCCACAAGGTTTCATTGAATAAATAAAACAAAGTCCACCAACAAATAATACTATTTCCAAACATTGCTTTGCTGAAGGTTATAATGAAACGTTAGAGAGAAATGTTCGAGTTTAGGCCGTCCCAGAAGAAAGATAGCAATCGTGGCAAGATCTTTGGTCTTGGCTCTGTTGTACTGTGGGACCGGTTCAAGGACAGCCGGTGTCATGGTCTTGACTATTGGTGATCCTTTTGAATTGACATTAAGTAAGGCTTCTCTGGTTCAGATTGAGAAAGAAAATGACAAAATTACATTTCAGGGGTTTCATAGGGTCCATTTTAGAAAGAGTTGCTAACCTCTGTAGCCCAGTTCAATACATCAGCATTGCTCTGTTCCCCAATGGTTCGTCCATTCGTCTGTTAATATACTGTTTAATTGCAAGTCACTAGAATTTGTCAATCCACAGTTTAAGTACTTATCTGCTTTTTCTCAAACTAAAAACATAAATCCATAAACACATACATTGATGGCATTGAAACTGCGACCTAAGAATATTTGTTAATGATAGAATTTAGATCCCAAGTAAAACTTGTTCATGATGGTACTGCAAGCTACTGTTAAAACTGAGAACTGAGTCACATTCAAGTCAGAGTTCCAACAAAACAAAAATCAAGCAAGTCAGTTGTCTTAGGTGACCAAAAAAGACAGAACCAAAGAACATTTTCATGTAACACTGTGCAGAATGTTTTTAGGTCATTGGATAACATTCTTTACAAAAGCAAAGCAAAGGAAAGTTTGATTATTAATGAAATTTTGATGCATAAATACTATTAAACATCAGAGCAGCATGTCCTTTATTTGTGATAAAAATAGTGAAGTAATTCAAGTCGCAATCATGCAAATACAATTACAACAAAGGTGGCAGGCAAATGAAATATGACGAAAACATACAAGCAAAACGTGAAAAAGATGTCAGGAAAGTGGGCAGGCACACAGGGAGGCTGGCAAATGAAATAATGTAGGCAGGCAAGCAGGCAGGAAAACACAACGTCACTAAAATGTCTCTGGTGATGCATTTCGGGCAGTTAGTCCAAGTAAACTTGCCGTAGGGCATGTGCAAATGATCTGTTGTTCCAGTAGTCACTCAACAAATTGATATGGAAGATGTTAAAAAAGCGCGTTGGCTCTCTCAATACAAAATTTGATTTCAAAAAAACAAAACAAAAAAACGAGACAGAACAGTAGACTGATATTGAGAATCAAGCACACTCTGCAGGAAGGATTTTCTTTTCACCAAAGCTCTTCCAGTTTAAAGTGCTACATTAACACAAAAACCATACGTATAACCAGAATTAACTCAGAGGAAAAGGTCCCGGGAAATGGCTATCCCACCTGACAGTGTCACTACGGTAAACTGCACAACATTGGTTGGTATGAATGGCATGTTTCACTGTTAAAAAATTATGAGATATGGTGGTTGTGAGAATATACAAGTTTTATTTGCATAAACATATAATGTAACCCTGTTGCACAAATTCAAAAGAATACAAAATGTTAACACAAATGTGTAGCGGGAAGGGAAATGAATGAATGAAAATATGAAAAAAAGCATGGACTGTCTGATATAGAAATGGAAGCAGAAAACAAAACCAGCAGATTTAAATAAAATACAAACGTGAAACTAATCAATAAGCTAGTCTTTTTTATTATTATTATAAAAAACAACCTACTTGATCTACAACTTCTATCCAAAAACCTTTTATATGTAAGGAGACCAGGGCATCATGAAGCTGACACAGAAAAGGTCCCTCTGTGGACTTCTGAGAGCTGATTGACTTACGACCTCCTTGTATCGAACAGGTGGACAACAATCAACCATTAACACACCCACAACTGCACACAGGAAGGAGAGAGGGAGGGAGAAAACACACCCAGGCACACTGGACAATGTTTGTGGGATTACGATGTACAAAGACCTACTGTAGTGATAAATAGAGCATCAAACTGTAATGGCTTGGCCATTTGAAATATAAGGAAGAGGAGAGGACTAATAAAGACACTGGCCTTCTTCACTTTGGCTGCAGAGGAAAAGACTCCTGACAGACTGCTGCAGCCCATGAAGAGAGGCTTGTAAAGTCTGCTTTACTGCAGTTCTCTGCACAGAGTCATAAATCTGTAGCATAAACCAGAAGGCTAACGACTGCAGTAGTTCCTAACAGGGATTGAGTCGGGGGGACAGGCGGGGAGTGTGTCATTAAAATTATTCAATCTGACATCAGTTTGGCTGCAAGTTTTCAAACATATTACCAGACAGGAAAATAATATCTGCAAGTATCTGTGACCATTTGTCCTTGATTAAGCTGTTCGTAGAAGAAATTCTGTGTTTTCTTTTTCGAAGACTTTTCATTCACTAGAGTATGTCGTACCAAACGGCCGGTAGCTGTGTCTCTGGAAGCAGACCAGGCGGTGTCAGCTGAGTGATCATTGCTAAAGTTGATATACGAAGCTACAACAGTTATTTTAAAGACATGCCAGCTTTGCAGTCTGCTCATCGGATCCAGAAAGGAATAATTATTAGATTCTCTGAGTCTCTGGCTTCACTTTGTGTCAGTAAATACCCTGAATTGCAAATGAAAAGAAAGTAGCTTGCAATACCTGGAAGTCATCCTAAAGAAAAATAGCAATAAAGAGGTGTCAGTTGTCCTTACCTGGATTACAAACATCTCCTATCAAGTGAAGCAGACCAAGTAGAGGCTGCGTTGGTCCACCATGAAGAGTCATCTGACGGGAGGTGCTTCTTCAGTTCTAGTGTTGATGAGAGAGGACCTGCAGGGGGTGGTGAGGGTGGAAGGACCCCGTCTACCATAGACATAATTTATTCTCCCTGTTAACCCCTGGGAGGAATTTGAAAAAAGTTCTTAAATTATTTTTGTTTTTAATTCTATTCGCACTGCAATTCAGCGTTTACCCGACAACATTTTCAAGTGAAAACACAGAACTTTTGTTGTATTTTGAGTGTCCATTTACACCATAACGGTGCTCGGGGCCACTGAAAATGCACAATTTTGAAACTACTACCAACTCTAATTCCCTGCAGATAAGGTAAAATGCAACTTTTTAGAAATGCTGATTATGCACACACACACTACGGCCTTAATAAGTAGTTCTTCAAATGCATGAGTAGATGGACAATATAACAACAATGGAGGCCTCCAGTGTGTCCTGACTCCCAGTCCATATTCTCCTGGGACTTGATAGTTTTATAGTCGTGAGTCAACGTAATAACAATCCAACTTGGTTGTCTGTCCATAAGAATGTCCGCGTACTCACCATTGTTCTCTGTGCACATAAGTGTGATTGCAGCATTTGTGCCATTTCCCTGTAAAACAAGCGTTGTTTTCAAAATGTTGCCGTATAAATGCAAAACGTTTCTGAAGGAAAATGCAAAAATTATGCGTTTTCACTCTCAATCCACACACAGAAAATAAAAAAACCAAGCCTCCGAAATCAAGAAGTGATGGCGGAGATCAGACTTAGAGTGTGTGTGTGTGTGTGTGTGTGTGTGTGTGTGTGTGTGTGTGTGTGTGTGTGTGTGTGTGTGTGTGTGTGTGTGTGTGTGTGTGTGCGCGCCACTGAAGGTCCTTTTGATTCCTCCAAAACTCTGCGTGGAGTGGGACTCATGCAGCTCTCGCTCCATGCTGTGATATTTGTCAAGAAGACAACAGCAACTGCATTTCACGCTCCCGTGTTCGAAGCGCCACTTTTCCTTCACGGTATGAAGACAAATGTGTTGCATCTCCAGCCTGCATCCATGACATGCACTCAGTTCCTTCATAACAGTGAAAAATTGGTTCACAAATCCTACTGTGTGCCAGGAGAAGTGCTCACACTACTGCAAGGCCGGCGTTCAAGGTTCAGTGAGTACAGTGAAGATGTTTTAATCTTGAGACCCCAGGGACAACAAGTAAACTACGAGATGGAGATTAAGTGGGCTTCATGTTGCTGTGTTGACAAAGTTATTACCACACACACTAAGCATCTGCACAAGCGAAAGCTGAGCAGACTACAGCACCAGCTTGTCCCTGTTTATTAACATATTCATGATGTGTACACCTCTAACAATATGTTGCCTGCAGTTAACGTGTATGGAAACTTTCACAGAGTGTTTTAAGTGCTCATGAATTCAAAGAGATTATAGAACTGTCAGATTTGAATTCTCCCAGCAGAACCTAAGTGTGCTTTTGAGCTTTGGCCAGCACTTCATTTGGCTGCTCTCTTGGGTAAAGTGAAATCAGAAACCTCCTCAGTCATTGTGTTGCCATCCAAACATCTGCTTTGGAGCCACTGTGACACATACTGTGTGATAAGTGTCACATTCTGAACTTTTCTAAAGCCAAAGGCAATAACTAATTTCTGAAAACCAACACAAAAAAAAAAAACGGTCTTGTGTTGAGAAAGACTTCTACATTTTAAATTGGCACATTATTGTTCTCACAGCTGTTTTATTTGTGTATGGGGACATTATGAAGATGTGAGTCAGCAGTCATTGGATGAACAGATGCCCTTGTTGCTCTTGACAAGACTCTGGGAGAACGAATGCTACTTTAGCAGCTGCTACGTGTGCTGGAAATTATAAAACACCAAACAAGCAAACGCAAGCCCATCCCTTATTGTGTTTCATAAAGCATGAGAGTTCCTGACTGGGTTCAGGTGTACGTCACAAGAAGCTTAGTTTATGGGTTCTCCCTGGGTGAGTTTTCTCTCGGTAGAGGTTAAATGGTGACTTAAATTGGCTGAAGATGTGAACGTGGGGGTGTCTGATCACCTGTAATTGTAACAGCTGTGGACTGGCAACCTGTCCTTTTGTCCTGACCCTGAAATCGTCTGTCGTCAGCTGGGATCGGCTTAAGCATCCTGCAACACTCAGGTCCCATTTCCATGACAATGTTTCAAGTAAAAACGCATCATATTTGTGCTTCTGTTTCAGAAAAGTTTCATGTTTACAATGCAGAAACATTGAACATGATGTACTTAGCATGTCGGACCATGACTTGTTGCAGTTATTTGTTTTTGGAAGGAAACCACACACACATGCGAGAACAATACGCTATGAACATTACCAATGGTGAGTAGATCGACATTCGCATCGACAGACAACGAAGTTGGATTCTTATTACGGTGACTCTCAACTAAAAAACTATTAAGTCCCAGGAGAATATGGACTGGGAGCCGTTCCACCTTGAGGAGAACCAATGTCATGTAAAAAGACCCCCAAAACCCAACACAAGTTTTATTTTTCACTTGAAACGTTGTAGTGTAAACGGAGCTTAAGTAGGCTCTAATAGTAAAGAACCTTGTGAACCTGATCAGGGATGTTTTCAATGAGCAATCAGTAATGCTCAGGTGTGGTTCAGAGAGTGAATATGCATTCATACAAAAGTGAATAAATCTGAGTAACTTTGTGCACAATTCTACTTAAAATACATCCGTCTGGTAAGACAAGTTCTTGCACAGCTCCTTTCACAGTAATTGCTCAGCAATATATATATATATATATATATATATCATAGTGCATGTTTACATCCAAGCCGCACACTTTGATTATAGTAGCTGTGATTTAACATTAACCATATCTTTTCAAATGGAAAAATGCAGGTTCAAGCACAAACTACCTCTTGATGCTTTATATGATGTGTACATACAGACAAGATAGCAGATTTAAATTCTTATAATTCAACAAATTGAATCACAAAATATTAAAGTTAAATGTTGAAGCGTTTTATTTCCCCAGTGCTGCATCTTCGTATAACAATGTGCATCGGTGGAACTTTGTTGACCTGTATCTAGAATCCTTCAACAGGAGCTCATGTGGCCCAGTGGCCTAATGGATAAGGCATCAGCCTCCGGAGCTGGGGATTGTGGGTTCAAGTCCCACCTGGGTCAAATGTTGCTTCCTCTTCACGTCTGTTTAAGTGCATATTCATGGTATCTTTACATAAGTGATGGAGCAGTTCTCATTAATGCTTTGTTGTGCTACGTGAACGTTTGTTGATTGTCACGTACACACTGTGTGACTTTGTCCAAGATATGAGCAACGTTTGTGTCTCCTCTCTCAACTCATGTTGTACAGTGAGAGGGCTGCACAAATGGCTGTTTTCACTTTAATGTGACCATAGACAGCCTGAGATAATCTTCTGACAGTGACAACCCCCGCTATGCTGCACAGTGACTCCTGCTACGATCTGAAGCTCCTTAGAACCAATAGAAATGTAGCTGAAATGATCAACATGATATTAGAACTACACTTAAACTGTAGTTTGCAGCTTCCAGTGAAGATGAGTGACTAGATATCGATCTATTTACCAGCTAATGCTTAAAATGATGGATCAGTTCTTGATTTATTGCTTTTATTTCCTGAAGGCACCACATGCTTTTGGCAACAGCCGTTTCATCTGTTGTTTAAGCATATTTTTTTTGGGGCAGTGGCCATGCTAGTCGCAGTTTCAGGTTTTATGGGTGTGGGTTTTTAGCTCACCCCAACCTGTAGGGCCAGGTTTTGTGTTGTGTCTGCTGCTCTTAAGAAACAATTGCCTTAACTGTTTTGATTGAAGCCTCTTGCGGGCCAGTTTTGGCCCATGGGCTTTATGTTTGGCACCCCCTATTTACAAGAGTCCAACAAGAGCATTTAGCCCAGAATACCTTGTTTCTCTTTGTGGTTTGACAAAAGGAACAGAAGAAATGATCCCCATTAGATAAAAGTAAAAAAGATAGGCTAATTTAAGACAAAACCAGCAGTTTTCTGGATGAATTAAACACTTGATCTTAGTCCAGCAGACCTGGGTTCAAGTCTAATGAGACTGTAAAGATCACCCAGTTTTATGTCAGCACAGATGTAGTTCTTTTAAGTTGAACCACAATCCTTTCCTTGGTCTAAGCCTGTCAACCAAACCAAACAGCAACCACTTCAGAATGTAACTGGGATGTTTGTCCTCCTATCCTTGACAACAAATGCTCTTGTAAATGTCCCTTGTAGCTTTTGTGTCATTTGGATTATATTATATTTTCTTCTTTTTCTTGGATTCCCCTGAGATTTCCTCTGAGAAAAGCTGTGAATGCTCTCTCTTAATTCTTTTTGCCTGAAAAAATGCAAAGACACCAACTCTCAAGTCTGTCCTCTCACATTCATTCCTTTCTCCAACAGCAGAGTGACCACAGAAACATCTGGGGCAAATCAGCAACGTTTCCAACCAATAACAGTCGACCAGAGCTTGTGTTCCCCCACCAAATCATCAGCCTTCAGCTTCAGTTGGCAATCACTCTCCTCCCTTGTTTCTTCACTGATGTGGTATGAAAGTGGGAGAGAAACTGGTTCCAGTTCCTTTGCTTTTAACATTTTTTAGTCCTGAGTGATAAACATCAGAAATCACTGGAATTGTGTTTTTTCTAAGTCAGCGTCAATCACAAGCTCTGATGTCACCGTTCAGGACTTAATATTTAACCTAGATTGTTCAGAAATGGTTAGGGTAGAGAAGCAGACAAGGTCGGAGGTTGCAGGTTAAAATCTCACAGTACACAGGTTACCACTATGAGTCCCTGAGCAAGATTCCTGATCGACATTAGCTCCCTGGGACTAAGGTAAGCTAACTACGAATGTGATGGTTTAAATGCAGAGAAGGAATCAATAAAGTATGTAATACAGTAACTAGGGATGTCCCGATCCGATCGGTAGATATCGGATCGGGGCCGATATTAGTGATTTGTGAGTGATCGGGGATCGGCAAATCTAGCTGATCACACCGCCGATCTAAAAAAAAAAAAACGCGGTCCGCAACGTCACCTAATAACCACAACAATCACGGACTACAAGCTCCGGTCGAGCTGCAGAAGCTAGAAGCAGGCGGAGCGGGGCCATAGACCTATAAAACTGGAGTTATATATAGGAGTTTCTGTGTTTATGTGGAGAAGTCTACTTCTAAATTTCTATGTGGTCTGTCTTCTTCTGCGTTTTTATTGTGTTTGGTGAGTCACAGCGCCCCTAAAGGCCTGGCATGTGTACTACATGCCTTGAAGTCTCGTGTTGAGCCGTGTTTATAGTGAGGTGTGGACGGAGAAGGCCAGGGAGAAAAAAGATTGTTTTTTCGTTGTGTGGATGTACCCCCAGTTTACAACAACTAAAGAGAAAGAGAAGAATTTTGATTCAATAAGTGAGTTTTACAATAATTTCTAGCTAAACAAAGCTTCTGCTAAAAGTGCATTTAGCTTCAGACATCTTAGTTGCTCAAAAAATAGACTATTGAGTATATTTGCAATAGCAATGTGAGTATCGGATCGGGAAAGTATCGGTATCAGCCGATACTCAATTCTGAAAAATCGGATCGTATCGGGGGCACAAAAGTGTGATCGGGACATCCCTAACAGTAACCAATACCTTGAAAAATAATAACCTTCCTGCTGGAAGTACCAGAAAATGATGCATTGTATCAACAATGTACTGCAATTAATAATGACTATAAAGGTGTGTCATCAGACGTAGGGACAGTATGGGGAAAAATCGCCACCAGATTTCTTTTTTAATGTGCCATCTTGAGTGAAGATTCATTCTCTGGAGAAGGCTGTCAAGTACTACAGCTAAATCAGCATGCAGCAGAATACTGAAAACATCAAGCTGAAACAGGGTCTCATCAACTTTGAGGACAAGAATCGCCAGCTGAGAGCTTTGGAGGCTAAACAAAAGGTCATGGAATCAAAGCTCCAGTAGAAGGAAGAAGAGGTCGAGACCCTCAAATGGACTCTGCAGATCAAGGAAACTGATCTAAAGCACAATGAGACTCTGTTAGCCAAGAAAGTCCCTCAGATGACAACATGCTGGCTGACAATAAAAGCCGATGCTCTCCACTACTGGATAGCAGAGAACAGCAAATGGCTGCAGAGAAGGAGTCATAAGGAAGTTTCGGTCAAGCTCACCTCGGAAATTCACAGCCTGAAGACATAAGTGTAGGACCAAAGCACCAAGGCAGACAATACAAAGTCGCTGGATATGTGGGAGGAGCGCTGCACCAACCAAGAAAGGAAGATGGCTGCTTTGCTGGAGGAGAATGAGAAAAAGCTGAGTGACCTCATAAAGGACAAAGAAGAAACAGCCACCAGCGTCCCGCATGAAAAGATGAGCTCGACAGAGAAGATTATGGACATTGAGTCACAGCTGAGAAAGACTCAGAGATAATTGCACCAGAAAGAGGCTGACTGGCAGAAAACATACCAAGCTCTGGCCGACCAGCTGAAAAAGTCCAACCAAACAGAAGAGAGTTGGGTCGCCGAGAAGGAGAAATCACTGGACCAACAAATGACGAGCAAACAAGACATGAAGGTCCTCATCGACAGAATCATCTACTGTCTCATCGTGCATGGGATCCTGACCTGGCCTCTAATAGTGACAGAGAGAAGGCCAAGATAAAGAAAACAGAGAAAAAAGGTGAGAAGGTGGTCACCAAAACAAACAAGAACCAGGCGGAGGAGAGTGAGAAGGAAAGCAGGAAAGAGGCAGAGGAGGACAGAACAGACAAAAACGGTAATGAAAGAAGAAGCTGATGGTGGCGGAAACTCCAACTCATCTTTTTCTCTTTTCCTGTCATCGCTATCGTCCCCATCAATCTTTTAAATAACTTCAGCATTCATTGTAAATGCTGTCTGTGCTGTGATGTTTAAGGTTTGTTTGGTTACATTGCAGCTCAGTGCTGCATGTCAGTCATGTCAGGCTTCATAAACACTGACTGCAGAAACACTTTGTTGTGTTTTGTGGGCTGAATTCAACATCCACTCAAACTTTTAAAAAGAAGTTCAACAATAATTCAAACTACAGAAGAATGAGGTACTAAACAAAGTCTGTCATTATTCAAGATTCATGCAGAGAAGCCATCAGTCCTTTTGCAGACTTTATCTGCACTAAGTTGTGACTTTGAGCACAGTCCATTGTGCCCAAACTTTGATAAACTTCTAAACTGGTTTAGCTTGTGAAACATCCTCTCATGTCTGATATTTCATCAACCAAATCTCATCAATCACATTTTCTGACAACTTTAACTTGAAAATGTTGTGTCATGTTATACAAACATTTGCCTTTTGAAATGATAGTTTTGGGGCTTTTTCAAATGCAATTATGTGTATTTTATACATGAACACACGATGAGAATAATCACTGTCAGCTGGACGTCATACTGAATTTAACAATGGCTGAATGTAGAGAACATCTGGGGCAAGTTACAGGACATGCTGCATACAAATGAACATGAGACTGTATTCGCTTCAAATTACTTGATATATTTTTAGAAATCAGAAATCTACCTTTGGGTACCAATAGTTATCTTTGACCTTTGACCTTTGTGTATCTCAACATATTGAGTTCTGAGATTCTACAAGAACGTCAAGAGACAGTGGAAGCTCTAAAGGCCCCTTCATACTCCCTTTTTGAACCCATAAGAACAAGAAGAAAATTCGGCAGTGACGTCAGCCAGCTGCTGAAAAAAAAGCTTTTTCGGCAGGACTGTTCATACTCCGATAAGTAGCTGCCGAAGTCGGAGGCCACGCCCCCTCGCAGCAGCCACACATCTGTGTTGCGGCGTTTAAACTTTTCAACTGCACAGTTTATTTCTCGCCTCCAATGCTTTCAGAAATGCATTTCTCTGAACTTTTTCAGTAATACAGAGAGTTTTTGTCCGAGCGCCATGTTGGCCCGGTATTAACTACAGGAGCTGACAGCTGTTCGTGATGCGTTCAGGTGCATTGTGTAAAAGCCTGCACTCCGACATTTTAACGAGCTGCGGCGCTCGTGCAGTAGCGATGTTACAAGCTAAATATGATTAAAATATGACTGATAGTCATGAGCGAACTGGAACTGGAACTGGAACGCATGCGCAGCACACGGCAGTACAGAAGTTTCGGCAGTGCGGCTCCCACATAGTTCGGCCAGGGCGGTTGGCACAGCCGAAACAAATTTCTTCGGCTCTAGGGAGCTGGAAGAAGGAAATGACGTCATTTTGTTCGGCAGGACCCCGCACTGCCGAACTTTCTTCTTGTTCTTATGGAGTATGAAGAGGTCTTAAAAGGTTTCTAGAAGACAATATTTCTGGAGGCAGCTGTTTCACTGTCCGTTCACATCCAGTGTCAAGATTGTGTCCATTGAAGTTTAAGTGCATAGAAGGCATACATTTTCCTGCTCAATGAAACCAGCTCCATCTGTCCTTCTGGCTGTTTTCACAGCCACTGCAAAACATAAGAGCTGCAATATGGCCCCTGTCCATAATTTAATCAACACCTCACGCCAAGTCTGACCGCCTCCTCCTTCTGGCTCGCTCTCCCCGGCCTGCTATTTTCATCACTCATCTTTGCCAGACTGCGCTCATTCATATTCCTCTCCGCTACCAATTATTATGTTGTTTGAAAGTTGTTTATTTGAGAGAATTACAGATTTGTTTGGACACGGTGATGGATTAACTGATAGAGGTTTGAGGTTAAGAGAGCAGTTGGCCGTGTTTATAACTCGTCTGTTGGATCCTTCAGACTGGCGCGGTTGTTTTATCAATGACCTGAAAGTACCTCTCCGAGTCTGCACAAGGCGAATAATGAAGGGAATACAAATAAACTCAGACACCTATTTAAAAAAAAAAGTTATATTCTTAGGGCATAAACAAACATTGGACATTTGGGAAAATGTGTGTCTTGTCAGTGAAGGTTGGTAAGTCATTATTTTTTTTAATCTGTATTTTGTTTTAGCCTTGAGGTAACTTCCTGCCTGGTTTATGATAGACTTGGTGCTAAAAACAGCTGATTAGGAAACACACATTAAAACACAAAAAGTGCCTATATACTTTTGATCATCTCAGTATTTGAAGATATCCACGTGGGACCAGCTTGTATACTGAAAAGTCTGCCGTCATGGAAGTGTTTGTCTTTAATGTGCAGCTGCCGATAGACGCCTGCAGACCTAACGGATAAGGCATCAACCTCCAGAGCTGGTCAATGTAGAATCAAGTCCCATGCATGTTTATGTAACTGTTAATCAGCATATAAAGCCTAACTAATGTCAGCTGGTCAAAGACTGTACAGGCATAGCGTGATGACAGCAGTCTTGTGCAAGCTTACTACTCGATCGCAGGGACTTGCATTAAAAATAGTCCCAGCTATACTTGGAGTCGGCAGCTTTTACGATGAAAAGAGACATTTTTCATTACTTTCTACCCAATAAAACATGTCTCACCTTTAAAATGAGAACAACACAGCTCATAAAATTGTGAGTATGGATTTGCCTTGCATTCAAAAACTATTTTAGGTTATAATTAAGAAGTATAAAAATGTATCACATCTTATTAAATTTTAGGTAATTTGACCTTTATGACATTTAAAAAAAAAAATTAAAATTTTAGATGTAGCTGTTTTAGCCATTTTAGTAGTCGGTGTAGTTTTTAGGCTTCTCGAGCCAACTTTTCTAGCAACCTTTCCTTGGGCAGATAATTATTTTTATTGAAAAATGTCAGAAAAACTTAATCCCCATTTACACTACGTTTTCAGGTGAAAACAGAAACCTTTTGTCGCATTTTTGGGTGTCCGTTTACACAGCAACAGTACTCTGAGCCACTGAAAACACATCTTTTGGAAAACGGCTCCCAGAGGTAGAACCTTTTGAAAATGACTTCAATTCAATTCAATTCAATTGAATACAATTTTATTTCATAGCACCAAACACAACACAGTCTTTTCAATTCACATTTACCAAGACAGATCCAATAGTTCTACATGAACTGAGGAAAGGAAAAACTCCCTTTTAACAGGAGCTGGTTTACCATAAGAGCAGCCTGATAGCTGAAAGCTCTGCCTTCCATTCTACTTTTAGAAAACCTGGAGCAGTGAGCAGCACTCTGAGAAGCAAGTGTTCTTCTGGGGTGATATGGGACTAATAGTTCTTTAAGATGAAATGAGGCCTGCTTACAATTTAATATCTAGATTCATGACAAAGCTTTAAATCTGTTACATTTGCAAAGACACCATGAGAACCCGCCCGAACAAGAATATACCTTCTACCAGGCTCCGGATGCTGATGCTTTATCCATTAGGCCACTGGGTCACACTTCCCAATAAGACGGGCCTCATTAGTAATCACTTACTGGCTTGTAATTAAAGTAGTGGTGTTACAGTGTCTTGTATTAAACTAACAGGCTATTACCAATAATGAATATTACTATGAATGAGAGGGAACAACACTTTTAATTTAACAAGATGTTCAGGTATATTTGGAACAAATGTCAGTGATGTAATCCAAAACATGCTGTATTTAGAATCCTGTGAAGGTCACTCATAGTCACCACACATCTTATTGAAAACTGCCTTGATTAATTGCTGCTGAAGCCCCCCGGGGCCTGTTTCAGCACTGTAGTTATGCTTTGTAGAGCGGAACTGCCATTATGGTTTACAACCTAATGAAAGGCCAATTACACTGAAAATGGAAACTTCAAAATATTGAAACGTCCCCTGAGGATTGGGACCTATTTCCAGAGTGAAATAGATGAGCGGGTTGGAGGGGGGGTAATGAGACACCGCAGAGAGGAGCGCAGAGAGATGCGAAAGCAGAGATGGATGGATGGATGGACGTCATTGCCGGGATTGGGATGCAGCCTCCGAGGCCAAACCCTTGTGTCTCTGTTGTGTTTACCAGTCACAATGACTCATGAGCATCCAGCCACAGGGAGGTATGCCAATCGCTGCCACCTGCTCCCGTCCCCACCGAGAATACTGTTGTAGCTCGAAATGAAATCAGCTGAAAAGAAAAATGGATCCCCCAAAAAAACATCACTTACACCTTGTAAAGTGACCTGAAGGAGAGAGTGCTGGCTCACACACCTGCAAAACTGTTTGTTAGATTACATGAAAACGCACGTTGACTTCAGTTTATTTGGTTTTCATTTGGGGGAGGAGTTCCCAGTATCTTCGTCTCCGGATTGATTCAGTTTCTTCTCGTGGGCTGATGGCTGACAAAGACCTTCTAATATGTCCCTTTATTATAAAAGAATATATATATTTGTAGAGCCTGGATGTGATTAATGTCGATGTTCTCATCTAAGGCCCGGTTATATGACAATGCTGCTCGCAGCCACTGAAAATGCAATCTTTTTGAAAACGGGTCCCAAGGTGAAACTTTTCAAAAACGCTCTGACTCTGTTGGAAACGTGGGAAAACATAACCTTTATGAAACGCTGCTACTGCTCATGTGCACTGGCTGCGGTGAATAGTTTTTGTTGCACGCGTAGATGGACGATAACAACAATGGCGGGCGGCCTACGGACTGTCTCCGGGGACTAATTAGCTTCATAGTTGAGAGTCACCAGTAAATGTCTAATTTTGTTCTCTGCGCACGTGTGTGTGGTTTCATTCCAATCAACAGCACCCACAACAACATCGTTTTCAAAACATTGGCATGTAACATAATGTGATAGTAATACCAGACTGAGTGTCAAAGAAAGCAGATAAACAAAGATATCAGATCATCACATATTACTGCAAAGTCAATTAAATAGCATTCAGTGTTTATTGCTTTTCAATCAATCAAAGAAATTCATCTCAAGTCTTTTAACCATTTCAACTTTTTTCTATTAGACATATTTGTTTTTACTGCATACAATTAATAAAGATTTTACAACATTTATTCTGTGAGATGTCACTGAACTAAGGTTTGTTATCATCAACTTTACGATATAATGGCTTCAGAACAAAGCCTTTTTCCCTCCAGGAAGTGGCCACAAATCATCTGCCAGCTCTTCACATCATTATCTGAGTCATGGAACAATAGACATAAAGATGATGAAGATCCTCGGGGTCCTAGGTGTTGCTGATGACCTTTTTAATCCAGCTGGTGAGCCTGGTGATGCGAGTGTAGACTCCGTAGTAGTCTGGACGCCCGCAGCCTCGGCCCCAGCTCACCACGCCGGCCAGAAACCATCGACCCGACGATTCCTGGCAAACCAAGGGGCCACCAGAGTCACCCTGACGGAGACAGACCACGTCAACGAATGCCAGCAAAGGCCACATGGACATGAGAAATGACAAAGCTGATTATTATGACCAATGACGTAACTCTGTGCTGGGACTTCAAGCTTTTAGCATTTATTTTATGGTCTGCTTGTGAGGCAGTGTCAGCCAGAGGGCATTCAGGGTGTGTTTTCAAGAGTGCACTAAATCCTTACAGGGAAAAAGATCAGTTGGAGGCCAAAATGTTGTGGGTTTGAAGCCAGATCTTTCTGTTTGGAACAAAGAGTGAAAGTTCTTAAAGATCAGCATTTGTTTTGCTGAATTTGACTCTCTGTGTGCCGGAAAGCAAGTACAGTTTTTGTGATTGAGTGTTTCTTCTTCTGAATTTCAATTAAAACCAGGATAAAGCACATGAGCAGGACGCTTAAATCCAACAGCGTTTGGCTCGTAGTGGTTGTGTTTGATGCTAATTGTAAACTGAAACTTTCTCAAATGTCTTTTCATGAAGGTGGTTATTGTCTTGCTTTTGAATGGTTGGAAGCTTTTACTTTGAATGTGACAATTGTTCCATATTGATGGCAAAAGATTAATCATTGCTTTTGCCATTAAAATATTCAACTTTAAAGCAGTATACTTTATTCAAAATCAAAAGCTGGCAAATAATTAGTTTGTCCAGTAAATCCCACAACATCTTAGTCCAAGTCAAAAGTTGACTATTTAAAATGTAATCAACCATATTGATGCAAAGGTTTTATTTGGTTAATTGAGTTTTAAGGTCCATATACACAACAACATTTTCAAGTGAAAACAGAAAATTGTCATTGTGTTTCAGAAGCTGCAAAGAATGCAATTATCCTGCTCTCTGATTCTCTGGAGCAAAAAAATGGAAAAACCTTTAGTCACTTCTCACATGTCATTAACATACTAATCACACTAAACAGTATTTCACTTTCTGCAGCTAAGTCGACAGCGTTCGTGTGATAACTGCTGACGTTGATCAGCATGAGCGCAACCCATACACTTATTTAATATGTTTTCATGTGCCTCTCAGTACCTGACAGGCATCTTTCTTTCCACTGCGGTAACCGGCACAAAGCATTCTGGGAGTGACCTGGTGGCCGTAGGAGCGAACGCAGGCGTCCTCGCTGACCAGACGGACGTCAACTTTCTGAAGAAGGTTACTGGCTGTGCCTGAAATAATAAAAAAATGGTCAGTGAGGTTTATTTAAGTGGGTTCTTCACAATAATGTATAAACAGTGTGTGCACACTAATGCATCATCTTTGAACAGTTTGATGACTTTTCATCTCTGCAGTGAACGAATAGTGTCTTCACATGAAGCACATCAAACAGAGAAATAAATAGTAACAGAGTATTCTCTCAAAAGTTGACTTGGTTCTTCTGAAACTCTACATGCCAAAAAGAAATGCTTCTCAGCAGCTTTTTTTTGTTGTTATCTTCACAACCCCTTTTTCTTCATTTGGTTTATCACACCAGAGACGACTCCCACTCACACTGCTCTGTCTTCTCCTGCCTCATTATTTCAGATGAGTTCATTTCATGTGTGTTTGGTTATCACTCCCCTTGTCACACACACACACCAAAATACTCAGTTTAAAGTAATCTTATCTTTCACAATTAATTGATTTTATATCGAGCAATTTATTAGCCAGAGGAAAGAAAAAAAGTTTATTCATCAATTTAATACTTTACAAACGTGCATATTTTTGTATATATTTGTTAACAATGTACAAAACCTTCCAGACACAGTTCACAATTTTGTTCCTATTATCTTCAGCCTTTGGCTTCGAGCCAACAAGGAACCCAAAAGACTTCCAGCTGCCACTCGGCCGTACCTCCAAACATCAACTTTCTGTCAAACTTCTTGGGCTGAAACTGAAGCTGGAAGTCTCTTAATAAATCACATAATATGCTTCCCGCTTTGGCCAACTTTAAGGCTAAATTATTCAATCACTGTTGTCCAAATAGGTCTCGATGGTTCTATGTTGATATGTTGTGTGGTTTAGGTGACTCTTATCAACTCTTTTATTTGTTTTCTGCTTTTTGCTATCTTATTTTTATTTCCTTTAAAGAATTATGAAAAATGTTTATTGAAAGGGACAAGTTCATATGAGACCTTTCGGCTTCCATCCTCTCTTGCATAGTTAGGTTACGTATTGTAATTTTGTGATGCTTTTCTTTTCTTTCTTTTTTTTAAAGGGAAAAATTGCGACTTCGAAATACTTGGATATTTTTAAAAGCAGTAACTAAAACTGAACTTTTAAAGTGTTAATGTTTGTAAAACCACAGGGCTTAATTTAAGAGTCCATTTACATTGTGTGAGATGTTGCAAACCAGACGCCTGTGGTAAAACGTTCTTTACTTAAGTGCAAGATGGAAAAAGAAACATGAGTTAATCTTAACTGCAGGCTGTAGCGTGTAAACCTGCACATGGTGGGCAGACCCACTCAAGACGAGCTTCAAACCAAACTTTTCATTAATGCCTTTTTTTATATATATATTTGATTAGAACAACATAAAAAAAGAGCTTCATAAGAACCCCGCTCACAGCCTTCTTGGATCTCATCTGTACAGTCATATTTATGGCGAGAATTTTATTCTCGGTTCCTTGTTTTTGTCCTCTCTTCTGGCACTGTAGCAAGCTCTCATTTTCTTATTTTGATCTTGACACATATCGGTCATGATATTTTAGCATATAGCTTGTTTAATAATTATTTTTAAAAATGTTATAAAATTGTTGGAAAAACACAATAATTCCGATCGCATATATTTTCTTCTCATTATAGAAATAATCCTTAACAATATGTATTAAAGGCTGTTTTCAAAGACTCAGTTACTCTTATTAAAGTTTGAGAATCACCCACACAGTTTATAGATATTTTAAAGTTTTACATTGTATCATTTTAGTAAAAATATGAATAATTATATAATGTAGAACAAATTAAATCCGGGCCAGAGTTAATGTTACTTGTGAAAGGTCTATGTGGGACCACCTCAGGTCCAACCTCCTCCTATTCATCATCGTGTTTGGACTGTGAGGACAGTTTGCATGTTTGCTGTTCCAAAAGCTAAAACTGTAAATTATCTCTGGAATTTTTGTAACCTTTAAATAATTTACTGAGACATCAGAAGCTAAACACATGATATTTCTGAAAAAGAAAAATTTGAAGCTTTCGTGAAAACTGCCTGAAGTTCTGGTCACCATCGGAGATGACATTTATCTCTCCTTGTAGTGATTAAAGCCACTTAAAAAAAAAAAAAAAAAAAAAGTGTCAGCCCAGACTCTGTTCCTCTCAAACCTGAGTCAAACATTTCAGGTTATATTTCAAACTTTCCTCTGGTCTGTCTCCTTGTCAGTGTTTTGACATTTATAAGCTCTTTACCCGTTCCCCGGCTGCTAAAAATACCACAGCAGTAATCCCTGGAGTGCATTCAGCTCTGCATGCACTCAGGATTGTTGTGAAAGTTTAGTCAGACAATTATGTGTCATGAAAGTAGAGAAATGTGCGCCAGTTTTCCTTTTTTAGTTTAATGTTCAGAATCCCACTGTGCATACTGAGCATAACAGAAACGGAGTGTACTTTCATTTCTGCTTTTGTTTCAGCCACAGAGAACGAGACTACACTAAAAACCCACTCCATCACATGTCTGAATTAATTATTTTTGTCACATAAAATGCCACTATTCCCAAACTGCAGAATGCCATGCTTGAAAATCACAGCATATTCTGGGACCCAGTTAACCCTAACAAACACAACATTATCTGCAGCTTTTTCATCCATTTGTGAAAATTATTAATTCAATATGGTCACTGGAGAACATATTGATAGATGTAGAAAACAACTTGCAATAAATCGCTTGTGTTTATATTCCCTTTTATCACCGGTAAGATGTTGATATGAATATTTTAAGAGTGTAAAGTCGTAAAACAAAACAATTATATAATGGGTTCTTTTGTTGAATTTCCCACTGAAATGCAAGGTGCAGTTAGGGGTCATTGGGTGGAGCACATGTCAATGGGAATCTAACCAAGACAACACTGGCTCATTATAGTTCCAATTTAAAAAAAAAAAAATCTCGACTTTCATTATATGATAACTTTCAAATGGAATTTCCACACTCAGTTCCAAAACTGAGTATTGAAAACATTTTATGATCTAAGCTCCAGAACTGAACGGCCAAGGTCAGCAATAGTATATATCAAGCTACTTGTCAGTTAGCATTAGAATCATAATCATAAAGTGAAGGTGAGTTTGGGAAATATGCATGATAAACACTGCAGAGGTTGACAGAAAGACAAGTAACCATTATGTGGTAAGTGTATTAAATACGAATCTGTAATCTGCATGTTATTGGACTAAAACCAAAGGAAACCATTTATTATTTTATAAGCATGGCTTTTTTTTAACTCATCGGAAGAATTTCGATATTGATTTTGTGGTGAAAGCTTGTGACCTGTGTAGAAGTGCGGCAAAACCTGCTTCAAGAAATAAAACCATTCTGTGCTCTAGATGTACTTTCCCCCTGATGCTCACCTCCCTCATGGAGCGCCCCCCACCCGGTGACCCAGCAGAGCAGGCCCGGGTCCAGCTGGTGGGTCGGCGGAGGCAGGCAGGCGGGCCGGGCGTGTCCGGCCAGCACTGCGGTGGCGGGCCGGTCCAGCTTCAGCAGGGCCAGGTCGTAGTCGTGGGACTCGTCGTCGTAGAACTGGTGAAGATGGATTTGCTGGACCCGCGCCACTTCCTCTGTTGGACTGCTGCGCTTGAGCACGAGTTTACCGAGGTACACTGTCCACACGGAGGGGGAGTAGAGCCTGAAGCAGGAGAAGAAGATAAGCAGCTTTAATGTGTTCGGGGGTGTCGGTGGCAGAAGGCACCTTGCTGGCGAAGCCACAGGAGCAAGCAAGAAATTGTATCTCAACTGGTGTTTCTGATGAAGCCCTGTATATGGTGTTTGTTTTGCGGCTGTAATGACACAGTTAAAGAGCAATTTCTGAGCTAAACGAAAAGAAACTAAAAGAAAAGACCAATAGCAATCTTTTATTTAAGTGACATTTTAATGTTTTTGTTTGAGGCTTGAAAAAAGATCCTCTATGGCGATATCTGTGCATTGTTTTAAATCTGAAGGTAAAAATGAAGCCAACTTCAGGTCTCCCCGCCTTGTAATACCATTTTCTACCACAAGATGATGCATTGACCTCTCAGCTCGACTAGAAAGAACAAACCAGGGGCTGAAATATAAAGTACGGGTAATTAGGGCCTTAATTAGGGACACAACGTTTTCATGTTAAAGCTGAAAACATGTGTTGTGTTTTGAGTCTTCATTTACACGACGGCTTCCAAGGTGAAACTATGATTACATGGATTTTTGAAAACGTTGCAAATCTGTCTCCATGGAAACAGGGGAACACTCAACTTTTCTGAATTGCTGTTACTGCACATGCACATGGCAGCCATAGTGCATAGTTCTTCTGCACATGCATGAGTCCATGGACAATCAAATTAATGGCAGCATCTAGTGTCATGACTCCCAGTCCATATTCCCCTGGGACTTGGTAGTTTTATAGTTGAGAGTCTCTTGTAATAGTAGTACAACTTCGTCTGTCCATACGAATGTCCGTATATCCGCCATTGTTGATGTTTACAGCGTATTGTTCTCCGTGAGCATGTGTCTGTGGTTTCAATACAAAAACAAACAACATTGCCAACTCATGGCCCTGCATTAAACTACATGAAATCGTTTTCAGCATTTCTGCCGTTTTTGTGGAAATGAACATCGATTTGCAAAACATTGCTGTGTTTCTGAAATGAAAATGCAATGAGTTTTCACTGTGTAAAACAGTATTTTGACTGATAGTTTAACTCTTATCAACGACTAACTAAAATATCATATGCTCTTATTAACCACAATGCCTTGAAAAAATTTAGATATTGTACAAGTACTAACTTTCAGCACATTCTCACATACTGTATATTTAATGAATAACAAAATGAAACATCTGCTAAGGTTTTCTTTTCATATGTGTTTTTAAAATCTTCATTGTCTGAAATGTCAGAACACCCTTGAAGGCTGCGAAAGCTTTTAATCCCAATGCAGAGAAAAACAGTTAATCCCCTACAAGATATTGCAGCAGCAGTTTTGGACATGGTCCAACCAGCCGATGCCGGGATTGACAGACACAGGCCTTTAAAAATTCATAAAATTTTGGTTGTCTGGGATTGGATTGTGCCTGTCAATCTACCCAGAAGCCACACACACACACGCACACGCACACGCACACGCACACGCACACGCACACACACACACACACACACACACACACACACACACACACACACACACACACACACACACACACACGTCCATCTTCTTGCACTTACTGGTCATCATAGAAACAGTGGGCGGCGGACACCACCCACAGATCGGAGATTAGTGCCCCCCCACAGAGGTGGTTGCCTCGCACCTGCAGACTGGCCTGCCACGGCCACTCGCCCTCAGAGGCGTTGGTACCGCCCACGATACGACTGGAAAACTGCCTCAGGCCGCAGTCTGAAAACACACACACACACACACACACACACACACACACACACGCGCGCGCGTGCGATAACTACATCCACTTTCTATCAACCAGAGGAATTACTTCTTAATATATCAACAGCAGCATCTCTGGTGCAACTGATGTGAGAATGTTGCTCCAACTTGTAAGTCAGATGTAATGTGACTTCTATCCATCAGGTGGCACTGGTTAGCCTGGCGCTCTGAGGTTTGCCCCCTTTTTAAATTAGTATTTGCTGAGAGCTTAAGTATTGTCTGAAAATGTTTCAAGTGAAAACAAATCGATTTTGCACTTTCATTTCACAAATGTTGCATTTACACAGCAACATTTTGAAAAAAGATGTCTGGTTACACAGAAACAGCAAAAATGCGGAAAAATAGTGTTCTCATGCCAGAAAACAATACACTGAATAATAACAACGACGAGTACAAGGATATCAGTCTGATGAAGTTGGATGACTATTTTCAAAAAGTTGTGTTTTCCACTATTTCCACAGACATAGACTTAGAGCATTTTCAAAAAGTTCCACCTTGGGAACCATTTTCAAAAAGTTACATTTTCAGTGACTCCGAGCACCATTTTCTTGTAAACGGACACTGAAAAATGTAGCAAAAGTTTTCTGTTTTCACTTGAAAACATTGAAACACTGTGGGCCTAAAAATCTGTTCAGTGTTGTAAAACAAGTTTGTAAGCCAAGAAGAGCCATAAAGAAAAGATTGATGCTAAACTGAGTCAACACTGGCACCCAATGGAGGCATGACTAACAATTTTACATATTGTCCCTTTAAACCTGTGGGGGGGGGGGGGGGAAATGATTTTAATTTTCAAATTGAAGTAATTCAAAATCCCAATAGAAATGAATTAACAATCATTTCCTTCTCACCACATCGTGTCTCATCTGACTCATCTGGGCAGTCGGTCACAAAGTCGCACTCGGGATTCGGCTTCTTCAGACACGTTCCATCAGCGCACACGTACGTCATGTCCGTACACTCCACACCTTCAATAGAACAAACTGCATTTTTAAATTGTATGTAATGATCCGTACAGATCGATAAAAATTTCATCCGGTGCCATAACACAAAACTATAAGTATAACAGGTGTGATACTTGCAGGCTGTAAATAAAGACTTCCACCAGCAACGTGTCATTCAATGTTTCTATATTGTTTTTGGTTCCCAACTGCTGTTACCAACAATTTCTTTCAAGGGAAAAGTCATTGGATCAGTCAAATCTGTCAAAATTCAAAGGAGCGGGTGGGAGGAAAGCCTTTTCTTTTACTCATTTGGTGAATGTCTATGTGTGTTTTTGCTAATGTGTGCTTGTATCTCTGGTGTGGCCCAGAAGTTCATACACTACACAACTTGTAGCGTAAGCCCCTTGGCTTTATTGAAGTGCAGTTCTGCCATCTACAACATGCTTAGACTTTGATTCATTTCTTTTTTTTACTTTGTTTTGGTACAACCCAGTCTCTTTCTTTCTTTATTAGTATATTTCCAGAGGACAGTGCACATTAATGGACACTCGGTAGTCACTTTGTGTAAATGCGCCAGATTTAGCCATGGGCTACTTTCCATCCGTAGTCCTTGTACATTTAAGACAACAACAATTATTTAAAAACAAACAAACATGGACATAGAATACATACACTATTTACAACTCCCCCTGCAATACAAACATATTCCCTAATCTATAACATTAATATTAATAATCAGGTCTTACAAGTGATCACACGATTGATTAGCCTTTAGCCATAGTTTCAGCTCTTTTTTAAATGCTGTAAAAATGGAAGACTCTCAAATAGTAATTGGAAGACTATTCCATATTGTTAACCCTTCCACTGAAATGGTGTTTTGTCCAGTGGTGGTTTGTCTGAATGGAGCCTCACGGTCTCCTCTCGTGGTTGATCTCGTTTACAGATTACTGTCTTCTCGTCTAATAAATTCCTCCAAAGGGGGAGGGGCCAAACCATGAAGGGATTTGTAGACGAGACAAGCATGTTTAAAAATGTCTCTTCACTCTATTTATCTAATTTTCCAGCAAATAAAACTTCCCATTCAGCAGATTTTGTGGAAGTGTTCTTGCAGCAGCTTGGGATGCAGGAGAGGAAGCATTACGGCCACCCATCTACGGCGTAACAGTGACGAGATCAATTCAGTGGAAAGAGGACAAGAATACTAACATTGTCACTCTTTTGCAGTTATGCACTCACATAAAATAACATCAATTCATCCCTGATTTCATACATCCTTCAATCCATCTTCTGTACGGCTTCACACAATCCCCATTGGCTATGGCGCTGGGTACGCCCTGGATCACCAGCCCATCACAGGCTCACATGCACACTTCAGGGGAATTTTGGAGTCACCAATCAACCTCAAATACACTACATTCTACACAATCCCCACTACACGACCATGGCTTCACATCAGAGCTGTTTTTCAAAGCAGTGGAGCCTCTTCATGTGTGCCCGTGCAGGATTGTTTACCATCAGTGCAGTTCATCTCATCAGTGGCTTCGGGGCAGTCCGGGTGTTGATCACATATTTTATAGTAGTCCACACACTGACTGTCCTCTGGACACTTGTACTGCGCCACACACACTGCAAGAAAACATGAGCTTTAACAACAGACAGGGATCGTGTGTAGAAACAAGAACAAACTGTGACAAAAGGGTCAAAGTTGGAGCTGTCGAGGGGTAACTCTAGTGTAGGGGTGTCAAACACATTTTGGTTCAAGGTCCACATACAATCCAATTTTATCTTGAGTTGGCCAGACAGGTAGAATGGTGCGAAAATAACCATTAAATTTAAACTTTACAGCTTTCCTTTGTTGTAGTGCAGAGTATACGTAACACTCAGTACCGGTAAGTACAACAATCTGATCAGAAAGCCAATTTTACCTTCTAGTGCAAAACACAGTGAAATGTTCAAAAATCCAATAGCTGTCGCATTATGCATGCTTTTACAATGTCAAGGCTTTGAGGCTAGTTTGCGAGCAACGAGGTAACTATCTTTCATGGCAGCATCACTGACGTCTCAGCTCTGGCCCCAGTGTTGTATTGTGTCTGCTATTCTGAAGATTTTTTTTTATAAATCAGTGTTATCTTTTACCATTTCCTTGGTGGTTTGTCAGACCAAATAGAGCTTCTTGCGGGACGGTCTTGGCCCTCGGGCCTTATATTTGACACCCCTGCTCTAGTGCCTGCCCATTCACATTATTAAACTTAGACTTGAACATTTTCAGGTAGCCAATTCATTTTTTATTATTTATTGTGTCTGGGGGAAAAAAACCACATAAGCTTTTGAGTTTAAAACAGTAAAATGACAAAGTTCTTTCGCCACCTACGGATATAATAGAGATGTCATTAGTTGATACTTGATCTGAGCCAAAGTGATTTTAGCACTGGATCTTAAAAACTGCCAAATCTCAAAGGTTATAAATCTGCTAAGGTGTTGGAGTCGCAGATTTGAGATTAATTTCAGACCAGCCAGCTTTCATTAGCTGGACACTGTCAAAGCCCACATGATGGATGTTTTGCTTGAACAATCCTCCCCTCAGCCACGTCAGTCACATAAATGTGATGACTATAGATCTCCGAAAGCAGGAATGTCAAAACTCATTTCAGTTTCACATACAATTCCATGAGATCCCAATTGGCCCAGACCATTGATAAAGCAGCAAAATAACATCATGTAATGTGTATGAAAATTTAATTTCTTTTGGGGGGGGATTTTCACACTTTGCAAAATCATCTCACCGGTATATTTGGACTCTCAGGCTTTATGTGGACTACAGACTGAATATTTGACACCCCTGTCCTAAGGAATCCTGAAAAGCCTTGATTTTTGAGCACTCCTTCGGCTTCCATAGCTAATTTGTGAAACCAATCATAAGAGTGTGAAAAGATAAGATATGTACCGCAGTTCCTCTCGTCAAGTCCATTGGGGCAGTCCTTGATTCCATCGCACATGGGAACACAGAGACCGTTCACAGTACAGAGGAACTGGCCTGGGCAAGCTGTGAAAACACACTATTTAGCATGATGCTCATGAACATGGTTGGAATAATTTCTTTGTAACGTATCTAGTGAAATTTTGCAATGACAGCTTACGATCTGACAAGTTGAAGATGCTGTACTGCAGCTGAAGGCCTGGCCCAGTGAGCGACACCTCGGATGTCATGACCACAGTGGTGGTTGAAGAGAGGAGGGAGAGGCGTTCATTGTAGGGCTGCAGACACCTGGTACCACACAGTCTGAGGAGAAGAATGAAGAGAGAGACTGAAGACAACTGCAGAGAAAGCCCACAGGTTAGAGAGGCGTAGTTTACATAACAATGACTTTGCCCTCAAGCTTTTCACTGTCAGCATCTTCTATTCCAAACCTTATCCAAATAACAATGTTTGAGCAGCAGCAGTTTTATCAGCATGAATAGAAAATGGCTTTTTGTTGAAGGTAACATTACCTGTGACTGGAGCAGGAGGGTAAGCTGGAGCAATGCTGCCCCCTGCTGTTCAGTGGTGGAAAATATGTCTTGAGCCAAACAAAACAGTGTGTGTGTGTGTGTGTGTGTGTGTGTGTGTGTGTGTGTGTGTGTGTGTGTGTGTGTGTGTGTGTGTGTGTGTGTGTGTGTGTGTGTGTGTGTGTGTGTGTGTGTGTGTGTGTGTGTGTGTGTGTGTTGGATGCAATTAGCACTTGATTTGGTTGAGCTCATAGCAGGACCAGCTCAGTGTGCCTCGCTGACTGTTGCCAGTGAGGATGGGAGATCTTCTGTACCTGCGGTTCTGGATGATCCACTGCCCCTGGGTGCAGGCCTGATTATAACCGGCTCTGCTCAGCTCGTAGCCCTCGAACTCCAAAGACAAGCCCATTCCTGCACCGGGCATCTGAAAATAACACAGTCAGTACAACAATAGCTCTTCAGAAATGCCTGCCCTTCATTCGTAATCTTTATCAAAAACATGAATCTCAGATGTGACAACATCTAGTAAAGCTTCCTGTTCCTTATGGAAATACACCTTCCTTTTGAGAGCTCGTTTTTCCTCAGAATTATCAAACTAAAGCAGGGGTGTCAGACATAGGAACTGTTGGCCATTACGCTCTCAGATGGTCAAATATGTCCTGCAGGATGATTGACAGGACAATGTGTAAGAATTACAAAGAAGACATTTACCTCACTTTCTCCTATCAAGGGCCGTGTTTACACAACGCTTCAAGCAAAGCCATAAGTTTTGTGTTTTTGATTCAAAAAAGTTTCGCATTGGTAACGTTTTGAAAACAATGTGTGTTTACGTGACAATGGCAGAACACAAAAAAAACATGTCATTTTCATGTTGGGCTCTAGCGGGCGCCGTTACGAGCTACCACATTAACAGTGGTGAGTACACAAGCATTCGTATGGACAGATGACACAGTTGGATTGCTATTACAGGTGAGTGTCAACTATAAAACTACCAAGTCCCTGGAGAAAATGGACTGAAAGTCATGACACTCTGGAGGCAAACATTGTTGTTATCTTTTATCAACTTGCACATGTGCAGAAGAACTATTTACCATCGTCATGGTCTGCGTTTGCAGTAACAGCATTTCAGAAAAGTTGCATTTTTCTCCATCTACACAAAGATGGAGTCAGAGTATTTTCAAAAGGTTCCACCTTGGAAGCCATTTTCAAAAGGTAACAGTTTTATTGGCTCAAAGCACTAATGTGTAAAAAGACACTCAAAATACTAAAAGAGTTTTCCATTTTTACTTGAAAACATTGTGTAGAAAGGGCTCTTCATTACAGCATTTCAATGACAAAACTGATATCCAAGCTGATTTACGCTGTGAAGGTGATATTGTAAATGTATGCAGATATTGGATGTGTTTGTGTAATTATTGCAGATTTAAATGTTAACTTTTTTTCCTCCTTTGCACTGACATGAAGGAAAACTTGACTCCTTCGCCTCCCAAAAAAATGGCATTAAAAGTGTTCTGTGCTATTGTTTTACTGATCCAATCAGTTTGACATTCCTGCTCTGAATCGAAATGTAAGCTTAATGGATTAATCAATAGAAATATCAATGTATGTATGGAGGAAAAGGCTTACAGCAAAGCTCCAGGTACAGTTGGTTTTAGGAGGGTAGAAGCTGGGAAAGAATGGTGTCTTCAGCGTCCCCTGGACCCCGGACACAGCCTCCAACTGAATAGTAGCATTACAGTCTGAGAAAGGATGAAACGCAGAGAAAGAAATATTTTTCCTTTCGTTTCACAACAACAAATGTGTTTTCGTTTGTGACATCAGTAAAGCGAACAACCACAAAACTCAGAGAAGATAATAAAAGACGGTAGTATCCAGGTGTAACAGATTTGTTCCCTCCAGTAAAGCCAAGATAGATTGAAGTCTTGGATACCCACGTTGCCCAGAGGCTGAATCCTTCTGTTTGGACATATTTCAAGACTGGTAGCGCCAGAGGAAGAATCAGACAGTCAACAAACTCGACAGACAGAGATGAAAACTTTAGCACAGACCTGATTTTCCCTCCGGTGCCTTCATCCTGTTAATATTCATGTTTTTAAATGAAAGGGTTTGACTTAAATGAGGCTTAAGAATAGGAGGGTCTGTATAATTTCATCCTGTATTTAGAAATACATCAGCGAAATGGACATGTCTACTGCTTTAATTCACTTCATTGTTTTCACCTCCACCCCTGTCAAATCATCCGATCTTCAGTTTTTCAATAGTAGTAAACTCAAGGCTGTTGGAGGTCTGCACAGCGTTGACGCAGAGGCTGTGAGGTAGTTTACAGAAACACATCGCCTTCACATATTATTTGCATATGGAGTATAAATTAGGGCTTAGTGGAATTGAATAAGTATTCCGATTTGGCAAGTTGCTAAAGGTTAGTATTTGTACTAGTACTCCTCCTTTAAAAAAAAGTGGTATTGGTACTGGTGGACAGACAGGACAGTAAGCCTACTAAAAAAATCATCTTAAAACCGTGAAGCTCACAGAAAAGTTCGGGACTGACTAATCAATTCTGAAAATATAATGACTCCAAATCATAGTCTAAGCTTGAGGATACCAGCAGGCTTTAGGTACATCTAAGAACACTGGCTTATCATCAGTGTATTTACAGAAAGATATCCATCTGTTGGATATCGATGTCATGGTTCACGATTTGTGTTCTTGTGTGACTTGACTTTCTGACTCTGTCTTTTGTTTCAGGCTCCTTGACTTCTCCTTGCGTCTGATTGCTGCTCCCTGCCCTGATGTCTTTCACCTGTGCCTGAGTATGGGATTCTCCTCACCTGGTGACAAGCGGTTTATATATAGGGGTTGAGTTTTGTCTCTTGTTGTTGGTTGGTCTGTGTTTCAGGCTTCCTGTGTGGGAAGCGGTTTCAGTCTGTGTTCGACTTTCCAGCATTACTTCGTGACCCTCCTGTGATCTCGTGGACTTTGGTTTTTGTTTTGCTGGTTGGGCTTAAACAGGAGCTTCTTACCGTGGCGTGTGGAGTCTTGTGCCCTCCCGTGACCCAAAACTAACAATAGCTGCATATTTTCAAATTACAAAACTAAATTGACTTATTGTAATTTGACACCAGCCTCATTGGGTTTCTGGCTGCTAGTGTTTGGAACCGATGACCATAATAGTATCCTATTGATGGCAGCTTGTGCAAAATACTTAACAATAATATCCTTTTTTGTCTTTTAATGTGACAAAGTATGACAATAAACCAGAAGTACCCTTTAAAAATTGTTGTAGCATGACTCAACTCTTTGTCTGGTCAGTTTTCTCTTGCAATTTTTTGTCTGGATGAAGTTTAACAAGACAAAAAAAGCTTCTTTCACAAGACTCTGTCCACTGTGCATTGGACTCAATTACTCATTCTTTTTTAGATGAAATACTTAGGCAGTCTTACCCTGGTGATCCCAGGCCTGAGCAGACAATGAAAAGGGGTCCTTGTAATTGTACAGACCCTGTTTCCAAACCACTGTCATCCACTCGCCTGAAGACAGGACACGAACCACATGTTCACGTCTGCTGCAGCCATACACACTGGAAGGAAAGAGACAGGGATGAAGATCAGAAGTCTGAGCAACAGTTTGCCATTTGCCTCGTTCATATGTGAGGGAATAAATGCCAGAGTGACAATCCTCATTCATCCAAATCATCGTATATCCACCTGCCATGATAGCTTGTAGTTTTTCACCTGAAAAGAAAACGCAGAACTTGCTAAAAAAAAAAAGAAGTGGTTGAAGAATCTGTGTGATGGAAACCTCACTCAACTTGAAAAGAATAACCTCGCCAAGGGTAGCATTCATTAGCACTAGAGTCCACCATCAGAAACCACAAATTGGGAGACTCAATGGCAAAAACCATTTGGGATATAGGTAGGAGCCACAACTGCCAGTTATAGACTGTAACCACGGGGATTAACCACTTACCAAAACCATAAATCTCCTCAGTAACTTGTCTAAGATCACAAGTTGGGAAAGATAAACAACTTAACTACAGTGTGTACCCTCAGTGAGCTTTTAGCATCTAGTCAACAACCAAGAAGCCCCATTCGAACCTGCTGTCAGCGGCGTCAGCTCCACTGATGAAGCCTTTAACACAAAATTTCAAACAATTTCACAACTTCAATCCAATCCAGCAACCTTCATCATGATTAGTCCTGAATTTTTTGTCCCTTCAAAGAAGAAGTCAGAAGTCATCACTCACGATGTGATGAGGTGGTTGTCGGAGGGGTTGATGGAGTCATACACCAGCAGTCTGTCCCGACACTCGGGCAGCAGCCACTCCATGTGGAGCTCTAACTGGGTGCCGGCGACGGCCTGGAGGTGCCACATGCAGGAAGAGCGCTGCGTGTCAGGGCCACTGAGAGCAACGCGGCTGCTGGACACCACCTTCTGGTAACGGTAACAGTCTTTGAGTCAAAGGAGGTGAGAAATTAGCAAAGGGAAGGACTGCTTCTGAAATTGTCCTCAGTTTATGCAATTATCAATCTTTGCAGGTCAAACACAATTCAGAAAAGTACGTTTAAAGTTCAGGTTTATTTTGATTTTACATTTGATTATAGAAGATTTCAGACGGATCTCAAACTAGTAAATACACCAATCAGCCAAAACCCTGAGACCACCATGAGGCGGGAAGATAAAACTAATAACTTGGTAATTTCTTGGTTCAGTCACCCTTCAGAGAAGTCCAATCTGGTCTTTAATTTAAAAAAAAAAAAAAAAAAAAGTCCAATTGCGATGGCTAGATGACTCGATGACTGGATCTCCAATAGGTTGTTGCTGATAGTTTTATGGAAAACGGGGAAAGTACACAATATGAGGCAGCTTGGGGCTGATCGGTGTGTTTACTGTATGGTATTAACAGCAACATTTCAAAATTAATTTTGTGAGGAAGCCATTCTTATCATGTCTCGCATGCAGCCTTGATTATTAAAAAAAAAAAATCTCTCATTGCTGTTTCTGAAAGTTCCAAGCTGCAAATTATAGTTCAATCAAAAACATCAGAAATAAAAGGCTGTAAATGATGAGCAGGAAATGAAGTGTGATACCAAATGAGGCTTTCAAGAGTTCTACAACTTTTGCATCAGTTTCTGTAGGAAGCAGAACAAAGGTTCGATTACAACCAATGAATTCTCTCTTTCTCATCTCCACTGAACCCTTTGTCTCTCCCTTTCTCTCACCACGGACAGTCAGCGTGGTGAGGTGGAGAAGGTATCCACCCAAGCTCGCGGTCTCCTCCCGCTCCGACCCGCCGTACGCCCTCAGGCCCTCCTGGAAACTCGAGGTGACCGTCTGCAGAGTGACTCTGTCAGCGTGGCTGCTCGGTACAGACATCACCATCCAGAAGTGAACCACAACACTCCCCTCCCTGCAGAAACAGAACTCACACATATAGGTTAACATTGTTTGGTTTGTTTTAACCCTAATAAGATACTTGAATAAGCTCACAAAGTCAAACATTATCAGAAGTGTTTTAATTCTGTAAGTTTCATCCTTCCTATTGTAAATTATGTGGTCTTGCTCCAAAATACAAAAAATACATGACCAATCACTTTTACGTTTTCATTTTATGATTTTTCCTTTTCATATTTCATCTTCTTCCTATTGTATTTCACTTAGTTTTAATAATCTCTCTCAGAATATCCTTTAATCTTTTTCTTTTCTCATTTATTTTTCTTTTTTTCTATTACTTTTTTAGTATAAGACACTCTCTGTAACACTGAATTGTATTAAATTGAATGAAAGAAGCAGTATAAATCATGGATTCAATAATGATTTATCTTGTAAGAGCTCAGAGCATTGTGTTGTTGTCTGATTGAATTAATTACCATAAAAATATCTTCGCTGTTCAACAACTTTGCTTGGTCATACTCTGGTTCTTCTCGGGTAAATCTTGAGTTTCGTTATTGTTCTTTGGGGAATAAAACCAGACTTGTGACCATTTCTACTCTTCAATGACCCTATTTGATCCTGTAGCACAAAGTAATCTGAATTAAAGCGCATGATGACCTTTAAGCCACACGATGACCATCTGCCATTCAAAAGCAGTTTTCAAATGGAGGCACTTCCCAATGACCATCATCATCTATAATAGTAGCTAAAGTATTGACATACCCGAAAGCAAACACTGTGGTGTAGTTGAAATATCGAGAGAGCTTTGATTCTTTCATGACTTTTTCGACCTGAAAGACAAAGAAAAAAATATAAAAAAATATTCAGATGTGAGCTTCCAGCTGCACACTGGAGGCTGAATTAATGGCCAATCAAACAGAAGCCCAGAAGCAATTTGGATCCCCCAGGATGTGAACCATGTTATTTCAGTACAGTATCGGAGGAGTTCACGCTCCCTTCGCACCATGCTCCGCACTCCTCTGGCTTCTTTCTTGAAGGCAGGACTGTGGTGAGAGGACAGCTCGGCAGAGAAGTTCCTGTTGAGGATGGACATGTAGGCTGTGTACTGCTGCTGGATACGAGGCTCTAACTTCCAAACCCTGTACTCTGTAACAAAGTTAAAAAAAGAGCCATTAACACTCCAAACACTGACAGAGTCTGCAGCTATGTTACCTGCTCTGCACGATAGTGAGCCAAGAATTGATACCAAATTCTGATTTATAGTGAATATTTATGCAACATCTGCCATGGTGGAAAGGAACTTGATCCCAGAGATGTTTTATATACTGTATATATATATAAGTTTTGTCCAGTTTTGTTATGTCCTCATAACAAGTCAGCAGACACGGGAGACTAAATAGCACTGATCGTTTGGTTTTTAGTTAGGGTCTTTCACACGCTCACACACAGGGCTGATGACGTCGCCGTATCAACAGGGGTACGGCGTCTCTGAAGGTCGATTTATAGAAATGTAAACAAAGACAATTAACTAAAGCTTACTGTTTAAATACATTAGAGGGTAGACTACCTCGTTCCCCGGACTGAATCCTTGGGATTATTCTGCCCCAGTTGTGAGGGTTAGTCTCTATATTAATATTAATAATATGTCAGTCGATCAGGTGGTCGTCTGTTTCTTTTAGGGTGATCACGGCCAGTGGGCAAGTCCGTCACATTGTCTCTCGGAGAAGACTCTACGGGCCCTGGTCAAGGAGATTTAATGTCAGGAGTCTCCACAGGGATTTCCTTCGGTGTGCCAGGGTCGCTCTGGTTGTTTAGGCGGTGATGAAAACCTCTCCGGATAGACGTTCATCTCTGGGGCAGATGAGACTGGTGGAGAAGCGTTGTGTGTAGCCGTTGATCCGCATGTCTTCTCCAGATGTTGTGATCAGCAGTCTCTACACTGTATGAAACAGGTCCCGTTTTAGCAACAATTGTTGCCGGCAGCCACTTTGCACCTCTGGTGTAGTTTCGGGCGAGAACGTGGTCTCCAGCTATGAAACTTGGATTTTGCTCTCCTCTCCACTGGAGCTCTCAGTTGTAGTCGCACAACATCTTATGTCTGCTGAGGTCTCAAGAGATCAAGGCGAGTTCGCAGTTGTCGCTTTAACATGGCCACATGGCCAATGCAGGAGAAACTCTTGTGGAAGCATGGGGTATATTTCTGTAGGATAACAGAAACGCACTTAAGCGCTGGTTTAGGGACTGTGCACCGTGAGATGATTTTAGCGCTGGTTTCATTGTCTGCACAAATCTTTCAGGGAGCCCATTGGTGGCAGGGTGATAAGGTGCTGACTTGATATGCTGAATGCCATTCTCCTACATGAATATTTTAAACTCTTCAGATACCAGCTGTGGGCCGTTATCGCTGACCAGTTGTTGTGGGAGCCCAAAGCAGCTGAAGATGGATCTCAGCTCCTCAATGGTTTTCTCAGACGATGTGCTTTTCATGATGGTAACCTCCGGCCACTTACTGTGCGCATCAACTACCAGCGGGAACATGTGGTTCTCCAGAGCTCCAGCGAAGTCCATGTGTACCCTCTGCCATGGTTCTTCAGGCCAGTCCCATGGATGTAAGGGAGCCAGTTGTGGAAGGTTTCTTAGTCTCTGGCAGGAAACACATGCCTTGATTTTTTCTTCTATAGCAACATCTAATCCGGGCCACCAAAAATAACTGCGTGCGATCTCCTTCATTCGCACCACACCACAGTGTGTTGAATGAAACCGTCTTCTTCTTCTTTATCCATAGTCATTGAAAGGTTTCTTCAGTTTTAGTGAGATTTTATGACCAACCAACCATCCATCCATCCATCCATCCATCCATCCATCCATCCATCCATCCATCCATCCATCCATCCATCCGGTTCAGATTACCTACATACTGTAAATGTCAAACAAACACAAGCACTCTTTCATTCTAACTGCCATTGGTTTGTTTAACAACTGTAAATAGATGTGTTAGCGTGCATGTTGTATGAATGCTGTATATGTGTTTCACTGCTGGCTGTAGCAGAAATTGCCTCTTGGGGATAATAAAGTCACCAGAGAGAACATGCAGACTGAGGGTCCAAATCCTGGACTTGGGATATTCTCGCAGTAAGGACCACCTCTGCACCACCAGACATTATTGAGCCATTTGGTAGCTGTGAGGTTATTTCAAGAGCATTTGTGCTGAGTGAAATCTCAAGGATTAACTGAAGAAATCCCCTATGCCCTGACACCAATCTGTATAGTTGTTGTATTTTTTTAAATCTCAGAGGGGAAAAGTCACATATTTAATCAGGGTAAATTATCGTTGTATATACATTTACATTTCTGCCTCAACAGCTATTTTACAGTGCCACCTGCAAGGGAAAATAGAATTGACTAACCAAGGAAGTACCAGACCAGCGTGACTCCTGTAACTATAAGTATGATGATGAGGATGCCGAGGAAGGCAAGCAGACACTTGCAAGGCTGAGTCCTCCTGGGGCGTGAAGCCACAGCTTGATTGCTGGGTCGAACCTGTGCAGAACAAAGGGCAAACTCTCTCAGACCTGTGATTATTCTGCGCCTTCAATCAAAGACGAGACGCTTTCGGGTTAAAAATACCCGCTAGAGCCGTTTCATGCGGTGTCGCATGGCTCAAAAATCTCCCCCCAACATTATAAATGTAACTTCGATTTTAAGGATTCAAAGTGAACTCTGATTCCCCAACATCAAGGGAACGATTCAGCATATCTTTCAATTTTCTAGTTTTCATGTACTTTTTTATAGAGGACTAAAGTTATACATAACATGCTGCAGTGCAGGTCAGAAAATAATGGACTGCAATAATCTCTACGTGTGTCTGTAGATCATGTGATGGATTATATAGAAGGGATTCCCTCATACAGGAGCTTTCCAAGGGTACAAGGTCCTTCTTCACAGAGCTTTAAGCACTCATGACCTATTTAATTTGTCCCACCAGTGTCTTTGTTTAATGCTGACCTCCTAATATGATTACCATTAAAAGGGGGCTGAGCAAGTTAGCACATTAATAACAAATATTGATTAATGCTGACAATTTCTTTATCACATGTTTTAGTAACCAAGAATCTATTAATAATAATGTAAAAGTTCGACCAAGCTATATAAAGTCAATAAGGTAATAAAATAGTTTTATACAATCACTACCATAATGTAAAGAGTGTGACACGGTTTTTATTCTCTACGTATATTTTATGACCAAATGGCACAAAAGTCCTATATTTTCAAGAAATACAGTTATGTATTATTACATTACTGGCTGCAGTTATTACATTTTCAATGGGTTTTTTAAAAATGCTACTCCAATAAAAAACTGATAAAATCACTGACAAGGTAATGCAATGCAAATTATTCTAATCAATGGCTAAAATTATAACAATATTGTGTCATCAGACTATATTGTAAATATATTTCACAGTACCATGCAAGTTACTGAAAGGTAATACTGAAATACAGTGACTACTTACTTCAAAAGGATTGCGCTACTTTTTATTTAATAAACAACAAGCTACTTTTTACATAAGATTCAGGATGCAGGATGATTGTACAATGTGATTATTCACTGATGAAGAAGCGATTAGCTTAAGGATCACATACGTTTGATTTCTTCTGACCCCTTTACAGACATGTTGGCGTTGGGTATAGATTTATTTTGTGTATATTTATTTTCATTAAACATAGATTTATTCATGCATCTATTTATTTGCTTTATCTACTGAAGATAGATGGATATTAGTGTATATAGATTGTTTCTTTTTTGTATGTCTGTAATAATAATAATAATAATAATAATAATAATAATAATAACAATGACGATAATAGACACAGTGACAGAGGGCTGAGAGACAGCAGCTTCACAACAATATACTATAGAAACTATAGTGTATGTTGAAAAGGCCCTTCTGAGACAGACACAATGAAGTGAGGATCACATGAGAGGAAGTGCGTCAAGTGCAGAAAAGATGAAATGAAAGCCATCGACAAACCAAAAGTCATGTGAAGGCAACTTCTTTATGGAGCAGAGATTTTAGTGGCACATCATACCAAGAGAAAAAAACTCAAAATGCATATATGAGAATGTGTTTCATGCTTACTGACCCCATTGTTGAGGGCCGCAGGCGCGACTCCCTGCTCACATGAAACCGACTTCTTGGAGCCGTGGCCGAGCGCCATGGGGTCACTCCACATTCCTGCCTCCTTGAGAAATCATCTCCACGTACAGCAGGGCTCCGACAATCCCCAATCTATCTGCTTTTACTGAGCATCTCTGACGATCACGGAGCCGGACACGTTGCGGCGACCGACAGACGACGACTCGCTTTCTGTTTGTAAGTCCAAAGGTGAAAAAAGACTGTCAATGTTTCCCAAAGCCCTTTTGGATTTGCACATTGCTTGGAGATGAGTTGTCTGCGTGCGTCTGTGGAGCTTCGAGGGGATGATTGTTCACATGTACCTGCCGCAGGTGCAGGGATGCTGTTGCCTAGCAACAGTGATCCACAGGGTGAACTCACCTGCACAGGTAAGTCAGCAGGGAGAGAAACTGGCACATGTTTATTTATGTGCAGGTTTCTCCAGAGTTCACTTGACTTTCCATGCAAACACGAAATCCCAATGAGCAGCGAGTGTCAATTTCAACTATTTCACATTTCTGTCTTTTAATGTGAAAAGTGGTTGCTTATTTGTATGTGTATATATTCAAAACTTTTCACTGTTGCTGTGGTCTGGTGGTGAGTTCACATCAAGAAACAAATGAAACCAAACGATGACCAAAATACTCACATTTATTTAAAATTGAAACTGAGAAAAAATAAGCAACAAAAAAATCACATTTGCAAATTTTATTTGTACCTCAAAAAATGTGTTTCCTTAAAGAAAAAATGTTCCCATTCCTTTCAACTCTTCCAATGAAATTTAAAATAGCTGTCATAAAAATGTACGCTAACAATATGAATACATGTGTTACACTTGACAATCAGTGGTCTCAATGTCAATTTTGTTTGTTTGATCTTACCACATTTATTATGTATAGCGACTTTTACAGGTCACTATAATATGAATATCACAGCTTTGTTGGCCTGTAAATGAAGTTTTTCTGAACAAAGGTGGAACTGCAATCAATCAATCTTTCTTTCATTTATATTCTTACATCTAAACTAGTGTTGTCAATACTGTTATGCAACTGAGAATACAACATACAAATAAAGACAACTCCCTAGCAGGAAATGCATAAATAATATACCAAAAGGGCAGGAAATACTCACAATCCAGTAATAACAAGGAGGTGCAGTATCGTAAAAACAAATTGTTTGTGAGGGAGGGAGCACACACGAGACATGAGGGACAAATAAACTTTTAAAGTTCCTTTTAATCAGACCTCGAGTCTTCTAAAGACAGAAAACGTGACAGGATATGAAGATAAAAATATGTCGAAAAATATGTAAACCAACAAAAATATCAAATCTGAGATAGATAATACAAATGGGATCAAACTACATTGACAGAAAAATCAAGTCCTGCTTATTGATATTGTAAACTTGTCTTTTTAATTCTAAATTCAATCTAATGTTTGAAACCAGATCTGAGTTAAGCAGGTGATTTTAGTCTTTATTTAACAATCTATTCTCTTTGAACAACATCAACACTCTTACTTTCTTGTTAAATCAAAAACAAATACAAAGTTCACTTAAAGAAGTATTCTCTTTATGCTGATTCAAACTTCTCATGTTCTTATCAGAATTTGTCCAAAAAACAAAGAATTTCACCATAAAATGAACAAAATCAGTAATTACAAAAAATAAAATTAAACTGACAAATTCAGTGCAGGAAAACCTCATAATGCAGCTGTAAAACTACAACTATAGATGCTTGTGCACATTGGTGAGACTTTGTTTTCACAATATATTGCCATTTAGATCCACAAATAATATTCCGTTAGTGCACGTTAAATAATTTTACAATATTTTGCATATTTTGCATGTCATTTGAAACTGTAAATCTGTCTGCAATTTATTCATATTAAGTTCTTGTGTGAAAACTAGTCTATTAATGAAACCATTCTTAGTTTTATCCTATAATTTGAAAAAGAAAATTACATCTTTTAAAAATTTTTAAATGAAAATATGAGGCTTGGGACAGAAAGCTGTAGATTTTCACTTGTGACAAACACCGATATTCATGTATAGATCCACATAAAACAAGTTTAAAATGTGACATGATATGCATATTTTTTTTAAAAGACAGTTAAAACAGAAAATTTTTGCACATCAGGATTTTAACATCTTGGTTTTTTACATGTATAGTAACCTATGAACACTCATTACATCTGATATGTGATGAATTATTAGATAAGCTGGGATAAATAAGATGAGATAGAAACATTACATTCATAAAGGTCGCTCGATGCAGATCGCTGTTTTCTCTCAGCTCTGCTCTTGTCGTAGTGGCTGGTAGCCGTCACCAGAGGGCTCCACCGACCTGCCAGCAGACATCAGCAGAGGGCATGGTGAAGCTGAAGTGGAGAAGGCGAAGGCCAGAGGAGGCTGAGGGAGGATGGAGCATGGCGGGAACAGAAGAGGAGTGGATTCTGAGGGCTTCCCCTCCTGCTCTTTAACACTGGAATCCAGGCTCGGCAGACCTGGACTGCTGCAGCACAGCTTCTCCACGGCTTCGTAATCAGAACAGACAAGGATGGAACCTTTGCCGAAGACAGCGCTGCCACTTCTGAGCAGCTTCTGAAAATCGACCTTTATCCCACTGCCTCCATCTTTCTCCTGCTCTTCCTGACCATCCTCATCGTGACTGGCGATGCTGTCGGCCTCCATGCTCTCCTGACTCACCTCCTCCCCGCTGCACACCCCCGAATCCAGACTCTGCAACCTGAGGCGCTCGAACTGCAGCTTCTCGGCCTTCTCGTAATCCGAAACCACCTCCACCACCGACTCACCGCCGCAGCTTTGTTTGTAGAGCAACTTGAGGAAGTCCTTCTTCTCCTCCATCACTTCAGCACTTTGCTGGTCCACCTCTCCACTCCCAACAGGCCCGTATGGCGTGTCGGAGGCGCAGGCTTCCAGATTCCCAGCAGAGAGCGGGAAAACGGGAGGAGGGCTGGCACAGAGCTCGGAGTAACTGGGGTTTGAAAAGCTGGGGCCAGTGGACTCGATGGTCCTTTTGTCTCTCGTCGGCTTGGTCTCTGGTTTCCCGGGGATGATGCCATCCACGGTGGAGGTGATCTCCACTGAGACGATCTCCACCGGCTTCAGGAAGGAATGAAACGAGTATGGATGCATCCAGCTCTGAGGGTGAAACATGAGAGGGAAAGGGATGATGATTCCATGATAAATGCTCTGAAACTATCAAAACATTTGCCAATATGTTGTTATTTTCCAGTTTTTGCTCAGTGCTGCGTTGTGTCGCTACTCTTAGGAAATTTGTTAAAAATCAATGTTTTCTTTGAAATGCTTACTAGTTTCTTGGTTTGGCCAAATTGGAGCTTCTGGCAGGCCGGTTTTGGCCCACGGACCTTATGTTTGACACCCCAGCTGTCAGGTTTTTCGCAGTCCATCCCTTATTTACTAACATCTGCGTTTTGTATTATTTTAATATATATGCTCATTGTATATTTTCATTTATTCATTTAAATAGTTTATTTCAAAATAATACAATTTTCACAATTGTCAAATTCTGGGTGAAGAAAGAAGAATGTCCCTATTTTATCTGCCCCCGTTAATTTAAATTCAGTTTAATCAATATTACATAATAGCAACTCAGGTTTATTCATTTTTTACTCTTTATTTCATTAGTGACCTCTATTGTTTTAAAATACTTGACTGTCATTTAATTTTTTGATATACCTATTGTTGTCATCATATTACTATTATTTCTCAATTTATTTTAGTTTTGTTCTTTCTTATATATTTTCTGTCTTGTTAAATGTCTTCAAAAGGTTTCCAGGGAAGCAATGCTTCTGTTCCTCTCAAATTGAAAGACAACCTTAGTGCTTTCAGTTCAATGTTTTAGCAGGAACAAACGTTTGTCTGGAGATAAATTTAAACATGAAAGAAGAGAAAACGGTGGAAATCTGAAAGTGGTGCTAAGTTGAGCTTACATCTGTTAAGCTTACAGTGAACAGAAGAGTGAACATGGGAAATACTTTTGAAGGGGACGACAAAACGAATTCTAACAATGTCTAATGCGAGATAAAGATGGACCTGTTCAAATAAGCTGAAAAACACATTGACACGGTAAACCACTGTAAGAACCAATGACATAATAAACCAGTAGTGACGACTGTAACTACTTTAAATAATCAAACTGCACAGAACCTGCAAAAAAAATTGTATAAGATAAAATCTAATAAGATATGTTTAATGCTATGTTATATGAAAGGTTGCTTTGTCAATGGAAAATGTTTCTGAAAGGAAAACAAAGCGTATTTTCATTGTTTTTTAAACGGGGCCTCGGTGATCACAGCAGCTCCAGATTGATGGGAAAAATAATATTAACGAATAATACATATTACACTAAATTCAATAAGAATTACTTTTAAATGTTAAAATATTAACGTTTTATGAATTTTTAATAAGAAAATGCTACAATAATAAAAGTTTACAATAAAGAAAGAATGCACTGGATACATTTTCAAAAGAGGAAAAATATTTGAATTATTTCATATTTATTTCCTCAAACATTGTTTTTTTTAGGTATCATAACATTATTGGCTAAAGTTATCACATTCACAAAGACTTTATGATGCAATTTTAATCACGTGATAAGTTGTCACACTACCCGCAAATATTACTGTAATGATTCAAACATCTAATTACACTATTGGTTATTCTGTTATCTGTTTTATTGCCGCCAAAAAGGCCAAAATCATTACATTATTGGGTTGTTACAGAAAACTCTCATTTTGGTCGATTAATACTGCAAAGTTCTAAAATGAATCTGTAAACCTACCTGGACAGTGAGATCCTGCAGGAAAGATGTTGCTGGGTTTGGTAGAGGTGGTCCTCGGATCCTCTTCACTATGTGAACCCTGAAATATAAGAATGACCTCAACATTCTTTCTTTTTTTTTTTTTTAAATGTCTTGAACATAACAAATAGGACTAATATGTGGGACGTGTGTCTGGGCTTACCAGGTGGTTTTGTCCAACCTCAGGACTGCGACGACCAGAAACAAGACAACGACTGCTGCCCCGGCTACAATCATTTGCCAGGTGCTCACAGCAACATCTGAGAAACACAAGTCACGGTGCATTTCATGAGCTTCACATTTCATATACTATACTTACTATTATGTGAAAACTGGATTTGATCTTTGAACTTTTACACATGGATGCAAGTGTAAATGCATTGGTTTTGTGTTTTCATTTCAGAAAGGATTTTCGTTTGCACGGCAACGTTTAGAAAATTATGTTCATTTATTTACATGGAAAAAAACAAAATCACTGAAAATGATGTAGTCAGCGAGTGGCGATTTGGAAAGACTGTCTTTGCGTTTGAATGTAGATGAGGGAATACAGAGTTTAACTTCAGAGTATGCGGCTGAAGCGTCACCAGCATCTCTCTGTGTACAACCTGTGTTTACAGTTTTCCAGGATTTTGATTGGTTAGCATGGCTTAATGTTTCTCGTTACACTGCCCCCTATAGGTTTGGTGTGCTCATAGTAACTCTTAACAAGGTTTTTATGTTGGTTTGTGTAAATTAACTTCTTTTATTTTATTTTTTTAAACGTAGAGGGGAAAATTGAATTATTTGTAAATACCCGGCTCCGTGTAAATGTGGCCTGAGTTGGGGTAGTTTCAAAGAGTTCTACTTTGGGAGCCATTTAACAAAGAACTTGCACAGATCGTTACCCGAAACACAATGAAAAGGTTTGCATTTTCACTTTCACAACATCGTTGTGTAAACAGGGCTTGAGTTTAGTAAGTGTCCTCTACTGTATTTGGCCACTTTTACCCGATGGCTGTTTTTCTCGCCCAGCCGGTGACACCCATGACACAGTTGGGCTCCAGTCTGACCAGGGTCCGCGGAAAATCCCTCGGACCCTCATGCGAACACGGGCCTCATAATCCTCGCTTCGGATCAAATGTTCTTGGTCCAGTTCCTCCTTGAACTCAGTTGCTTTCACATCTTCTTGTTTCATCTCTGTTGCATCCTGATGAAGTAGAAAATAGCACAGCTTGTCAATGTCCACATCTGCTGGCTTAGGCTTTCACAATCCTAAACTATATACATACAATCCAAGGCTGAGCTCGAAGTTTCCACTGAAGTTCATAGCTCCAACTGTCAAAGTCTTCATAATCCATGAACCAGGAAATGGTGGTATAATTGACAACAGGTTTTCTGGGATTCACTTTTACTGCAAGATCACACAAACGCTGTCAAATGAGCGGCTCAACGGCGACGTCACTTGCAATTTGTAAATGTACTCACCGTGACAAACTGGTCTGTAGGATATGTTGACAATGGGTTTCTCAGGGCCACAGCTTACTTTGAGGGATATCGTATCTGCCTCATGAAACTGAAAAAAGAACAAAACATTAATTGGTAAAGAAAAGATTTCCTCTCTGTTTTACCTTTTCGAGAGGTCATGGTAATTTGCCGACCCATACATCAGCTCTCGCTGAAGCTGACATATGATGAAAGCCGTTATGAAATGAAACTACTTTATCCAAACCAAGTGTTCAGATGGACCCACTCATTTACGGTTGTTTATTTTATCATGTGAGACTTTGGACAGATTGAAACATTCATAGGCCCGTCATTAAATACTTGAACTTCATGGACTTTCTGACTGGGAACATAATATAAGAGAATCGCCCATATCGCTTGAAACTCTTTTATTAAAGGTTTCTAACATTGGTCCCAGTTTGTCATGATTTTTCACATCTTTATCAGATTTGAGCACGAACTGAGATTTTCTTTAACGAAACAAATAGGCAAAACACTGTTTTCATATCAATGTATGAAAAGTTTAAATCAGGAATGTCAGACTCTCTCATTATTAACCAAAAGAATTGAGGAAGTTATTTAATATGGCCAATTAAATGAAAAGGTTAATATAAGAATTAAAAACAGAGCAATCAGTTTTCTCATTTGTTAATGTTTCCTTTTTATAACTGAGGTTATTGTAATAACAGATTTAGTTGTTCACTTACAGTGTAACTGGATTTGAAAATCAGGGCGCATCTCATTAATGCTGGTCTGGAGACGTCAACGGGCTCCAGGTCACAGGATGCGCTGAATGAAATTTTATAGGTGGAAAAAAAAAAAGTGGACTTGATGTTATTTGCATCTGAGACTATAAACCCTTTCTTTTTTTCTTTTTTTTTTTTGCAGTCCTTACCTGTAAGCATCTGGCAGGGAAGAAACCTCTTCAGCGTACAACGTGCACACAGTATCAGAGCGATCTGATGTGCTCTCCCAGTCACAGGTCATGACATTGTTAAAGTCATTGTAGCAAGGGAGATCTGCAAGAAACTGCATGAAATTAATCATCCAACAACGGACCTTAAAATCAGCGTAAATCAGTCACTCACTTTTGTCTGGATGGCTGGGACACTCCTCACATTTCATGACGCAGACTTGAAGGAGAAGCAACAGAAGAGGAGTTTTCTTATTTCTCTCCATCTTGGTTTGGTGCAAACGGTTTGGTTGATTTGAGATTCGGAGGTCGGGTGGATTATTCTCGCTCAGTTCTCCCTTCTTCTTTTCATACTGTGCAAGTGAAAACATGCAGATGTGGACAGGTGGCACACAGCTGAAGCATTTTCATCTCACCCAAAACACCAGAAATACCCAACAGCGGAATGAAAGCGGACAAACTCATTTTAGTCAAGGAAACACGTGCAGCACTGTCTAGTCTCCAGGTGGCCAGAGACATAACATCACATTTAGGTTTATGTTGTAGGAGAAAGAAGTATGAATTCAACATTATCTCCTTTTTGAAGATGCCTCCAAATACAGATAACAGTGAAATGTCCCAAAAACAGGTGCGCCCCGAACACCTGAGACTGTCAGACTGTCATCTCATTTAAATCAGGGCTAAAAACATTATTGTTCATTGCAGCATTCTCATGACTTGAATTGTCATTTTAATCATTCTAATTTCTCACTAGTCTCAATGCATTTTTTATTACCTTCATTTGAAATTCATATTCTCCTGTTTTAATTGTATTTTAAATGCACTAGTATTTTCTTAATACCTTGTTTTATTTCTATGAACTTAATGTCATTCCGTGCTTTTATGATGCACTTTGTCTTTGTGAAACACTTCGTATATGAACCGTGCTGTCTACTAAACTGCCACCACTAGTCCAAAACATTACTAATCTTGAACCTCTGCTGAAGAAACATTCTAATGCTGGTTAAACAGCATGCATGCCCCAAGAAACAACATAGGCTGGTTTATCTGGTGTCCCACTGTAGCATTCTTGCATTAAATCATAACATGTTCTAGGAGCTTGCGGGCTCATTTTAGTCTGATGACCAGCAATTCACATGTATCTGTCTCCTTTGGGCCATTATTAACAGACCTGCTCATGCATTTAATATTCTTTTTATCCTTTAGATTTTCCTGTTCTTGACTGATTTCCAATCATCACATGTATTTCTCATCAAAAAAGCAAATATTTCTATGCACAAGCAGAGTCTGCTGGTATATAGCAGCAGCATCTGAAGAGCCATCTCCTCCTCAACACACATTTAAAAGCTGAATCCCCAAAATATTGATCAAACATGAGCTTCTAGTACAGGGGTGGCCAACCAGTCAGAGACTAAGAGCCACATTTTTAACTGTGATACTGCAAAGAGCCACATCATACACATGGGCACACATGATCACCACCCCATTCCTTCCACACACACACACACACACACACACACACACACACACACACAGATCTCTGCTAAGCAAGATTTATTGTAAATGTCACATACAAACATGATAATGACAGATATTGACTCTTACAAGAACACAGGCCAGTCATTTTCAACAATGAACATTGTGTGCACTGTCTCACACACACACAAACTCTCAGTTCAACCAAGTCCACAAACAAAAATGTAATTTACAACAGCGTTTTTTTCTCTTATTTTGTATGTTGCTTAGTGGGACTTCTGGCACTCCTTGTCTTGAACAATCCTCTTCAAATCTGGCTTATATTCCGTTGTTGCCACTCGAAGCAATTCTTTCCCATGGGTGTCAGTCAGAACAGATCGATGCTTTGATTTCACATGTTTCAGGGTAGAAAACACAGACTCGCAGACGTATGTTGACCCAAACATTGACAGTATCTTCAGCGCAGCCTGTTTGACATTGGGGTATTTTTCCATTGGCACACTTTTCCAGAACTCAATGGTCCCTTCCCTTAAAGCAGCTTTCAGTTGGTCCTCCTCACAAAGATCAATCATTTCCAACTCAGCCGCAGCCTCATCTGTGACTAGCGGGGCTTTCAAACAGTCCGTCTCCGCATTAAATGGGTCGACGAGGAACGTAATCTGTGGCCTTTTCAGTTGTAGATCACGGAACCGGGTCACAAAGCTTTCGTGCAGGTTTTCAACCAGTGTTGCATATCTGGCTCTTTGCTTATTCAGGGCGGCGCTGGTGACTTGCCCGCTGGCTTTTAACAGAGTGGGAAAATGCGTTAAATCTCCCTTTTGAATATGAGCCTTGAACAGCTTCAGTTTGTTGACAAACGCAAACACACTTTGCACCAGGTCAGGTAGCATTTTTAACTTACCCTGCAGGGTCAGGTTCAGTCTGTCCAAGTGACACAGCATGTCGACCAAAAAGGCCAGATCCATAATCCACTCGAGGTCCGAGAGTTCGGGATAGTCCTTGTCCTTCTCTTCCATGAACAGTTTCACGGCATCCAAAAGCTCAAAAAAGTGAGCGAGTACCTTGCCTTTTGACAGCCACCTCACAGTGCAGTGCAGCGGCAGGTCACCTGGAAGCCCTTGGTCCAGCTCAGCGATGAGATTCCTGAATTGCCTGTGGTTAAGCGCATGCGTGCGGATGTAGTTGACCATTTCCATCACTGGCTTCATGACGTTGTCTAAATTCAGTGATTTAGACACGAGTTGCTCCCTGTGGATGATGCAGTGGAAATTCCAAAATGCGGGAAATGTTTGGTCAGCTTTGCACAGCCCCACAAGCCCGTTCACAGATCTGATCATGGCTGGCGCTCCATCCGTGGCTATTGCAGTTAGTTTTGGTATGGGCAGATGTGCTTTCGCGAATGCAGCCATCATTGTTTCTTTCACATCCATGCCACGGGTTCTGTCTTTTAATGGCACAATATCAAGGAGTTCTTCTTTGATCACACAATCGTTTGACACAGACCGTGCAAATATTGCCAACTGAGGCTTGTCTTGTATGTCACAACTCTCATCCAATGCAACACTAAAATACTCACATTCTTGAAGGTCAGAGTGCAACTGTGTTTCAATAGCCGCGTTAATGTCCGATATTCTGCGTTCAACAGTATGGCGGGACAGTTGGACGTCTGATATCATTCGTTTTAATTTGTCATTTTCAGGAGACAATATTTCAACAGCGTCGCTGAGGCATTTTTTCACGAACTCCCCTTCATTGTATGGCTTTTTAGCCTGTGCAATGTTCAAAGCCAGTTGATAAGACGCAAGCGTTACGGTCTCGGAGTGCTTCGTAAATCTTTGGAAAAACTGTGTCTGCTTTTCTGCCTGACTTTTCAACGTTACCAACTTGTTTTTGCGAAGTTCAGTTCCTTTTGGAAATTCCTGGTCGTAGCTTGCGTGGAGTGAGCTGAAGTGCCGTTGAAGATTAGAAGCTTTAAAATGCGCTAGCGACGCCTGACATATGAGGCAGAATGGCTTGTCATTACGTTCAATAAAAAAATATGAACTCTCCCACTCTGTTAAAAATGTCCGGTGTTCATCTACATATTTTCGTTTTGCGGTGCTTTTTTTCCCTGCCATTTTGAGAACACACAAAATTACTCGAAAGATCTATTTTCATCTAATGCACACATCTGTGGGTAAGGTCATTTTTGTGTGCGCGAAGCACTTTAAGGACGACTGCTTCAGCAACCTCCGCCAGTATAAAGAAGGATTTGCCGAAAGACTTCGTCTGATTGAGCGGTCAGTTCCTTCTATCTATGGAGACGACGAACAGAGCACTTCGGTAAGCTGTATATAACGCTAAAAAGTGTGATGATAAGACGTCCCTGTCATTGTTTTGTTAGCATTAGCAGTTGCACCGTCTTCATATGTTAGCGCTGTGTGCTCGTTTTAGATTAGAATGTAACTTCTGTGTTAAATAGTCGTTGTAATACAGGCAGTATTGTAGTAGTGGGCATGGATGGAGAAGTTAGTGTAAATATAGTAACACACCATTGCGTTACATCTATATGAAGACGTTGTTCTGCATCATCGTCATTTTCATCTCGCTCCGCCGGGTCCGACTCTGGCTCCAACATGTATGGCTGGATGGACAAATCTTCCGTTGTTGACATTTTGTAAATAATGAGTGAATATAAAGTTTCTGCGCCGCTAGATAATTGCATCTGTTCTATCAAACTACAAAGATGGCCGAACAGGTTGGAGTTGAACCGAGTGTCACCTCTGCAACCTGGAGAGGAGGCGGGGTATGAAGAGACCGCCCCAAAACGAGTTGCTCTCAGAAGCACATCAGAAAAGGGGTAGAAAAGGGGCCTGTGGAGCTCTAATAATGAGGAATTCAGACCCAAGCATTGCAGTTCCGCTTTATATAGACCACAACTGTATGATTTATATGTAAAAAGGAAGGATTTAAAAGCATGATATGTCTCCTTTAAGAGCCGCATGAAACCAGCCAAAGAGCCGCATGAGGCTCGCGAGCCGCTGGTTGGCCACCCCTGTTCTAGTATCTTACCTATTGCTGAAGCTGCGCAGGCCCCGCTTCAAATCCGATCTTTCTCCATCTGACGTGTGGTTTCACGCGGCGTCTGCCACCACCTGAAGATATATGACAGAGTTCAGAACTCCCTGAAGGTCATTCTTCAGAAAGTGAACCACAAAACCAAGAAGAGTCTGATAACAAGCTTCCTCCCCCTGTCTCCACTGTTTTTGTGGAAATAAGTAACCACCTCAGGGCAGTTTCCGATTATTATTTCCGATACACGATGACATTTTTCATTAGAAACGTCTGATTTGCTTCAGATGAAAATAGTGTAACTTAACCTCACTCCTTAATAATTTAAGCAGTTTTAATTTTGTCTCTGCAGACACATCAACACAAACAGGCTCATTACATTTTATCTCATCAGACACACGTGTTGTGTTTCCATGGTTTGGCTTTATCCAACGTATTTCAATTTCCTATCTAAAAACAACACAAATGGAGCTACGACCTCACATTAACCTTGTGTTCAAACATCACCTCAGATTAAAGGATTTCTCTTATATGGACCTTGATTATTGACCTTAATTTGAGCAATCATGGGTCAATACACAGTGGCTCCAACACAAAGAGCCCACTCAACACATGAAAAGCTTCTCTTCCCAGAATGATATCCTTCAGGTGGTGTTTAGTTCGTAGCTCGAAGATCTGCTTTTGACTTTGCATGTTCCCTCTCTGCATACATGGATTTTTGTTGTGTGTACTCGGTCTTCCTGCCAAAATCCAAGTGCTTTAAATTGATATTAGTGACTCTAAACTGCCTGTATGCGTGAGTGCTCAATACGGGGGTGTCAACCATAAGGCCTGTGGGCCCACGAGAGGCTCTGATCTGACCAAACCACGAGGCAAATTTTAAAAAATTTAAAGAAAACTGATTTTTTTTTAAACAAATTTCTTAAGAGTGGCAGACACAAGATAACATTAAAGACTCGAGCTGAGATATCAGTGATGCTGCCATGAAAATGAGCCTCAAAGCCATGCTGTCAGGGTGAGTTTTGTAAAAACACAGATAATATGACCGCGAGAGAAGAATTTTTGGGGGGATATTTCACTGTATTTTGCCCCAAATGGTTTAATTAAAATTGGCTTAATGTTGACATGAAGGTCATTTTCAGTCGTAATTGTTGTTGTTTTGTGAAAATATAGACATTTTCTTCACTTATACTCTTTGCCACAAAAAGGAAAAACTTCATAGTTGAAATTTCTAAGTTATGATAGCACTATTTTACCGGGCCAGCCCGCTCAAGGCTTTCATTTAAAGTCCTTTCTTTAAAGGACTTTAAAGTGGACATACAACCATTATTATTGTAACATGATTCCTCTTAAATTATTCTAATTCTTTCATTGTAACATCAGTAGTGGTTAAAAAAAAAAAAAAAAAAGAATAAGTCTGAATAATGTAAGAGGTCATATTTCTGTTCAAATGTAGAGTAACAGCAAAAAGTCCCAAATCATAAAACAAAGAGTTATTATTCACCTTTGCTTTAAATTTCATTACAATGCTAATTGTTTTTATTCTTTTTCAGCTACACCCATGACAATGGTTGTATGGATGAAATAAAAGTGTTTGTCCTGTTACCTCTTCAGTCACTTTCTTCCTGACTCACACAAACACATCAGGCTGGATCCCTCCTCTCATTTAACCTCTCTTTTGGTTTTTAAACATACATTAATGCAGGGAACAGAGGAAGACTTTCCGTATGAGTCAGACTGACATTTTAGACTAAAAAACAAGCTAAAAAGGTGTGTGTGTGTGTGTGTGTGAGTGTGTATGGTGAAACCCTTTCCTCTGCGTCTCGACCCCACAAAACACCCACTGATCCAAAAACTATTGTCACTTCACACACTATCAGAACAAAACCATTTCAAACAACCTCATTTTAGATCTGCGTTTCAAGCACACTTTGTTTGTGGATTCCAAAAGTCATATGTAAACGTGCCCTGTGTGTGTGTATGTATGCATATATACACACACACAAGGCACCTTTTCTTCATTCTGCAGGTTTTGGCCTTGATGATATAAAACTTTTTGCTGTACGAAGGAGAACAAATAATCTTTAAAAGTAAAAAATCTTGAAGTCTCTGCAAGAGAAGCACATGGAACAATGAACTGAATTATTTGAACATGGAAAACAAGCTGCACACAGTTAGTGTTTGTATACATGGTGTACATATTCAGTATATTACAGTATATCCTCAGTATATTACAATGCATTCTCTACACACATTACTATATATATATATATATATATATATATATATATATATATATATATATATATAGTAATGAGTGAAGAAAGCTCCCGCTACGTGATGTTACGTGATGTTACGTTATGTTACGTTACGTTACGTTACTCTTTTTTCTTCCCTTTCTTGCTCAGTATTGCACAGTAATCACTATTATAGCTACTAAATATTGTAAGTCGTATCGTACGTGTGTTTATTGCACTATTCTTCTTATAGTCTATTCTGCTGCGACACAACAAATTCCCATCACTGTTAGATTTATTACTTTGACCTTTTCTAAAGCAGGCACTCGTAAAACTTTTTATTTTGATAAAATATATAGATTATATTTGTTGGCATGCTATCTTTTGATCCTTTTTCTGAAATCCTGTCGTCCACCCTTCAGTAAACTTAGATTTTTTGATAAAGTGCATAACAGCAGTTTGTGTTGCTTCTTTCTTTCGCACCTTTTTGTTTTTCCTACTTCTGTGCTCAAAGTAAATGTCACGTGTCCTCTCCGGTCACCTGTTTATGAGGTTTAATAAATGTCAGGATGTTGTTTTTTTTTCTACAAACCTCATTGTTCCCCTTCTCTGACAAGTGCACTTCCTGTTTAAACGACACATCCAGTTGTTAAAACAATGTTAATCACATTGCACACTAGCAGTGTCCTAAAACCAAAGTATTTATTTGCAATTGTGGGCAATATGGGAAACAAGTGTCAGTTTACTGTCTTTGAATGTTTAACAAAGTGTTTTTAAATATGAGAAAAGAACAGCTGAGCTGAACTGATCCTCATGAAGGCTGAATGGAAGGAAGAGGCTTTATAATCTGGATGTTAGAAGACATTACATCAGTTACAGGATGGAAGATGCTCTAAAATCTAGATATAAATGCTTCCTGATTAATCCCCAGATTAATCAGGGGAACAACAGCAACAGTTCTTTAGGAAAATAATACATTTAGCTTTCCGGCTATGCAGCTGTGGACAAATCTGAAAACTACTCAGCTGCCTTGTTCATATTCAGAGTGTAAAACTTTCACTGTTTCCTTTCCTGGTTTCACTGAGAACTGATAAACATTAAACCACAGATTTATATTCAAAGGTGGTGGAACAGAAGACCTTTCAGTCATGACATGAACTGGAGTAATGTTCTGTGTGTGTGTGTGTGTGTGTGTGTGTGTGTGTGTGTGTGTGTGTGTGTGTGTGTGTGTGTGTGTGTGTGTGTGTGTGTGTGTGTGTGTGTGTGTGTGTGTGTGTGTGTGTGTGTGTGTGTGTGTGTGTGTGTGTGTGTGTGTGTGTGTGTGTGTGTGTGTGTGTGTTAAAATGTGATGGAAACATTTTGAAACAGGGTTGACACCAGGCTTTAATTCTCCAAGTGTGAGTTACATTTTAAAAATGATGGTAATGTGTTTCACTTGCAACGGATCAGCATAAGAAGCATTTTAGAAGTAAAGACAGGGAGGTCAAAGAGTGTCAGAATCAGAAACTTGGCAGGGTGTACATTAAACAGAACCGAGGCTGAAGCTCCCGGTAATCGATAACTAAAGAACAAACAGTGAAACTATCAGAAAACCAAAGACCTGAACTGAGAACAAACCGCAGTGACTGACACCAAACGGGTGCATTTCCTAAATTCAACATACTAAATGTTCAAAGGCTTAATAACAACACTGTTAAGTTACATTATACGACAGCTTTATATGATTCATCTCCTTCCGCTCCGGTTGTTCACCGTCTTAAGAGCACTTGCATCATTTTCATGTCATTTCCTAGTCGCATCCTCTTTCCACTTAATGATGACCATTACTGCTATAGCTTCATTTGATCTTATCATCATAGAGTAATTTCAAAGAAACCGATCAAAGAAAAAAAAAAAATATCAACAAGAGCGGGGTTTTTTTTTTTTTTCACTCACAGCTTCTGCAAATTTCATCTTGCATAGACGACACATAAAGTATACCCACATACTGCATTGAAAAGAATATTTATTTTCATTTTGTCGAACATGGAAGCAAAGGCACTATGTTTTTATAACTAGTGGAGAATACGTTGTTTTTTTTTACATCTGCTGAAGGTGAAGAATTGTTTTGGAGGCATTAGGAACTTTTCATAGAGATTTGAGTCATAGGGGAAAAAAAACCTCTCTAGGAAAACAGGAATATTCTGGGTCTTGTCTTGGTCTTGGGATCCTCTGATCCTGGTCTTGACTTGATCTCAGCCCATTAAAGCTATTTTAGAGATTAAACTGATGATCTGTTCGTTTTCTACAATTCATTGCTTGTTATCTGAACGACTGAACTTGGTTCAGTTTGGATTTATGATAGAGAGATGTGGGACATTTTACCGAATATTTGAACGGAAGCCCCACATGTTCTTATAAAGTCAAATCTATTGACATAATCCATCAAGGATATTCCTCTAGATTCCCCAGTTAAAGGAGTAATTGACCATATATGCTCACTTGAGATGTGAGTGACTTAAAGCTGTCTGAAACATTCCGTTGTTACACTATGATAGCAGAGTAATCGCTCAGTATGAGGCACTAAATCACTGTTATCAAGATAAAAAGAACCTGATAATCTCGATTTTGTCATACACGATGTCACTATTCTACCTCCCCGAAACCTTTTGCCGAGACTTGTGTTTCTATTCTGTCTGTATCTGTCCTCTGCTGACATTTGGACTTCCCCTAATATGGCCCAACAGCAAAACGAAATAGCACTCTCTTTTCTCTCTGTTTCAAACAGACGCTCACAAAAAAATAACCGCAAACCACAAACACACGCACACACACACACACACACACACACACACACACACACACACACACACACACACACACACACACACACACACACACACACACACACACACACACACACACACACACACACACACACAACCCACATTCTAAAGCCACCTCTCTTCCCAGAAAAGCAACTGTTTCCATTCAGAAGGGGCAGAACGTACTGCTGTGCGAGCATCAATTCTAAAAGAGACGTGTAGACTCGTGAAATGGCATCACCGGACGATGCTCACTGATTATCACTTGTGATAATTCTAAATTTAACATATCGTCACAAATAACCTTTAAAAAAAAGGATCTGACGACACAGTCTTGGTGTAATCATAAAGAGGAATCTGTGTTTTAAGAAGATAACATGAATTCAGCTATTAGATTATCTTCAGTTCATATTTCAGTACAGTTAAAGTTAACTTATCTGCTACATAGCCACCAAATATTTGTAAGAAACTGAGTGTTCAAGGAAAAAAAAATTTTAGTACTCTGAAAAAACTCTCAACAAAGTGTTGGTTAAACTCCTTGCTGGCAATGCCTGACAGTCAGTTTTATGGTAATGCCAAGAGGTGGGGGTTACGTTAGGGACACATAAATGAGGTCACATCCTTGCATTCATTTAACAATTCTTAATAACATTGTTCCTTAATATGGTCAAATGGCAACTTCCTTAAAACTAATCACAGCGAGCTTTAACTCATAAAGAGTTGCCCCTTTCTGAACTTCCTTCTCTGTTTATTATAGTAAAGCCAACTCACTGCAATTATCACAAATGTGAAATTCATCAGTTTTCTAAAAAGTACTGACTGCAAACTATCAGAATTCTGGGAGCAGGGTAGAAATTGGGAAAATCAATAGAGGCTACTTAGAAGAGAGTGCTCCATCAAAACCATCCAATTTGTGAATACTTACACTGAATCCATTTATGCTTATTGCTCTTGTAAACTACCGGATAGTTTTCATCCATCTAATAAACCACAAAAGGAATCAATCTGCTCATACTGTCTTTTCTAGATAAAACATCATGACCGACTGAAACCTAAACCAGAAGCAATACCGAACGGAGACACTTATACTCTCATCATGAAAGCTTGTATATACTATGAACACCCACATAACTGTCACCAACTGAGTGGCATGTAGATGTATGTGTATTATTGCCTCCCATTCAACTGCTCTGGTTCCTGCTGGTAGAAACTGACCTGATTTAGTATCAATACATTGACGATACAGACCAGAGTGCAATAATAACATCAGCAGTTTCATTTCAAAGATTGATTTAGGTACACACTTTGAGTTTATTTATGTTAACGGATCCAAGTGGGTCGATGGAGGGAGGACCCGTGTGGACCATGTCGGAGGAAGGTATGTAACCAGGAAACTGCAGCAGTGCGGCGTAAATGTAGATTTTTGGCAAATGTTGAAGACAGTCTTCTTCTTCAAATCCCTATACATTTTTTTTCTATGAAAATTCAAGCTCACCAACAGTAAACACTTTAGTTTCTCTCATTTTGCAATTATTGGCTTCAACATGTTTTGCGTGTTGGCCTGTTGACACACTTTAAAACTCTTTCTGTTTCCCCCACTCCTCCACACTGGCTCATGAGTGTTTCTCATGTCTTCCACTGTCTGTCTCCCTCCCACATGCGCTGCATCTCACATCTTCACTCTTTCACCCCCCACATGCCTTTCTTTTGTCATCTGTCTCCGTAACTATTTCCTCTCCTTCCATTTTGAAGTGAAGGATTCACCCTCATGAGGGATTCGTAATAAATCTACAATTATTACTGGAAGGAACGTCAGTGGCCTTGTTGTGAAATACATTCATGTCATCTACATATAACTTCTGAAGTTAAACCCTGATAGCGTTCAGGCATCAGAACTGACTAGACTCTACGTGGTAGAGATTTAGGAACACACTTTCTAGCTCATGTTGATATAGAAGCATCGCATATTTGTTAAAGATGATCACCAATCAATAGAGGATAGATGCATTTTGTTCATTTTGTCATATCTTACTTCAGGAAAGTGTTGGGTTATTTTAAGCAACAACATAATAACGAAAGATGGTTTTTACTTTGCTGACATGTTTCAACTGCCTCTGCCGTCTTCCTCAGAGTGTCATCTGACATGTGATGACATATTGTTATATATCAATAGACAGATCTATCAGAATCTGTCAGCAAGGTAAAAAGAAAAAACTGTTTCTTTAGTGCTATCCTAAAGTAATAGAAGATCAGAAGTATTCAGGAATTGCTCTGTGTTTCCGAGGGTCTAGATCCATGTTTTCACTTCAGATGACAGTTTCTAACCCTAGAATCTCAAAGTTACAACAAACATCGAGACAACATGCTCACAACCCTCTGACCAAGCTGCTGGAGGATTTCCCAGCTCAGTGAAAGGTGCACCCTCGTATCAAGGCCACCACATGAAGCAAATGGATATCAAGTAATGTAGGCATTTTGAGCACAGATGCTCTCCTTTGGACCTGAAAACACAAAGCCACGACCAAAGAAATGCAAAATCATGAAAGACAATGAGACAATGAAGGGAACTATGTATAATGTATGTACAATACATTACACAATATCAGAAGACCCAAACAATGTAAGGGTTCAATCTGTGATGGAATGTTCACACACAGCCTTCAATAAGTGAATATTTGAGTTAGCTTTACCTTTACATCACTAAAGCTAGGGTGGATCACTTTTGACCTCTGCCATCACAAAAACCATTCCCAGCACTGCTCACACTAATCTTTTTTGTTGTATCTATCAGGTCTCTGCCTCAATGCTCTCGCATAACGAATTCAATCAACATCCCTGCATCCATCCATCTTCCCACATTCATTTCAGTTCAATCAACAATTAAGTTCCAATCACACTCGCTTCATCCCCGATTCTGATGATCGGATTCACCTTCGAGAGCTCTCACTCTTCTTGCCTACATAAGAAATGCAATGAGGATCTACATCAATCGACATTGTGAGATACTGTGGAAGGGATTATCTAATATTCTGCCAACATAGGAAGTTTTTAACTGATTGTCGCCACCACAGATAAAACTCACATATCCACACAGCTCAGTCTCATCATTGTGTTCACTTTACTGATGTCTGACCTACTTCCTGATGTAATCATATAAAATCCTACCTTTCCAGTGGCTTTCAGTGGATGCTTTTTCCTCCTCTTGTGATCTTTTCTTTTCACTTTAATTCACAGTGAGCCATCAGTCACCGACGAGTCTCTGGAGTCATTCGGGCAGCACTGAGAGCATTTGTCACCACTCTGAACATGTGAACCTTGTTTCAAGACCTAAAGTGATGCGTGTAGGAAAAGTCTCTGAGCAAAGTGAGAACCTTGGTGACTGTGGTTTCCTCTCACACTAGTGCTTTGGTGGTAAAGCTATCTATGTTTCAAGAAGTGTGAAATAGCAAGTTGAAAACCCCAAACTGGCCTCCTTTCCATTCCCTCAGCACAATTGTTTTGCTTTGCTGGGTTTCAGTTATTTGTAAATGTCACCATGTTTTGGGGTTCAAAGGTGGGTATAGTATCTTTCCAAGATTTAAACGAGAACAGTGCGAGATAAACTTCTATTTTCCAGATTTTTAGTACTTAATTGTCTTTTTAAAGCTGTAATACATCTCTGTCATCACATGGAGTAAATACATGATGCATAGTTTTAGAACAGAATTGCTCTTCAAATACATTAATTATTTTATTATTGTTTGATGGAGTGAGTTGAAAAATGTTAAATTGTTTTCATAACTCGCAGAGGAGGTTATCAGGATGAATTTAGTTTGAAACAGATTTAAAATCCACCTGCCAACAAGTGCAACAGTATTGAAAAGTGGAAGCAGACGCTGATCCTCACAATGACTTAGAAAAATATTGATGCATGCATATCTTGGTAAGGTTGCAGTTATTTGTTGGAGGCAATATTCATCCAAAAAACTGCTCCTGCAACTCCTAGAAAAACATTCAAGAACATCTTCCAAAACAAACTATCCTGAGTTGATTTTACATTCCTACTTGATAAGACAATTCACACAAATTATCTCAAAATCACAGATCAAGATTTTCTTAAATTCAAATTGGCTTTATGTTAAAATAATAGTAATTTTCTCAACCTATTATTTGGTTTTGTGAATAAAGGTTATTATATTATTATATTACCAGTCCAATCAGTTTGAATTGAAATTGTTCTCTATGTGGCCCCTGAACTAAAATGGATTTGACACCGTTGCCATAAATATTCGAATCGTTTTCAAGGACTTTCTCACGTTGAAAATGACTTTAACTGAGAGGTGCAAGAATGGGCAACAGGTGAACTGAATAGAGAGGGCCAAAGGTTTATGTATGATCAAATGTCATGAAGACGCAAACAAATAACACAGCTTCTATTAGTTATGCTTTTAATGTAAACTTTTGGTTTTATTTTTACTTTCCAGTTAATGAAAATGTTTTCAATTTTTACAATTTTTTTTTATATATAAGACTCTGCTAGTTTTTGTCAACTCTCCACCATGGCTCTTGGAAATATGGAACTCACATTGTTAGGAAACTCGATGAAGCAGCCCAAATCTTCAAACACGACAGTCCATTATTTGCTCCGTTCACAGAGTCCTGGCTTCGTGGTCAACATGATGGCATCTCTCATCATGTGGCGCACTCATGAATACTCAACCGCATTTATCCAGCTGACTGTGATTTGCACATGTTTAGTTTTGTATCCTCTTCTGCAGCCACAGACAGACACCTAGACTTGCACACACATTCTTTTGAATTTGAACAACTTTACCGTCTTTGTGTGAAGAAGGCTAAAGGGACTTACAGAATGACTGCAAACCAAATGCTTGGTTTCCGTATGATTATCCCTCGACCATAAACTTTTCAAACTTATACGATTCACTCATACACATTTACCAAAGGTTTGCACTTTCACATATATACATATATGCACAGTAATTTTTTGCCAAGACATTAGGTTACATTAGCCCTATAAATTAAGTCACCAGTAGCTTGTACGACATTGTTCAGGACCAAAACACTTTTACAGAAAAATTAGTATTTCTTTATGTCTTTGTTGTGTTTTTCATGTCTGATCAATTTCTCTCCATCTATGTTGTCATTCATGTGTGTGTATTTCCACTCAGTGTCACAATTTGCTTCTTTTTGGTTGCTTTTTGTTTTATTTTGATAATTTTACATCTCTTTATGTTTGCAGTTTGCAGTTTTCTTTTTTGTAAATCATAGAAAAATCTCTCTTGCAGACTATTAGGCCGGCAATCTTACCTCAGGCTTGGGTGAGATCTTCACATTAAGTCATTTGTACTTATACTGCAGATCATATGTCCTGGTTAAAAAGTGATGTGAAGCTGTGCTGCCCTCGTGTGGAAACTGGCTTTTAATACTACCAGCATCTTTATCGGGAATCATTCATTCCTGAATCAGATATTTTCGCCACCCACGTGGAGAGAAAATAGCTAAAAACTACATCATATGTTGTAAACATTTATGATGAATTACTAAAACACACAAAGAATTTAACAGAACTGAAGGAAACAAGTGAATGATTCATTTCCAACCGCTGTGTCGGTGGGCCCGCTGTTCACAGTGAGATAAGAGACCGTATTAGTTTATCAAATGGACACACTCACCGGTTCCTCCCTCAGGCTGGGACACAGGAGATGAAGAATTCAGGCGACTCCTCACGCCATTACTCTTCCATGTAGCACAATACCCAGTGGGGAGAGATTTGAACAAGGTTTCACATAAATCAAAGAGGAAGGCCGTCGAATTTCACTTCCTTTGTTTAGTCGCGAGCCAATCCTGTGACGTTTGCTTGACCTTCGGGGTTATGATGATAAATCTTTTATCGCTCTTTTTCCTGGAAAACACACATTGTGAGTTGTTGCTTCTTGAGAACGTTACAATTCATATGGGAGGTTGTTCAATGGATGTATTTTATCGTTGCCAAATTGTAAAATTCTTTGAAATGATAAAGGTTTAAAGGGAATAACCCAGTGGGGTTTTTTTATGATGAGCACTCCGGTTTGGTTCCTGTGGAAGTTTCTGTCTCTCACTTAAAATAAAATATGAATAGTTGACTTGATTTATTTTAGTTTTTAAGATAACAATGGTGAGTGACTGGAAAAGTAATGCTCTCATAACAGCAATCCTCTCTAAAACTTCCACAAATGGCCAAAGCATGACAATATCTTCCTCTTTTTGTTCAGATAACCACAACAAATAACCAGAACTCCCGATCTGCTTATGAGGTGTAGATATTTCCAAAACTTAACATAAAGAATATAGAGTTATAAATGGAGGCGCAAAAACTTCCAGTGATAGCCCGCTGATGATTTCCCTTTGGAAATGTTTAATTTGTTTTGCACACACGTGTGAGGAATTGGTCAGAACAGCTGATATTTTGTTAGAGCTCATTTATTTATTATAAATTTTTCTTTCACTTCTACACTACAGCTCCTGATTCTAGTTGTTTATTTGGTGTTTAATGTCACAAGCTCTCAAACAATATTGGAAAGGGCAAAAACAAGTTTGTAACTGAAAAGATAAAGAGACGGTTTGACGTTCCGGAAAATCTAATTGTGGGGGGTAAAAAAAAGCACAATGAACTGAAACAGCATGTGAACCACTGAATCTTTTGAAACTGGATGTATTACTGAAGGTCACAATTAAATATAAGACACTGGAGGGTGAATCCTACATTGTGAATGTAACATGTTCCACCTGACATTTATCACATGTATGATTTTAAAGCGATCTCATTAGCCTCAACTAAAGATGAGGCAAAATATTGCATACATAAACATACCTCCAAACAATATGAAATCAATCTTACAAAGATAAAAATTACAAATGAATGTAGAGATCAGAATTACTTGCAGCTATTTCCAAGTTTTAGTTGTTGACCTTGAGCATATCTGTTCACACAGCAGTTTAAAAGTGGAATTATGTCAGCTTAAGATTTCAGACGAGAGTCAGGAAGAGTTGCGGACTGGTGTCAAATCAAGCTTCAGGATCGCTTGATCTACTGGAACAATACATACATGGATTAATTAACAAGCAACTTCTATGAATACCCAGAAATTTCTTGAACAAGGTGAAATCTGATATTCTACCGACAAATTCACCCTCTTGGATCGAATTTGATTCTAATATCAGGATCACTCATCCCTCAGCATTATGCACTGACCACTTCTCGCTCTCAGTGTTACATTATGACCACTAAAATCACGGAAACAGTGTTTTTGTTATTTTTACATTTGGTAAAGTCATCCTGTGGGCCGGCTTGAACCGTCTTGTGGCCCACTTCTGGCTTGCGAGCCACATAATTGACACCCAGTCAAATCAAAGCGTGAAACATTTAAGGGTTTGTTTTTTAGATTGCCCGTCAAAATATTTATTAAACAAATAGAAAAACTGGAAAAAGAACAGACAAAAGTAGATTTACATTTCTATTTGTGCCCTGAACTTTTTCCGCTGTTACCATGGTGACCACCCAGCTCTGCTACCGACTTGATATAATGAACTTGTAGCTCCCGATGAAGTAAATGCTGCAATGCTTTGTTCAAGCACTCAGTTAAATAACGGTCCAGTCTGCAGGATCAACAATGTATGCTGTTTGGAAAAATTCAAATTTCTCAAATGTATGCTTGTTCGATCTCCTAAAAATCTGCCAAGACTCAATAAATCAAATGAGAGAAGAAACAAAATAAGACATAACGTTAGTCTGTTTGACCCACAGTTGAAACAAATAAAGAATCAAAAAGTAAATTTTTCTCTTCTTTATTTAAAAAAAAAAAAAAATCGAACATCATAAATTAACCCTGATTAGATAAGCAAGAAAAAAATCATGAAGACATCTCAAGTGAAAACACATAGTTTTGGAAAGTTTTGAGTTTGCATTTTGAAAATGATGTCTGTTTATAGGGAAAGGTAGAAACGCTATGAACAACGTAGTTAGCGTGCCAGGCCAGGAGTTGGCTGATTTTGGAATTGTCCGGCTACTCGCACATGCGCAGAAGAACTAGACACTACGGCTGTGGTGCGCATGCACTGTAGAAGCTTTTTCGAAAAGTTAAATTTTCCCCCCCATTTCTATGGAGATAGAATTTGAGCGTTTTGGAAAAACAGGTAGCTGTTTTCAAAAAGTTGCATTTTTACTGGTTCCAAGTACCAAAAACACTACGAAAGATTTCCATTTTCACTTGAAGACGTTGTCAAGTAAACGTGGCCTGAAGGGGCATTTTTCAAAACTTGTATTTGTTTCTAAAGCTAAAAATGGAATCGAATTTTCCGGAGTTCCTCACTCTGTTCCTGTTCATGTCTTTATGTTTGTCTCAGACTTGAGTCCAAAAATGGCTTTTTTTAGTCTTCATCACCTTTCCCAAATACAAGTCCAAATTTCTGTGATCCGAAGCGCTCCTAAAACCATTCGCCACTCCTCCTGATGTCCGTTACCCAATCACAGGTGTTTCCCTCGGCCTTCGGAGATGACGTGCTCGGGCGCGGCCCGGGTGTACCACTCCGACCACCCGCCATCGTACACCGACACGCCGGGGTGCCCGCACTCGTGGGCTGCCAGCGCCACGTGGGAGGCGGTCACGGCGGAGCCGCACAGGACGCAGACGGGGCGGTCCAGGTCCACGCCGGCCCGGGCGAACAGGGCCTGGAGCTGCTCCCGGGGCAAGAAGAGACCCGAGGGCGACAGGAAGGAGGGGAAGGGGACGTTGATGGAGCCGGGAATGTGGCCTGGCTCCGTGTCTGTGGATCAGAGGAGAAGAGGAGTCGAATGACTTTCTGATGATTAAATAACTCGATGCGATTTTCAGTCTGTATATTTTCTCATATCACATTTAAATGCAGATGGAACGCCGCTTCTTATTGACACAATGAGCTCTGATTTTTGACTAAATGCTGAAAGAGTAACTCAGTTTGTTTGCTCTTAAGGATGATTAATAGCTCTTGAGCAGCTAAAAGGACACTTTTATAAGTGAATCAGAATCAAAGTCAGAGGTACCATATTAATTCCTGGGGGATATTCAGTATATGCACTTGCTATTTAGCCAATTTACCTGCGATTTACAAGTTTTTTGACTACAAACCATCAATTGCTCAATTCTGCTTTATGCAATGTTATTCCAGCAAGACCTTGAAATTCAAATCATACTTTACATTGTTTCTAAATAGAAATACTGGTATTTCAGATCACAAGCCTCGTTAATAAAGCAGTTTATTGAATGATTCGATGGAAATATAATAAACGTAGGTAACAGAAAGGAGTGTCAGAGCTGTTGCTTCTCTATTTAATGACTGTTAGCATTAGAAGCTGTTTTTCTGAAGATTATTCCTGCACTAAACTAATGTTTACCGGAGGATCACCTCTTGAACTTATTCTTATCAGGTTTTAGAGCATCTTCCTTCCATTAACGGCTGTACAACCATTTGTATGAGACAAAAGTCATGCCAGAACTACCTCCTCAAGTAACTTGTAACTTTTTTAAATACACTAACTAGTAAGTTAATGTCACTGTTATTTTAGAAAACAGTAACTAATATTTGACGCTGTCTCTACAACGTCAGAGCTGTTCTGGAAACACGTTATCTCACATGTGTGATGGTGTGTGTGCAGATTTTTCTGCTTCACACGGGTTAGGTTATTTTTTCGACTCTTCCTCAGCTGACCCTGAGAACTTCCTGCTTCAGACAGAGAGAAAGAGAGCACAGGTCAAAAGACATGTACATCCAGCTGCACCCAAACAGCCTCAGAAACACAAACATACAAAGAGCACAGTCACCAAAAGAAGCTCAATAGATAGGCTCACGTCAAAAGAAGAAATCAAGGTAAACACACCTTTTATCTGAGCAATAGTGCAACTGTTGATGAGACTTTATTCACTGTCATCTCAGGGCTGCTTGAACGAAGGAGGCTGGGAACGTTTCACTTTTCCTCATATTAGTAAAAAAAAAAACAATCTTTACTTTTGCTAAAGAAAAATACAAACACTTTGTCTGAAAGGTGGGACGTTCAAAAAAATTGGAACTGAATGTACATTTGATGCTGTGTTTGTGCAGCTGTGGTAAAAACTGACTTTTTAAAAAAGTCCAAAATTGAGGATATATATTATGGTTGGAACCACTAGTCATATTAGTCGACTAGCACCCGACTGGTCGACATGTCGTGTTTAATTAGCATGATTTTTCTACACTTTACAGTAGAGTATTCAACAAAATAAAATGTCTGATAACTATTCAGCTGATGTATGTTTATGGCTTCTATGTTTGTTTTACAGAGAGACGTTGATGTATAGATTTCCACCATGGGACTGATTTATAATTCACTGAATTCTCTACTGACTCTAACAAAATTGATTTATAGCATGTTCTCTTATTGTATATGCAATGTTGCAGTTTTGTTCTTTCAATAAAGTAAATTTTCGTGCTTCACTGATTAGATTTTAACTTTATTTGCTATCGGAATTAGTCAATAACTAATGGTAACCGACTAGTCAACGAATGATTTTCATTCGGCGTCCCAACCCTGACATATATACTGTGTGTAGGTACACAATAAGAACACAGTGCAGTATGAGGAAACCGAAATTCACTGCTGAGACAGCGACATGTGTGGAGTTTAACCTACAGACAAACCCTTTGACAGCACATCAAAGGTAACATCCGGGTGTGTGTGTGTGTGTGTGTGTGTGTGTGTGTGTGTGTGTGTGTGTGTGTGTGTGTGTGTGCGTGCGTGCGTGCGTGCGTGCGTGCGTGCGTGCGTGCGTGCGTGCGTGCGTGCGTGCGTGCGTGTGTGAGTGAGTGAATAGATAAGATAAGATACACACTCTCACCATTGCATTCTTTTGTCATTATCTGTGTAGATCGACATGTTTGTGGGCGAATCATCATTCGCTTTATCAGTTATTGTCCTTTAGCTGTGTCGGTGTGTGCGCATGTTGGTGCGTGCGTGCGTGCATGCGTGCGTGCGTGCGTGTCCCCTCTCTGCGTATTTGGGTTGTTTGGTCATTCAGGTCCATCTGGCTTCCTGCCTCCTCCTTATTTGTCCAGAGCAAACTCCACCAAAAGCCTACGTAGCAGGGGACCATGGACTCAGCAGAATAAATGGTTTTTACACAACTTACCAAAATCATGCTAAAACCAATCTTAGATGTACTTTTAATAAAACACAAAAAAATACAGAGTTATTTCCCAATTACATAACTTTGGCTGCTTGCTACTCATGAGCCATCTGATTGACTGCAGCACAGAGCAACACAATACTGCTGGTGAGGCTATACTGTACATTTCGTGACACCAAGGACATTTTGAATTTTGTCCAAGCAAAATGTCATGTTTGTCACGTTATCACGTGTTTATGGTTTGAGGTATTTTTTTTTTTAAACAAATACTGCATTTTATGCACGTATTCTCAGATTTGCAAGCTGTTGTACTCGTGTTTCCATCATCTTGTTGTCCTCTTTTAAAGCGACTAGGAGCCACTGGATTCACGCCTCCTGTCCAAATTCCTTTTCTGACTTTGTTAGTCTGGTCAGTGAGTCTGCTGCAACACCACTTATCTCTGTCTGATCAATGAAGCAGTCCCTCATCATTGAGACTTGAGTTGTTATGTAATACTAAATGATGTTATGTTTCATGTGAAGTGACATTCTGTTCATTTTTGTAATATTTAGAATATTGTAATTCATATTATCATGTGTATCATCTGTATGTGTGTGTCAAGGGTCTCATGGATTTGATTTCTGTTAATAACCAGGTGTGAGCTGTATATTGTTGTGTGTAAATGTGTAGATTGTGTAGTATTGTGTATTGTAAATTTTGAAAGGCTGCATAAGTATTATTTATCAGAAATCTAGCTGTTCTTTCCACACAAGTCACTTTATCTAAATGGAAAAAGAATTATCAAACATCACTGCCAAAAGTCTCAAATTGATCAGAAGAGTAATTTTTCAATCAGTCCATGTTTCTGTTTCTTATATCAGGTTCATTCACAGTGCAGATTATTTTAAACAGCACTGAAAAGTTTATCTCCAAAGTTCCATTATTGTCTGATGGATCAATGTAATAGATAGTAATTACTAGTATTTTATGCATATCCTATGTTAAACTGAATCCACCCCCCAAAGAGCGTGACCCAGATCTTATGGCTCACAGAGCTAATGACTAACCAGACAATGCAAACATGACTGATCAGAGAATCTCCACAAGGTTTTTATTTTATATTTTCAATTGGTTCAGGTGACAGAATTTTGTAAAATTCATACTATAGTTTTCAATGAGGTATGGCTGACCGAGTTGATGCTTCAGACTCAAACTTGCAAGAAAAACTTTTATTTCAACTGAATCATAAGTTTTGAAGTTAGTTGCAGGTTGTCAGTTGATTTAAATCTGAGAAGTTTTTTCTGAAGAGTGAGTACATGTTGAAGTTGAACATGTGTTAATGAATATTCTCATGAGTTTATTTTGTGTGGAGCTGTGCTACAAAGAATCACTGGGATTAATAAAGTATTTCTAGACTGCAAATTAGATGACACATTAGTATAATTTTATTTCAAGATTTCTTATCAAGTACAACTTACTTGTTGTATGGGCAGATCATGTCGGTGGTTTGAAGGGATTTTATTCTCAAATTTAATGTTTAAATGTTTTATTTGGGCTCCCATTTTTTGCAGTGTATTCTATTCTTTTCTATTCCCACTGATCTTTTTCTCTGTTCTCCACTTTTCAGTTGGTTATGATTCAAACGATTGTTTCCTTCCTTGCTCAAGGTTGCAGAAGAACTTAATTGGAGAATCATTGGGTGTGTTTTTTCTTCTTCTTGTTTGTTTTTAAGTCAGATCACTCACTGTCTCTGGGTTCAGGGTCCAGTCCTCTGAACCTGCCTGCAGGTCTGGCATCCAGCACCTGGAACTCCTTGGTGTCCAGGTTGACCAGGATGTCCTCGTAGGTCTTGATCCAGGAGCGGTTCAGGGAAGCCTTGAACTCGGTCGCTGTGGGTCTCGCGTACTGATCACTGAGGGGCTGACCCTCCAGTTCCCAGTTCCTGAGCCCCCCGTTGAGCACGGAGACCCGGCTGTGCCCGAACACCCGGAACATCCACCACACGCGCGGCGCGGAGAAAGCGCCGAACTCGCTGCCGTCGTACACCACGACGTGCGCGTCGCCCCCCACACCCAGATTCCCCACGTATTCCGCGAAGACCTGCTCCGGCGGCAGCATGTGGTCCAGGGGAGAGGTTCTGTCACAGCACTGGTCGATGTCGAAGAAGGCTGCACCCGGTATGTGCCGCTTCTTGAACTCGCTCTTTGCGTTCTTACGCAGTTTAGGTAAATACCAAGAAGTGTCCAAGACGCGCACTTTACGAGGCACCTGCGCGGCCTGGGCCAGCCACCTAGAGGTGACCAGAGCCTTGGTCTGGAGAGCCATGGTTCTCTCTGGAGAGGTAGAGAGGCTGTGTGGAGGCTGCTGTTGCTCCAGATGGACCACTAGTTAATGCGAGGGGGGGCGAGAGAGAGAGAGAGAGATATAGATCACGCCCCAAAGTGAACCAGCTGGAAGTGAAAGTAACTTCAGAAAACAGCACGTCCATTTCTGAATAACAAATAATAACACATATTTCACACTTACTTTGTTGTAACTCACCATGTCAATTCAATTAATAAAGACATGAGGAAACAGGGCCATGAAAGTACTGCATCTACCCTAGACACTGCTCATTTTAACGTATATTACATATTTGATATTCTCCATTCGGTGTATTTTGTGATTCTTTATATTATACACGTTAGTTGTATTTTTGCCTGTCATTTACCTTTTTACCTTACTGTGAATAAATGAATGAACTTTAGACGGAATTCAGGTTTATAAGAATGTGAATTGACGATAATTATATTCATCCATTTATTATTTGTATATTAGGTTCAACTTATTATTATTATTATTATTATTATTATTATTATTATTATTATTATTATTATTATAATAAATTTATTTATTTTGTTTCTTTGTTTGTTTGTTTTTATGATGTAGTAATACACTGAGGAACTTTCTTCGGGTCGGAACCTTCGCATCGTCTTTGCCGTGTCCGCCCGGACGCTTTTTATCTATGCGCGGCGGATGTTGATGTGCTCACATGGTTTTCTTCAACATTAACTGCTTCATCTATGGTACTTTGAACATTAGAAACATTAGAAAAAGTGACGGTATTAAACCGAGATGTCGGCGTCGTTGGTGAGGAGAGGACTGGAGCTGCTGAGCGATGATGTAAAAGGTGAGTTTGCTCCCATGCTAACATTAGCGTCTAAAGTCTGTTCTCTGCTATGACTAAATATTTATCTCTCGATTTAAACAATTCAGTCTTCTTACCAACCGATTTGTAAATCAGTAAAGACGCTATTGAGTATGACTTGTACATACACTGCTTAGATACGTGGATCTAGGCCATAATTGTCTTTATTTTATAACATAAAACGTGGTGACTGAATTCATTATAACGCTAACTGCAAATATAAAATTATGAATGTTATTTTGGGACTTGGGGACTTTCTGTTGGCAAGGCATGAGTGAGAAAACCAGTACTGACAAGTACTGCCTCGAAAACATTTGTTTATTAACACAGTTCATCATTGAATGCTAGTCAACACTTAAAGCTCAAATCACACATTACGTTTCTATTTTCTTGGATCAGCGACCAATTGAAATTTCCAGGTGATGTTGAAGTGTCCGGATGAATTCATTCATTAGATTTGTCTAAACTGTTTTGCAAACAAAACAGTATGTATAAGATTTGATAAGACAAGACAAGCGCAAAACGCTATATTCAGCTATACTAGAAATGTGTTGATTCCTCAGGTTGTAAGAATTTCTCATGTTTTATCCTCCCTATTTGAAAATATTCTAAACTTTTTTTCCTTTTGCAATGTACCCAAAAGAGTAAGTGGATGCTGTGATTATGAAAATGTATTTATTACAAAAAGCCTCACTTGTTAAAATTTGACAAGCTAAAATAACAATTTCTTTGTCCCACAATAGGGAACTTTGCATATTACAGTAGCAAGTGGGCAGTAATATAAGAAGCACAAGAATACAACAATAATAATGAGTATGAATACCAATATCAGTAACAATAATATTCATACATGATGCTAACTGTGATGATATTTGACATTCTCACATAATGTTGGTAGCTATAGGATATATACCAGAGATTGTATTGTTATTGCCTAAAATAAATAAATGAATAATGTATATGACACACAAGAGAACAGTGATGAACGGCTGATCCAGCTGGTGTCCAGTGCCCTATTAGGAAACCTCTAATTTAATTCTCAAACACCTCCGCAGTGGTTCACAGAAGAGAATTTGTAGCAGTTGTTGTTTTTTTGTTCTGGGGAACATTTTGAAACAAATTCAGAAAGGTATATATTTTCAAATATTGTAAAAGCTTAAGTCAGTTGTCATGTACACCTCTGTCTCTCTTTCACTCTCTCTCCCTAAAGTAAAGAAGAACAAAAAACCTCAGCAGACCCCAAGTTCGGCCACCGTCATGGAGCTGGTGGGCACCAAGCGGCAGGGCGTCACGAGGCAGGTGAAGCGGCTGCAGGGCCGCCTCGGGCCCGGCAAGAGCAAAGCCACGGTCAAAGACAAGAGGATCAAATCTGCAGTGGGTCAGTCTGCAGTTTGACATTGAAGAAGAGCGCGCTGCTAATACTGGCTCACTTTTATAAGGAGCATGATTCCTGGATGAAGAAACAGAGATGACTTTTTGCTTTAGTGTGAGCCACCAGGTGGCAGTGACGCTCTTTAACATCACAGGCACTGAAGCACTTGTAGGTTTCTGTCATCTCTCATCAGTCTTGCTGTGATTGCAGAGGTATTTGTGTAGAATCTTAATATTTGCACAGGCCTTCTTGTTCTAATATCTCTCTTGTTCTGCATTGGTGATTGAAGAGGAGTTCAGGAAGAAGCAGGGGAAGAGCCAGATGAGCGCGAACCTGGCATACTTCACGAAAGCTGACCACAAAGCAACAGATTCAGATACACGGAAGGTAAATTTATCATTCATTTTTAGTTTTAAAATGTAGTCATTGTGACTGGTCACATTTCATCGTCAACATATTTGGACATCAAACGTTTAATTCGCTCTTTATGTTTTCATGGTTGTAATTTGACATATAGTGCAGGGCGGTAAATGGACTTCACTTATATAGCGCCTTTCAGCAGCGTGAGCAGCCCCAAAGAGCTTTACATAGTTCATCACATTGGCTCATTCACTCACACACCAATGGAGGCTGCAGCCACTCCAATGGGACCAGTTTGGGATTCAGTGTTCTTGCCCAAGGACACTTGGGCATGTAGAGGTGGGAATCGAACCTTAGAAACCTCTGAAAACGGAGAGGCTCTTCATGCACAGGAACATGATGCTGGTGGCCTCCTAAAAGACAACCACTAGGAAAATCAACTGCTTACAATCATTGACTCAATAGACATATCAATTACAATACTGTAGCCTGTTATATTCCTGTTCACTGAACTGTTACTTTTACATTTTAGACTTGATGGTAGGACTTTAGTGAGACATTTTAATGTTCAGGAGCCAATTACAGACCAATTTCATCTTGTGTGGTCCGGATTGGTCAAATAGTTCCATAATAACCTTTAATTTAAACGTTCAAGTTTTTCTTTGTCGTGATGCAGTGATGCAAAGTCATTAAACAGTTCAAATGCAGCCCAGAGTCTTTTGGTGGGTCTCTGTTACTGTTGGTCAGAACTTACAGGGTGGTTTCTGTCAGGACTTCTTCAGTCTAGAGTTATACATGACCTCCTTTAATTCCCTCAATGTGCCATCTTACGACAATTCTATTGTTTTATATGGGTTATTTATTTTTGTTTGATTTAGCTTGTGGAGGCTTTCTGATTGTGAGTGTATGATTGTGTTTTATTATTTCATTGGTTGTACTGCATCATATAGAATCAGGTTTTGCCCAAATATATTAGAAAAACCTGAAGTTTCTCACATGTAAATGTAAACACAGTTACATAAGATGCTCACTCAGCACTGACATTTTAGTTTTCCATCCAAACTGTCCAGAGTCTGATTCAAAGTTTCTTTCCATCTCAGATTCTGAACCACAGTTCAGGAAGACAGTCCAGGAATCGTCCTGACCAGCCGGCCCAGAAGCCCAAAGAGGAGCCATCTCTGTTCACAGAGGAGGAGTTTGAGCAGTTTCAGAAGGAATACTTTGGCAGGACTGTCAAGCAGAAGAAGTGAAAGGGACCAAAAGGAAGTGTAAACATCGTATTAAAGTGGATCTGTGGATCAGATTATGTTCTGGAAGCTTCATGCTGGAGGCAGAAAATGTGTCAACAAGTCCATTTTTGCCATTTTAGATAATATAAGATCAGATTTGATTAAACCCACATTCGGAAAGTCAGTTGTCTGGACACTTCCATAGTGTTTGTTTTCTTCAATTTCACAAAAATGCTCATGGACTGTGATTCGACGGCTTTCCAGGCTGTTGAGACAATATATTTAAATGCACATTAAAAATGACTATGTCAGCATTTAACTGTTGTCACAGCTCATTACTTCATCAAAAATCTGATTTAACCTGTAAACATTCAGCTGTGTGTTGTTGTGGGGGGACTCAAATATCTGGTATTGAATTATTTCAATGTGTCACCATACATGAAAATATCAGCTGAAATCCAGAACATTTTCCACTTTTATATATTTTTTCTTACACACTGTTTATAGGAGGAAAAAAACATCACATTAAAGTGATCACTTACTATTCACCGTCTAACGTCTCTCAACAAATCTGTAAACACCTTCCTTGTTTTCTTATGACTGGAAAAACCAGCTCTTTGTGGCTACTTTACCTTCCTGTCTATAATTTCTACATTAACCAGTCAGACAAGCATGAAATATTAAACATTTCCACTTTGTTTTGAGCTGTAGGGCAGGTTAATGAGACTTGCGGCAGAATGGGTGCTGGTCTTTGCTCTTATCGCCTCCATTCATAAGTGAAGAAATTAAATAAACTTAAATAAACATTGTGTTTACTCTTCAACTTTATATATTTTTTACCTTCTTTCATTGTACGGTTGACAACATGTTTTCCCTATTGAACTAAATGAACAGTGTTGCTAATTTTAATTTTATATGGAGGTTTGTATTGATCACAACTGGTGTTACCTTGACTTAATTCTACTCAACTCTGAGTGAAAATACTCTTGTTGAATACTATTCTCAAAAATAGCCAAAGTATTATTTTTCAGCTACATTAAAATGCATTGTTAAACAAACGCTTTGAAATATACTGAAATGTCTTCAATTAATGCACATTTCTCATATGATGAATTGCCAACATGTAATGATAAAGTGTTTTTTTGTCTAAAAATGCATTTATTGGCTAAATAATATGGATCAAAGGTTTTGATATTATTTAATTAGTAAAGAGTCCTGGTGGAGTTCCTAGATATCAAGTCAAGTTATCGTCTTGATCTGTTTTTTAAAAAAAAATCACTGCGGTTTATTGAATACAGATGTTTCAAACAATATGGATCTTGTTTAAAGAGTTTGGATCTACTTTTTGAAAGAACTCTGTACCAAGTATTTTTTGAAAGATACAGGTAATGCTTAACTATTAAAAATCCAAGTCCTATTTATAGAACGTGTCTGTGTATAAAGAGCTCATGTTTGTTTAGAAGAGTCCCGGTCAGGTCGAGAAGATCTAGGTGCAGTTTAAAGACACGTCAAGCTTTAAAGTCGAGGTCGAGCTGAGTCAGAGCTAGGTTGAATAGTTCAAGAATTAGTTAAAACTAGGTAAGTACTAGATGTGATGGCAGCGGTGCATAGATATGAAAGAACATGTGAAAAAGGTACCCAAAGATAACACTTTACCAGAGTAATATAACTGTTTCTGTTACTATAGCATCTGCTCAGCTGTATGGAAAAATAAAGTTATCGTATACAGTGCATTCAGAAGACATGAAATCTAGTTTTGATAGTTTTCTGCATGACACTTCCACTTCCTTTTACTAACATATTGACAAAAACAGTGATATGTTTTTCCCCTTTTGCTTTGGAAAATCCCCTCTTTTTCCCAGATCAATACTTAAGATTGACAAATGTGACACCAGTACCCTTATGGAGCATGTTGAGTAATTTAAGTTGCAAATCATCACAGTGTAGAACAGTAATGCTGAATGATAATATAAACACTTTACAGAGATCCAAATAGTTACCTTTTAGACATAATTTATGGTATGAATCATTAAATATGTGCAGATTTTTGTCTATTGTATACTTATATAAAGCATGAATGAATGTAGCAATTGAGCATTGAAATGTCATGTTAAAAGTATGTTAGTGTCTTATAAAGCTGTTGAAGCTTAAAGCAACCACCAGGGGGAGTAGAGCTTTTAACAATGAGTTTAGAGTTTAATATTTATGTACAATAAATATAATGGAGACTTTTAGAGGATTTAATATTTCTTGTACATGTTATATATTTTAAACATTTGAAAAACACCATATCTAAACACACAAGAAAACAAGAAAAAATAGTAATTGGAAAAGTTTAAAGGAAAAGAACATTGTTTCACCTATCAATAAAAAGCTATTAATTGGTTAAAAATCCTGAAACAGCTGGATTTAAGAAGATCTAAAGAAATCAGTTAAATACACTGAGGCACCTGGTTCGTAATAATGTGATATTTTAACTGTGCACAAAATAATGCGAGTTGGAATCTAAATGGTGTTATGTAATACAGTCCAAGCTTATGTTTAACTTCACTATAAAAGGGAAACCAAATGTTTCCTGCTTCAATGTTTACATTCTGCATTTGACCCATATTCGTCGGGCCATGTGGGTCTACTTTGTCAGCAGTATCAATGACGTGCATCCAGCTAATTAACAGCACGATTCGAGCGGAGGGATCTCACTCGTGAGGAAGCGCTCGTTTTGGAGGAGGCGTACACTGGGAGGTGCATCGGTTGGATATATACCCCTACGTCTGACAGTAACCGCTGTTCATGTTTTCGGTATAGTGTTAGCGATTATCATCCTTCCGTCGACGCTCAAGCGCTTAAAAAATGGCAGTGTGAAGGCTTGCGGCGGCTCCTCCTGCAACGGCAACAAACCGGCAGTGCAACGGCGAACTGCATTGGCTATTTCTGGCAAAATGGCGTAAGTACTCTTTATGAACGATTTTACAGAATTTCACATGTCAGCTGCAAGGGTAATATAAAGTTAAAGTCAACCTGTTGAGTGTGAGAATTGTCTTATTTTTCCTTTTTTAAATTTTTTTTTTCCAACGTACAGTGGGGTCATGGAAAGGAATTTCCTGGTTGGAAGTTGTGGTATTTTGAGTGTCAGGTTACAGGCTGTCAACTGAGGTGGTTCCCAGTGTTTCGAATCAATTGGTTTCCTTGCGAACTGGTGACTGACTGATGCGAGTAACCGGAGATGTTACAAATAAAATGTGTGTGGATAAATGGGATATTACTGTCGGGCTTTTAAACATATTCTTAGCAGTAACGACGGACGCTAAAGGGAGAGTGGGCCACCACTTAACGGTGAAACTACTTAATCCGTAACACAGGCGGCTCAAGTTGTGATGTTGAGTGAATAATCTGCCCAGCGTGCGTTAGTAGTCCATCAGACAGTTCCAAAAAGTATTTTTCTTCACGACTGTTGCTGTAATTTGACATTCTTATGTTTGTGTATATTAAACAATGACAACGTGGCGTGTCCAAAATGGCGCGCAGCAGCTTCGTGTCCTCGGCGGCCCCCGCCTCGCGCAGATGGCTTCTGTTGTGAAAATGGCGGTTTGCCCGCCCACGTGGACGGAAAGGAGGCGGGGTTACCGGTCGAACCATGACCAAATTAGGAAATGTTATCCCCCGGTGAGGGGCGGTGTTTCTTCTCTATAGTCGTCACCGCTTTGACACTTCAGAGGAGCGGATTAGCCAAATTTATCCTCCCATCCCCCATTACAGGGAGCCAACAGGCTTAACCACTGTACTGGTATAGGAAGTACTCAGTGCTGTGGCTTGATCATAGATGTCTTGATAAACACAATTCTGGCCACATGGCATTTGATTTATATGTGAGATTTATTTTTTAAAGTCACGTTCTCTGAACATATAATGTTAGTGTTGTTTTTGTTTTTTAAAAAAGGGGAGGGGGGGGTGCATCTATGGATGCTACTGCAGTCCTGATCCATGTATGTTTATAGCTTTGTGTCATTGTTTACAACTACCCTAAATTAAGAAATAATGGTTGCTACACATACATGCATACTTATCTAAATATCTACTTGTATACATAGTCTATTCTCTTGTGTGCTAGTGTCATAACTATTTTTGTCTAATTGTACAATGTGGATCAAATTTCCACACGTGAGATTAATAGTCTGATCTAATTTATATCAACCAATGAAGAAAAGGTTCACTAGAATTGTAATGTCTTTATATTCCATCAACTGATTCAATTCATTTCAATGGAATACTGGGTTGGTTTAATTCACTTTCTTAAATATAGGCTGAAACACATGGTAGACATAATCATGGAGGAGGATGATGAGAGGTCAACTTGGGTTCTTAAGCACTTTTCTTCTCATGTTCTCACCAAAACATGGTTTTCTCCTCCATCCAGGTCTCTCTCGGCAACCACCCTCAGCTTTGCTGTCATCGACAGCAGAACCGAACCCCTCGACTTGATAGCATTATCCGACTCTCCTCTCTTCCTGTACATCCGCTCACGGCTACCACTGACCAACAGCAGCCATGACACTCTCCCCGTTGGCCTTGGAGGACGTGGAGGCCCTGTGCTTAGGTGTGTATTGCAGCAGTGAGGGTTTTCAAAGCTTTATGGACAACACCGTTCAATAGAATCGTCACTGAATGAGACTGTCTCCTGCAGAGCACTCGTTTCTGATGGCTGACCCCATGGGGCCCCTTCTGGACCAAGATGAAGAAGAAGCTCTTTCTCCCTCCTCCTCTCTAGAGGGGAAGGCGCCAGCTTCGCCACCCCTCTCCTCCCCCTCCCTGTCTCCTTATCAGACCGTGTCGTTCTCTCCGCTCTCTTCTTCCTCGCCACCTCCCTCTCCCCCTCCTGTTCAGTCCTCCTCCTTCCTGGGAACCAAGGCTGGAGCCGACCTGCAGTCTCTCCCCTGGCTGGTCGCCGGCGATCTGCTCAACTCGGATGTTGGAGCAGATGATGGTAAAGGTGAGAAGAAGCTGATGTTGACTTTTAGCTACTGTAAGATGATGGATTATAGAAAATTATGGTAGAAACTTTGATTAAAAAATTCAGCTCATTGTGGTTCTGACTCGGTACGTTTGAGCTGGTGAAATGTTCCTGATGTGTTTTAGAATTTTGAATGCTTTCAAGATATACAAGTGAAAATGTTCTGAGCAGTTTAGAGTCCAAGCGGTTTGCCCACAGGCAGCCTGACCCAAATGTTCCAATGAGGTTATATTCAGACCTTCTCTTTGTGAAAGAAGGCCACATGATTCATTCATCTACTCGAGTAAACTAGTTATCTAATGATGGTTGTTCTGCACGGAAGTCAATCTTCTCTTTAACTCAAGACGTAACGTACTTTGTAGATCAACAAATTTAGGCTGTATGCTGAGTAATTATTAGGTGTGGGTGAGGGGTGCAGTCTTTCAGAGCTGGTAGGTTGAGTCATTAAACTCTTGACAGGTTTACTAAGGTGGAGTTTGTGCTAATTGGGGATCACTTTTAATGATACTTGAGTATGTGCACAATCAGTGGTGCGATTCATCACAAGGACATTGTGGGAGAGAAAGCTCCAATTTTTCTGTTACATCAGAAGTCATAAAAGAGGAAAATGTGGTTATAAGTTTTATTTAACAAATCTGTCTTCTTCCTCAGGAGATGATGCATTCGCTGGCATGGACTGGATGTCTGAAAAAATTGACCTGAGTGAATTTGACCTGGAATCCCTGATTGGTTCCTGCTCGTCTGACGAGTCGCCCGGCTCCCCCGAGGAACTGCTGGCTTCCCTTGACTCCCACATGGATCTGGAGCTCGACTCATTCGCCCCCAGCAGCCTGGAGCTCGACCTGTCGCTGCCCAATGTCACGCCACTCCCTCTTGTGCCCGCCAAGATGGAGGTGGTGATGAAGTCCGAGCCTCTCTCTCCGGCTCCTTCCTCTCCGGCGTTCACATTGGAGCTGGGGAGTGAAGTAGACGTCCTGGATGCAGAGAAAACGGCCACATCAATCACTCCCGCCTTCCTCCCAGACCCCAGTGGAAGCATTCAGGCCCCCGACGCCCCCATCGTGCTCTCCATTCCCACTTCCGGTCACATTGTGGTGGTGCTCGCTGACCAGGAGTCCGCCTCGCTCCTCCCTCTGCCTGATCAGACCGATAAAACGTCCACGTCAAGCGACTGCGACAGCGACTCCGGTATCGAGTCGGCTGCTGGCTCACCGCCTCGTCACCCCTCCCCGCCGCCCCCCATTTCCACAGCTGGTTCCTCCAGGACCAAACCCTACTTCAAACCAGAGCCTACTGCCATGCCCTCCCCCAAGACCCCCAAGGTCAAATCTGTGTCTGGGGCTCCCAGAGTGGTGGAGAAGAAACTGAAGAAGATGGAGCAGAACAAGACGGCTGCCACGCGCTATCGGCAGAAGAAGAGGGTGGAGCAGGAGCTGCTGTTGACTGAGTGTGACGAGCTGGAGAAGAGGAACCACGAACTGGGAGAGAAGGCAGAGTCCATCAGCCGAGAGATCCAGTACCTCAAGGACCTGATGGAGGAAGTCCGCAAGCACCACCGTGGAAAGACCAGCTCAGTGGCGTAGGAAGGAAAAGGTTTCATGAGGAATCCACTGGAGTTAGTCTGTAGAAGGTGGATGAATGGAACAGGAAGTGGAAAGCCCTAGAAAGTTTAGAGCCATGCAGATCGGGGGGCTGGGAGGTCGTCAGGTGAAGCATCTGTACATGCTTGTCTCTCAGCCCCTGGTCTGGTCCCCGGTCCAACCCCCGTGTGCTCCCTGCCTGGTCAGGGTGGACCAGCGTCCTTGTAGACTAGGCATGCAAAACAAAAAATCACCATAAACCCGAGTAGTGTGGTAGAATTGTAACTCATGAGCAGAGTATTGGAAAGATTAGTCCATTATTCTTCACCTCCCCTCCTCAGCCCAGCTTGACCCCATCATGACCTTCCAACAGCTTCAAGTCCAGAAAGGGGCCTCGGCCTATTTATGAAATCTCAATGTTACACTGTCAACATTTTGTGTGTACATAGTTTTTCTCTGTTTGCTTGCCGACTGTGGCTTTTATTTATCGCTGGATAAAACTCCCATCTCCTCTGCAGTAGCTCACACTCTTAGCGCCAGTGTTTGGCTTGTAAAAATGCTTTGCTTTTTCTTTTTTCTAATAAATTTCTGTGAGAAATTGATCAGACTTCTTTGCTTTTTGTCTTCAATCTTAGTTTTTTCCACATGTAAATACACTTCAAAGTTGTTACGAATAATGATTGTTACCAGAAAACCATTCCCAGCTTTTGTTTCCAGGATGTAGTGGAGTGATCATAGTACATTCATATCAACAGAAGGAACATGAACATCTCGTAAAAATGGTAGAACGTGGGATCATCTTATTTGTAGAGGAATCGTTTCTTAATCTGCCCACCATAGGTTGTTTGTTTTTTTTTTGACTAAAGATCTGTATTAAGTTAACACTGCTACTGCACATTCTCACCATGGCTGTAGTAAATAGTTGTTCTGCACACGTGCGAGTCGATGGACAATAACAATGTTTGCATACTCGCCATTGTTAATGTTCATAGTGTATTGTTCTCTGTGTACGTATGGGTGTGGTTCTGAGTTTTGCACATTGAAAGAAGTAATTTCTCCACAGATGGTGTATCTCCATGTCATTGGCATATTTGGTGTCTTCATGCAAGAATGTTTAGGAACGCTGAGCACTCTTGAAAACGACTGACATGTCATTATGGACTAACGGTCTACGTGTTTGCGCACGTTTCCCTGACTGAGCCGGCCAATCCAGTTGAAAGAGGCGTCGTCCTCAGAGGCCTGGGAGTCATCGGGGTCGCTCAGCGCCTGCAGCCGAAGAGGAAACCAGAGACACACAGCTGGTACAGTGTTTCATGGGAAAGTCCTTGTGAGTGTAAAAGCAGACGACGCTCGCTGCTCTCCCACACGGAGGCTCTCACAGGTGGCCGCAACAGATTCCTGCACGCAGTTTGGACCAAAGCCACAGATTTGCAAATATTCATCGAAGGTGTTGATTTAAGATGTGTGTGACCATGTGTGTGTGGCTGACAGCCAGCCCAATGGGCTGACTCCTGTCAGGCAGCTCGGTGCATTGAGGCTTGACGGTAAAACCCCAACACACACACGCACACACACACACACACACACACACACACACACACAAACGAACGTGGACTCCTCCCTGATAGCCTCCTGGTCTGCGAGGCCTTGCCCTCCTGAGAAGACGCAGATAAGAAGCGGGAGGAGGCTGCGGAGGGCAGAACAGGAGAGATAACGTAAAGAGGCTGCTTTATTATGACTGAACGTTCAGGCTACAGATGAGCTGAATCAGCAATTATTGATATTTCATCTACAAAGTTGGAAACATTTTATATTCGCTTCATGAAAGTACAAATATTTGTGTGGGGAAAGTTACAAAATTGTTAAAAGTACTGATTCAACAAACACACACACACGCACTGATGTAACTTGCGTCATAATTTTGGGTTAAAAATGACATTATTTCCTATTTAAAAAGGATAATAACTTGGTGGGACTCTAGATAAAACACCATTCCTTTTTGTAAGAAAACAAAAGCAAACTTCCTGTTCCTTGGCAATCATTCACATTAATTATTGCTTTTTAACGAAACCGTTATTGTTGTAACTTTGTTCCTTTTCTCTGTAACTCTGAATTTTTCCCAAACAGGCGAACAGGGTTTGAATAATATATAGAGGAGAAAGTGCTTTTTGTTTAGTTTTTCTTTTCTTTTCTTTTTTAACCCTTTGTGTTTTACATTGTGCGTGCACAAAAGCTCACAGCGGCACAGTCCCACGTTCGTCCGTCTCACTGTTGACTTTATTCTGCCCTTTTTGTTGAGCACACACTGGAAACCCGGCAAATGAAAGTGCACAAACAGTGAGCACTCATGTGCACAAGCAGGTCAACGCTGAATGGGATGCACCCCCAATAAATTCTATCGATTGATCTCCTTTCCAAGAGGAGGCACAAACTGGCCAGCTATGCGTAAGAAGTAATTGACGAGGACTGTCCAAGCAACGCTATCACATTTCAAATGGTTAAAAAAATGTGTTTTGTAATCATACCTCATCTGTCGGTGTTATGGGATTAATTGGATTGTGATGCAAAATGTAATCAATTCAAAAGTTGTGTATTCTAAAACTACAATATAAACAACACTATGCGATATACCATTAACATCAAATGAGGGGCTTTTAAACAACAGTGTTCGGTTCGCAAGTATTTCTTAGAAATCCGAACTTAAAAATTGAAGAAAGAAGTATTTCCCTCTTCCACAAGTCTTTTTTTTTTTTTTTTTTTATTTTTTTATCGAGTTTCTTAAAGTAAAATTTGTTTCATTGTGGAAAACGCGTCGTTCTTGGGCCACTTAGGTGCTCCAGCTGACATGGTAAGAGGACATTGTAAGTGGTGAGCGTGAGTGTGTAACGCAGCAGATTTTGACATGCTTCACAACCAACCCATCGGGCTGGTGACGGCATCGCCACGGCAACCGGACACAGCAAGGTCAACTAGAGTCACCTCCCAGCATTTAACTCAGAGACAAGCCGAGCTCGGACCTCTGCGTTGATCCTGCTGTTTGTACACGGCAGTGGCCAGAACACGTGGTTTCCTGCGCACGTGAGACGTGACCTTAAGGATTCACAGTCGGGCTGAGTTGGTTCTTCTGAACAAGTGCTGGTAGTTGTGTTTGGTGAGCAGGTGATGGGAGCGGTCGGCTGTGGGGCAGAGATCGTGAATCATTCCTGTCCGCTCACATTCCTCTGCACCTCACGGCAGTCGGCTCGATGGGAGTTCCACTGCCTTCGATTGTTTGGAGGTTTTCATGCTGTGGTTTCACTAAAGCCTTGTTTTACTTAACTCTCACACAGACCTGCTTTGCAGTCACTAAATTAGCACACAGGACGCCGTGACGTCTGTTTGGTTTTCTTGCTGACGTGCCCTCAATGTCCATGGATCGACAAAAATGTTGGACAGTCGTCTGCGGCAGTTTGCTCGGCTGTCATGAAGACAGAGGCGACAGCACGCCGATGTGATGACGCCGCTTTCCAGATGCAATGACGTCTCTTCTTACAGCCATAAACCTCAGCCTGACACCGGCTTGGACGCGTCCGTGAAGTTGTTCTCATTTTTTAGCATAAATCAAACAGTCGGGCCACGTTTATTCCCAGCGTAACTCCACAGTAGCAAAGCGGAACGTACAAGTGAGGGAAAGTGTCTACGGGCTGTAAAAACAACAGTAAAACTCCATTTCTGCTGACACGTCACGCCACAGGGTCTATAAATACTTTCGGTTCAGTAACCATAAAAACGGTTTGGATTTCAGAGGCCTGGAGCAGCAGGAAAGCAGCATTATTGTGGTGATAAAGTTTGTTTCACACTGAAAATGCATGTATGGGACTTCATACTGAAGCAGGAAGCTTTTCTTAGGAGCAACTTTAGCTTCCTAAAGATTTCCATCCGCACCAGTCAACATTCATATTCTAGCTTCACACTATTATTATAGCGTAATGGATGGATCGACTGCAGTATTTATTGCATGTGGTGTAATCTCCCATTGGCTACTTTCCTTCTAGGGAGCAGACCTCAGTAGCATTGCATTTAATTCATCTTTGTTTTATTTACTTAGTGAAAACAATGCTGGATGTCAAACTTCAGGGAGGCAATTTGCAAATCACTGAAATCAAACTCCGGGATTCACCGCAAAACAAAGTTTTGGTGTTTATTTCTGTGCTAGGATGAAGGAATAAAGTTCAAAACAAAGAGAATTACATGTAGAATTAGAGAAAGAGAAAGAGACCATTTTCATACAGTTACAGAGACTTTTAAGACACTTTTCCACACAGTTTCAGGACTTTTTTGTTTCAGACAGTTTCAGACTGTCAGACGCAACTTAGTGAGAAGAAGAGAAAAAAACTTATGGACGGCACTCATGGACACACAGGGTCTTCAAATACTTCTTGAGTCAGGAGTTCGCAGGAAACACCTGTCGAGCACCTGGAGGGCGAGGAGACTTACTGGGAAGCTCAACCAGCCTCAACATGAAACAAGCATGAATCATAAACCACAGAACTAGAACCCTGAACCTTACCCCCCTGAGTCAGAATACAACCTACTCGTATAACAAACCAGGATCAACAATATCTGATAATCGTTTCGTTGGAATTGTTTCCTCAACAGCTCCGATTGTCCTCTGATGGATTTGGGTGTGAGATGTGTTGTGAAGTTTCCACTCCCTGAACTTCCTTTCTAGATCTGCTCCCGGGGCCAAACTAGTATAACCTGTCTGAACTGGCGGCCTCCCCCGTGCGGCACGCACAAACAATCCTCAGCTGTATTCCACATCACATTGCAGGACTTTTGCTTGGCCAGATGCCTGAAGCCGAGTAAGGCCGTGGGGCTATTCTTAGTTACTCTACTGTAAGTCTGCAGCGGCCAGCAAATGTGACACATTCTGATATAACTGCTCTCAGGCTGCTCACGAGGCTATTCCTGGCAGATATCAAGTCCAACTCCTGCATGTGGTGGATGATCCAGTGAGGATAATGTCAGCCGGGAGGAAAGAGAAGGACAGGGTGGCATCTTACGGATACAGGGAGATACTTTAGGTGATAACATCGTTTTATTTACTAATGGAAAGTCAAACTTAGACCTCAAGGGAGTTTTGTCTTGTGTTAATATTCAATACAAACCTATAGAATAATTTTCTCGACATATCCAACTCATGTTTTATTCACTCTTTCCCTCCTGACTTTGGATTCATAGTAAATCAAGTCCCCTCTGCAGATAAATACTGTTTTCACAAACATACCCAGCACTTTAACGGTGATTTGACCGCCCTTAGCTTAGATGTGGGCTTTACATGCTGTCTGGCTTTGCTCTTACAGAGGATAGATATTTCTGCAAACAACTCTCCAGCTAAAAGACACTGTCAGAATGAATTGTTGAAGGTTGTCTCTATTGCTCAAATGCTTTGAAATTACCTGAATATAAGTATGATTTATAGCTTTTTCTCAATACAAATAGAAACATTTTCACACATTTTTCATGAAAATCCCCCAAAAACAAGGATCCTTGAAGCCTTATATGTCTGTTACTGCTTCTATTTGAATTTAAATACTTTATTTTTCTCCATTGATATGATCTAAACTATGATTTAAGAGAATTGTCTCTCTCACACAACGTCAGTTTTTTTTAAATGAATTCTCCTCAAGCAAAACAAACAGATTCGAGGGAAGATTATGATGTCCCCGTGAGCTTTATAACAGAAGAGTAGATCTGAAGAGGAAAAGATATGAAAACAAAAGGATGATCTTTCAACTCTGAGTTCACTGTCTGTGGTGAATGAAAGTTAAGGATAGTAATAGATGGTGCAATTTCACATATTTTTCCTGTGCAGATGTATTAAAACCATGGTAACCAAGTGCTGTTATCACAATTCATTTGAGGGAAGACTGAAGAAACCTGTGGCAGGGAAACCAAAACATGCACTTTTGCCTCTTTCGCCACCTGCTTGGATTGTTGATCACCTCCCCTGTTCCCTCAAGCGGCTCCACGATGCTCCGGCAGGACGAATGAAGATCTGACACACAGAGGATGTCCTGCTTCTACAGGACTTCCTGAACTCATGAGCACAGGTGTCGTCCTTCTCAGTAGATTGCTTTTCTTTCAACATCTGCGCTGTGTGGTGCAGGAAACGAAGAGCGATAAGGCAAGTGATGCAACTTCCAGTTCGTGTTTCTGATAGTACCTAGACACTTAGATCAGAAATCAACATCTTTGATGATTCTGAAAGCTACAGAAACTGTCTGGCCTCGAGTCATCTTGTGACCGAGCACATGATTAAATGGCTGAATTTAGTCCGTGTAGATTACAATCCATTAACTGTGTGTGGTTTGCATGACTTTCCTGCTCCAAAAACCCATGAACTCAATTAAAGTAATATTAGTATTTCTATCACTCGCCTCGAGGAATGCCGATGAGGGCCATGTCTGATTTAGATATAATCATCTTTACTTACTGAGAACACTTTATAATGTTTTATCTATTGGCCCAATGCCTACACTCTGATATCAGGCTGAAGATAGGAAACATCCTGGAACAAATACCAGTTTATATGACTGCAAACACAGAGAGACCACCCAGCCAATTCAGAGTCCACCGCATGAAATGTAACTTCACTTTTGTCTCATTTAGTGTAACTTGAATGAAAAAAAAAACGTAAAAGCTGAAATGGTTTATACACCTTAAAATCTGCATGGGTTCACATGCTTCTTATCTTCCATCTCTGAATGAAGTGAATCTCTCAGCTGACATCCATCACACAAGCTCTCCGAGCAGCTGAGCTCATTACCGAGGTCACGGACCCAGATTAGGACAGATTTACTCCCTCAAAGTGGGACGACACACTAGTCCACTCTGCCTCATTATTGTTCATGTGAGACCAAGAAATGAGTCACGACAGATCAACTTCACACACGAGATCTGTCTCTACATCTTCTCAACTTCATGGGCAAATACAACGATGAATTTAATAAAATGGACAGATGAAAAAGTCTGAGTTCATGAGGGTAGTAGCTTTTTACCACGAAGTACGAGAAGGAACATATGATCTTATCTGTTGTGCTTAGAGGAAAAAGGTTGTGTTTTAACTGGAAACTTATTTCTGGGCCTCACTTCCCCAAATGACTTAGTTAATGTTTGAGCCTTTGGGTGTAGGTTAAGTTAGGGTGGAGGAAGTAGCTGTAATGATAAGAGACACGTGTTTGTGTGTGTGTGTTCGTGTGTGTGTGTATAATTATTGCAGACGTGCTCTGCAGGGTTTGTTTTTAAACCGTTGGTATGACTGAAATAGGAGGTGAGCTCAGTACTGAGAGCAGGAGAAAGTTGAAATGAAATCTTCAGGCTGTGTTGACAAGAAAAATCCGTAAAAAGTGGTGGAGGAATGAGGCTTGAAAGATTGCAGAGTTAAAAATTAAAACGTTTAACAGTATTTATGGCATTTCTCTAATCGTTTGTGTAGTTAAATTCTCGTTTGTGATGAAAGGGCGCCCTCTGCTGTTACATTTTAAAATTGCACACAAACGCTTTCTTTCTTTCACTCCTTAAAGCCACTAAAATGTTAAAAGGTTTTACTCTCGAGACGTTTGGAAGATATTTTAACGGTCAGTTTTCATCCAGGATCACACGCCCCCCCCCACACCTCAAAAAAAAAGAAAAGAAAAAACAGCCATGTGTCATTAATTCATTATAAGAAGCTGTAAGTGACGCTGATATACGTTTTGATGATATGTGTTCCACCCCATGGCTGTAATTCTCAGTCAGCAGCTCTTAGACACGAGACACCCTCATCAAAGTTAGTCAGCCACAGGTGATCAAACCTGAGCTTGCGTCCTTGACCAATCATAAGAATTGCCTGGTTGTTTCATTGGCACAGCCCATGGGACAGTGGGCGTCCCACTCCCCTGAGATAAGCCGACTATTGCATGAAACAAATGACGATAAACCCATTTAAAGTTAGAAAACATATTTACACTGGTATGAACTTATTGATATATTAATATACATATATATGCTCACATACTGTATATACACATATATCAAACCCCTTTAATAAATAAATATATTCATACAAACAAATAAATAAATCTCTTTTCTATTTATATACATATACACAATCACTATAACCAATGTACACATATCTATCTAGACATACATTCTTATAAATATATGTCTGATTCAACATGTAAGAAAAGTGGTAGGAAGAAGTAAATATATATTTAATCCTATCTCTTCTCCAATACCTAGCAACCACATTCTATCTATCTATCTATCTATCTATCTATCTATCTATCTATCTATCTATCTATCTATCTATCTATCTATCTATCTATCTATCTATCTATCAGGAGATGCAGTTCCACCTCAGTCCTGTGGGGACCCGGTAGTCTGCCTCTAAACCAGATGTACGACTAAAAGAGGGAAACAGAAGAAGAAACTTGACAACAGTGGGGTGAAGAAATGAGTAAAAGAGGAAGTCTTTCCTTCATACTGCTGTTAAAAGTTGATTTTTAACAACCACTGCGGGTGGTTAATGTGGTTTAGAGGAACCGCAGTCTGCGCCTTTATCGCCGTGTGTGTTTATTATACTTTATACTGTAACTTGGCGCCGACCAGAGCAGAGCCGACCAGAACCGAGCGGAGCCGAACGGGCAGGTGTGTTTCAGCCCTTTATGCTGTTTACAAGGGTCGTTAGAAGGTAGGTCCGCTTCAGACGCATCACAAAGAAGCTATTTCTTGATCGACCTTTGATTATGAGTATACGTTGAAGTCGAAAAACCTCAAATATAAGGTCATTGACTATAGCATGGTCACAATAAAATGATGAGGTTTCCATGGTGACAGTATGGCCTCATTTTCACGTGCTCCAGAGTCACATGTAAAATTGAGATTATGGAACAACAGTTACTATCGCCAACGAAAGTTGAGCCGAGAAAGTTATGTTTTCGTCTGCGTGTATTTATTTTTATATGTATGTATGTATGTATGTATGTATGTATGTATGTATGTATGTATGTATGTATGTATGTATGTATGTATGTATGTATGTATGTATTTATTTATTTTACGAACACATGCCGCAGCATGTCCTCATCTTTTCGCCGTCATGTGGTCTGGGAGTCGGAGGGTCTGGTGGCCCACCTTCACCCCCGGCCCTGGACCCCGGGCTCCGTCATCCTGGAGAGCAGCGCTCCTGGAAGCTCTGGAGGAAGCATCTTCCACCTGGAGGAGCCCGAGTATCTGTCGTGGCTGCTGGGGGCTCGAGCTGTGTCCGAGCGACTGTGTGACAGGCTGGGCGTCCGGAGGTGTGCGCTGGTCAGCAGACCGCACACACGAACACCCCCTCAGGTCAGTCCCCTGAAACCATAAAGAATATATATATATATATATATATATATTTTTTTTTTTATATAGAAACTAATAAAGGACAATAAAAGAGATGCCTTGGAATTAAAATAAAAGCGCAATGGGTGAAGATGGACTAAACTAACATTATGGCATGAAGCTATACAACTTTAAACTACAAAGCAAACTAACTTATATAATTACTGACGATGTTTATAACTAAAGTTGAAAACATTTTCATGTCAGAATGAAAAAAATCCACAATTAAGACACTTGAATAATTCAATAAAGGAACTTTTCTCTTTCTCCCAGGTGCTCCAGCTTCCTCCCACAGTCTTTTCTTTCGGGTCATCACACACGGTTCTATATATGAATATAGTCGAGAGTTTGGATTCTAAATACTATGATACAAATGTTTTGGGCAATTATTCAACAATTCGATTGGCAGGTATCTCATATAAACAAGTTGAAAACTGTGGATTTGGTTTTTATTATATTGACTGTAAAAAAATAGTGAGTTGAAGTTTAGAGAGATCATGATTAACTGTGGCTTCATCAGATAAAGAATTTAAATGATTTAGTCTACTAATCCTGCCCTTTTCAGTCACTTCAGCCTACAGCAGAGGGTAAAGTCTCAGGCCCCAAACACCCAAAAAGAAAGTTTCCCGTTTTCACTTGAAATTATTGTTTTATAAACGTTTATTGCTGAGCTGTAAATTTCCCTGGTTTATTATCATCACTGTACTCCCCTACAGATCCGAATCCTCCCTCTCCACGGCCTGGATGCAGAGTGGCGCCCCCACCTGGCTGGAGAAGAGGAGCACAACGCCCTGGACCCGGGATACTGTACATCTAAAACCGCCCCGCGGTGGAGCGACTCCAGCCTGACTGAGATCCAGACCAGGATCCGCTCCAGGCTCCCCTCTCCCGACACTCCGCCTGACCTGAGCTTCCTGGGAGACGACCCCGCTCATCCAGGCTTGTTCTCGCGCATCGTTCGTGGGGAGGAGCAGCAGTGGCGGGTGTGGGAGGACGACGGACACGTGGCTTTTCTCACCCCTTTCCCCAACTCTCCCGGTTTCACCGTGCTGGTGCCTCGTCGACCTCTGACCTCTGATATATTCAGACTAGAGAAGACAGACTACGAGAAGCTGGTACTGGCCGCCCGGAAGGTGTCCCGGCTCCTCCAGGAGGCATTGGGTGCCTGGGGCGTGGGCCTTATTTTCGAAGGGTTTGAGATCGATTACGCTCATGCCAAGTTGATACCACTGTTCCTGCCTTCATCGCCAGAGGTCAAAGGTCCAAGCACTGAACCAGCACAGTTCTTTCCCGTTTACCCCGGGTTTGTGACCTCAGCAGACGGCCCTGAAGCCACATCGGACAGTCTGAAGGAGATGCATTCAAAAATCACTCATTTCTGAAACATGCTTCACTTTGTCATTTCCCATTCCTACAATTGGCACACGATCATCACAAACTGACACGCACGCGTGCAGGTTTAAGGTCTTGTTTACGCGCTCTCAAGTCTGCACAATGTCTTCACTTGAAACTTCATGTAAATGGCATCTTAAAAATCTTCAAATTTAAAACTTAATCATGCTGAGATGCCACTTATACCAGTATTATATATATACTATAAGAAGTTGATCTGTTTTATACTCCCGTAAAAGCGTATGTTTAAAAAAAATAAACAATCTATTCAAAACAGTGCATTTGATTGTTTACGGTCTTGATTTCATGTCAGTGTTGATTAGTCACATAGCTCGGGGGACTTCTTTGAGTTAGAAATTTAACTTAGTTCAATCAAATATCTACATCTGGAATGACATTTATTTGTGTGCATATATATTTGTATGATCACATCAACGTTTGACCAGTTGGTATATGTTCTGTGTGTGCGTGTACAGGGGCTTCTAAATGTCTTTGTTTTTCCTCTTTTGGGCCTCTCAGTCAGCAGTCTTACGTAAGATCCTGTTTAAAAATGAACGTTTCACTGACAAAAGTAAAAAATCCACATGGAAAACTTCAGTAGACCGAGAGGTCAGTCTGAGATGGAGCTTAGGCAGTTACTGGCCCTTCTAGGCATGCAGGGAGCTACATGTAGAATACCACAATCATGTATTTTAGTAACTAATCTGTGTACACACAAATCATTACAGAGAGGAGTATAATTACACATGTACAGAGATGATGCATACTCAAATCAAAACATTTCTACATCCACAATCAACACAGAACATGCAAACTCCACACAGAAAGGACCTGAACCTGGAATTGGACCGGGTGTCTTCTCGCTGTGAGGAGAGAGGGCTAACCACTACCACTTTAAAAGTTTATAGTTCTTTTAGGAATTAAAGCTGACAAACTTTATGATGGAAAAAAATATATTTTTGATTTGGAACAATATAAAAAAAACATTTATTATTCACACTTTTACGAGAGCAGCTTTAGTTTTGGTTTGTCATCAAGAAATTGAACACAAAAAGTGACAATAGATGAAATATTTAATGAAAATGTTGAGTCTGAAATGTGGAGGAATGATTACCAACCATGTTAGTACCACTGCACCGATAAATTCCTTTATTAATCATAATATTAGTCAACTGCTGTATTAATTTGCCTATTGCACGTCCTCGCTCATTATTTAGTGGTTAATTGATCCCACTGCGCCAAGCTGATTTAATTACAAGCTAACTAGCTGCTAAGTGCTTAATAAGTCCATGTGGGCTTTGTCTTTTAAAGGATTACTGCTGAAACACTACAGCACAATGTGAAGGGTTTATAATGGGCAATAATGGGCTTTTAAGGAAAACAGCACTCATATTTTCAAATAAATATAAATGAATGAAAACCTAATTTTGATCTTGAATGAGTTCGTTTTATCCATTGCATTATAAACTCCTGGTTTGCAGCTGATCTGGTCCTGTAGCTCCCTGCTTATCATGTAAACTACACCACGGTGCAGTATCCCAAGAACTGTAGGCAATAGCCAATTATTCTTCCAGCTGCTTCTTTGAGTAACTAAATACACCACCTAGTGGTGCAAACTCGCATTGCAGGATTAGCCGTCCATTTACTCGACAACGCTTTGTCGAGTAAAAGTGAAAACGCAAATCTTTCGTTGAGTTTTCTGTGGTTGTTTACACGATAGTGGTGCTCAGAGTCACTGAAAATGCAACTTTTGAAAATGGCTTCCATGGTGGAACTTTTCAAAAATGCTTCTATGCCGTCCTGTAAACGGGCAAAAATTCAACTATCTGGAAACAATCCGGAAACGGTGGATACGCTGCTACTGCTCACCACGGCCGTAGTAAATGAAACTTCTGAAGAGAACATGCAAACTGAATGGAATTACTTACTGTCCTGAAATCAACTTGTATCTGTTCACTGGCTATTAATGTTACTAAACTCTTGACAAATACCATTAATAATATCAATCAGTGGGTTTAACCTAATCTGTATGTATAGTCGCCATGATGCAGTAGGAAAAAGCTAAAAAGAGTGGTATCAAAGTATCTACAATAATAATTATAGCTTTCTTTTTTTTTAAAGATGTGGTTGATTTATGATTTTTGATTGGAGGATTCCTTGGAATCAGCTGGGCGGTTCTTGGAGCAACAGATCCCACAGCATCCTTTCTTCATACACTCCATCTTTGTGATGTAGAGGAGGGGCTCGATGCTGCAGCTCAGGTCCATGATGGCGTACACACTGGTAATGATCTGACAGTTGAACTCCACAAAGGTGTAGTACGGTGCGAACGGCATGAGCGCCACGGGGGGCAGGTAGTTGACCACAATGATGGCCAGGTTGATCAGCACCATCTTGAAGGCCCTCTTCTTCACCGGGTGCATCTCCTCCTTTCCCATCACCGAGCGGCGGAGGACCCAGGCGACCGAGATGTTGCAGAAGACCATGACCGCGAACGCAAAGAGGATGACTCCGCTGAAGAAGCTCATGGTAACCATTCTTCCCAGGATGCTCTTCGCCATGCCGTGGGCCAGGACGAGACTCCAGGCAAACAGACAAACACATGAGCGGACCTTGTTGTCGCGGATTCCAGCGAATAGCACCGGATAGACCACTGCGATGTAGCGGTCTAAAGAGATACACACCTGGAATAGAGGAAGTAAACGTGTGACAGAATTCTTTGGTTCAGTGGCACAAAACAATAGGGTACATCTGTGTTGTGAGAAAAGTTTACAAGGCAATGTTTTGAAAGTGAAATCCGAAATGATGAAAACAGTGTAGTTAGCATGTAGGGCTACTTGTGGGTGCTGTTTCTCTGTTTTTGTCATGAAGCCACACACGCGTGTGCAAGGAAACTGTAAACATTAACAATGGCGAGTACGCAGACGTTCGTATGGACGGACGATGAAGTTGGATTGTTATCACGGGGAATATCAACCATAAAACCACCAAGTCCCAGGAGAATATGGACGGGGAGTGGTGCAGCGTTCAAACCATTGCGCAGTTCGGACTTTTGTTGAGCACTAACAACGCCTGCAGTGGTAGTAGTAGAGAGTAATATTTGATGCTAAATCAAGAAATTGGTTTGTCAAACTTCAGTTTCCTGTTGAATGTCAGCAGTTACTGTATATGTAAACCACATTATTCGGCCCACTTTTTCTAACATTCAGTTTTTCACACATCAGGCTCTATATAAAGTCTCCATATGTATTGTAAATGTAATAATAGACCAGCTCACGATGACTCTGTTGCACACATGTAGTGTCATGAGATGGTTCTGCAGAACTACAGATTGCTCATTATTCCAATTAAGTTCCGGATTCTGCCTTAAAAAAAAAGTTCCAAAAATAATTTGATTTGTTTTAAACGAAGATAAAAACAGTTGGAAGGGGAAAAAAAACAACTTTGAGCGACTTCCTTACTGAATGGGATGCTCAGAACAGATCATTCGGAGAGAAATAAACCAAAAAAACCCAGTTATTTACGCTTCTAGTATCTTTTCTTTTTCAAATAAATACATACACCTCTTCAAAAATACCCCATATGAGGTTGTTTTTAACTCAAACACTGAAGTTAGGTTATGAAAACACAGAATAAATACAGCTATATAGATCACACGATGCTTCAGCAGGCACAACCCCACCATAAACACTCACCAGAAAGAGCGGCGCTAGATCCTTGGCCCCGTACATAAACTTCTTGTAGTACCAGATGCGATAGTCATTGACCAGCAGGCTGTTGACCAGGTCTAGGGGAGTCATCAGGCAGAAGAGGACGTCCACCACCGCCAGGCTCAAGATGAAAATGGCCGACGTAGAAACGTCACCTTTTTTCGTGGAGACCTGCGACATGACTAAGAGGTTACACGGCGTCCCCAGAGCCAGGTTGAACACCTTGACCCCGTAATAGAAGACATAGGCATAAGGAGCCACTGCGCACTGTGGATACCGATACCAAAGATTGGAGGGGTCGGTTGCGTTCTCGTGGAGAGAGGTGGCATTGGACATTTTTGGGGGGAGGGAGAGGTTGGGAAGCTTCAAGGAAGAGAACAGAGGGAACAGTTAGTGGTGAATACTCAAACCTTCACATGACAACAACAGAACACTACACAGTCATCACAGATGTCAACCGTACCTCAAGTTCACAGTGTCTTGCAGTCGAAGTCGTTCTGTCCAATGCAGAATTTTCCACTTGCAGGTCATCGAAGTCATTGGCTTAAAAACAACCTCCACAGGAAATGATGTCACCTTTGGGCTGGGCCAACTGGGAGAGTTTTATTTTTTTGTATCGTCATACTGGCTCCAATTGGTCAATGATGCAAAATAAAGTGCTGGGGTACCTTCAGGAATTAGACCAAGTGGTGAGTTTGGAGTGAATTACATTGAGATTACTTTGTGTCCATGTGCAAGTAGTCCAGGACACATTTCTCACCTACTTTATAAAGACAAATAGACTTTGACGGTATATGTCACAACAAACGTCCAACTTTGCAACACGATGTTGACTTTATGATCTTCTTCTTCTTACGGCACGACTGCAACGCATTAAGGTTCACATGCAGCGTGCGTTCAGAACCCAGGACGCATTTTCATTCTTCTCATTTGAGAGTCATTAGGGTTTATCCCTGCGGGTACTTGGCCAACTGCAGTATTATTCTCACTGATGCAATGCTACAGTGAAAACAGGTGATGCAAGGTCCATGAGAAATCTAATGCAAGTTGTTACTAAATCGCTTATGGCAAGTAAGAAAACCAGCAGGCGAATTTAAAGCTACAATGGACACCCTTTTTTATTCTACCTGACATTCTAGTGCCAGCAGATTCAGATCAGATTCCATGTTAAAAAGTGGCTCCTACAAATTAAGAGTTTAGCTGGTAGATACGTTATCTTAGCCAACCAGTGGGCTTGTTGGCCATTTCTCATGTGATTTTGCCCCTTTGCAAATGAGAAGGCGATTAAACAACAGTTACCACAATAATGGAAAATGTGTGACATTCAGGTTAACAAATATGGAATCTTGTTCAAAGTAATGAAAATAGAATAATAATATAATATCTTCCAAAAAATGCAAATGGACCAGATAATTACAAGACAATGTAATTTGAATAGAAATACTTGAATCAATTAAAATGATAATAATAATAATAATTAAAAAGATACATGTAAAAGTACTCTTCTCAATGTTCTTTTGATATATTTGTAAGTATTTTCATTAAAATGTCAACAGGCACAAGGTTTGTGTTTCTATTCGAATAGTAAATGAACGATAGTCTCACTCAATACAAACTGATGTGGTTTTCTTTCAACAATGGCGAGAAGCAGAAAGCTTGAGCATCAGAAACAACAATATCAAAGACAACAAGGTAAACAACAAAACCTTACGGTCACAGTTTTACCATTTCGCTCTGATTACGTAACATTTAGATCGAGAGTGTGAGTCCTCTGGAGGAAGAGTCAACGTTTCTCCTCCTCTACACCTCCGCCGTCCTCTGGAAAAGTCTTCACTTGGATTCTGTCTGTTTAGATAAAGAAAGAACAATGTAACTTCAGTACTGAATGTATCCTGAGCTGTACCGTAACCTGAACCAGGGTCTGTGTCCCTGCCTGGCCTTTCCTCTTCTCTCCTCTATCCTTTATCCTCTCACACCAGGTTTTGCCACTTATGCTTGCTCATGTGGATTTGTTGGGTTTCTTTCTATAAAAAGCACAGAGAAACGACTGTGTTGTATTTGCTGCTATATAAATAAAGTTGAACTGAATTGAAATTTCCAATGGTCAGTTGTTTGAGTCTGCAGTATAAGTTACAAGAGAAATGCATTAAACTCAGTAAATTTCCATCTTTGTGTGATAGTTAATCCACTATTCTTCTTTGCTCCTCTTGTATTATTGTCCACTTGCTGCTGTAAAAATGTGGAACAGATAAGGGAGGTTTTATCTTAAAAAATAAAAGCTCTTTTACTGAATGACATTTTGTTAAATCGACCCTTTCACAAATAAACTCAAATTGTAGTTATTCATTTACATTTCTAAAGAGAGAAATTAGATTTCCTAGTTTAATATTCTGCTTAGAAAATCATCGTCTCAGTGAAACGTCTCAAATTTGTTCTAAAAGTGTGAATTTATTGTTTCTAATTCTTGACACATTTCTAGAATTTGAGCTGCGACGTAGTGAAAGTGTGAATCATTTCCCTGGAGGTTGGTTGCAGGAGACTCTTCAGTTTCTCTCTGGTCTGTCCGCAGTGTGTGAGCAGAGCTGCTGCCGTTGAGGAAAATCTAAATCATGTGTCGCTTTTCAAGACACGATTTAAATGAAGATTTCTTCAAGATTCCTGTAAAGATGAAGCATAAAGCCTAAACATGTCAAATGAGGAACTTCTCTGTCTTCATTTACCTTTCGATCTGATATAACACTGAATAATTATATAAACCCGACTACTAGTTTAAGTTCAATTAGTTGATGTTCCAGTCGAGCAGCAACAATCTGGATCCTAATTTAAAGGTGGACGTTATGAAATGAGGAAACTCTCCATCAATGAGACGTTGTTTACTCTGTCGGCCTTTTCTGTTTCCATCGTATCTGATATGACACACAAAGCAACATAGAACATATAGAAACATGACCAGTAGTTTGAGTAAATGTGAACAAATACAGGCTTTGATTAAGTAGCTTTCTTGAGTAATAAAAGCCACAGAATACTTTATTTTAGTTGGAAAAACTATAAGGTGTTTTGTTTATCTTAGGACAACTAGAGATATACTTTAGTACATTTATGATGACGTTGAAGATTTCTTACTATAACAACAATGATCATTCATTTTTTTTGGACAGCAGAGCAGGAGAACTGTTCCTATAAAAAAAATAAAAGGGCAGTTGACAATTGTAATATGATATAATAAAACTTTGTACCTGTATCCATATATGTTTTTATCTGCATAAATGGAAGTACTCAAATTAACAACAAATGACTGTAATCCAAATCTATAACACAATATAGTAGCATGAGATTAGATATATATTTTCTTTGTACAGCAGAGAGGGGTGCACCGTTCCTGGAGGTACTGCAATACCAGGTCGATGCGTGGAGTGGACGGAGCAAGCCCCTATTCCATCTCCCTGTTCCAAAAATCAATTTAATATATGGTCCCCGGGTAGGGGACGTATCAGATATTAAACTGATAAGAACAGATACTACACTTGATCTTAGCCAAAAGGCCGAGAAGCGATACCGACCGCCGCACTGAGCAGAGGGACTCATCCTCCGCAACGTCAACATGAATCCCGGTCTGACATCAACGCGCCATTCTTCAAGAAAACAAGAGAAATCTGAGGGAAAAAACTATAAAGTCCGAGCTGCTGTTGATCCGGTGAGTTGGAAGACTTTAACGAGGGTTTAATTTAAAATAAAGTCCGCCTCCGAGAACACGTGACCCGTTCTGCACCAATAGAAGCACACATCTGAAAAAATGCTTATATCTTCATCTAACACGGAATAATGTGGATTAAAGTCCATCAGAGCAGCTCTGAGAGTGTTTGGATTAAATCCGACATGCTGGAGGAAACTTGTAGGAAAGAAAAAAGACGATTTGAGGTCTCAGGATGAGCACAGAGAAAGACGCGCCTCCAGTGGTAAGGAGCGGTACTGCAGGCATCAGAGTCAAACTCTGACTGCACTTTATAACGTTATTGAGCAAAGTTTACGGCTCCTACTGCAAATATATGAACCCGAAAACCTCCCGGAGTGGAAACATGCAGACATTTTACCAGAGCAGCAACAGAGTCCACGTTATTAGAAGAAGTGAGGTTAATTTTGTCGAGCGCCACCACAAGGAGAGCATAAAACGTCATTAACAAGCCACTAATTAACACTGTACAACCTGCTCGACCCAGAAAATACAACATTATTACCTTTTACCAAAAGAGTACGTAAAACTTTAACTAATGAAGAAGTTTAAAAGAAAAGCGGAATGAAACAAAGTGCGGCCATTAACCGACTAGTTAACTCGTTAATTACAAATGAAATACGGCAAGATTCAACTTCTCGCGAATAGTTTACGGTATAAAATTACCAGTTAATTTAAAGTTAGATCCACAATTTTGAGCACTTGACAGACAACAATGCAGTTATTGAGTAAATATGAACTTACAAAAAGATTTTTTTATCCACTTCGTGAGGCTTCCATCCGGCCACAGTCGGCAGCGCCGAGAGTTACAGTGTGAAGATCTGCGCATGTGCAGTCATACACTTTGCGCATGCGCTCTGCTCTGTTGACCTGTAAAGTCAATGCCTCCGCCATATTGGACCGGGCAAAACTCAGTGCTGGACCAAACTCTTACACAGAAGCGTTTTTTTCCGGATTAAAACTTTTGTTTTGCAGTTACATTGTATGACATGCTTGAGTGATTATTATACGATTTATATACAAGATATACATTTTCTGTGATTTATCTTTGTTTAAACTGTCAGTTTGTCTCATGTTTCAATGTATAACATCCGCCCCTCATCGACTTTTTACTAAAGGGAAGTTCAGCTTCATCTGACCTTCAGCTGAAAGCAAAATCTGCCTGTTTTTCCTGTGGAAGATCTCATTTACATCAGTATGCAGTGACCAGGGAGAGGTGTGAAGGTTTGAAGGTGTGAGGAGAAGGGAGCACCTGATTGGCTGGCAGGAACCCTGGTGACACAGGTGAGCTGGAGCCAGGGGGAGTGGTGCATGGACAACTTGTCCACAGAAAACTCATCCACAGAAAACTCGTCCACAAAACTGCAACCCTGGACAACTCGTCCATGTGGTTCCGGACATCTCGTCTTCGACACATTTTTTCAGCATTATTGATTCAAAGGATTGTATTTTAAAGTATATTTGACACTTTTGGAAGGATTATTAAGTATATTTGACACAAAAAAAACATGACATATATGTTTCATTATTGCCCACGACTAATGCTTTTAGCATTATTGATTTGAAGGATTTCACATTTGGAGGGATTATTAAGTATTTGACACAATAATATGCTAGTGTATTAAGGTCGACAATATCGTGTTTTTTTTAGCATCTTTGCTGTGGCAAACAGAAGATTTGTTGGAGTATAATAATCAGCTTGATTTATGAGTCTCATGGCCTTCCTCTGAGGTAAAAAAAAAAGGATCAACATTATAAATGAAGATTTCTTCAAGATTCCTGTAAAGATGAAGCATAAAGCCTAAACATGTCAAATGAGGAACTTCTCTGTCTTCATTTACCTTTCGATCTGATATAACACTGAATAATTATATAAACCTGACTACTAGTTTAAATTAAATTAGTTGATGTTCCAGTCGAGCAGCAACAATCTGGATCCTAATTTAAAGGTGGACGTTATGAAATGAGGAAACTCTCCATCAATGAGACGTTATTTACTCTGTCGGTTTTTTCTGTTTCCATCGTATCTGATATGACACACAAAGCAACATAGAACATATAGAAACATGACCAGCAGTTTGAGTAAATGTGAACAAATACAGGCTTTGATTAAGTAGCTTTCTTGAGTAATAAAAGCCACAGAATACTTTATTTTAGTTGGAAAAACTATAAAGTGTTTTGTTTATCTTAGGACAACTAGAGATATACTTTAGTACATTTATGATGACGTTGAAGATTACTTACTACAATGTCAATGATCATTCATTTTTTTTGGACAGCAGAGCAGGAGAACTGTTCCTATAACAACAATATCAGGGCAGTTGTCAAATGTAATTTGATATTACAGAACTTTGTACCTGTATCCATATATGTTTCTTACTGCATAGATAGAAGTACTTAAATTAACAACAAATGACTTTAAACCAAATCTATAACACAATATAGTAGCATGAGATTAGATATATATTTTCTTTGTACAGCAGAGGGGGGTGCACCGTTCCTGGAGGTACTGCAATACCAGGTCGATGCGTGGAGTGGACGGAGCAAGCCCCTATTCCATCTCCCTGTTCCAAAAATCAATTTAATATATGGTCCCCGGGTAGGGGACGTATCAGATATTAAACTGATAAGAACAGATACTACACTTGATCTTAGCCAAAAGGCCGAGAAGCGATACCGACCGCCGCACTGAGCAGAGGGACTCATCCTCCGCAACGTCAACATGAATCCCGGTCTGACATCAACGCGCCATTCTTCAAGAAAACAAGAGAAATATGAGGGAAAAAACTATAAAGTCCGAGCTGCTGTTGATCCGGTGAGTTTGAAGACTTTAACGAGGGTTTAATTTAAAATAAAGTCCGCCTCCGTGAACACGTGACGCGTTCTGCACCAATAGAAACACACATCTGAAAATAATGCTTATATCTTCATCTAACATGGAATAATGTGGATTAAAGTCCAGCAGAGCAGCTCGGAGAGTGTTTGGATTAAATGCGACATGCTGGAGGAAATTTGTAGGGAAGAAAAAAGACGATTGGAGGTCGCAGGATGAGCACAGATGAAGACGCGCCTCCAGTGGTAAGGAGCGGTACTGCAGGCATCAGAGTCAAACTCTGACTGCACTTTATAATGTTAATGAGCAAAGTTTACGGTTCCTACTGCAAATATATGAGCCCGAAAACCTCCCGGAGTGGAAACATGCAGACATTTTACCAGAGCAGCAACAGAGTCCACGTTATTAGAAGAAGTAAGGTTAATTTTGTCGAGCGCCACCACAAGGAGAGCATAAAACGTCATTAACAAGCCACTAATTAACACTGTACAACCTGCTCGACCCAGAAAATACAACATTATCACCTTTTACCGAAAGAGTACGTAAAACTTTAACTAATGATGAAGTTTAAAAGAAAAGCGGAATGAAAACAAAGTGCGGCCATTAACCGACTAGTTAACTCGTTAATTACAAATGAAATACGGCAAGATTCAACTTCTCGCAAATAGTTAACATTAAAAAATAACTAGTCAAGTTAAATTTAGATATACAGCTTTGAGTAGTTGACAGAGAAATATTGTTATTGAGTAAATATGAACTTACGAAAAGATTTTTGATCCACTTCGTGAAACTTCCCGGCAGCCACAGTCCGCAGCGCCGAAATTTCGAGTAAAGATCTGCGCATGTTCAGTCTTACGGTCAGCCACTCTGCGCATGCGGCTTGTTGACGCGTAAAGTCAATGCCTCCGCCTAATTGGACCGGGCAAACTCAGCACTGAACAAAACACTTAGACAGAAGCAGTTTTTTCAGAATTAAAACTTTTGTTTTGCAGTTACATTGCATGAAATGCTTGAGTGATTATTATACGATTTATTTCGAGAGTTCAGGACTTAAGTAGAGGTCTGCAGCTAGTTAAAACCGACTTAGATCACTTGTGAACGATTGTGTATTATTGTTGGTGTCATACGAAATATCAATTTTACAAAGTGATTTATCTTTATCATTTAGTTGGTGTCATTGTATAACATTGAAAGATCGGCATTTTAATACAGGGAAGTTCAGCTTCATCTGACCTTCAGCTGAAAGCAAAATCTGCCTGTTTTTCTTCTGGAAGATCTCATTTACATGCGTCTGATGTGACCAGGGAGAGGTGTGAAAGTTTTGAAGGGGTGAGGAGAAGGGAGCACCTCATAGGCTGGCAGGAAACCTGGTGACACTGGTAGCTGGAGCCAGGGGGGATTGGCCTTGTGGGGTTCAGGGTCAGGGCTTTTGCTTTGTTTATTCAAAGCCACGGTGGACTTGGGTCGAGACGGGGGTCCTCCAGGGAGGGTGGACAGTGGTTAAAAACAGTGACAATGTGCTGGAACCATCCCATTTCCTGCAACAATGACATAGAGGAATCAGTCCGATGAGGCCGTCTGCTTTATGTTGCTGTGTTAGTGTGTTAGTGGCTGAAGCGTGAAGAGAAGTGAACATGAAGGCTGTTCTGTTGTTTTTTTTGTATCATCCAAAATTTAAGCTTTTTAAGGGGCAGTTATGGACAGTAGGGATGAGCTACTGTGTTGAAGCCAGGTGTCACAAACTATTTCAATCTTGTATTTTATCTTACTTCTCTATAAATTAGTCTTTTTGTTTTAGCAATGTTAAATAAAAATGGTTGATTATTTGACAACTCCGGAAAATCCCTGTAGTTTAGTTGATTGCAGGGTTGCAGTTCTGTTGATGAGTTGTCTGTGCACCAGTTTAGGTACTGTGTGAGAAATCCTAGACACACACACACACACACACACACACACACACCAATTCACCAATGTGATGCTCCGGTTTGAAAATACATAAATACAAAGAAAAATGTTTTTGCTCAATTAATGTGTATAATTTCAAAGTACTGTATGTCTGCAATAAATAAAGCAGTTCTATATTGCAGAGGCTTAAAGACATATGTACTAACATTGTGTATTCCACACTAATCAACATGTCCCATCAAATAAACATTTGTCAGTTTTTTTCCCAGCAGTTTATTTGAATTTCATTGAATCAATCATTTTAAAAAACCTCAGCAAAGATCTGCTCCCAGAAGAAATACATGACACGAAAACTTCCTGATCCTGAGTCGTAATCAAATCTGAACTCCTCAAAAACAATAAAATAATGAAGATTTTTTGGTGGACATCTTTCCTCCCCTGATCTTTGCTTTACACACAATGAAGCAGTTCTGTTGTTGCATTGAACAGAATCCATGTTTGAAAGGATTATCTTCTGTTTTTTCCACTTGTGCAGCATGTGACGACTGAAATCACCTTCAAGCCCATTTTACAAAAACACCACATGAAGTCTGAAAATGCATATTCTCTGTTTAAAAATAAATACCACCATTATTTTTCCTGGTTGAAGAGTTCATACAAAATCAAAGAGTTATGTACAAGGAAGTAGAAACAAAGACATCATTGGTTCGTCGTGCTGTTTTTTTGTTTTTTTTTTGTTTTTTTTTAAGAGCTTGGAGAAGCACGCTTTTCAAGTATTCAAGTAGCAGGAATATAATTAACTTTAATGCAGGGGTGTCAAACTAGTTTCATTTTGCATACAGTGGATGTTATGGGCCAGACTGATAATTATTATATAAATCATAATTATTGAACTCTCCTTTTAAAAACACATGACCACACATGAAGATTTTAGAAAAAGAACTGTAATTTCAACAATATTCTGCCTCAGTTTACGATGTGATTTACAATTTAAAGATCACAGTGGATTATTATAAAATTATTAAACATTTTCAAAGGCATAAAACATTTGGCCGCATGTAGCTGGAAGTTGAAAATATAGTTGGCTACTTCATATTCTCATCAGAATAAGTGGAAATAATCTTTAATGCCAACATTTCTCCTTCTGTGTAGTAATCTTAATCTTGATTACCTGAACCGACTCACCACTTACAGATTTCATTTCATCTTGCGGGCAGATTGGACACATTTGACACCCCTGCTTTGATGCATCTACACTTGTTAAAGCAGGAAACTGAATAATTGTTACAAAGCTGCATCTTAAAAAAAATACTGCGATAAAACACTCATGAGTACCTTCTGCTCACAGGGTGGTACGTCCTGTCGGTACTACATTAAGTAATAACCCCCTGGGAGAGACACTGTAACAGAAGAATTTAATATTCCACTTTTAAAGATGACTTAAATCTGCATCCCAAACATGATTTGTAACAATAATTCATTTACTGTCCAAAAAACGGACAGAGTGTTGGAGATTCTTTATATGAAGTGATCGTAATGTTCTGTTCATAAGTCACTGTGGAATGAGATAAATACACCTGAATGGTGTCAAACCTGGAGTTTCCTCGGTGGCATTTTGGCAACAAGAGTGAGAATTTCTTAAAAGTATTGTATATTTAAAGTGAAAGCCATTATGATTGTATTACCTAATAATCCAAGAGCTTTCCACAAAGTTCTTTATCTTTGCTCCTTTAATGCGTCTTTGTTCTTATACCACAAGCATTTTAAAAGAAACTAAACAAAACAAAACAATGCAAAAATATGATTAAAAGCATAAAGTTTCCAGAACTCTACACTCCCAAATAAGTACATTTTTTGTTTTTAGAAAATAATACTTTACATCTTTCACTGCAATTAATCAAAGCTTGTGCACTGCACAAAAAAAAGCTTCTATAATGTTTGTCAATTTAATTTAATATTAAGCGTCGCAAAAAAAAAAAAAAACAGCGAAACTTGCACATGAGCGCGCACACACACACACACACACACACACACACACACACACACACACACACACACACACACACACACACACACACACACACACACACACACACACACACACACACACACACACACACACACACAGGGGAGTGACGTGCGTCCACAGTGGCGTCTGGCCCTGAACACACTGCAGACCTCTCAGGTCGTCGTTGAGTCTCTGAAGAACTTTGCTCATGTACATCCTGATATGTGGAAGGAGCCACGGCGCCGCCCTCATGACGTGGTGGCCATCTTCCCGTGCACACGGAAGCGGTAGAGACACGTGTATTCCACGTGACCCCAGTTAGTGAGGACTCGCAGCTCCACGTACCGATAGAGGACGTCACTCGGGTTCTGTTAGGGAAGAAGAGAGAACATGATCACGGTCAAACTCAGTGTGTGTGTGTGTGTGTGTGTGTGTGTGTGTGTGCGATCCGTCAGCCAGTTCAAACTTACCGGCAGCTTAAAGGTCTGCGTCGACTCCCCATACTCATCATAAGTGAACCCCCCCAGCAGCGTTCCCTCTTCCGTGTCATTTTTCATCCCCTGGAAATGACCAAGAACATCTGATGTCAAGACTCGTTTACAAAACGTTTCCAAATAAAATGCATCGTTGTTGTTTCAGAAACATTTCCTGCTTACGTGGCAAAGTTTTGACTTTATTGAAGAGCAACTGCGAGAACTTGACACTTTCGCTTACATCCACAAATATCTGTGTGTTGTGTATCCGTCTTGACGATGCTCGCTTTTAAATTATGAATGAATATAAGGAGAATATTTTACATGATGTCTGAAATACCGTGGATTTTATAAATGTACTTTATCCAAAGATATATTCATATTAAACCGCATTTCAAAGCATAAAAACCTTGAAAGATTTCATGGCGCTTTAATAAAGGTCCTGGCGCCGTGTCGAGCAGGACTCACGTAGACTTCAAAGTCTTTGGGTGCCGAGTCGATACGGCCCGTGGGGGAGTTGTAGCGCGGCAGGTGGTCCAGCGTCACATGAGTGATCATCACAGGGTGAGACAGCGAGATGACCAGGGTGCCTTGCACGCCGTGGAACGCCCAACACTTCCCAGGAAGCAGCACCGGGTAACCCTGGAGAGAGACACATACAGCGAGGAAACACCGATCAAATAAGTACAGCACAGGAAGGACAAAATCAGAAAAAAAAGCGTAAAAACAGAAAGAGAGAATGTAGTTATGTTTGTACCTGAAGGACAGTCCGCGGGCTTTCAGACGGATACCAGAGAGGGAAACCAAACAGGGTCACACACGCCGAACGGATCCGGTACGTCTCCGAACACCGAGTGCTGACCACACTGGCACCTGCACACACACACACACACACACACACACACACACACACACACACACACACACACACACACACACACACACACACACACACACACACACACACACACACACACACACACACACACACACACACACACACACACAGTCTGAAACTATTACTACAACTCTCATCTGTGACTGTACGCCTTCACCAATCATCCGTGTCACTTTGAGCTCTGGCTGCCAGAATCCAGTCATTCCCCAAAGAGGCTCTGGATTCTCATGATCAACAGGAAACATGAGCTCTCAGTAGGTTTGACCTTTGGCTGCTAAATTCACTATGTCGTCCTTGAATTACTTGGTTATTTTCAAACCAAAATGGATGAGATGATAATGAGCTTCGTAAGGAAAAGCTGTGTTAAAATGCACTGTGATGTACAAATAGTAGAAAGACAAATGCACATCAAACATGCAAATGTTTTCTCATTCGAATAAATTCCAACAACAGTTATCAGCCAGTGTTACAAACCTTGAGTCTCCAGAGCAAAATCTGGCATTTTGTCGGCCATAGGACGTCCACAGTCTGTGCAGCTTCCTTTGTCAGCGAGCCTGATGGCGTCCTGCTCCTGATTCACGTTCAGAAAAAGAAAGCAAACTGTCAACATTCTACCCAGATTCACAGGCGGATGTGACGTGATATGAGGAATGATCGTGTTATGCTGTAATGTGTTACATCTGCTGATGCAGATGTCTGCGGTTACCTTGACACGGTCAGTGAACCACTTCTCCATGGCCTGCTGGAGCTCCGGGGTGAGATGATTGAGGACGGGGGCAGCGCTGGGCTCAGGACAGGGGGCGGGAGGGGGCATCAGCTGGATGGACGACAAGTCCTGAAAAAGCTGATTCAGAAGGAAAGTTGAGGATCAAAAGTGAGTAAACATGTTGAGCGTGTCACTCGGTAAATCTCCATCAGCTCTGTTACCTGGGCGTTCTGGACCTCCAGCGTCTGGATCCTGAGGTTGAGGCTGGAAGCGGCCGATTGGCTGTCCGTCTGGTAGCCTGCGATCTGCTGGCTCAGCACTGCCACCTCCCGCTCCAGCTGCACCCAGCTGCCCGAATTTCCTGCTTCCAGCTTGGCTTTCATGTCCTGCAGGTCCAGCTGCAGCGTCTTTTTAATCTGGGAGCCAAAAGCAAACCGTGCGTTAAGGAGCAGAATGAAAGAGAAAGTACTGGAAAGTGCTAGGCTTCATTATGTGAAAGCTATTTCTTAAAAAAACATCTTCCGACCAAACTTCATAGATAAACAGAGCTGATTTCTGCAGTTACTCATCATCACCACCAGGTGTCACTACAGCAGAGCCAAGTTTAAACAAAGCTACTAACACTACAAATGTTCCTGTCCCTCCAAACCACATCAAAACCTTAGATCACTTGAAGAGTGACACAGACTTCAATCTGAGGGAACGAAATAGGAAGAAAGATTTGTTTCATGGATATTATTTTGATGCTTTGAAATTCAATAATGGATCTCATTTTATCATACTCTGTGTCTGTAGTTTCTTATATTTGGTTTAGTTTGTGTACGTGGAATAAAGATGTATATTGCTTGCATCCCAAAAATGCAAATGGATGGAAAAAAAATTATAGATTTCAGTATTTGGTGATTTATTTGGTTTGTGGCGTTGTTGTGTGCGCAGTCCAATTTCATCTTGGATGAGCCGGACTGGTAAAAAAGTGCCATAATAATCTTTAAATTCAAACTTTAAAGTTTTTCTTTGGCGTGGAGCAGAGTAAATGTCATGAAAATATCTATATTATTACAGAAAATAACTACAATCTCAACATGAATCCAATTTTTAATGAAACAATCTGGTGCACAATATAGTGAAATGTCCAGAAACCCCTGATTTACAGCAAGTGAAAATGGGTTGTATATATTTTTGTGGTTGAGGTTCCATAGTTGTACCTCAAGGTTTCCAGCTACTTTGACTGTCCTAGTATTTTATAAGGTTAAGATCCTTTCACCTGAGAGAGGAGATGCTCCTGCTTCAGCTGCAGCTGCACCTGAAAGAAACGCACATCTACATCACACTCATTCGCCATCTTTACTCCACACATGAAAACAGTGAACCCAGTCCTAATGGTACATGTCATTCCAGAATATTTCCATCTTGTCTTAGAGGAAACGAGCCTTGCTTGATGGTTTTAGGAAGGCTTTCATGATTACCGTTCCTGTTGTTATTTTGGGATGCACAGTACAGTCAGACTTGTTCTTACCAGCAGACGTTCCATCTTCGCTTCGACAGCAGCAGATACAATGGCAGGATCCTGGATTGAAATAATGACATTAAAATACTAATAAAGTAAAAAGAACAAAACACATTTTCAAGGGATATTTGTTGTAAAAAAGAAAGAAAAAAAAAGAAATCAACAATCTGGTGCATAATGAATTATTTCCCTCAGGAGTGAGAGTTAAGATAGTGTTTAAGTATCACTGAAGAGTAGAAAGTGAAACTCAAACACAGTGCAGTCCGGGGGCAGGAGTCTATCGCCTCCACCTCAATTCAAACAGTGAGATGCAGATGATCTGAAGTGTGTCCGTACCACCACAGGTGAGGAATACACGATGTTGGGTTGAGGAGGAGGAAGAGGAGGAGTGGCGGGGATGACGGGCTGGCTCGGAGGTTTTGTCTGTGACACAGTCTTTGTGGAAGTCAAACGGGAGAAGAAAGAGGTGGAGAAGGGAAGGAGCAACCATACACCTGATGGAAACAAACCCATGGGGGTCAGGATCATTTCAAAATACACTCAAATGTGGATTACGTGACTCAAAAAACACTCGGACATGAACAAAATGTAATGATTGATGTTGAGAACAATGCTTTATAAAGCAATGTGCTGCTGCACATTATGATGACATTACTATCAAGGTCACAGTTACAGAAGTTACACAAGGAGTATTGTTCGCTTGACTTTTAGTTTGAAGCGAACAGTCAGTGGTAATATTCAGTCTTCAACCTCTGCTTCTATCGCCCTGCTTTTACACGATAGTTCTTCTCTAAGAGTTTATATTTCAATTCTCATTAGATTCTCTGCACGTTTCCCTAAAAGAAAACTAGTTTACCCTCTTTATGTTCTTCAATACAAAACACAGCCTCTCCCTATAGTTTCTTAACAGATATACACATCACTTAACCATCCTACCTGAGGAAACACAAGAGCTAAATTACATTTTATTTTTCATTGAAACTCTTTTGAAGCATTACAGAGTGAGAAGATTCAGGCGGTAATTTACAGTAACATGCAGATGCGTGCGAGTGCGAGCTAACCACACAAGCAGAGACAGCCGAGGTCGGCTGCTATGCAAATCAAATGCCATCTGTGTGGCACACTACTATCTCTTCACTTCCTGGAGGGGGAAACCCAGAGCACCTTAGTCTTCAGGAAAGAAGCTGCCTACTAAAAGCTTTCAGAAAGCAAGTAGAAGCACACCGAGATGACTCAGACCAAGTACGGTGAATCATGGTGTGGAGTGTGGATGTGCAAAGTGAAGCTAAACGTTTATACTCACATAGAAGTAAGATGAGGAGGAGCAGAACCAGGACACCAGCCGTCTTCATGTGCCTTCTGAAGGAAGGGGCTCCCGCTGGGAGGAAGAGAGCAGTTGACTTGTGAGGATTTGGACCAACCAGAGCCGAGTGTTTATCGATTGTGAAAGCATTAATCTCTAAATAACGTACAGGCACATGTTGAAGAATAAAATGCTGGACATTTGTTTGGGAGAAGTGTTTGCATGTACAAATTACCTAACGCTGTCAGATGAAGTATTTTTGAATGTGCGGCAGCGGCTGTCGATGAGGCTGCCGATGAGGCTGACTCTAAACACAACACAGGAAAACAGAGATTGATTTAGTTGTGTAAATACACAGCTGAACACCCAAACTCCAGTCGCCTCCTCACCAATCCAACTGTCTAAGGCACTGCTGATCCTCCTCCTGTATCCGACACAGGCGCCCTCGCCGGTGGAGCTGAGCTTGTTGGTTGCAGCTGACGGCTTCCGGCCTCCCTCGGAGGAGGAGTACCCCGAGCTGTCCACGCCACTCTGACTCAGCTCCTTGTGGTTCGGCCTGACGTGCAGCCCTGACCTGCTGGAGCTGCAGTGGACGGTGTAGGAGCTCCTCTCTGGAGCGGTGGAGGGGCAGCGGGTGGGCGTCAGGGCTGGCCGAGGGGTGGGCGTGGAGGCCGCGAAGGCCACCGTCCTCATTGTGACCTGCGTCTGACTGCTCGATGGGGACGGAGTCAACACTGCGGAGCAGAGAGGAGACGAGGTTGGTTCTCAGCAAATGTTCACAACAGGCAGTCGTGTGTCTTTATACAGTTACTAAGTAGGGATGCAGAGATACCAATATCAGTATCGGGTACGATACTGCACGGAGTACTGGTACTCGGAAAAGATCCCAGAATACTACATGATGGCATCAGTGAGGAGGTGGTTCAATGGAAAGCATAGCCTTTGCATATCGTCGGCGTATGGAGTGTAAATGAGGGAAGTAGCTAAAGGTTAGTACTCGTACTCGTACTTATCCTTTGGGAACGTGGCATCGGTGCATCACTACTACAAAGTCCTGCAGTGGATAGTTGTTACCTTCATACTGGTCCGTGGCGACCGGTGACTCCGGGCTGGCTGAACTCGCGTTGCTGTTCGCTCTGCTGGACGTACGGGAGCCGGACTTGCGAGGCCCTGCCTTCTTTTTAAAAACCCTGAAGAGGAAAAGAAGAATTAGTGATTGTTAATAAAACAAGATTGCAATCGCAATCCCTCAGATTAGTGCTGGTTGACTTACTTCACCGGGATTTCGCGGTAGGAAATGTTTGTCACAGTGCTGGAGTCAGACTCCTCGTCTGAATTGTAGTAGCCACCGGACACGAGGCGAGAGCTCCTCCGAGACATGACTGAGGGGACAAGAAGAAAAACACAGATTGAGACATGATAACGACGAGCAGAAGGCAATAAGATATATTCTCCCCTCCAATTTTCTACCCTTTCATCCTCTTCATAGTGAGAATGTAAAAGCAAGAAGAAATGCTATCAGATCATCATACTTCTTGTTTTGTCAGCTTTTTTTTTTTTTTTTTATATTTTTTCTCAAAATTACCAAAGCTTCAATCATGGAACATGGATTTGGAAAATGTTGCTTAAAAGAAAGAATTCATGCCAGACTGAGCAAATAAAGTTGAACAAATCAAAAGAATGTGTGATGAGGACATAACGGTTCACTAAAGTAGTCATACATGTGGAATGCGGGCCAAAGATTACCCAGCAGAGTTCACATTTTGGCTCGAGGGACGACGGCCCCCAAGTGTTTCAATGACAAAGAAACTTTATATCATTTAATAGCCACTGATTTATCATTCAAAATTCATATTTGCCCATTTTTCAGGAACAGATACATAATTAAAGGAAGACTTTAGTTTATTCTTTTATTTCTTTTTTTTTGTTTTGAGATCTCATTAGGCTCTATGTGATCCTTAACTAAAATTACTTTGAAATGCTTTTAACTGTGCAAATATTTCCTGCCAGGAATAATCTAGAAACTATCCCAGTTAGCAGTGATAATATGATATAGTTTGAATTTGAATTCTAAGTAAACAAATCCTATTTCTTATATTGTTACATGCTGCAGTGATATTAACACTAAGACATCAGGTATAATTGCATATTATTTAAACTTTCTGATAAAAACAAATCCAGCAATGGAGCTTTCCAAACAATAATGAAACAGCACAATACCATTTTTGCCACAGTCACACTGTCACCAGCAGAGTCAGACTGCTACATGTTAGCGGGAGCTGTCGGAGTATGAGGCGTAATAAACATGACCATCACAGTAGTTGAGAGATTCTCAAAGTGTGGGAATACAGTCCACCCTCTCAGAGAGCATAAACCAGAATGACGACCCCCCATTCACGTTGGATTGTTATGACGAGTGACTGTCAACCCTTAAAACTACCAAGTCTCAGGAAATTCAGGACTGGGAGTCAAAATACTCTGGGGGCCGCCATTGTTGTCGTTGTCCCGCTGCTATTTGACAAAGGTTGTGGTACGTAATACGCAGCGTGTCTGCTGTCTACATGGAGACGGAATCCGAGGGTTTTTGAAAAGTTCCACATTGGGAGTGTTTTCCAAAAGTTACATTTTCAGTTGCTCCGAGTAACGCTGATTAGCTGGACATCCAAAACACAAGAAAAGTTTTCTGTTTTCAGAAAACGTCGTGCAAACAGAGTCTAAATGTTCTGCAACTGTTGCAAACGTTTTTTTGGCCGATTTTCAACGTATCACCATCACACTTCTAACACTTTTGAAATATGCGTTAATTTAATCAACATTTCTCATTTTCACCAAAAGTAAATTCAATACATTAAAAAAACCACTGCAATCGTTTGTACTATTTGGTAGGATTGTTACAAAAACAACACAACAAGCCGGACATTTACAACGGGAACAGTAGAAGCGCGAGTAATAATGCCGTAATAATAGCGTTAACATTAGCATATCAGCTGTGAACAAAGCCGTAATGAGCAGTGCATGAAGTAGTAATAATTACAGAGGCTTACCAGTACAGTGACATACAGAGCAGCAGTGTCACTGGGCCTGTTACACTTGATGCAGTGGCAGCACTAACGAATAAGAGCCTGACAGCTGCTCTTAGCGTTAATCTTGGTGGCCAGTAATCCAACTAATCTGTCTTGCAGCTCAAACGCTCGCTGAGATTAAACAAGCATACATGAAAAAAAAAAAAAAAACACGGCATCCAAACACACAGCATTATAAAAATACACTGACAGTATGCTTACAAATGCGTCGACACTTAAGAGTGCACAGTATGAAACAAGGTTTAAACATTGAAAAGAAAAGTCTATCAAACTATTCACAAGGTGAGCTTTCAGGCACCATCCCAAAGATTGTGTAACAAGGAATCTAAAGCCGAGTCGATGTGTTCTCTCAGCACACTAAGTTAGCATAAACCCCCGGCTCAGAAGCTTCACTTCAAGTTCAAAGTCTAAACTCAGAATCATTTACACACATCTCATGCTTCTCTTTTGACTTTGCTGCACTTGAAAAAGGAGAAGCATGAGATCAGGGGAGTCAAACGCATTTTAGTTCAGGGGCCACATAAGGCCCAATTTCATCTTGAGTGGGCTGGACTGGTAAAATAGTGCAATAATAACCTTGAAATGTAAACAAAAAAGTTGTACTTTTGTCCCGGCGCAGAGTATACGTGAGGGAAATGTTGATATTCTTGTTTTAGAGAGTGACTACAACATGAAGCCATTTTAATATTTTCTGGTACAAAATCCCTTGAAATGTCAAAAAAAGAGTTGCATTATACATGCTCTTACAAGCTCAGCCTGACAACATTTGAGGCTAAATACAGTTTGCTTGCAATGATCTCAGAGTTTCAGTGTTGTGTTGTGTCCACCGCTATTATGAAAGTCGTTTAATAGAAAATCAATGATTTCTTTGAAATCTTTAACAGTTTAACAGTCGGTGGCTTGGCGATCAGATTGGAACCTCTTGTGCGCCAGTTTTGGCCAACGGGCCTTAGGTTTGCCAGAAGTGGATTAGAGAAAAATGTCCAGATTATGGCCTAATCTGAGCAGGTAAGAAATATTTTCCACAGAATGTTGTTCATAAGAAGCTTGGTAGAGACACAGATGGTGAAAACATGTTTTGAAATTGTGCACTGAGGAGAATTTTCTTTTCTTCCACAGAAAATACTTGGGTTGTATTGTAGTTGTGTGATTTATGTCGGTTCTGTTACCGTCAGTCACATCAACTTGTTCTATCCAACTCATCCTAGCTGACTAGCAGTAGACGAGCACATCTTGGACAAGTGAACACTCCTTAACACGGCACACACTTTCACAACCTGACAAAAGTCACGACAGCTTAGAAAATGTAGTCAAAGTCAAAACAGGGCCACCACTGGTGCAATGACACTCCCATACCCATCACGTCCAGCGTACGATCCGTTCGGACTTCATTTCTCCGCTCAGATTACAATCCTCAGGGCTCACCTGTCAGGATCCGAGCGGCCGTGGTCACACTGTGCTCAAACTGTGCTCAAACTGAACTGGCCAAGCTTGAACACACCCTGAAGGCTCCTCTTTGCACCACACCCAGACAGTCTATGTCATTACACTGTGGCATCAGTGAACACGCACACGCACACGCACTAACACACGTTTCTGACTCACCTCTGCATACCTCCAGTTAAGTAGACAGTCTGGCAATTCAAGTGAAATGTAACAGACAGTAACCTAAGAGTTATAAATGGCTTTCAACCTCATCGACTTCAGCTTTGTGTCAGCCACTTGTAAGTTACTTGACTTCCTCCAGTCAGAAAATCCATCCACCTTTCTGTGGTCTCGTATTTAAACCTCCCTCGTGTGAAGAGTCTTCTTCTCTTACAGGCAAATCCTGATATTATTAGCTGGGGACATGACAAGAGCCCGGCGTTACTTACTTGTGCTGCTGCTGAAAGGAGAGGCAGAAGACGACAGAAAAGGAAGCTGTGGTTTTTTTTGTACCAACTCGACAGGAAGTCAGAGAGAAAGAGCACACACACACTGAGAAACCTTCACTTCCAAGCATAATGTCTAATATAGCTAAAGCTGCTCTGAAGTGATGCCACGGTGAAGTTTATCTCCTTTATTAGCTGTTAACGTGCTCTTGTTGTAGTTCCTCTCCTCTTGGGAGGAGCCCATGCATTTTCCACCAACTCCCTGTACTCCTCTTTGATAACCAGTGCTGCCAATACTGTTGCATATGGCGAACAAACTGCAAGGAAGAATGTATATTCATATTTCCTGTATGCTCTGAGGCAGCAGATCCGGTAAAGGAAACAAACGACTCCCTGTCATACATTCACCTGTTCTTTTCCTCCCGGTATGTCAAGAGGCTTTAGCTAAGAGCTCGGAGAAGGGAGCAGTTTGTACTTTAACTCCCTCAAAATCCTCCCTTCTATTGTAAATGGCATCCCCGTGCAGCCGAGCTCAGCACTTTTCCTCTTCTGATAGAGTGACCCCCCCCTCCTCCTCGGACAGAGGACATCACTGCAGAGAGACATTGCTGAAGGGTTACTGAGAAAGCATGATTCTCCTCCGCCAGCTTAGCATTATGTGTCCTTGGGTACGACTGAATGCATGAGCCATTTGCAAAGTCAGGAACAGGCCAATCTTAAGTAGATGAGAACACCCCACCCCCACCCCCACCCCCACCCCCTGCAAACTGAAAAAAACCTGATTCAGGTCCTCGGGGGTGGTGGGAAGACAAAAAGAGGCTGTTTACTGGAAGCAGTGAGCGCAGACAGCTAAAATGATGCGTTTACAGCATGACAGTCGATTTCTGCTTACACGAGGAATAAACCAGCATCCACCATGAGGAGCAGCAGTAGAGAAGTGCAGCTGATTGACCAACAGGCAGCACGGCTGTAAACTAATATCACAAATATACAAGGTGTTTCTGGACAAAACATGTTGTAACAATGGGATTTTACAGAAAAAGGGTCATTTCATGCCCTGTTTGCATGGATTTAGTATTACCTAGGGACTAATGGTAAATTGTGAATTACCCCTCCACGTCTGTGTTTCTTGCAGTGCATTCTTAGGGGATAAGCAAACTCTGTATTTTACTCGAATTTACTGGCATTACAGCCTGGATATGATGTCACGTCTGTGCACGCTGCAACATCCGCTGTTGTCACGTGGTATGTAGTCATCATGGCAACAGTAAACATGTCAAAGCAGCAATGCAACTTCAGAACAGTGAGCAGCATTGTCGAGATAATGGGCCATCAGGGTGTTTGTATTTAGCCTGTTGAAAGATATGCCTAGTAAAAAATGTGTCTTGCCACATGTTGCTACACATGTCATCCTTCTCAGTATCCCCCGGAATGTCCCTCTTCTTCTTCTTCTTCTCATTTTTCCTTTACTGCAAATGGTCCATAGGCCTGTTGTGTATTGGCCTACTCCTATAAATGCCGTCAATAATTTCCACCGCAGCCTCCATATTTCAAGCTGGTTACCCGGGGGGGCAAACAGAGGAGACACTGAGCCGGGCTTGGGACCCGCAGCATTCTTCTGGCTCGTGTGGGCCGGGTGTCCAGCGCTCTCCACGGAGGGAGTGCACCGGTCGGCCACCTTGGTTGCGCAATTAAAGAAAGAAAACAACGAAAATCCCCCCCAATCACCGAGATACAGATTCGCACAGAAATAGTGTTATCACAGGACGTCGGTGTTCGGCGAAATATGGCAGGTAATTTAAAGTGAAATTTATACTTTACAAATGACAGACATGGTGGATTTGCACGATATCATGATCACAGACATCCTCCAGAATTATTACAAATTACCATTGGTCACTAGGTAATACTAATCCCGTGCGAATAGGCCTGAAGACCTCGTTTACATGAAAACCTTTCAAGTAAAAAGGCATCGATTTTGCCTTTTCCTTTCGTGTCAAGTTTACAAGGCAACATTTTGAAAACAATGTTTGTTTACATGGAAACGGAAGAAACACTGAAAACAATGTAGTTAGTGTGCAAGGCCACGGATTGGAGGCGGCGGTTGTTTTTATAAGGAAACTAGGGTGCTGGCCTTGAAGTGCAAACCACAACAACAAATCACTAAACACAACGGCAAATTGAAAAACACAACGACTATAACTTGAAAGGAAGAGGTAGGTACCCATTGCAGTCATGAACCAGCTACAATACATCACTTGTTACCACTTTCTGTCCGTGCTCTGCGTTCATTCCATTCATAATTCTGTCCACTTCCTGGAGGCTTATCGATACAGACCAACAGCTCTCAGGTACAACAGATATCTGTTGTTGAGTTTAGAAAAGAATAATAAATATGTAAGTTATCAAAGAACATATTCACCTGGCATTAACCAACGTTTCAGGGGATCCGATCACTAGCGGCCTGAAGACAAGTGTGAACAGGCACCAAAGCGATTTCACTCAAACCCCTACCCGAGGTGGTCTGGGACACATCTGACCTAATAGGCTTTGTAGTTTGATCAGCATGTGCAGCGAAAGCTTTCCCTGACAGTGGCATTTCAGGAAAATATGTCACATGTAAATGTCATGTGCATGCTGTATTTTCGTTTAAGTTATACGGTCTTTCAAACAATCACTCTAAAAACAATTATGTGATTCCATATTCATGATTCAGTGACTGTGTAAAAATGTACAACGTGGAAGATAAACTACCGGAGAGGATTCGTAGTAGGTTCAAATCCTTTTTAAACTAGAGGAGTAGTATTTGACGAGGGCTGGGCTGGGTGGAGCGCCGTTACTTTTCCACTATCCCAACCACTGAGGCTGGCAGAGCTCAGACAAAAGGGGGGAAAGGCATGTGAAAGAGAGATCAGATAGGGACAGAGGTAGAGAATGGCAGTGGGCAGCACAAAAAGGATGAAACAGGCAAGCAGGCAATGGGACAAAGGGATACGATGTCAAAAAAGAAAGAGAAACGTGAGTGCAAGCGGGAGAGAATCGGAGGCCAGAAACGAGAAGGGGGGGGGGGGGGGGGGGGGTGACTCTGTGAGTGGAAAGCAGCGGGTAAAGAATGCAGAAAATGACTCCACATAAAACCCAAACCGTGGCTGGCAAGGAGTCCAGGAGCTGTGGCTAACGTCAGGACAGTGCCAGTGAAATATGACTCAGACATACAGAGCGGGTGAGTCACTTGCACGCTCCGGCTTCAGACAAATAACCCCAAACTCTGGGTACAGAAGGAACAGTAATTTATCTGAGCAGCTACCTAATAAGGTCTGTTTACAGAGATGGGAACCACATGCTTTGTTCGGGCTCTCTGGATTCACAACAGTTAGCTTGTCGGCGAGTTTACAGGGGAGGAGAAGGATGAGGCTTTGTTGTGTGTTATGTTGGATTCTGCCCAGGACCAGGCCGGCTCGACTTATCTTCCAAGGCTCATTTCTGGTCAGAGTCAGATTGTAAATCTGCTTAAATAAATTAAATGTCCTATAATTTGGTTCAGATCTCTCTTGAAGACCGGCCATAATAGCTGTATTATGTTAATATGTATTTTCAGCAGACTGGTGTCATGACGTAAGCATGTGGACACAAAAACAATACACAATGCTGCCTCATTTAAACAAAGAACTGCTGAGAGACTCGAGTTCAGACCCGCAGAGACACTAGTTTAAGAATGGTAATTACATCTGAATAAATAAATGAGAGAATGAAATTGCCAGCTTGCAAGTAAAGCCAGATTATATTTATAGGCTCCGGTTCTGTGGAGAGTACTGAACATTTCTACTCAAGTACAACTACTACTCTTATAGTGCCTGAATGGTATTTGATTACAAGTACAAATACTCTTCTCAAGAAATACTCAGTACAATTCAATTCAATTCCCCCCAAATGACACAATGGCAATTTGCAATGACAGCATTTTAGAATTAGTAAATGAGATTACAGGAGTAAAAATTAACTTCTGTATGAGTAAAAGTGCACAGTTGAACAAAAATACAAGTATTTATGGATACTACTTAAATACAGTAATGTCAGCATTTGGAATATATGGCTTGCTTCAGTGATTTCTTACCTAATAAAACAACAACATGAAATTACAGCTATGTACGCATTTAAAACGTGACGCATAGCCCATAATCTCAATCTGTAATGGCAGATTACATGCTGTACCAGAGAAAATATGGTTTAATTAAATACATTCAAAATTAAATTGACCTCATTTAATATCTTACACTTAAACCCAGGGTACTGGAAACTCCTACTTAAGCTACAATACCTGAACTGTACTGAATTACAGGTAAAAGTAAGAAGTAAGTAAGCAAGTAAGTAAATGAATAAATGAACAGCAACATTAAAAAAAATACTTTAAATGTGACATAATATATAAATTTTCTATATACAAAATTAAGTTGTAGTTAAAATTATATATTATAAGTTATAATTATAAGTGACTATGAATAAAGGAAGAAAAACATGTTGAGTATGATATAAATGTAAAAGGCGAGTCTACGAAGTGTTTTACTCGTTAGTCGACATTAGCCAAAACTTAAACTTTCCGTTATTCTTTTAAGTTCTTTTTTTTTTTTTTTTTTTTTTAAATCGTCCCGGTTCCGCCCACAGACTAAACTGAACGCCTACGACACACACCGAGTTTATTTGTAGCAGCAAAACAACGCTGCGTGTGTTTAGTAGTGTCAGTTATATTACAGATCCATGAACTCTGGAGGCACGTTAACGGCAGTGTCAGTGACACGAGCATCCTGAAACCGAGCGCACACACCCCGGGGGAGAACAGGGGGAGACCCCGGGAGAAAGAGGGGGACACTGACAGTCAGACATTTACCAACAACACGTTAAGCAGAAGTTTGATAGTGCAAAACTGAGTGTCCTGAACTTACCCCGTCAATTCAGTTGAAGTCAGCAGCGGATGATACATCAACAAGGGCGCGTGCGAGAAACGATAATCCTCCGTTCAGCTACGAAGCCACGACTCCATTATCATACAAGTACTCCCTGACTTCAAGTTACAAACTTAGAAAGAAACGGAGTGTAAAGGGAGGACGTGGATGGGACGGAGCGGAGGAACACACTGACAGCTCGGAGGTATGACGCCGCAACAGACGCTCCGACTGATACTGCGACTGACGGCGGAAGAAGAGTCAAGCTGCCGGAGGTGGAGACGGACAGACAACAGCGCAGCTGCACACCGGAAGACACACAGAGAGACACTTCGCTATTGTTATATTTTTTATTTTCATTCGTATTCCTATTCAATTTTCAATTCTATTTCAAGTTTCATTCGTATTTTTATTCTCATGTTATTGTTATTTGTAATTTTTATCCTTAGTCTTTATTTTTCTATAGTTTAATCAATTATCATTGTTATCACACAACAGAATTATTATTATTATTATTATTATTATTATTATTATTATTATTATTATTATTATTATTATTATTATTATTATTATCATCATCATTGCAGACGCTAAAGTTAGATTATTTTTGCTTTTATTGGTATACAATTATTGTATAAAGTATATAGGAGCATTATTACCTCTATTATATTATTGATGTTTTTGTAAAAAGTAAGTGAATATGACCTATATTGGACATTTCTATTATGAAATATCCCAAAAAATCCACCTCGTTTGTTTCATATAAATTAATGTGTGTATGTATGTATATGCTGATATGTTTTTTATTCTTATTATTGTCCTACTTTCTTTCTCTACATATTCATTAACATTACTATTCTTTAATATTCCTATTTTCATATGTATTTTTTCTTTGCTGAATTTAAAATAGAATATACTTTAAAAAATAGTAGTAAAAGACCGGAAATGCATCAGTTTCATGCGAACATATATTTATTTTATGTTGTACACGTCCTGGATGTGATGTTGTCCACTTTGAAACTGTTTCCGGTATCCCTCTGGCAGAAACTATAACAAAAGCGCCCCCTGGTGGTCAGACTTGCACACTGCAGGAAGATCTTGTCCCACTGGCTGCTGTTCAGGCCTGCTGACACACAGTGGAGCCATCAGGCCGTGGATGACTGAGAAGACCTGAACTATCAAGCACTGAGACAATGCTGAAGACTACAGTCATAGATATCAATCTGTCTCTGTCTCTCTCTTTCTCTCTCTCTCTTTCACACACACACACACACACACACACACACACACACACACACACACACACACACACACACACACACACACACACACACACACACACACACACACACACACACACACACACAAATATTGCATGTAAAATGTTATGTTCTGCTTTATCTGCATCCTATTTAAAGTATAGAAACAGGTTAAACAGAAAACTATAATAGTTTATTTATTACTTTTTTATAAACATACAAACAAACAAGAACAAATGAAAAACCACCCACCCGAACATGCGTATCTTAGACTCACCAGATTTGTACCTGTATGGTCACATTGTGGAAGATGTACTCAAGTACACACTTGTGGTGTTAGTCTACTATACAGAGTTCAAATAAAAAGAAGTTATGGTTTCATACAGTATGAAAGGCCGTTAATCAGTCAACCAAATCCAGCTCATCATGAAGTTATTGTGTTTGTGCTCCAAAGTAATAGACAGGTTCTCAATAGATTTTATTATAGATTGAATGAATCTGTGGTTTCTTAGCTTGTCAAGTGGAATCACACTAAGCCTATAAAACCTCCTTCAAACCAAGAGCTCAAAATATTTTACAGGTCAAAGGTGAAGGTAGAATGCACTGGCCTTGTTTGACACTTTTCCGTTCTCTTTGTTATTTTTGGGGGGACTTTTTTCACATTTAAGAACATTACTAATTATTTTTTAGAGCCAAACTGAGTGACATTAACTCTTTAGTTTGTGAAAGCGGGGGCCTCACAATCCTTCTGACTTTTTGGGCTATAAGCAGGAGGTGTCAGAAAAGTCACCACAGGAAAAACTGGCGTTCCAAGCGTTCATAGCGACGTCGCTTTTTGATCTTTCGATGTCGGCTCTTCCTATCATTGTGAATCAGAATTCACCAAGCGTTGGATTGTTCACCCACTAATAGGGAACGTGAGCTGGGATTAGACCATCATGAGACAGGTCAGTTTTACCCTACTGATAATGTGTTGTTGAAATAGTAGTTGATGGGTGGTCTCGCCAACTTCCACAGCAAAAGAATTTGTCTCTGTGCCATTAACAACCTCACTTCTTATGCAATCTAATGCACCCTGTGTACCAATTGCTTGATTCTTGATGGGGATATTTAACAGAATGGCTTGTGCAAAATCCAAATTTGAAATAAAACATTAAAAAAAAAGTATAACTTTTCTTGGTTTGAGCTGGAGGACAGAATGCGGATGTAGAAGCACTCATTAGTAAAATGTAATGAATGTGAGCAAAACATTGCCAAACACAGCAAAACTATAATTTTCTACTTCTTTTATTAAAAGTTTTGGTCCAAATCAGTTATTATTAAAACTAAATGTCATTAGATCCTGACAAAGGAAAAACAAGTGATGTGGCTCTAAATAGCATTTTGGGCTAAAGACCGACCAGTATGTTGAACACTGGTAGGTCTTTCTTGCTGATGTTTCCACTAAATTGCCCATGAAAATAGCTCATTTTGCTGCGTATATTTGTATATTACACAAACACCTCTTGGTACTTTAACCACTGAAGGTCAAACCTCTCAGTAAGAGAGGGCAGTTGTTTTTTTTTTTTTTTAATGTTTACCTCTCTTGAGGGACCAAAGATCCCAAAACGCCACAAATGCTTTTAAGGGAAACCCTGAGGGTTTGGTACTCTTTGCAGCTCTGCAAGCAGCCCAAAATAAACCCGATGTGACCTTATCACTGGGCAGACGAGGTCCTGGCAGGGGAGGGTAAGGTGAGAGAGGGATCATTCTTTATTCCAACAGGTCAAAAAAAGAAAAAAGAACAAGAAAAAAGAGCTCAGAAATGCTGCTGGTATGTCCGGATTGTTCCATGTTTGATAAATAATTTCAGAAAGTCTGCAGACTAACAGCAGCTCATGCAGGATCCCTGACCCACACCAATGTGTGTGTGTGTGTGTGTGTGTGTGTGTGTGCGTGTGTGCACCGTGTCATCGGTGCGCGTGCACGCTTATGTATTTACGCCCGTTGAACCCATTGTCTCCGAGTCTGTTATCATTATGCAGCAGTTTCCTCTGGCTGGGGGTGAGAGAGCGGGAGAGACAGAGAAATAGAACGGCACTCAATCATCAGTCGCCCAACAATGAGGAGTCTATAAAGTTGACAAGCTCATCACTCCCGAGGCCAGTTCCTACGACTTTCAAACATGTTTCATGCACTCTTTCATGTCTGGCATTTCCCCAAACAAACACCCACAACACACACTGCACAGACGACTCCCACCCGGCCTTATCTACCGAGCCGCTGCCCCAGACACAACCACAAACAAACAGCTGACGTCACGGGTGCAAATGCACGCTCGCTCCAGTCTGAAGTCACACGGTCGGAATGCCGTCAAAAATAGAGCGAGCCAAATCAACGTACTGTAGGCTGTTTTTTGTTTTGTTTTTTTCTGGAAGGCCTGACACAGTGACAGAGGGGAGGGTGAGTAAAATGAGGCACGGCAGGGTGGAACAGGAGGCAGAGATGAGGAGAAAGTGGTTTTTAAAAGAGAGTTGGTCCACACCCTGTAGACATGACACACGCTGGCCCACTCTCACACAGACAAAAACACAGTAAAACCTGTGAGTCATCACCAATAATCCCTTATTAAGGCCCAACAGGAGCCATGAAGTAATACTTTTACTGTTGTGTACATGAACTTCACATTGCGTAATCCAGATTATCATCACCCAATGTTTTACGTGCAATGAGGGAATGGGGAATGTAATCGGATTAGGATGCTCAACAAGCTAACTTATATCCAAAGAAATCAAACTTCAAATTGGATTTAGACTTTTCACTTCATGACTTGCCTCTGTCCGTCAGATAGGCAACAGTTTATAAAATACATGTTTGATCTTTTGATCTGTTTTAATCGTTTTATGTATTTGTATTATCACTATCTTTAAAGAGCTGTATGAAAAACGTTGCTTGCTCGTTTCACACCAGTCTGGATGTACAGAAGAATATTAGTGCTTGTCATGAAAATAAAAATGACAGGAGTTCGATTTTTTTTCTTCATCATGCACTTTGAGAAAGAAGTCGAAATACAATGTTGAGAGTAAAGTGGAACCGTCGCCTTTGGTCCATCCCTAAGACTCCTCCGTACACCTCTTCCAAGCTGGTGTGGCTTGATTTAAGGTGTTAGCTGGGTTGGCACCTTCTTATTTTTCTGAGCTTTTACATGTTCATGCTCCAATTTTATCGCTGAGGTCGGATAATCAGAGGGTCTTTAAAGTTCTCACATCCAGACTCAGAAATAGAGGTGACCAAGCCTTTTCTGTGGCTGCACCCTGTCTGTGGATTGGCTTATCTCATCAAATTAGAACCGCTCGGTCTCTTGACACCTTCAAGTGGCTTCTGAAGACACATATGTACTCTCTGGCTGTGATTTTATAAAAAGGGCTCTATAAATGAAGTTGACTTGACTTATCCTTGACTTGACAGGCGAGAATTCTACCATTGAACCAAAGGCTACGTATAAAGGATTTTTAGAAAACAAAGAACAAATAAGTAGCGAGAGAAACACTATATTATCAGAATTTTGGGATTTCTATGTGATGGTAGACTATTCATATTGTTTTGGCCAAAATAAAAATCGGTGCCTATATTGTTCGGAACAGTTGCCGTTTTTGTCACAGTCTCTTCAAAGTCCCAATACTGACACCTCCACTGTGTTTGTGAGCTAAAGGAGAAAAAACTTCTTTGTTACTAAAGCCGATAATGCAGTTTACTACAGTAAACTGCACGCAAGGCATTTTTGTAGAAGCAGCCATGCGGTGGCCAAAAGAAATCTCAAAAAGTCGACTTTATTCGCAACATTGTATTTCATCTTTGTCTCAAAGTGCATGACGAAAAAAGAAAAATCGACCGCCTATCATTTCTTTTCTCATGTGTGGCCTGAACACTCTTCCGTATGGATGAGACTCTCTCAAATTCTATAAAAAGCTTCAAAAAAGCTTAAATATTCTGTCATGTTGTTCATTTCTTACATAACAGTGATTCCCGGAAGTGTGAGCATCCCTGGTTATTGAAGGAAGTATGTGATGACAATGTGAATATTGTATGAGACTCATTTCTACATTATGTGCTTTGTGTTTACCTTATCATAGAAGCGTACTTGCTCACACCCAAATATCTGCTTCAGATGTGTGTCTTTGAAAGGGAGTGGAAGATTTTCCATTAAATCCCTACTAATTGCAGCTTACGTCTTTGTGGTGAAGTTTGGAGAAATAATGTGTAAAAAAAACCAACACATCTCACACTGGAAATGTGCCCACAAGGGACTAAGATGTTGTATTTAAATGAACTCCTACAGGTGGAAGATCCACAGGAGGTGGGCCACAAATACTTCCCCCTCAGGAGTCCGGTACAAAAGAGCAGAAAACACATTGACACAAAAAATAGACACACCTCGATGGCAAACAGTGCTTCAGATGGAGGCTGCAGAGTCGTGTGAATGTCGCGCTCGGGCTCACTGTCTGCCTGAACTCGCTCGCAGGCTCCGCTCCATTTATTCTGGGTCACATTCACTGAATATTTTATGGCACAAGTCTGGTGAGAAGCTTAAATTTAGACGGTTAAATGTGGGAGTTGGTCCACATGCCTCTGACTTACCACCTGACTGACTTTTTACACTTCCTGAGCTGTCCGGTAAACACTGATAATCACAACTGTTCTTTGTGATTTATCTAAGAAATCTAACTTACATTTGTAAATAAGGAGAAAACTTCAAAAAGAGGTGAAGAGACTGGCCATTATTTTTCAGTTTGAAGTTACATTTACGGGACTAAAGCCCCTTTTGGGTGTACATTTACACAACACCAGGTCTCGGAGCCACTGAAAACTCAACTTTAGGAAATTGCTGGGACTCCGTCTCTCCGCCGACAGTGAAAATACCGCTACTGCACATGCGCACCACAGCCGTAATGAATAGTTCTTTTGTATATGTGCAAGTAAGATGAGCAATAACAAAAATGGCGGCTTCCAGAATGTCTGCGTACTCAACGGATTGTTTTCTGCATGCATGTGCCATTACTAAAACAAACAGCATCCACTCGTGGCCTGGTGTGCTAACTACGTCCTTTCAGCATTACTGCCTTTTCCATGTAAACGGACATTGTTTTCAAAATGTTGCTGTGTAAATGCTAAACTTTTCTAAAACAAAAAATCAAAAAGAGTGTCGTATAAATGGGGCTTCAAACACAAAATGACATGATAAATAGGTTTAACAGCAATATCATTCCTGTCAAGTCTAATAATTTGGACAAACTCACTCACATGATATCTCTCACCATGTTCAACCATGGCGATGTTTATTGAATATCTGTGGAGTTTCCCCTCGTAGCACAAATTCAGACGTAATGAAATCATTCAATGTCGATAACATCACCTGGTTGTATGTGTGATGTTTCCCCCCTCAAAACAATACAGAAAGTACAGTCTTTCATGAGAAAGCCGAGGGACATTTCCACCTTCAAATCTGCTTTCCTGTGAGGAAAATGACAAAGTATTGACCTTTGGAATTTTGGGAATGTGCATAAACAGGATGGATTTTCCTTCCTTAGTAGGTAACAAGCATTTTCGGTAACACAGTTCACTTAGAGAGTCACCTTTCCCCCAAAGAGTTATGTGTACTGCTGATGACTGTTCACAACACTGTTCGTTTCCATCAGAAACACCTCTTCCTAAAGACATTGTTCCTCCTGCTGTTGAACACGGTCACTCATACCTTCTAATCTCATAATATAGTACTTTGTTTTTGCAGAATCTGACAGTAAACACAGTGAAACGCAAAGAAACAAGCATGGCGGTTAATATAGGCCATGTGCAAGGCTCAACTTCATGACATCACCGCTAACATGGCACACATTTTAATCTGCTGAGCCAAACACGATGACTCCATGTGGTCACGCTTAAGCTGCCCTCAGACCAGTGGGACAGCGGCCGACCAGGCTTTAATCCGTTATCCGTCTAACAGGACGCTGGACTTGCCCCGGTGCTGTCATCAAGGTGAATCAGAGATTGTGGGGGACAGGGAAGGGAGGAGAGTTACCATCAAGACCTGCACCTGTTTCATGTCGCAGTGCAATAGAGGGTTTGACACAGAATGGGGACTCGCCTGTAGTTCCAGGAACAAGACAAGGGGAAAGATTATAGACTAAGACTGTGGTGAAGACATCCTAAGCAGTAGTTTTGTAATCAGCAATAGATTGTTTGTCCCTCACATCCCGCTGATGTTTCTTAAAACTAACACTGAATCACTGCTGTCAGGAAATAATGATTCCGTTAAACAATGTTTGTGGTCTGCAATAATGCTCAATTAAGGTGTCAGTATACTACTACTTCTACGGTATACATTAGGCAGAGCGCAGCCTCTATACAGTCCCTTCAGTCCTGGAGGTTCTGCATTGAGGTTGTATATGCCGCCACAATGCTTGGATCGGCCAAAACAACCACATGAAACTCATTGGTAGTGTTAATTTTCCAGTCATAGTGAACAATTTGGAAAAAAGAGCCAGTACAAAATAATCTGATGAACTTTTACAGAAATCCAGCAGAAAATCCCTGATAAAGAAATGTGTTTAAAGCTATATTCGCAAGTGTGAAATAATCATGAATTAACATGAATTTCCCAGTATTTTAATAGGCTTCCTTCAAATGGTTAAAGCAGTATTGGTGTTAGAGCTCAAACAATACAACAAGATCATGGCATCACATATCAGACATTACACAGCTTTATGATTCTATAGCTGTCTCTATGTCTGAATATTGGACCGAAGAGAACGTGAGAATTGAGTGTGTTGGTGAGGCACAGGAGTCCCTTTCAGATGCTGTCACTTATTAACCAGCGTCTTTCTGTCGTTTCACCGGGGGAATTCTTCGTCTCTGACATCAGGTAGTGGCCGCACCGAGAATGAACAAAGGCACAAATGTTTCAGGAAAATGCTCCATATAAGGACATCGGTGTTGTTTTCTGCTTCAGACTACTACCATTAAAAAAAAAAAAAAAAAACCTCACCTCCACTTCCTCAGATTGTCTTGAGGATGAGTAGACCGGATGGTCAGTGCCGGTCACCTCTGTATTATTCAGACTGGGAAAATAGTTTGACTTTGTATTTTCAATTTGTCACAAGAAGGAAGTTAAAGTTCACTACATGTATTATTCTGGGCTGTGATAAAGAGTTCAGCTGAACCATTATATGAGTCACAACATCAGTTTCACAATTCTTTTTTCAGAACAAATAAAAAGCTTTTTGTTTTAATTTGCCATTAAGAATATAAATAAGATATGTTAAAGTCATGAATATATACAATAATGAGGACACATTTAAGTCTTCAGGACTGCTGTCAGTCTTATCTATCAGAAATAGTTTTGGCCTGAGCTTCATTGCAGTTATTTAAGAAAATCCAAAACTTTTGTCATGTTTTTGGTGTCGATTTAGAACAAAGCAGAGCTTAGAACCACTGACAACACAACTTTCTGGAACATTGTCGTGTAATTGGGGCCTAATATTAACTCAGGCTCATCTAGTTCATGTGTCACATTTGTTAGGTTTGTTGTCTGATGGTTCTGAAACACTAATATGATCAATATACCAGGAACAAGGAACATTTTCAGGTGCACTGAGGAATGTACCAAGTTAGACTGGCCAAATAATATAAACATATCATCTCTGAAGAATATATCATGCCATATTTAGGAAAATTTGTATAATTCCATAAAAAAAGCACTGTAGCAATGGTGTATGTACGACTTCTTGAAATTTTTAAAAGATGTAGTCATGCTATAAAACATTAAAACACTATTATGCTGACATATCACACTGGGTGTTGCCGTATTGAAAATTAAATTTGACGTTTTCAAAGTCCATCCTCTGGATTTTACCTCGGGATCTGGCGTCCGGACAGGATCAGAAAAAGATTGCGAATGTGCTATTTCTCTTGTTCAAAAATGCAGAAATGACAGTGACGTGTATTACATAATATTTAATCCCCGACAGTCTTTTTAAGTCCATTTAGCCCCATATCAGCAGTCTTTAAAGATATGTGGAAGCTTCAACAGTCACAGTATGTCTTGCCGTATTTTAGTTTCTCAAGAGGAGAAAAGAAAATATTTCCAGTTATTATGTCAGCCAGGACTCGTACTTCAGGAATCTTCCAAAGATTTGGTGTTGTCTATTGCTGTTTTGTTTCTTCCTAAGGGCACTTTCACCCGATTACTACAATCGTAGAATCGTAGTCAACTACATAGACTATTAAATTTCCTTACCAGAAAATATCCGTTGATGAAGTCACACAACTAATATCAGGTTAGCAGACATGAGGAAAGTCTGTCTGTCATTTCTTGTGTGCAGTAAAGAAAAAAGCCAGATCTTATCTTCCAATCTTTTATAGTTGCATTTCCATGAATCACTTTATGATAAGACTGTTCTATAAATAACAAGGACTGTGTACTGTGTAACGATAGATACAACCACATCAAGAGCGATTTAGACACAGTAAGAGGTTGTAAAAATGCTTTTAGACAATAGGCCTTCTGAGGGAAAATTTGACATACGTCTGTATTAAATCTAACCAGACAAGCTGACTAAGACCAGACGGTTCCTTCCTTTTTCCCACCATAACCCGAGGACATGGAAATCACATTCTCACCAGGAATTTGCCGGCAGTGATCTGCTGTAAACCACCAGGCAGCTGCTGGATCTGGTCTTTATTTCATTTATGTATCTATTTATTTTGAACAAAATGGGACTTTCGCAGCTTTTCTTGACCTCATTGAAATCTCCCTTTGGTTTGACTTCACAACCTTCAAGCCTGAACTTGAACTTTCTTGATATGTGTTTTTTGCTCATGTTCGGGCGAACACACACGTGCATGCACACACAGATGCAAGTGGGGTGTGTCAGCGAGCTTCAGCAACGATGGCTATGCATGTTCACGCAGCTCTGCATCCCCACCTGGGTGCTGCAGACACCACAAGTCTTCACCTCTCACCTCGCGGCCACACCAAAGGGAGTCTCCCTGTGAGCTCATGTCTGGAGCTCTGCCATGGCCTGTCCACAAAGGGGAAACACCACATTGTTTTAGACATAAACCTAGGCAGAGCTGGCTTGCCAACAAACAGAATAAAAAAAAAAAAAAAAGTACAATGAATCATAATTTGAGCAGCAATGAGACTGACTTTTGTATTCAGGAGAAAATAGTTTTCCTATTTGTCAACGTGTTCATTTCCATTATTTAACCTATTAAGTCCTGCAAACCCCCTTCAGTTGGTTCAGGATACCAGCTAAACTTCTGTCAATATAGATTCAACATTACAACTGATCTTTTATAGTTATGATAAATGTTTACATTAAGTGTGTAGTCTTTATCATTTAAGTTCAATCCATCCATCTATATCAAAGTTTACAAGTGACGAGAGCAGAAAACCTGCAGCTCAGGAGTCACGTGTGACTCTTTAGCCCATCTGCAGCAGCTCCCCGAAGCTTTCAGAAAATGTAAATTAGCATTGTTTATTTAATCTTATTTTTAGTTTATTTACACATTGGACAATTTTAAAAAGGACTCATCTTCTGGTAAAAAAAAAAAAAAGGTAGTTAGAAGCAAAACAAATTTCAAAAATGGCCTAAAAAACAAGCTAAGAGGCTCCAAGAAAGGCTATAACGCCTCAAATCATTACAAAAACTCAAAAGGAAAAAGAGCTGAATCGACTTAAAAAGTCTGATTAAAAAGAAAAAGGAGATGGATAAATAGAATTTTTACTTAAAGTACAGTATATAGTGCTTTTTCACCCCCTGAAGAGCGATACATTGGCAATAAAATATTCCCAAACACACTGATGGAGGCAGCTGCCATGCAAGGTGCTCAATCCATTCATTTGGGGCTAAATGTCAAGGACTCTGCAATGTATGGACAGGGGAAGATGGGGAATTGAACCTGCAACCTTCATTCAAAGACAACCACTCAAACAACCAAGTCACAGTCACACCAGGTAAAACAGGTAAATTGGCTAAAACATTTAAAATTTGTAAATGGTTGAAATACCTATACAATAGTTTAAACTGCTTGAAAAAGTAGCATGAAATAGAAAAAATACAAGCAAAAAGAAAAGGAGGTTAAAAAAACTAACCAAAACATGATTTAAACTGTAGACATGAAACATCAGAAATGCTGGGAGAAAGTTGGAGTCGCATGAGAAAACACAAGTCGATAAGAGACGAACATGCAATCTTACATGCAAAGTACATGAGCACATGTAGACAACATCCACATAAAGTTCCACAACATGATTATTTTGCAAATATTGCTATTTAAATCTAATTGAGTTGGATGGGAGAGTCTGTTTGTGAGGAAACTCAAGGTACCGATGTCGGACAGAGGGCCAGACCCGGAGAGCTGGATCCACCCAGAAGGACTCATGCAAGCCTGTCAATGGGCCCATTGATAGATGAAAGGCCACGATGGATGGAGGGAGAGTGTGAGAGGGTGCAAGCGTCTGAGTGCATGAGGGTGAGTGTGTGTCTGAGTGTGAGACGGGAAGAGATTTACGAGAACAAATGTGCCAGATGCGGAGTGCGAAGCGAGCTCCAGACATTCGTGTTTGTACCGGGTCACGACCTCCAGGGGAGTTTGATTTTTCCATGACATCCAAACAATATTCACAAGCTTCAACCATCTCAGCTACTTTCCTCACTGGGGCAACATCAATTATTGCACCCGAGCACACCGCTGGGCGCAAAAACAGCCCCCATGGTTGTAACGGCCACCGTGTGTGTCAGAGTGTCGGAGAGGGAAGGAGACATTTTGGTGGAGACACAGAGGACTGATAAAGTTCTGTTTTATCTGTTTATTAAATGTATGAATTAAATATTTGAACAGGGACTTGTAAAAAGGTTCGGTGGACTTTGAGTTGTATCCTCAGTCATTCGAGAGTCGGAGGCGGAGGGTGACGAGGAGGTCGTCTGTCTCCAGCCGCAGTACGTCCAGAGTGCATGACCGTACCGGTGTTCTGCCAAAAAGTGATTCCCTGCCAAAAAGTGATTCCACTCCAAGTGAGCGGCTTTTATCAGGATTTACAGCCATAACATAAAATTATACTAAACTGTTACACGTATGTATGGTAATAAAATAAGCAATATAAAATCTATAATTTCTTTATTTTACATGTAACCCATTGGTAAATCATCTTAATTGCAGTTTTTTAGTTTTTTTGCACGAGACTTTCTCAGAGACTCACTTTAGTTTTTACTGTGTACATACAGTTTAGTATATTTGTACGTTATAGCTGTAAAGCCTAATGAAAGCAGCTCGAACAGAACAGACGTTCCTCAGTGACTGGCGACAGCCCGGCAGAGTGCCTGAAAGTTTGACATATGAACATCGTGCTGCTGAGTCAGTACTAACGTTCCACTAAAGAAACATCTACACCACTGCAGCTTGGCTGTTTATGACTACGTGGATCTGTAAGTCTGATATCTGAAGACAGTAAATGGATGAGATAAATCTGGCTTCAATTCTCCAGCTCACAATCAGCGCTGCAGGTTCCCCTGCCTCCAAAATGTGCGTGCGCAAGGTTCAAAGTTTGCGTACCGGTATGAACATTCTCTCGCAAAGTTTATTTCTTTAGATCACAAACTTTGCGTACGCATCTTTCAGGACCCATTTTGTGCGTAAGCAAGCTTTATAAACTTTTTTTATTTTTTTTTATTTTGAGTTTCTGTTTACATGGCAACGATGCTCGGAGCCACTGAAAACCCAACTTTTTGAAAACGCTCTGTCTCCATTGAAACAGGAAAACACAACTTTTCTGAAACGCCGCTACATGCACACCATGACTGTAGTAAATAGTTCTTCTGCACATAGATCGCAGATGGACGATTATAACCACTACAATCCTACTTGGTCATCATAAAATGTCTGTGAACTCGCCATGTGTGGTTTCATGACAAAAAACAAACAACAGCACCTGCTTGTACCTTGGTGTGCTAACTACATTGTTTTCAGCAATTCTGTGAAAACACACAGTGTTATGAAAATGTTGCCATGTAAAAGGCACAATTTACCTGACATGGAAACACAGAAACGATGCGTTTTCACCTGAAATGTTGTCGCGTGAACAGGGCCTCTATCAAACAGCAGTGACATGAGAACAAGAGCAATTACAGACTACAAGGTAAGAGAGGAGCCGTGGAGCCTCAACATTGGTGGTGTTGGAGCAGGGGGGATTAAGAGAAACAACCGGATTAAAAAAGTAAGGACTAAAGAATGGGGTGTGGATGATCATTTCACAAACATATTTCAAGAATGAAAGACTGGCTGACTTTGGTCAAATGTGAGCAGAAATATAAGTAGACAACAAATAAAAGGATAATTTGTGATTGCATGGATGAACAATGTGGTGAGCAAAACAGAGCGGCAGGAATGTGCATAACTGTCCGTATTGGGACTGAACATGAATTTAACAGGTCTTTTTTGATAAACTCCGGAATAGAAGCGTATAATGTGTATATTCATCACACTTAAAGACTAGAACAGGCACTCGGTAGAGTGCATACCTTCGCCAACATCACATTTGTATGTGGAACTGAGTTAGCATTGTGTCAGCAGAAGTTTCCTAGTAAAAAAAACCTCAGAGAGACAGAATACACAGGAATCAGACTGAGAGCGACTTGAGAAAGTTTAAGACAATTTTATTACATTTTGAAAGAAGGGACATAGTTACAGTACAACCTTTGCACAATTGTCCAGGAGATTGTCTAACTCTGAAGTCAGACAGCGCCTTCTTAAAGGCTGAAATTGTTTTGAGACTGCCAAAAGTAGCACAGATAAAACATATGCAACTTGTGAATTTTACGTATGTATTTGAGGAATTTTTGGTATATATTTTGATTTCTGACACCCTTTTTTTGGTTTTCTTTGCGTATTTTCCCCATTGTTCCTGTCAAATTGAGTATACCTTCTCAGTATCATGTTTTCACCTTCAAGTGAAATAAACAACAAACTTAAAGACTGGCTATTGCTAAGAACAGATACTGGTTGATCTAATCTAAGACCATTTAAACAGGTCTTGTTCGATCACAGCATGCATGATTATCAATAGCGGGGATCTCTTTTCTACCTCCAGCTCTTTCCTGTCCGGTCTGTCACCTCAGATCTGTCTCATCTGAGTTCCTTTTCCACTTTGTCTGCGCTCGCTCTTCCACAGTAAAGTATCGGCTCGGTGTGTGGAGTCAGCTGGCTGTGTTTTGATTTTCACTTGTTTCTGAGTGTTTCAGTGCTACCTGAACTGTGGCTGACACTTCATTTTTGTCTGACACACACACACACACACACACACACACACACACACACACACACACACACACACACACACACACACACACACACACACACACACACACACACACACACACACACACACACAGTCTCTGTGCTCGCCTGACCCGCCCCCTTCACCACTCTCAGCCAATCACAAGCCCACTCGCTCTCATGGTGCATTCAGGTAACACAAAAGAATCGGAACCAACACAACGTCATCACTAAACCTGATCGTTGCAACAGTAACACAACTTGTTGTGTTGGTTATCATTTTTATGTTGAGACGGTGGGAGATGTTTTCAGCAGATGCTGAAAGTAACTTACAAAGTAAAGAGTTACTTTTTAAAACAGTTACTAGTATTCAGTAATCATATTACTTTTTCAAGGTAACTGTGGTAACACTGATCAGGACACACAAAAATGTATCAGAAGAAGTCCCGTGTATTATAGAAATATGGTGTGTGCTTGTGTGCAAGTCCGTTCTTGCTCTTATTCACTTCAACAGATGTTGAAGTAAAATAAATTTAGTCGTAGACAAGTATGGTTAGGGTTAACTTAAGGTTAGGCTGCTTCAGAATCAGTCTGCAGGAAATGATTGTGTCTCAATGTGTGAGTTTTTATTGTATTTGTTATATCTGTTTGGGATTTGAAACATCCCACCAAGAAAGTGTCTCAAATGTGTGAGACTTCAGTTCAATGAACTCCCACTGTGAATCAGACAAGCCTCTTCACTGTCCATTTTTAAAACTCATCTAAAAACCAATTTTTATTCCTTGGCTTTTGACCTACCATGAGACTTTCCATATGTTTTATGTGTTGCCATTTATAATAATCATGATATTATCATGATTATTATGATTTTTATTATTGTTATTATATTTTATTGTTTTATTGTCTTCACTTTATGTTTGTATGTCTATTTCCGTACAGCTTTGGTTCAGCTGTAGTTGTGCTTTACAAGTAAAGTTGAGTTGCGATAATGTTGGTTAATGCAACAGTGTGAACAAACATAAGAAATGTGTCACTCCTAATATTTCACTCTTCCGTTTCTTTACAAGCATTAATATTTACGTAACAGGCGGAGTCATTCTACACCACAGTGACTGATAAATATAAGCAGCAGCTCTCCATGTCAAGTGTTTCCATTATGAAATGGGAATTTTCCCAAAACAGCTCACTGTTACATTCTCATACTATGGGACATTTGAAAAGATTAGAGAAATTGATAACATTGTTAAAACAAGCATGCATATCACAACACATCATAAAATTATGTTACAGTTTCGTTGTAATCTGGAGTTACTAAAAAGATCAGAAGATAGATTGTGTTGAATCATGAAAATATGAAACAGATTAGACCCCATTGTTCTACCCAGTCGTGCAAAGACCAGAGTTCATTTAAAATTCAATACGTGAGAGCTGTAACTCTTTCATTTTTTTGATCCAATAAGGTTTGGAAAATCATCACTTGTATTAGCCGCTGGTTTGTTTCACTTCTGCCCCAACTTGTCCAAGCATCCATTTACCTTAATGAACAAATCACTCGTGCTAATACTCCTGTCATTGCTCCTCTGTTATGCTTGAGTCTTTTGTTACTTGGGGGCATGAATGTTGAGTTGGAAACCACTCATCTAAGATTCTAAAATTCCTGATGGAAGTGTTTTACTTTGTTTTGTCAGCGGATAATTTCTGTGTTTTTTTTTTTTTTTTTACTAAGCTTCTTAAGTATCAAAGGTGGAGTAGAATTGATTAAGAGTGATCCCGTTTTAAGCCCGTTGTACATTGTAAGTGTGTGGCATTGACTTAAAATCAAGTTCAAACACATAACAGCTCAACCACCTTTTTTCTGATTCGGACGTAAAGAGTGTGAAATCACCAGAGACACTTCACATAGCTTAAAACGGGTCCAAACACTCTTTCCAGTCATTTTAAATAGAAGTTTAAATATTAATGGGCACTGACGTTTGCTGTGAATGGACTAAAACATGTTTTTTTCTGGCAAATCATTTACATAATCCTGAACTTCAGCAAATGTTAAAAGTGACGAAATGCTTTTGTAATGTAATTTGGATTCCAGCCAAACAGCTCACTGATAAAAAGAGAAACGGGGCAATTTCCAAGAAGAAGCAGATTAGTTAGTCTGTGCTCGGACTGAGAGTGGAATACATGGCAAGGTCAGGGATTAGGTGAGCAAAGTGAAGGATTTCCAGACATGAGAGTAATCTAGACGTGTCAATATTCATCTTCTGAGGGTAGGAAAAAAACCAAAAAAAAAAAACCAAGCCAAGGAGATTATCCCGATGGCTATTGCATAATGTCTGCATATGAGTGTGTGTGTATGTGTGTGTGTCGTAGTGAGCAGACGACACAATTAGTCACTCACTCAGTCATGCCCGCAGGCATCGACTTCACACACACACACTCAGCAGGCATGTAGCTACAGAGAGCTCCTGCACACAAGGACACACACTGAACCGCTGATGAAAGAGCTGAAACTTTCCCAGTTCAGGTGGAGTTTTTCTACTTTTCTCTCACTGGCTTTTTATTTTTTTGCCCTCCATCCTTTTTCAACCTCTTCATCAATCTTTAGAGGAGAGTTGCAGTGCTTTAAAGTGGTGCATTGTTTCTATAGGTTTATCATTTGCGATACTCTGTTGATTTTGTTTGATATTGATACAGTAGTAGGAGTGGGCCTTGCTCAGGGAGCCATAGAGGTATCATGTTGCCTCTGGCATTTAAACATATAATCAAGCCAAACTTTTTTTACCCTCGTGGATGCCACTGAGTCTACCTGACCATTAATAACAGTCTGTCAATGATCTAATGACGAGTTTTTCTCATCCTTTAACCCACAATTTATATCTCTCTCATTTCCCCCACTCTTATAATGGTTTGCAAGTCATATGTTTCATATGCTCGATGTTGTTGCCAGAACCGTTGCTTCAGATTTGAATTTTTCATCCTTTTGTCGACTTCTATATCTACTTTTATACTGCCTTGATTTTCATGCGCGTCACCATTTCTCTTCCATGATTACAAAAAAACAAAACACAAAACAGTTCAGTAAGTAGCTACCCGACTGATGTCATCTTTTTCCAAGTACCCATCACCTCCTCATCTTTCTTTCTTCTTTGTCTCACATGTTTGTTTCTGGACTTCTGACAGCCTCAGTTTGTGGCTTTAACTCCCTCCCTTTCTTCCATTGTTTCAGTGCTGTGGATTCCCCATCTGTCATGGTGGAATAGTCTTTTCCATGATATACAATACCCCATCAAATGTGTGTGTGTGTGTGTCTCTGTTATGGAGATTTGTTGTAATCAGGAAAGTCATTTAAGGTGAAGTAATGCCGATGCAATAATTAAATGGATGGATCTCACAGACAAGTAATACTGTACGTCTGTGTGTGTGTGTGTGTGTGTGTGTGTGTGTGTGTGTGTGTGTGTGTGTGTGTGTGTGTGTGTGTGCGTGAACTCACTATTTCTTAAGGTTGCATAAAAATGCTAATACACTTGAAGGCAGAGACGCCCTTGTTACATTCTAACGCTGGTAAACATCCATGACTTTGAACATTTTAGGGGGTAAACTCTTGTGTTAATTAGCAGTCATGGCAGTTTTTTTTTTATTGCATTTAAATGAGGTGTAAGACAGTCACATTAAAATGCAGCACTTCTCTGTGCGAATCAGCCTATCAGTTTATTCCAACCTGCACCGCAATCACAATTACGTGCCACTGAATTTACAGTTCATCTCAAAAAATTGTAAATAGATATCTTCGGTTTGGTGGTGAAAACACAGACTTGTTAAAAGATGATTATTTGGCAGCCCAAGGCTGGTTCCAGGATAGGTCAAAGGTTATGGCAAACTAGAAAGTAAACAAATTGATTTCGCTTTACAAAGATTTATTCTTTAATGTCAGATAGGTTATATTGTGCTAATGAGTTCTTCTTTGCAAAGGTTTTTGATTTGATATTTGGAGTCATATTAGCTGTCATGTTGTTGTGTCTCCTTTTAGGACTTTGAATCCTTGGTTCCGTCATTAAATCACATCTTCACAATTTGCGTACATCCTTTGTTAGAATTAAGTCATATAAAGTTATTCTTTTTTGTAAATGCTTATAAATTATTAGTCTTGGGAAAACAGTTCCTCAGTTATACATAATGAAGTTTCCATTAGCTTGCCACTTGCCAATTTCATCTTGCTTCAATATAATTGTGATAACCTTTGTTCTGCTCACTGTAAAGGACTGTTGCCTCATCACTTACTATTAAGCTACACTTATGTTAACTGGTCAAATGCCTCAATAATCAGGAATCCTGTCTCAAAGCTTTACCCTGCATCCACAGTGGCTACAATACATTTACAGCCTAAAAAATGTGAGCTTACCTCTCTAAGATCTGCCTTCTTCGGTCTTTTTGCTGATAAATAATCTCAGACATTTTACGTTTTCTTCATGTCGGCACTTGTACATAAATGTGTTTCTTTCGAGAGCAGATGTCATATCGACTTAGCATCGACTTTAATTCAGCTCAGTAAATGTATAGAACATTAGACCGACTCACAGTTCAGCTCAGGCAACAGGACCATATTGAGACGGGCCTGACTGAGAGAGACAGGCAAAAGTAACACGAGTCATTTTCTTTACCTGACTTGTTACTTTTAAAGTTTCAGCAGCGTTTAACGTAATTCCACGACTTTTCAAAGTGAGTAATAATGAAGTGCACACGACTCTTATCCATGATATTAGGGTTTAAGGAACTAAACACAGAAATGAATCAGGATTGAACATTTTTTATGGAGAACAAAAGAGATTTGAAAAGTCTTTTTAAATAATAATGCAACATCCTGTAGGGCAAAATACAAATTACTCAGCATGAAATGGACAATGGGGAAACTCAAATCTCCTGCTGGCTACATAAACAGCCGTGTGCAAGACTTTGTTTTAATCTGTAAGCACACACCATACAGCTGCTCCACGGAGCTCAATGGGACCGTATGAAGATCTGGACTGCCATTATTATTGGATTTAGAGGATTAGTACACACCTGCATGGCAGGACATTAGAGAGCTCTTAAAATGAGGTGTGTGTGTGTGTGTGTGTGTGTGTGTGTGTGTGTGTGTGTGTGTGTGTGTGTGTGTGTGTGTGTGTGTGTGTGTGTGTGTGTGTGTGTTGATATGCATTATGTACTAACCCATTTTGAAAGGCAGCGAGATGAAAGATAATTTGGCCATTTGAGCCACTCTGACTTTCAGCTTCCTGCTCTCTGCCATTGATCAATTCCTCCGCAGGGACAAAGAGCCAAAAAGAAAGCCGGTGCTGCTTTAATCAAGCTCCGGCGTTATTTATGGACTTATCTGGATCCGAAGAGACACAGAGAGGGAACATAAGTCCCGCCAGCATTTGGGCGGAAGTCTATTCATGTAAACAGGAAAGAGTGAGGACAGTGGCAGTGTCAGCAGTGAGTGTGTGTGGGGTTGAGGCAGGGAGTGGAAGTTCAGGAAATGTCCAATATCAAACTTGGACTCACATCTATTTTAAATAATCTGAAAAACTCCAAAGCTCTTCTTCATGTTTGGGTTTATTATAAAAGCAGGTGATGCTCGGACGCCAGCCATCATTGGTAGAGCCTCTGCTTCATGTTCGATCAGAAGTGTCACACTCATTTCAGGGACCATTTACAAAACATAATGCAACTCCAACTTTGTCGTTTGTCCATACAAATGTCTGTGTACTCGCCATTGTTAATGTTTATAACGTATTGTTCTCTGTACACATGTGTGCGTCTGTGTGCGGTTTCAATACGAAAACAGCCAACAGCACCCACTAATGGACCAACATGTAAATTACATTATCTTAAGCGTTTCTGCTGTTTCTGTGTGGACAGACATGCTTTTCAAAATGTTGCAGTGTAAATGCGAAATTTTTGTGAAACAAAAACACAAAAATGAATGCGTTTTCATTTGAAACGTTACTGTTTAAACTTTCTCTTAATTCACTGGCTGCTTGCAGCCCAGTTTCAGCGTGAAGTAACAAATTTAACCTTCAATAACCCTCAAGTTCAAATTTTTACACAACTCATTATCTTCCACTCTCGTCATTAAACTTGTTACGGTTTTGTATAAAACAATACGTGCAGGGCAAAATGATGCCTTCTGGTGCCAGAAATACTAAGAAATTCACTCTCGCTTGATGGTTTTGAAGCTAATGCTACTTTTTCAACAAGTTCAATCACTAATGTATCAGCACATGTCTCCTTACTGTCTTATTTACAGCAGTTACTTTCATAACTGCAGCTACTCATATAGAAAATTTTTGCAAGTTAATTCCATGTACCCACATTGACACCACTGTGTTAAATGTTCACGCTAAGATGCGGAGTCATCAATCATACGAGTAGCGTGAAAACCAATCTCAGTGGCCAAAGTCAGTGAAACAATTAAGATAATGAGCATGACAGAATATTTTTAAGAACTTTTTCAGGTCGATGTTGTGTTGGTTAAGTAGAAAAAAAAAAAAAATTATGATTAACTGATTGTATCTGTCAAAGCAGAAGTTACTGTATATGTACAGTTGCATTACTTTTAGAAAAAAATGCATTGCATAACATAGCAACAGGGGAAGAGAATCCTTTTGATAACTTTATGGTGGCACTTTCCATGTGGTCAGTCAATCATGCATCATACAGTAAAAATAGTGTCCACCACTTCCAACTTGCAGAAAAAGGTTTGACAATAAATTTTCCATCATGTGCATATATTAGTTTGTAGTTTATTTTTCCAACTCGTAGCAAATACTTTTATTACGTGTTTGCACATGCTAATGTGCACATGCGATGAGCTCTGTTATCTCAAGCCCTAAACACTTAAAGTCTAAATTTAAAGTTTATTCTGCTACTATTTTACTGGTCTGACTCCACTCAAGATGAAGTTGGGCTGCATGTGGCTCCTCAACTAAAATGTGCTTGACAGTTCTGCACTAAATTAAGGTCATGTTTACACATAGCCAGGTATTTATAAAAAGCAATATTTCCCCCTCTACGCTTTCAAAAATAACATTTTTTACACCAGACCATTTACACAAACCCACACAAAAACTTGGTTAAGAGCTACCATGAGCATTCCAAACCTATAGGGAACAGTGCAATGAGAAGCATAAAGTGAGGTGAGCCAATCAGAAACCTGGAAAAAACACAACAAAGAATGGCATGAATGACTTCCTGTTCCTTCAGTGATAATGTCGGAGGGTCGTTTGTTTGGACTGACAGAGAACTGGAGCTCATCCTAAATGCATCAGAGGACAAGACAAGTAAAATACAAGAAAATATTGACTGGGAATCATGTCAATCGAAGTATAGGGACATATTGGCAGTATTTTTGGAACAGTAACTAAACACAGGTTAAATACACATGATGCTGATGACACTTCTGTTGCATATCATGTTAAACTTAATTTATCCCTGTCTCCATGCAAACACAAAGACAGAGTTTTCAAATATAATCCTTTTCAGTAAATAAAGTGCTGCAAGTAGCGGAGGAATGAAATACTTGCTCCAGTGCATTCATAGAAATGCATTAACACGGCAACACTTTGACACACCCAGCAACACTAACATTTATAAAGTGTATATAGCTCCTGGCAGGGGCACACATGAATCAGCATGCACTGTAAAGTATTAATATCAAAGAATGAAGGGAGCAGAGGGGCAGAGAGGGAGCAGGAAGTCCCCTACATCAGATAGTGACTGTGGAGAAAGACTAGAAACCCAATGCTCCTATTACCTTATCATGCCGCGTACAGCACAGCTTGGCCCTGGATGTGTGCGCAGTCTGGTAAAGGTACATACCAGAAATAGTTTAACCCCACAGTCATTTTCTACTTTAGTTTCTGCAAACCTCTTACATCTTTCACTAACCCCCCTTCACCTGCCTTCCTGTTCTGACCCATTGTTCTCCTTTAGGTATCAACAAATTCATGATTATTACCAGGGTGTCGAACAGAAACCATGGCTATTGGTCTGTTCTGCTTCTACAGGTTATAAATCTCTTCTTCCTTTGTTTTTTCAACATTTCAATGATTTAATCTGAAATTTAAAGCACAGATTTCCAAATACATACGTACATCAACATGACAAATATGTGACCTTCTCCAAATGCATCGCACGTATTCAGAGATCAGGTTTGGGTGCAGTTATTTAGCTCTCCTTTCTTATGAGCATCATGTGATGTTCAACCCTGTTCTGAAATAGGAACTTGTAAATATACACAGGGTCCAGATATTTGCTCTTCTCATAAACAGCACAAAGATAACACAACCGATTTACATTGATGTATTTTTAATGTGATATCAGCAACACACTTCAAAAAGTCAGGACAGGAGCAGTAAAAAGCAGGGAAAATTTATAGTGTTGAAAAAAACAAGTGAATAGGATTCATTACATAAGATCCATAACATGATAGAGAATGTTTTAGAAAGGCAGTTTATCATTACTAAAAAGGGAATCACCACTATTGAAGGGCACCGAATCTTTAAAAATTGTGTTACAAATGATGAAAAATCTAAAAATGTGAAGCCTTTTTATGTGACAGGTGTGTTCAAACAATAGATATATAATTCACCAAAACTTCACCATCCTAAGTTCCTATTTTCACCTTGTCCTATCGTGTCCATGTTCCAGTGGCAGCATTCCAAACTTCTACCAAGGTTCCACCTTAGGAGCCACTTTCAGAAAGTTGTGTTTTCAGTGGCTCCCAAATTGCAATGAAAGTTTTCCGTTCTCACTTGAAAACGTTGTTGGGTGAATGGAGCTGCTAGGATCTGTGGATTCAGTTGGCATGTGTTGTCGTGTATCATCGACATAAAAAAATGACAAAAGACATGATGATACATTGAAAAGAAGAGGATTTAGAAGAGAACCCTGTGGCACACCATAAGCTGAGGTGCATTGGAAATGGAGAGAGTTTGATTTAAAAGACATGATTTGTAAAGAAAGACGTCTTTGAAATATGTTAAGGTCAAGAAGAAAATTCTAGGTATGTTAAATCTGTGCAATATACAAAGAAAGTTGCTGAGTCAGGTCTCTATAATGCTGCAAAAAAAAAAAAAAAAATGTTGAAGCATATCAAACACATTTGAAGAAAATCATTAGCTCAGGCAAACAAAGTGAAGGACATAAAGCACACAGCTTGTGTAAACACAAAAACACCTTTGTGACAGCGCAAAGAAACAACTTTTACAGCTTTTTAGTAATCACATGTTTTCCTGACGAGTTGCTTGAAAGATTAAGACAATGACCCTGAATATACAGGGTCAGGCACACTCACACACACTCCCAATATACGGCCATGTGTGTGTGAATGGATGAGTTTGTCCTGAGAGTTTAGTCTTCCCTCTCGGCTGACGCACTTCCCGATCTCCACATCTCCGTTCACATTTTTCTTTGCAGCCCCAGTTGAAAAACCACAACTGTGCAAATTTACACAGAAAAACCACCAGAATTTCCACAGCTGGCCAGTTTGGGGAAGTGACTTTCCTTCGAGCTCTGCAGCATGTGCAATGCGCCGTGAGTACATGCTGTTTTAGTGTGTGCCTCTCCGCCTGTGCTCATCATTTAGATTGCTTTTTCTTTTTTTCAAAGACACTTATGCTTATTTCTAAAATTAAGAATTAGAGTCCCAGTCAGTTTTCCTGGTTGCCCTCAGGCTGGAAATAAAAGAAAAACCTCAGCTGGAAAGACCTGTGGTCACGTCTCACTGAGAGCCGTTCATCTTCAGAAAAAGTTCTCATACTGGAATCACAGACATGGGAAACACAGGTGCAGGGGTTATTTCAGGTCTGACCCAACGTTCACTGTTAATATTTCAAACAGTCAGTAAATCAGAGCATCCCACTCCCGAGCAGTGATGTCGGTAACGCGTTAATTAGTCACACGTTAATTAGTAAAGCGTTAATTAGTAACGCGTTACTCTCATATGACCACTTTTTTCAGTAGTGAGTAATCTAATGCATTACTATTTCCAAACCAGTAATCAGATTAAAGTTACTTCTCCAAGTCACAGTGCGTTACTATTGTTTCTTGTCTGCAAAGCCGCTTTATTATCAAACAGAACGTGGCCGCTCCTCTGTTCTCCTCCAAACAGACACAAGAAGTGCATGCAGTGCGTCTGCACGCTCACCTGGCCCGCCCCCTTCTCCACTCTCAGCCAATCACAGATAAGCTTGCTCTAATGGTGCGTTCGGGTGACAAAAAAGAGTAGGAACTAACACACATAATCACAAAACCATATCATCGCAACAAGAGCATAACTGCAGAGATGTTACACTATTTTTGGTAATTTTCCAGTGTAAAAAGATATATTGGCAGGAAGCCCCTCCCCTTTTCCCCAGAGTTTTTAGCAAAACCGGTTTCTTTTTTTATGTTGAGATGGTGGGGGGTGTTGTCGGCAGCTGCTGAAAGTAACTAAATAGTTACTTGTATGCAATATGAAATCATTTTTCTACACTATTACCTTTGTTGTAGTTTTTGGGTGCAAATGACAACATACATCAGAAAGGGAATAAAACCTCAAGAAACATCTTCATCTCTCAGCAGATATATTTCGCAACATCTAGAAATTGCACCTAAAAGAACAAAATAACGTGGCCTGCATCCAGAAGGTACTTCCTCTTTGTTTTGACAACACAAGATCCTATCAAATACTCACTGTGTGAATTTGCAGACTACTTTGAAACCACACTGAAAGCTCCTCTCTTTACCTCTTCTTTTAACTCTTTGACTTCACTCGAGGCCACTTCAAGTGACAAGGACTCCCATTCACACTCGGCAGCTCTCCTCCTTCAACATCACAGTGAAACACGTTATGGAAATGCATAAAGGGGACGTTTGAAGTGTGACACCGAGACCTTATGGAGGACCCTATGGAAAACAGTCGGTGGGCCTGAAAGTGGAAGGATCACAGGGCAGCGAACAACGAGGGGATTGAGTGTGACTGCAAGAGGAGGAAAAAAGGAAGGAAAAAGTGATGAGGAGGAGTGTGTGAGGGTTCAAGCCTGAAGGACAAGCCTTCAGACCCGCTGGCAGAAGGAGTTAAAAGAAATAAAATAAGACCCTTTTTCTCTTTCTTGGAAGGTAGAGGAAGCTGAGGACCCTCCTTCAGTGATATGAGGGGGAATTCCCACCGATAGAGCAAACCACCATACAGATCAAAGTGCAAGTGTGTGTGTGTGCGTGTGTGTGTGTGTGTGTGTGTGTAAGCACACATTTTATCAGTGTGTTACTGAAGCGACGCTCCTTAACTACTGAGAGTGAAAGAAATTACATCAATGAAATATGACATTATGAACTACATGAACTGTATGTGTGGAACAACGGCGTCAAAAATAAGGCCCGTGGTCCAAAACTGGTCCAAAACCGACGAGAGGCTTCAATCCAGCCGCCCAACAAACCACCAAGAAAACTGTAAAAAATTCAAAGAAAACATTGATTTTTTATAAACACATTTCCAAAGAGTAGAGGACATAACACAACATTGAGACCTGAGCTGAGATAGTGATGTTGATATGAAAGCTAACGTTGCGAGCATTCCCCTAAAAGTCAAGCTGTCTGGGTGAGTTTGTGAAAAGACCCATCATGCAACAGCTATATGAGAAGTTTTCTATTTATGTTTGGTTTTGCAAAAATGTAGAAATTTTTGCCCGTATACTCTGCGCCACAGCAAAGAAAAAACCTAAAGATTTTATTCAAAGCGTATTATGCCGGTAACGCGTTAATTACTAATGCGTTACTCTGTTATGACCTGTTTTTTCAGTAGCGTTACTATTTCCAAACCAGTAATCATATTAAAGTTACTTATTCAAGTCACTGTGCGTGACTATTGTAGCAGGATGAGTTTCTTGTGTGTAAAGCCGCTTTATTATAAATCAGAACCAGCCGTTCCTCCATTCTCCTCCAAACTGACACAGACACATACAGCACACGCATGCAGTCTGCACGCTCACCTGACCCGCCCATTTATCCACTCTCAGCCAATCACAGGCAAACTCGCTCTAACCCAAAATGAAATTGGGTTGTATGTGGCCCCTGAACTAAAATGTCTTTGACAATCCTGGTATGGAGGATCTTGTTACAAAAAAGAATTCTGTGATTTTTTTAACGGCAGGTTTTGTGTTTGTTTTGAAGCTGTGGTTGACTTAGATCTTTTTCCCAAGTATTTTCCGAGGCGCCCCTCCAGATTACATCTCTTACATACCAAAACTAAAGTCTCCCAGCTTTGCTGTAAATGGTAAAAGAACTTCATTATGGGCAAACCTATTCATGACAACCTCAGAGTCGGCACAGTATTGGCCACCTGAAGCGCCCCTCCAAAGGCGAAAGGCCACCAGGTTGGGAACCTTTGGATTATAGCATCAGACTCTAGGTTGGGTTCTTTCGCAGCATGCTTTACCACACTGGCTCCTTAGAAACAAAAGTGGTGCTCCTCGATTGAGTGTTTGACATGTTATGTGGCTGATCATAGTGGCCCACTCAACCGTCACTGAGTGTCTGCTTCAGAATGCCGCAGCAGTCCAACTCTGGACAATGTGCAGACTTAAATCTCAAGGAGTCTGACAATGAACATCAGCAACAACACAGTTGAAGAGCACATACAACTTTAGTTTTTATCGTTACGTGGTCTCAAAATTGCTTAATTGACAATATCAGTAAAGTACAATATCAGTGTCTATCGCATAGGAATCATCCAAACATGATATACCTATATCGTATATGCAGAAAGCCGCCACCTCTGAGCCTGGTTCTGCAAACGTTTCTTCCTGTTAGACAGTGAGAGGGAGTTTTTCCCTTTCCACTGTCGCTTATGCTTGCTCATGTGGATTTGTTGGGTTTCTCGCTGTAAAAAGCACCTAGAAATGACTGTGTTGCATTTGGTGCTATATAAATAAAGTTGAATTGTATGACAGAAATACAAAAGTTGATCAAAACTGATCATGTTTTTTTGTTGACTTTATTATCTATGGACAATAAACCTTAAGTATGGACATTAGTGCTACCTTTTCAGTTTGATTTTGCCATTTTGAGCAGAGAAATTCTGTCAACATACTGCAATTTAACAGTTAACAATACGAATATGAATATCTGTGTGCTTGTCATTGTTTATATCGTATTGCTCTCTGCGCACGTGTGTTATTACGTAAACAAACAACAGCACCCACTAGTTGCAACATAAAAACTACCTTGTTTTCAGCATTTCAACTATTTCAAAATGTTGCTGTGTAACGTGAAACTCGACAATGCGAAGACAATGTGTTTTCATTTGAAGCATTGTGGTGTTAACAAGGCCTTAAAAGGAATCATTTGTAAAATTGACAAACAATTCGATGGAATTGAAACACTCGGCTCCAGTTCGTAACATAATTAAGTCTGCCTTATTTTTGTCATTCTCTTAATATGAAAGAATCTCCAAATTCACCTTCTTTTGCGTACCTGTGGGTGACGTTACTGGTGGATGACATCATGTGATGCTTACAGGGTTGTATCAGAGAGCTTTAATGAGTACTCCATGCAGTATCACACCCGATACTGGTATCAGTATTGGTGCATCGCTACAAACAATCCTCAAGACCTATTGCCGTCCTTTGTTGCTTCACTGAAACTGTTGTTCTTCAATCACATCATCTTCATGAGTTCAGCGGTTCAGGTGAGGAGAAGGTGAAAGAAGCCTGTTTACATTCTTGTGCTTTCTGCTATTTTAAGCAGCAACGTCTTCAAAGTTGAACATTTTGCAATGAGGGTTTGCAACAATGCAAAAAAAATCCATCAAAAATCATTTATGCTCCAACATAGTCATGGCGCTCATTCGGCCTCACGTTGGTCAAAGAGAACACAACTCGCCTTCTCACAGGCTTCATAGAGACAAAAACACAACAATACTTAATAATAAGTCTTGAAAAAAGCTTCTTAGGATTTCTTAGACTCGTTCTCATCAACAATTTGTCAGCAAAATAATAAATTTAATTCCTCATCTTTATTATGGTGAACTAATAAGTTCTAGAGGGTCTGTGTTCACACATGTACCAAGAAACAGTGCATTAAAGTTTCAGCATTAAACAATAAGCTGCGTATAAGCTACACACTCAACTTGGTTGAATGTTCTCAGAATGTGTAGCTTATAGCAGCACATTGCGATCAACTGAACCGTAAAGGAAGAAGCATAAAAGTCTGCGATGCAGAAAGCCCGAGGAGAACATGAAGGGTGGGTTTGTACGGTCTCAGATTAATAAAAAGCTTAACTGTCTTAAACAACACTGATCATCCACCTTCACTTCATTAACTGGACTCTTGAGCTTCCACACCAGCCTCACACTCCCACACTCCCACGCAAAGCGGCTGCGGCATGTCTGCAGATTTCATACAGCCCCCAACTGGGTCAATGTGTTTTACATGCTACTTCGTGATTATGTCATAAAAAGTAAAATAATACTATTTTACACTTTTTTATGTTGTTCATGCATGTGGCTTTGTTAGTGGCCCTGTGAGTTGCTGCATTCTTATTGTGCGTCAGGTCTTTTTCCTCTTTTAGAATGAAGTCCCCCACCCCACCCAACCCCCATCACCGCGCGCGCATGCACACACACACACACACACACACACACACACACACACACACACACACACACACACACACACACACACACGCTCATGCAGTCTAATTTGCTGACTGTCTAACAGTGCAATTCAGAATTTGGCTGAGGATGCCATGAGAGCTCAAAACAAGCACTCCTACAACAACTGTGCTTGTCCTGAATTAAGTGGGATGAAAACATGTGAATGAAAACAATTAGATGGTGTAACACAAGTCAAATAGAAATGATTGTTTGAACATTAAAATGAGATGACCGTTTTTAGTGTTTATGTTTAAATTTGGTTGAAAGAGCAGCCACACATTTCAGCCAATCTTTGAACCAATAACCAGTACAATAAGCTGGAAAGGACATAGCACAGTGGACAAACATTTGACTGCAGGTGTCTTGTCTGCTTTACTTACATCAAGCCCGATTTAGGATAAGAAACAAGAGTTTTAAGCCTAAACAAGAGTGAAAGTAATCAGCTGATGAGTGAATGAATGAAAATGACATGTTTGACTCTTTATTTTAATTCTATTGTACCTTACACTTCTCTACCTCTGGTTACGTCCAACAAAAATCCATATACCAGCTTGCTAAGTTTCTTGGTGACTCCAAATCCTCCAAAGTTGACCAAAAGTTAAATGAAGTTGTTAATGGCAAACTGCAAATGGCAAACCTTTCCAAAAAAGATGTCCCAAAAACTGTGAAAAGTTTCAAATCTAAAGTGAATGGGATTTGATTGAAAATTCTACTTTTGAACGTTTACTGTTACTTTACTCTCCCTGATTAATGCCTTTCTCTTAAAATTGAGAATAGAAATGTGGAAAAGCCTGTTTCAGTGTCACTGCTTCCAACAGAAAACTTCTACATCTATTTAAGCATACTCTGAAGGAGTTTAATAACTCATATTTTGGGGGTAATAATAGGCCTACATTGCATTGTGGGAGAGCACAATTTAAATTCACTATCAAAACTCATTCATTATACAGCCTACTTGTCTTCCCCACTGAACCAAAACTGGTGTCCAATTCAGGCTCCAGGGCCACAATTGGACACAAAAAGCCACAATTTAAGTTTTTTGAATGAATTTCCTGGACATTGCATGGGCGTCTTGTCATATGAACGTCAATGAAACGCCAATGAAGAAAAAAGTGCGACTCCACCGGGAATCAAATCCACATTAACATGCATAAAATAACCTGTGAAATACGTTAACACACATCAACAAACCAATAATTGACAACAAACACTCAAGACCAATTAGAAAAAAACATGGACATTACCTTCAGACAAAAGCCTCCACAGACCTGGATCAGCTTCCTGTTGCTGCTCCTCAGAGTACCCCACATTATTATTATTAGGAAATCCGAAATTTACGAGGTTTCCCTGTTTGAAATTGAGCAGCTGTCTGATTTTAAGTGACGTTTAAGACTTAGCGCCCCCACGCTTCAATGGTGAGGACAAGAATTGCATGCAGGTCCGCAACTTTATTAAAGTGAAAGAGTGATGATTCACCCTCATGCACAAATAAAAATAGATAAAAACAGCCTAATTATACACATGATCATGAAAAAAAAAAAAAACAGCACTTTACCAATATTTTAGAGACCCCCCAAAATTTCACAAATCGTTTTTTAAGGGGGCTCCTGTCTCATTAAGGTCCCCTAAATATCACCAGGGTTGTAATATGTGTGTAGATATTCAATACTGCTCTTTCTGGATTGCTTGTAACTTTGTTTATAAGCCAAGCTGTGATTAACATAAAAAAGAATGATGCAGTGTCAGCATTTTACCTAATGAAGGAAAATTGTTCAATCAACTGATTGCACTGGATTCATGTAGAATTAGAGAAGAAGCAGCTGTAAATTCATCTCTTTGTGAAAAGAATCATAATTCTTATATAATTACGCGAACAAGCACAGCTGCTGAGTGAAGACCAGCACCACAGTTCATTAACTCAGTGAAAAAACATCAGCAGTGACATGACTACTGATCGTCCTACAAAGAAGGCTTCAGTCTGCAGTCAGTTTGGGAGCAGTGATGATGAACAGAGGCATATCATCTGAGTGAAAGACGCTGAGTTATAATGCAGGTAATAAGATTACTAAGACAAAAGACCAAGAGAAAAGAATGATACAGCTGAGAAGAAGGGCAGAAATGGCACACATACTGTAGGTCAACAGAACAATGATGTTGTCTCGTCATGCTGCAGTCATGTGTTTATTGCTAATCAAGTCACACAGCAGGTCCGTAAACAGTCATAACTGCATCCGCTGTTGCCAGGACAATGAGGGAAAATGTCTGCCGCACGTCTTCCTGTTTTTCCACTCACTTACTACATGAGCTGGACGGAGGCTGGAAATCTGTCACACATTAAAAAAAGAAAAAAAAAAAAGACAAGGCGTTTTCAAAACAAAACATCTTGTGTCAAAGATTGTATATTCGACTTAACTAATTCAGGTCGGTAGTGACTTTTCTGACACCATCTTATCAGGGCAACCCAAGAAAAGAAGTCCTGCACATGTTCTAAGGCCTCGTTCACACAGCAATGTTTTTAAGTGAAAACTGTGTTCTCAGCCAATCATTGCCATTTAAATGGGGCCTGACAGTAGGAAGTTACAGTATAACTCATTCATCACCTACTAGCCAATGGCAGAAGTAAAAAAAGAAAAGAAAAAATCACTCAAAACAGCAACATTATCACTTCTATTCTGAAATGCTAGATGTACCTGCAACCTGTATGACTCTGCATCAACGGACAGGAGGTGGAGAGGGTGGTAATAAAGCTTTATTTCTAAGAAATGCAGCCCAACCTATTCACGATTCCATTATTTATTTCAGTCATATTACACTATTGGCAAACTAGCACGTTACAGCTGTATTACATTGAAAAAGACCAGAAGTAATGGCAGGCATTATGTTATTGGCCTTTATTACAGTATTTGTTGTTATGTTTTGTTTTATTATTAAACTGGACCACTTGTAAAATCTTCACCGAATAAGCCACGGGTCATAGTATTTTCAGCTGAAACTTGTGAGTACGTGAGGCAGCTGGTGCACACTGTAGTGGTTTCTTTCACCCTACACATTCACAGCAGCGGAGACCAGGACCACCTCTTCGGGCCTTGCCACCCAACACGCGTTTAGTATATGAAGTGTTTACGGTGTGAAATGTGACTGTTATTAGGTGAACTGGCTGTATATTATGTAAAGCCGCTGATGTGTTGTCGAAGCGGCTGTGCCACCTGTCTGGATGTGTGGGCGTATTTAAATCGCGGCGTGTACTCTTCGTCAGCTCTTCCTGTGTAAATAGAAGGCGGTCCTCTGCGTTGCGCACACACCCAGACCCGCTGACAGCCATGTTCCACAGCTGCTCCGCACTCGCTTGCCTCATTGTGCAGTTTGTATATTTAGCTGCTCTGTTCCACTTCCTCTGCTGTTGATGCTGGGAAAACACACAACAATACAGCTGTGAGCTGCACCCTCCCATTTGGAGTCCCCCTTCTCCTCCTCCTCCTCTTCCTCCCTCAAGCCGTCCATGGACTCCGTGGTCCCCTCATTCGCGTTCCACCTCATCAAAGTGAGAAAGAAACCGTGAAGTGATTCACAGAGATGCAACAATGCCAATGGGCGCTCATGATTTCCTGCTCACGCTTTCATCCCATCCAATTCAAATACAATACGACGGCACAAAAATGGAACGGAAAGCGATAAATTCCAAATGAGGACCAAAAAGAAAACAATATAATACTCATACTCACAATCTGGTGAAGTTATATCCTTTTCTTTTCTTAACTCAAGTGGGATTATACTGGCTGCACAACACAGCTCATCGTATTCGAAATGAGTGTCAATACAAATAGCGTATTTTCTAGATTAGAAGTCCCAGTTTACATGGCCAACGTCGGTTTGCATGGAAATGGCAGATGGAGTCCAAACATTTTCAAAAGGTTGCATGAGCACCGTTGTCATGTTGGACACCCAAAATGCAATGAGGTAAGGGGTGTGTGTGTGTGTGTGTGTGTGTGTGTGTGACCGGCATTGTACATCGTCACAGCTTCATGTTGGCGCCATTTCATTGGAAGATTAGTCCAACACTTTCTACAACAATAAAAAGGTTCAACTTAAAGTAGTATGATTTATTGGTAGCATGATTTAGATCTTAGATCATTTAATTAGTCTACAAATGATGGGCACCAATTAAATATGTTTTGAAGGAATCTAAGTCAGAACAATATGCGAGTAGATTTTGATTTTATGTCCTATTTAAATTGTTTATCAAATTTTTCAATGACTCCTGTGAAAGAGATTTAACTAAACAGATTCTACTACAGTCTGTGTATTGATCAATGTGACTTAACAAGAGTAATATTCGTAAAAGCCTTGAGACCAAAAACTACCACAACACAAAAGATTTCAAACATCAAATTTTACATTACAATTTTTCATGAAATCTGGCTTATGTGCAATTCTTGACAAACAAATTCTAGTACTACAAAGGAGTTGGGAAGGAAACGCTCGACTCAGTTCTTTGTATTTTCTGAGTCGGTTCCTGGCATGTATTCTAGGATTCTGCTCATTAAACTCATTTGTTTGGATCTATATAACACTAACATTTGTAGCTAATACAGATTTAATTCTTCATTTCTTTTAATTATTCCTTGGAAGGACTGACTTGGCAATCTGGCAAGTATACTGTATATTAAGTGTTTTCGTATCTGCCTGTCAGAAATATTTCACAAGGTGTTATTTACATCCTGACAGCTACTTCACAAGAACAAATAGATATGTTAAATGAAATGCACAACACAGGAAGACACATCTTCGCACTCCGTCTGCGGACAAATATCACAATCGGTCAAATATGTGAATCTAATGAGGTTTGACATTGCATCCATCCAAAAATTTACAAAATGACTGTTTTGTCTGCTGTTATGTCAACATCACCAAACAAACCTGCTGACACTTCAGTGAAATAAAAAAAAGAAAAAGAAATATTTGATCAATTAAACTTGATTTTTCTTCAGATGTATTGCATTGCAAGTGTTTCTCAAAAACGTTGGATGAATCCTGTTTTAACCCCCCCGCCCTTTTGAAGAGTCTGGCATTCAGGTTTTTATCTTAAACCGTTTCTGGTCAGTTTAATGAGTCTGGGTTCAGGGGGTAGTTTAGAGATTCCAGGTCTGGGTTAAAGAGTTTCTTTGGTGTACAGTGTGATGAAACTATAGATGTGAAATTCCTTATGAAGTTTGATATCAAGTGAAACTTCCTCTCAGACTAAACACGCAGCGGATGATCTCACAGTTTACTTTCACTGACGACTTGGCAGCTCTGCTTCACTTGGATTTAAAACAACAAATATTTGATGTGTTTTATCCGACCTGCTGGTAAAGCTTTAACCAGTCAGATTTTAAGTGTGAGTGGTAATTCCCCTGTCTTCATGAGACTCCATCAGCTGACATTTGTGTGTGCTTGGCACCTTCGATCAAAAGACCCTTTATATCCTAGTGTATTTCATTCCCTCTGTCTCTTCTCTCGTCAGGCTGGCTGTTAAAATGTAAATAATCCAAAATCAAAGCTCCTTGGCTCGTAACCCAGTGGGATTACTAACATTTGCTGAAAGATTCGGTGAGATCTAATAAACACTCGTGTACACAGAAATGCTGCGGAGACGCTGCCCAACAAGCTGCAGACGCCCTTCGGAGGGTCTGTGACCCAGGTTTGAACCCCGGTTAGAGGACTGTTTGCCTCATCCTGCAGCCGTGGCTGTGGTGACAGAGGAAGTAAGCAAGATGAGAGGAGGGAAGAAATTCACTCCATTAATTAGATCAGGATGTAGGGCAGGAAGTTAATTAACACACTCGCACACACTCCCATGCACTGCAAGGTTGAGCAAGGGTAAAGAGAGAAGTAACAGTGAAGAAACATGATTCAAACAACTACAAAGTTGAACGTTTGGGTTTAACAAAATGGAGAAACACGACTTTCATTTGGCATTAAAGGGGACATATCATGCTAAATCCACTTTTTTAGCCCTTAAATGCATTTTGTTGTATATTTAGAGTGTTTAGAAGTACAGAAAAGTTCAAAGTAGTCTCTTCAGGTGCTCCGTTGATATCTTTATATTCTGTTTTGGTCATATTTTGCGATCGGTTTCGATTTTTCTATTCTCTATTACGTTTTTTGAACAATGACGTCACAGTATTCTCAGCGGAACTGCCAAATTAGGACATCGACATTTCGAGCAATCCGCCATTTTTGTTTCTCGCTGCGATTTTGTAGTCCAACCGAAGTTACGAGAGGATAAGTCGAAATGTTCGGTTGTTGGATGTAGTCACCCACAAGTTTCGTTACACCGTCTCCCAGCATCAGAACCTTTTCGAAGTGCCTGGTTGAGTTTTATTTTTCACAGAAATGTACCCACATCTGTGGGTAAGGTCATTTTTGTGTGCGCGAATCACTTTAAGGACGACTGCTTCAGCAACCTCCGCCAGTATAAAGAAGGATTTGCCGAAAGACTTGGTCTGATTGAGCGGTCAGTTCCTTCTATCTATGGAGACGACGAACAGAGCACTTCGGTAAGCTGTATATAACGCTAAAAAGTGTGATGATAAGACGTCCCTGTCATTGTTTTGTTAGCATTAGCAGTTGCACCGTCTTCATATGTTAGCGCTGTGTGCTCGTTTTAGATTATAATGTAACTTCTGTGTTAAATAGTCGTTGTAATACAGGCAGTATTGTAGTAGTGGGCATGGATGGAGAAGTTAGTGTAAATATAGTAACACACCATTGCGTTACATCCATATGAAGACGTTGTTCTTCAGGTGCATCATCGTCATTTTCATCTCGCTCCGCCGGGTCCGACTCTGGCTCCAACATGTATGGCTGGATGGACAAATCTTCCGTTGTTGACATTTTGTAAATAATGTGTGAATATAAAGTTTCTGCGCCGCTAGATAATTGTATCTGTTCTATCAAACTACAAAGATGGCCGAACAGGGTGACGTTGAACCGAGTGTCACCTCTGCAACCTGGAGAGGAGGAGGGGTATGAAGTGTCTCATTTGCATTTGAAGAGACCGCCCCAAAACGAGTTGCTCTCACAAGCGCATCAGAAAAGGGGTTGAAAAGGGGCCTGTGGAGCTATAATAATGAGGAATTCAGACCCAAGCATTGCAGTTTCGCGTTGTATAGACCACAACTGTATGATTTATATGTAAAAAGGAAGGATTTAAAAGCATGATATGTCTCCTTTAAAGGAGCTTTTTAAGGTCCAGGTTAGACCACAGCTTTTCAAGTGAAACCCATTGTTTTTGTGTTTTTTGTTTCAAAAAAGTTTGCATTCAGACGGAAATGATAGAATCACTGAAAACGACTTACTTTTCACGTTGGGCCACTAGTGGGTGCTGTTGTTTGTTTTTGTAATGAAACCACACACACATGCTTGCAGAGAACAAGACGCTATAAACATTAACAATGGCGAGTACCCAGACATTCGTATGGACAGACAGACGCTTGACTGTAAAACTACCAAGTCCCAGGAGAATATTGTCTGGGTGTCGTTCCACTCTGGAGGCTGCCATTGTTGTTATCGTCCATCTACTCACACATGTGCAGAAGAACTCTTTCCAAACCCCGTGGTGCACATGCAGTCGCACCATTTTCATAAAGTTTTATTGTCAGTGGCTACAACACCATCGTCATGTAAACATATATCCAGAATGCAATAAGATATTTCCATTTTCACTTGAAAATGTTGAATGTGATTGTGTGAAATATTACATTTTCTGTCAATCATTGTTCTGTAATTTCTCACAAAACGTGCTATGGCTGAATAGAGCCTTTCTGCGTGTAGTGTGCATGTTCTACAAGTGTGCATATGTTTTCTTCAGGTATTTCCTGCCATAATCAAGCGACTCAAAATAGTCAAATGTTAAGCACTGTTGACCTAACTAGGTTGTACCTTACACCTTGCCCTGTGTTGGGTGGTAAAACTCTCCATCCCCTCAGACCCTGCTCTGCGGTGAACCATGTGCAGATTATAGCAGAATAGATTGTAATAATGAGATTTTTAATAATGTGCAAGACAGCATCTAAGTAAAAGAGGATTAACTGTTGAATGACGGTATTTAAATTCATTAGAATTAATTAAGTTGAATTTAGAAACTGGTTGAGTATGAATGTGTCCCACGCAGGGCTGGAGTAGGACTCTTTTTCAGCCCTGGAGTTTCAGACCTCAGACCGGCCCACTTTAGATCACGACTTATTAAAATTATGTAATTATAATCTTACATGATCAGTTCAGGTCAGTTTCATTAATATAGTGCTGAATCATTTAGCATCTTAGGGCATTTCTCATGTGGTGCAGGTCTACATCCTACTCTTCATCATATTGAATATAATGATCTGTGCTGTGATCAGTCCTACCTGCCCATTCTGGACTTGTGGGCTCATGGCTGCTGCTTGGTGCGGCCGGATCTTATTTCTGAGGGCCCAAAAGACAAAGTTTCCCAGTAATGTGGTGTTGCATCATGCAACTGCTATTATTCCTCTGTTACAACAACCGCTGCCCCCCGCCCCCCAAAAACAATTCTACCTTGGAAAAAGACTACATATCAATAGTATCCATATACTAGATATAGATATCCACCGTTGATCCAGATCTGTAGTCATCTCAAAAAAGCAATTATCAATCTTTTAACATCAAGCCTCTGCTTTCCTTTGTTTCCCTCACAAACCTGCTTCTCCCAGAGTCACAGACGGCTGCGTGGATACGTTCTGCATTATTTCACCTGCTCAAATATGATACATCTCCTTCCTTCCTTCCTTCCTTCCTTCCTTCCTTCCATCCTTCCTTCCTTCCTTCGCTCAGACATACCAGGAATTCCACGTGGTGCACGGAGGACAGACAGCAAAGCACCACTATAAACCAGATATGTTTTCACACACTCGCAGTGCCGCTTCATCCTGCCAGTGACGTCCCTGCGGAGTCCCTTCAGTCTGCCACTCACACTCTGAACTCTGAACTGTGAGCAAGTGAAAGGTCAGCTTTTCAACTGGTGGATGTTGGTCTGTCTTGTCATGTCTTGAATCTCCATGTCTGTGATTAAAAGATTTTATGGTTGAGACATTGTTGAAAGAGAAAGTTTAAAAGGTTTTTTTGCGGAATCAGGTATTTGCAAGTACGGATTGATGTTTAAGGTTAATAGAAATACATGTTACTCCCTGTAATGTCACCTGAAGGTACGAAGACATGACACGTGTGTGTTTGTAGTCCAGGAATAGCTCACGGGGATGCATGTTTCCTCTGTCTTCCCCCTGCAGGGAGGAAGAGCCATCGGTGGCAACCCGTCTAGCCGTGACCTCGGAGTGAAACAGGAAACTTCCTGGAAAACACTTGCTGTCTTTCTCTTGAGAGCAGATTTGTCTGGTGATGCTGTAAGGTAAAAACAAGACATTAAAGACACAGAACTGTGGCTTGTCAATACGTTAAATAGAGACAAACGTTGATAGGAGGTGTTTTTGTTTTTCACATGGATGATGTTCAACTTGCAGTAGAGAGGGGTGGATTGTTGAAATAATACTGGTCATAGTGTGCAAAACATTCTGGATTAAATCAATTCAGTAAAACTTCTTGTTAAAAACACAGCAACTTAAAACACTATAAATGTACAAAGACTTGCAGCAAAATTATAAAAAAAAAAACCCTGTCACACTGACCCTGTTACACTAAAGCCACGTTTACACTACAACGTTTTCAGGGTGTCTGTTTAGTGCTTGGAGCGACAGAAAACACAACTTTTTGCAAACAGCTCCTAAGGTGGAACTTTTTGAAAACACGGACTCCGACTGTAGACGGTGGAAATGCTGCTACTGCACATGTGCACCATGGCTGTATTAAATAATTCTTCTGTACATGCATGAGTAGACCAACAATAACAATGTTTGCCTCCGGGGTGTCACGACTCCCAGTCTTTATTCTGCTGGAATAGCAATCGAGTTCGTCATCTGTCCATACGAATGTCCGTGTACTCCCCGTTGTTAATGTTTACGGCGCTAGTTTGAATTAGCTTGAATAGATCACAAAGTTCAGGGCACTTATTTGCATTAATGTAATTTAACAACCTTTTTTTTGTTTTGTTTTGTTATTGAAACAGTGTCATGTAAATGGGGCCTAAGTCAACCTTAGGGGGTGGAATAGAAATTTTAAATAAGCTGTATTGCAAAGCGAGGGTATGACTGAAAAGATAGCTTCTTCTGCACATTAGCAAATATTTCTTGTTTATGGATTTCAATGGCTACTATAGTAAGTGTTGTGTTAAAAATTAAAAAATTCTTCCTTACATCGAGAATATCCCTGGTTCATCATTTCTACGCTGGTTTTGCATGTTTTCATTGTGTGTGTTTATTTTTAAGTTTTCTGATTCTTCCCACAATCCAAAAACAAATGCTTGAGTTTAGTTAGGAACTGTGAAATTGCTCGTACGTGTGAATGTGAGAGTAAGAGTATCATGTGTGGTGTGAACCTTCATTGAGAGAACAGAAGTCAGTCTCACTTCCACATATAGATCCTCAGTGATTTAACTGACTTGTCCACAGTACCCATGAATACAATAATTTGCCGACATGGAGGTCTGATCTACTGAAGATCTGTGCATATAGAAGTAATGGTTCTGATTTACTTGGGGGACACACTATGGATTACATCCGATGCATAATTGCATAACTCCTCCAGATTGTGCAAAAAACCTTTAGTTGATGTAAAGAGATTAAATTCAAAGCAGTGTTTGATTATTGTAAACGGATTGTAAAAAGGTGTAAATCACCTGTCTTTAGCAGAAGTGATGCTCTTCTTGAGACAGCAGGTGCTTTTATTTACAATTATTTTAAGTTATTGACTTTAACTTTCTGAAAGATCATTTCGAATATTAAATTTTCCGCAGATTTTTTGCTGTTGTGTTCTGAAATGTTTGATATCTTCCTTCATCAACATGTAAAACTTCAAGGTCACATTTCAATTTGTGCTTGTGAAGTTTCAGTCTTCCATCCTCTCACTCCATGAAACAAACATAACTTTTCCAGCATATTCTTCTTGTTTAAACAGAGTTTTATGCACATAAAAGCTTCTTATGAGCTGCTGACTGAGAAAATCAGCCATTAGGGCCTAAACAATGGAAAGTGACATCTATCAGATTTCAATGAAATTTTGCATTTTGTCAAAATATATTTTGGTTGCCAGGGAAACAAGCAACAATGATGTATGACATATTCTGTCAGGGAGCAGTCTGAATTGTTGCCCATCTTCTCAGGAGAAGGTTTTTTTTAATAACAACAAACTATACATATCATTCGTTATAACCCGGCTCTGCGAGAAGAAGGGTGTAGGTGTAGGAAGTAACAATCACTGGGTGAGTTTGGGTGAAGTGAGGGTTTTATTAGTAGTTCTCAGGTTTACAAAAATCAAACAGAAACCCAAAGACACATACAACAATAGATGACCAAACAGGTACTGCCCAACAAAAAAGGAAAACAGGGAGGCATTACCTGATGGCTAACTATACAATAGTGGATTAAATATAACAAAAAGGCAGCTTCTCCACTAGAAGGCCGTTAACTAAAGTTTCAAACAACACACATTTACTACAGTGGCAAAGTGGAAACAAGCAAAAACACCTAATTAACTCCAAACAACACAGCTGATACCTCCACCAAACTGTTGGACAATTGGTCCTGTTGACTAAAGTTTAACTAAGATTCACACGCTTAAAGATCAGAGTGGAGCCGAGTTCAAAAGATCACAAACTAGTTTAAACACACACCAAGGTTCTCGAGGCAGACTGAGTGGACACCTCCCACATCAGCCGCCATGAGGAGTCTGCTGGAGCTGTTTAAATAACCTCAGCTGGTGGGCGGAGCTGAGCCAATCAGCAGTCATCCTCCAATCAGAGTGCTCCACATCAGGGCAGGAGGAGGAGGAAGTCTGTGAGGATACCTCCTGTCAAACAGCACACTGTAACAAACACACACATACACAGAGGCGGAGGCGAGGCCATACAGCCTGTGGGCTGTAACACATGGGAAAGTACAACTCTTGTGCTTTCCAATGATTAGGTTATTTTATATCAGGATAATTCTTTACCCTGAAAAAGTTCATTTTGTTTCGTGAAGTTTTGCTCTATTGTGTAAAAATGAAACAAGGCCATTGAGCTGCTCGTACTATAGCATCCACTACTGGGCTATACCCATACATTGTGCTTTGAAAAGGACACCTGTACTACATATACAGTTAATAAAATTTGACTTCATCCCAAGAAGCAACGTCAACGTCAATACATTTTTATTATTTTCAATATTGCAAAAAAATGTAAACTGATCTTGTCGAGAATGTATCCTGCTTGGGAGCAGGTTAGACATCCAGAGCAAGTTACTGGGGTGATTTATCCTGGTGAGAAGTGAACGAGTGTCGTAGTACGGAGAACCCAGGGTTGATCCTTCAAGCTACTGTACCTCAATAAGAGAAAATCCAGCGTCCCAGTCCTCAGAGCGACTGACAAAAACAACTTTCTGAAAACAGCTCTGACTCCATCTCTGTGGAAACCAACAGCACTCTGAACCCCCCCCCCCCCCCCCCCCCCCCCCCCACACACACACACACACACACACACTTGAAGAAGCAGAGCAATCATTTATGGTAAAGTCTGACTAAAAATACAACCACGGGATTGGTCAAACTTTGTAAGTCTCTTTTTTGTTTGGATCTTTTTTCCCAAACCCTGTCTTTCATCCAAAAAAATATTCCAAGCAGATTACAAAAAGCTTTGAGTCTTTGTTGTTTTTAATGGCCATTTGACTGATCTCTAACTCATAAATTTGTGGAACAAGATTAATCAAATTATGATGTAAGGTTTTGTTTTTGTTAGTTTTTTTTAATTTAACTCTCAAGAGAGAAATAGAACCAGTTTGTTTTCAGAACTAAAATGTATCACAGTGGATGATTTACACAGTGAAGTTGACAATGTGGAGGGAAATCTTTCACAGAGGTTTGTTGAATTTGTGCAAGCAGATACTGGAAAGCTAATGTAGCTGCCTCAATACGACAAAAATGCACTCTAATTGCACTTTAATTAGATTCCTAATTTACAGCAATGAAAAGTGAAACTGGTGACGAATGTGAAAGTAAAATTTAAAGCAGAACTGTTGTTCTGGATGCATCACATGAGATTGTGTAAAGTCCCAAATGAGTGTCTCGTTGTCATGGAAACATATAGTTTTGTAAATTAATAATAACATATTGGAATTACACACGACTGTATAATATTTCAAATACAATTGTGGATTCAGGAAGAAATGTCCAACACAAACTAAAACAATATCTTCATTAGCATTTGTATATTTATTTAAGTTCACTGCATACATTAAACTGTGCCATGGTTATTTAAAAAATATTTCTTACGAGTGTGATACCTTTAAAATGCACATGCATGTGAATAATCCAGATTACAAAGCCAATATTTGCCTTTAAGCACACCGATGGGCGTTTAGGTTCCCTTAAAGGGAACAAGGAGGTGGTAAAACCTTCCTTCCTTCAGGAAAAGTCTCCTGGAGCAAATTCAGGGACCAGTGTCAAGTATATACAGTGGAAATAGACACTTTTGGCAGAACCCTCCAAGTAAAGTCATTTTGTACTATCACCACAGCATTGACTTAATGTATTACACTGTTATAAACGTATTACAACTTTTTAGTTGATCATTAACATTTTATTTACAAAATTATTGCATATTTAGGTATATGTGGAGTTAATATCTTGTAAATAGTGCTTGGGTATTTCTCTTCTCTTCTCTTCTCTTCTCTTCTCTTTTTTATAAACAACATGAAACACAGTTTTATTCTTGTGTGTATTCGTCAAGAGCCGTTTTAGAATCAGTGCTCGTATAAAAACGACAATTCAATGCCCGTGTTTTCCTTATTTTGAAGTTGAAGTTCCGGTTTGACTCGATCTTTCACACTCTCACTTGATGCGTAAAACTTGAGGAGGGAGGCCCTGCTCCTGTTAGGAAAAGCTGCATACTGCTCCAGACGCAGCCAGAGAGGAGAGACGAGAGTGGCGAGAACAAGCTGAACCAAACGGATGAGCTCTGAGAGAAAGGACAAGGACGCACATACAAGTGTGAGATAAATAGGAAGTCGGTTATAGATATAGAAAAAAGATGCGTAGATTACACACGCAGGCGATTCGCTGTTTGCTGAGATGAGAACATTCTGCGGAGTATCCAGAGAATTACGCACGGAACTCCTTCATTCCAAGGTGAAGCAACTTTTGCGCACGGACCTTTTGGAGATGCAAGGTGCTTGTGGTCACCAGAAAGATGCATTTTTATTTTTATTTTTCATGTAATAGGAGTCGGGAGTTTACAATCTGATCATTCCTGAGAGGGATCTTCTGTGGAAACATTTAAGCATTTTGGCACATGTTGACGCACGCTTTTGATCGAGGGGCTCGTTAGGAGTCTTCTGATCTGAGAGAAACTGCGCGGCTGTGCGCGCCGTCGTGCGTTGGGACGCGCTGTGCTTTTACGCACTTGCCGCGCGACCCTTCACGTCTCAAAACAAGCCGTGTGGACGGAGTTCAGACGTCTCGCTTGCGTGTGAGTCACCCGTGAGCAAACATTTGGACAAGCGGCGCTCGTAGGCAGTGACACACACTTGAACGGTGCGCGCAGTGCACGGCGGGCTGAGGACGAGGCTCGGTGCTGCCTGCGGGGGATTGGACGCCGAGGTGCTAAATGCCCAGCCGGTCGCTTGCGACTCCTCAGGCTGGGCGGCAACATGAGGTCCTGGGTCCTACTGCTGCTGCTGCTGGCTGCGCTTTTGGCGGCCCGTCTGCGGATCGGCAGCGCTGAGGTAAGACCCGGAGTACGCACCGGAGAGCGTGCGTGACCTACAGCCGGCCAGGGGACACCAACCAGCAGTGACTCAGAGTGCACAGTCCGATTTAATGCTTATAAATGAATTAATAACATGGGAATTAATATTTAGTGATCCAGAGGCTGAAGTCACTGTAATTTGTAAGGACCAGTTTTCACTATTACATCACTCTGGGCTGGATAAGACCTTTATGTGTAAATTATTGACACACGTGCTTATCATCATACAGTTTAAAATGGTAATTTCCTCATTTGCCTTCCCCCCTCTATGATTTCCAATTAATGCTGCAATTGTATTTTATTTAAAATCATCAATTTCATCTAACTTTTGCTAAATTTGATTTCATGAGCTAAATATATTTCACCTTGTTTCAAAGCCAAAAACCCTGTTTATATTTATACTACGTCTCTAGTTTACCTGATAGAAAGATGTATGAATAAAGAAAAGGACAAATACACATAAGGGTTGGTCTTAAATGTTCGATGGTTTGGATGCCCCCTTTCTCTTCGCATGGATTCTGATCTTCTCTAACACAAACACATCTGGATGAAGCTCTGTGAAGATAATTTATGTTGACAGACCATGGAAAAACTGCTGTAACTCTGTGTTTATTGTGAGATATGTCACATTTACAATGACAGCTACAAGCTGGTGTGATATCCAGCCTGGTGAGAGTTTCCGCTGCTCATTAGGAGCTTCTGACACATCTTCCCCTGAGGTGATTCCACAGTGTGGTGGATGTGTCTGTTACAGTTTAACACATCTGACACTGTGTGTGTGTGTGTGTGTGTGTGTGTGTGTGTGTGTGTGTGTGTGTGTGTGTGTGTGTGTGTGTGTGTGTGTGTGTGTGTGTGTGTGTGAGAGAGAGAGAGAGAGAGAGAGAGAGAGAGGAGACATTATTTGAGTGTTTAGATTTCCCTCAGTGACTCCCAAGCTTTCTCTGTAAGTGCAATTTGTTTATCTCTGCGGTTGATTTTTGTGTTTCACACCAGTGATTTTTACCTGAGGTGTTTTATGGAGCAGTCCTGGTGTAACAGGAGGGTTTAGACAGGGCGTATTGGCTAGTTGCCCAACATCCAGACTTAAATGACTGGAGCAGAAATCCATCAATCACTCCTTGGGGCTGTTTTGACTGTCACACCAGAACAGGTCTTGTTGTCGCCTCAGTGCTGAAATCGTTTTTCAAGGATTTATGAGGTGCAGTTTGCAGACTCTCGCCGCAGCTTTTTACGTAAACAGCAATGTAGAAAAGAGAACAAGCTGCACGTTCACACCAGATGAAGGTCAAGGAGAGTTGGTAAAACATTCAAAGGTATTTGGCTGCATTGTACCAGTGATTCAGGTCATTTGAAAATGTCATCAGGACACAAAGTTTTGTGGTTTTTCCTTTGCAAGACTTTCACACACTCTAGTTTTTACCACAGTATATTATTAAACACTTGTTGGTCAGGTGGTTGAGCGTTACTCCAAATAAACCCTTTATTCTTCCATTTAAGTAACACTAAATGTTGCTGTTCCCTTCCAGAAACCCATCTGAGGTTTTTGTAATGCGTCACCTCTTTGAAGAACACATTTACATAATATAACATTTGCGTTAAGGTAACAAAAACTCATTGGTGATGGCTGCTGTCTATGAAGTAACTAGCCATGATTAAAATCACAAACCCTTGTTTTCAGTGACATATTTGGGATCTTTCTATGTGCAAAGACTGCATTCAAAACCACTTTCTGTAAGTAATCTCCAGACATACAATGCAGTATGTACACATTAATACTGCAGTGAAAGCTTCTGATTTTCTACATAAAGTTTAGCCATTTTCCAGTTTTGCAAGGCAAAAATAAAACAAAGAAAACACAGATTTCTGCAAATTATTTTAATCAAAGTGACGTACAACTGGTCGACTACCATCCAAAAGCTTCTCTGACTTTATAAACATCAGAAAAGCATTTGATTTGTTTAAGAAGACTCTGGCTCAGTCTTTCTGTGTGGAGTTTGCATGTTCTCCTTAAGCATTTGTGCCTATTTTCCAAGTCCTCCAGCTTCCTTCACAGTCTAAAGACAAGCTTGTTGGGTGAATTAGTGGCTTGAGCTCAGGGAGAAACCTCTCGTTGAAGAGAATGGCATAAGCTCTCTTGATCCTGATTTTCAGTATGAATACAGCCCGTGAAAGCGGGGCCTCACGATATTTCTGACTTTTCAGGTTTTAAGCAGTGAGCTGGGTTTAGACGTTAATTAGTAACGCGTTACTCTCATAAGAACAGTCTTTTCAGTAACGAGTAATCTAAAGTGCTACTATTTCCAAACCAGTAATCAGATTAAAGTTACTTATCCGAGTCACTGTGCGTTACTATTGTAGCGTCTCTCAGGACAGTTTTCCGTTTTCACTCAAAAACGTTGTGGTATAAACGACGCCTGGACCAGCTGGCTGAGGCTACCACGTGAATGTGTCGTTAGACAACATCCAATGAACCTCCAAAGAAACACAACAAAAAACTTTTGACTTTCTGATGCACGTTTGTATTGATTCTTAATAATAGATGTCACACAAATAAGTACCTGATGCTTTTTCTGACTTATTGATATTTTAACTCTTTTCTATTTATTTTGGGGCAGTTTGGTCATTGGGTTGACATGAGCTGTCACAGCCATCAAACCGGTGACCCCTCAGTTTGTATCTCCAACGGGAAAGCCATTAGCACACTCCTGTTCGTGCACACAGTGAATTCAGCTGCAGCTTAAGGCGCCGCTTTGGACGTCTTGGTATGTTTTAGATGAACACTGACCTGCCATCTGACCTGAGTTTCGTCAGGTCGACGTGCGAGTCCTCCGTGACTCTCTAATCTTCAACTTGTCACGATGTTTCTTGCGCTGGTGGCAAACCCCCCCCCCCAAAAAAACAAAGACGTCATTCAACTTGTAGCTCAGCCGCATCTGTCTCACAGAGATTACTCAGCACATTTGTGAATCTGAAGGGTCACCAAGGTCAGCGCAATAAGTACAACCAGAAAATATTGTGATGCTTTATGAGGCAGAACTCATTTTACACCAGCAGTTGTGTGTAATCCAGTTGGTGCTTACACAATACGTCGTAAAATACGCACGCAACACATTCGCAGCTGGTGACAGTTCATTTTTAAATCCACTTAAATGGATCTGTAGTGGGATACACAAAAGCACTCACACATGGGGTCAGCTCATCCGTCATCTGCTCTTCTAACCAGCAGCGCTGCTGATGGAGGCTTTTGAACGGGTCTCTGACTATTGTCTGTGCGAGCGGTGCCGGGATGATTTGCTGCTGCCTGGTGGCTTGATCCATTTTACATAAGAACAACAACTAATCTGCCGGGGATTTAAGGGACTTTGTGCCCGTGTAGCTGTGTGTGTGTGTGTGTGTGTCTGTGTACGTGCACATTTGGATGCACGGCTCGAGTGTTGCTGCGTACGTGTTAGTGGACATATGTGCTGCAGAGGTTTAGGCCTCTGTGCAGTTAGAGCTGCGCAGTGGCGCACAGTGCTGATTCAGTTCCATCCTGCAGGAAACGTGCTAAATTGTACGTTAATGCAAGTAGATTGTTCTTTGAGTTTGCATGCATTTTGCAGTTGCACAAACAGGAGTATTTAAATGAAGTGTTGGGCTTTTTTAATTGAAAACAAACCTGTTGGAAATTGTATCATATCCATGTTGGTGGAGGAAGTTATCAAATGTACCAGAGCAATATGGCAAATAAATCCAAAATTGGTGTAAAAACTCAATTAAGGAAAATCACAACATTATAATTTGAGGAAAAAAAAGCTGACCTTTTATGATAAAGTCTGCAAACATAATCCAGCTGAGTAAATGCCTCTTATCACAATAAGAGGAGCGTATCTGCAGGGAGCTGAGCCAGTTTCTTTCATTTGCAATCTTAAACATAGCATGCAATTTCAGAAGTAGTTGCACATATTAACTCCTCACAATAGTTTGCATGAGTTTGGAGACAAGGTAAGGCTTTTGTATACAGCTTATGAGAGCAGTGAACTGCTTACTTATAGACTCCTCATAGTCAGAAGGTGTTTTTGCTTGGAACTGCTGCAGGTATGTAACTAATGGTATCAGCTAGCTTGGAATTCTATCTAGTCACTAAATATAGCAGGTGATAGTTTATCCGCCTGAGACTGTTTTCCTTATTAATCATTGTGTATTTTGGCAGACGACAATGACTTTTTATCATTGTGGAAATGAATCATGAACCGGCCTTCATTGTATATTATAAATTGGGTTTTCCATTTATATTTTATTTGAGAGTGGGATTCAATGAAATATTCTTGTGTATAGCGCTCATTTTTACATTATTAGTGAATCAGATTGACATTTTGCTCATTAAACCTTCGGGCCCGGTTTGCACAACAACATTTTCTAATGAAAATGGAAAACTTTCATTGCATTTTTGGTGTCCGTTTACACGACAAGTGTAACTTTTTGAAAATGCTGCTACTGCATGAACACCACGGTCGCAGTAAATAATTCCTCTGCAAATGTGAGACTAGATGAACAATAACAACAGTGTTTGCCTCCAGAGTGTCATGACTCCCAGTCCATATCCTCCTGGGACTTGGTGGTTTAATAGAAATCTCAACTACCTTTTGTTCGTTCACAAGTTTAAGCTAAAAAAGATCCCGTAGTCTAAAGTGATGAGGATTAACATGCATGCAGTTGTCTGCAGTGCATTGATATGTTTTCCCAAACTGCAGCTTCTTTTCATTGTGGAATGCCACATTTTGCAATGACTGGAACACAAAAACAATAAATCTGTCTTTATTATTACCGTTATGGTTCCCAATAGCACATCGCCTAATAGAAGAGCACCCCTCTTTTTCAAAGATGTGGAGTGCACGAAGAAAGAACAAACCTCACTACTTGGTAAAATATGGTGGGTGCAAAAATGCATAAACAACAGTCAATTAAATTTTTTTTGAAGTGTTTTTTAATTCTTAACATCGCACTGCACTGTGTCCATTGGGAACTATATAGTAGTTTATAATAAATCTTCCTCAAAGTTTTTAATTTGTTATAATAGTCCATCCACATAAGTATAATTCTCCCTCATTGACACATGATGTTCTATCATTTTAAACCAGTTTGGAGTTGCAGAAAAGCGTGTGAATATAAAGTGTGCAAACTACAATATATCAAAGTGTTGCGCAAAACTGAATTTAATGCAGTAGAATTACATGACGTGACGTGAATGTGGGGAATGGGTTTGCCATGGATGTAGCAATTGTGCAAGATCCATCTGGATATAAAACACTCACAGTGTGAATCACAAACTTATAAATTGGAACGTCTGGATTAACGTTGGCTTATTTTGTTTTGGTCTGGCTTGTGGCTGATTGGCAAAAATTTCTATAATGGGGACATATTATCATGGAAAATTGTGTGAAAATCACTGACTTAAACCGTCCTGTCTGTGTTCTGAATGGATGGTTAGCTAATTCCTAGCTTTCATGTACCTGTATGCAGTTACACACATGATTTAGTGCTTTACTTTAAGACACTTTAATTACAACTAGTGTCCCCACTCTTCTCCTTTCAGCGTCTTTCCTTCGTAGCCCCATCCCTGCAGCTAGTTGACGCTGAAGGTCTCCCACCTCTGCTATTGGTTTTGTGTTTAAACCCACTGAGGTGTGTGTGTGTGTGCGTGTGTGTGTGTGTAATGCAGCAGCTGTACGCTGGCAGCGCGCCACGTAATACAGAAGAAGGTATGTGTTGTGACAGTGCGGTGTGATTATGAGTCACCCAGATACTTAGATTTACAGTTTATGTGATTTTTACATTGTACAGTGTGTGTGTGTGTGTGTGTGTGTGTGTGTGTGTGTGTGTGTGTGTGTGTGTGTGTGTGTGTGTGTGTGTGTGTGTGTGTGAGCTGTCAGCTGGCCCCATAAATTACATTCCATTACATTTCACCTTTATCCTCAAACATTCCAAACAATCTCGTTGCCTTCCAGGCTTCCTCCAAGGCCCCATGCTGTGTCTGTGTGTGTTTTCATGAATGTGTGTGTGTGTGTGTGTGTGTTAACATGCATGTAGATCATGACATCCTACCAGACTGTCTTCATGACACATACACTCATTTACACACCTCATGCATCGTCTGATATGAAACATGTCAAACCTTCTGAGAGAGCTCCACATGAGGAGTTTTCTCCTCAAACCACTGTTATTAGCATGTTGTCCATTTCTTTTTCTTAACCAGCAATTTGTTGTTTGTTCATGTGGTCAGCTGTTTCCTGTCTGTGTGTTCCACTCTCTAATTTGTATGTAGGTGTGGGTTTGCATGCATCCATGTGTGTGTTTACGATCAGCACTGTCAACGTAATGATAGCTTGTTGCAGAGTGAAAACTGTGTGTGTGTGTGTGTGTGTGTGTGTGTGTGTGTGTGTGTGTGTGTGTGTGTGTGTGTGTGTGTGTGTGTGTGTGTGTGTGTGTGTGTGTGTGTGAGGAGAATTGGACAAACAGTTAAGTGTTTAAGCATCCGAATGTGAAGGATAAATTGGAAAAGAGGGGGCGTGTGTGTGCTTGTGAATGTGTGTGTGTTTGAGTGTGTGTGTGTGTTTGCTTAAGTAGGTCAGCCAGTGGCTCGTGAAAGTCATCCAGGTGTCCTGAGCCATCGCCGCCCAGAAAGCAGACAGACAGACGAGAGAAGAGAAAACTAGACGAGAAAATGTAGCGAATGAAGATCCTCAGAAAGATAAAAAGATAGACCAATTTGGTTATCTTGATTATCTTATTCACACTTATTATACAGACTTATAGTATCATTTCTACCAAATCTTCATTATTGACCTCTGCTGTTGAAATAACTTAAATGTATATTGGTTTTCAGTTTGAGGACAAACTCCCCTTTTAACTTATGAGAAGAAATCATAGTGAAATTAAATAACAAGATGATAATGCTATCCATCGTATTAATGAAAAAGACATTTACAAAAAAAATGTATTGTATGTCTAATGGAGATCATTTAAATTTATCTAATAACTTGTAGTTACAGTAACTACACCTGCAAGCTGTATATAAAGATCAGGCACATATTTGAAAGTACAAGCACGTCACTAGCACAAGAAGAGTTTTTATAATATGAAAAGCATAAGAAGGGTGTGAGACAAAGTATAAGCACTGTTGAGGGTAAGATTTCTGCTGTACTCTTGAGACGTTGGTAATTATGACGTGACCCAATATAGGAAACCATAAAGCAAAGTTTAGCAAAGGTCTCAAAGCTCCAAAGTTTTGTATTGTAGGAATACTTAAAGTAGATTAATGCCTCACCTATTGTATGTGTGAATTGCTGTCAGTAAATGATTATTGTTCCAACCATTTGTCATCCATATAGAAAATGTCCTTGTTTTTGCTGAAGCTTATTATGAAAAAGTTCCTGCACAGCTCATAAGGATCCATAACGTCCAAGTTGGTAGAGTGCATCATATTCATATCCCAAAGTTGGGGTTCCGATCACGCACTTTGCAATGCCCATTTGTTCTCTCAACGGTGTGTGGGTAATTTGCATGACGTGTGTGAATGTGTGTACAAATGGGTGAATGTGATGTGAAGAAGGTTGAGATTGCGAAAAATGAGTCAATTCAATGAATGCGCTGGATTGAGGAAGTGCTCATACTAACTTTGCTTTATGGCGAATACAAAAAAAAGATGTGGTTCGGCGATTGCTATAAGTAAAGTGTTTTTAAACAAAAGTTATTTATCTTTTTTTTTTTTTACCACTTTAACACGGGTGCACGGGGAAAACATGGAAACTCTAACACAGCTAACCATTGCAGTCCTGTAAAGCCATAGCTAGGTGTTTTTTTTTTGTTTTTTTTAAATTTCCTCACATTCTCTGCATTAAATGCACCCAGGTGGCCAAAGTAACTCATCTTACATGCAACATCATTTGAGTTGTCGTCATATTGCACCAGATAGACGTTACAAGTATCACGGTCTGGAGAAACGCTCATCTGCTGACACAAATAACAGCAAAATATAGAACAATGGTTCACTTGATGAGCTGCACAGAAGTGAGGAATATTTTTGCCCTTGGTGCAACACTGTGGTGTAACACAAGTACAAATAATCCACCCGGGCAGACAGTTCTCCTCTTGTAGATGGCCAGAAAATGAGAGCAACAGATTGCCATCACTATGTTGTTTGACGTTTTTACCGAAAGTGAGTTTTTGCAGTCACATTTGAGAGCTTTGCTTAAGTTAAGCTACTAGGTGATGTTTTTTGGCTTTTCACATAAAAGTAAAAAAAAAAAGAAAATTCTATCTTTATATTGTTATCTCCACTTTGCTTTTTGCCTCAGCAGGTGATTACATGGCTAACCGATTTTCAAGGACCCTCAGAAATTGGTGTCAAATCATCTTTTGATACAAGGCTAATGCAGTTTTAGCAGTTTCCTTTCTAAAGAGGTCAATTTCATTGGATGGCGTTCTCATTTCCAACCAAACTACACCGGTAGACAAGTATAATCGCACTGCAGGTTCACTTTTCCAAATAGATAAATTGTCTCATTATATGAACTGTGGTTCGGTCAGAGTTACTGTTTTTGTACAGCTGAATATATACTTATTGGTGTGAAATTCAAAATAAACGTTTTATGTCCAGGCAAACAAACCACACACAGACACCGAGAGACATTTACGAGGTGGCATGCAAGTCAATTTCAGTACATTTTCCATGGAAATATTTAGAAACTTGGAACATTTGGAGACATAAAACCACAGGAGGAAAAACAGATGAGCTCTGATTTAAACAAATTACAAATAAATAGAAGATTTAATTTGCATTTGCATCTATAACCAGAGACTTAGCTTGAGACTTCAATGTTGGATATAGTGTTCACTCTCTCCGCTGCTTCATGTGGATTTAAAAATTCAGTAATTTGATGTGTTTTGTCCAGAGGGGGCATGTATCCCTCACCCTGCTTATATCTCCCCTGAGTACCCACGTTTCTAAGCTGAAGACTTGTTTTATCTGCTCTACCTACCATCACTGCTGCGGGCAAAATGTTTACTTAAGATACTGTAAAGATGTTACATCCGTGCTCATAAATTCTGTATAATTATCTAAGTGAGAAGATCAGTAATCTCTCTCTCTCTCTCTCTCTCTCTCTCTCTCTCTCTCTCTCTCTCTCTCTCTCTCTCTCTCTCTGTTATTTCTTCTCTCGCGCTCTCTCGCTCTCTCGCTCTCTCTCTCATATCCTTAACCCTCCTTAATTTGTTTTGGCATCTTTCTGGCATGTGACTGTATCAAGTGTTGTTCCAACTGCTCTCAGATTGTATCAACTTACAGCCAACCAAAGCAAAAAGTGCCACAGCTTTCTGAGTCATCAGCCTTTGATCTGGAAAAAGGAGTTTCCCTGAAAAAAACGACCACCCTCAATCCATAATGTATCCCTGCCTCTGAATTCATTAAAGCTTCATTAGATTTTCACATTTCTTCTGTCTTGAGTGATAATCAAACAGATTACATAACTTTTGTTAGACGATATCATGACATTTTGGAAGTTTTGTGTTCTTATACTTTATTTCGCAACTTTCTTTTTGCTTATTCCAATTAGGTTTTTGTTGAAAGAGTAACATTTTCCTTGATGGCTTCAATCTTAAGCACAATTCAGACTGATGAACTGCAGCTGAACTAGAGGAACACATAGATAGAAAGTGAGAATGAGAGAGGGAAATGGAGAGGCTAATTGCCCTGCCTCACATCAGATGGTGTTTGTGGGTAAACAGACAAGAAGAGGGTGAAAACAGCGGCAGAAAACACCAATCACAACCAGCATTTCCTTTGAAGGAGGAAGTGAAACTGGAGCAAGTTTTGACTGGAGATCAAGGACTCAGATAAAGATAATACACACACGAACTTGGCTGTATTTTTGTCTTTCTGCTTCTGCTTTTCAAATCTTTGTATATTCTCAGCTGGCTTTCAATACTCCAGAATAATCTTAATTGGAACAAGACATCCTGCAAAGATTAAACATTTAGTTTTCCAAGTTTTAATGGCTTCATCCCTATGAACCCCTTGAGTACACTCATGTCATGGTCTTTAGGCAACTTCAATGAAAAACCAACTAAACTACTTACATTTCCACTTTGTTCATGTTAGTGATGACCCTTCAGCTCAGACCAAAGTTAAACATGGAGTTCCACAGGGTTCTATGTTAGTACCCATACTTTTCACATTATACTGTGAAGTATTTTGTACTTTATAAAGGAAATTGAATTGAATTGGTTTACTTAAGCATTTTTCCCCCTCACGAACATGTTATTTTCCCAAGAAACGTGTGAATAAAGGTCTGATCCAAACTCGTATAGACCAAAGTTGAACTTACACTTGTGTAGAGCTCTTAAGCTTCCATCACAGTCTAACTAGACTAACTTAGACTAACACTAACTTCAAGAATCTGTGGTGTTTTAATGTGTTTGGGCCCATTTGGCTGTTGTTGTTTCTCCAGAATGACACGCATGTAGGAATATTGAAGAGGTCTTGAGATAGTCCTCCATGATCATTCTCGTCATGGTAATAATAGAAAGACCAGTAGTTTCTAAATTGGAGACCCTTTTCAGATCATATGTTCCCATAACAACAAAAACCACAATAAGACACTTCCTTGAAGAAAAAACTTTTGGAAACTGCAGATTGCTTTTATTTTCAATGCTCCTGCTTTTGTATGTTGGTGAAAGCGGGTTTGCTTGGTTTCATTTGAATGTTTTGGCAAATTGGGTTTCATAAAAGGGGGTTGGTAGGATAAGGAGGAAATGCAGTTGCCTCCATGGAAAAAGGATTGCGGTCATATATGATATCATGTCAAGTATCCTAAGTTTCTTTACACACTGTACATACCCTTTTCAAACTTTGTGCTTGCTTTTGATTTAACATTGGTCTCAAACAATGGTTACAGGAAGAAAAATCTTGACTATAGTTCTGTCGTCTATCTTGATTTTGTCCTGTTTTATATTTTCTCGTGACTGGGATCTGTCTGACTTGTTTTGCTTTCACTGTAAATGCTTGATTTACTAGAGGTGACCATCATTTTTACTTTCTAGCCCTAGTGGAAGAACCTGACCCCTTTGAAACCACATCTATTAACTGCCATGATCAATCATTACCTAATAACTTCAGGCAGTTTATCAAGAGCTAGGCTCTTTCGGTGTACACAATTGCTGAAGTATTTAACAACACCAAGGGCTGTTGTTTGAGTGCCAAAAACAACGATAGCACGGTTGTATTTGCTGTGCAGAGTGTGGCAGATCCACCTGCTGGACTGGGACTTTGCTACAGATTCACTTCACTTCAAACACGCCTAAATATTTATTGACTTAGCTCACTGTAACAGCTGTATCCAAATGAGATAACAGCACATTACAACTGTCCGTGTCTGCCTCTTACAGGGCGATCCGCTCCCTTCATCACTGGTGGACCTGGTGAGGAACTCCCCCATCTCCTCTGTAGAAGACCTGAAGCTGCTGCTGCAGCAGGAAACCAGCACAATAGGTACTAATGAACACACACACACACGCACACACACACTCTCACACACACACACACACACACACACACACTAATAAGACAGATGTGTAGGAGGTAGGCATGTGGGTGTGACTACTGAGCCCTGAGGAAGGAATGTAGTGTAAGAGCAGATCAGCGCACATGCCAAGCACCATGCTGAAGCAATATTTACCAGAGGCAGCAGCAAGAGTGATGAAGCAGCCTAATGAGAGAAAGCAACACTGACCTTGAGTGTTGGTAAAACTAAACTGGAGGGAAAGAAAGTCCCAACGCAAGGTCACCGCATTGTTCTCCTGCTCCGGATCCCTGAGCCGGGGTTTGAATAATGGAAGCCTCCATTCCTGTGACAGAAAAAGCCCCGTGTCCTTCTCTGCACCGCCGCCCCAGAACAGAACCCAAACAAACCCACGCACGCTGTATCGGCATGTCGGTAAAAAATTTAGAACCGTATCTTTCAGAGGAGCCAAGTCACACATACATATATTAATAGACAACCCTTTGATCAAATCATAATGCATACTAACAGAGTGACGTAACAGCGGCCACAGAGAGGAACCAGCAGGGGGAACGAGGCTCAGAAGCAGGTCACAAGGAAGTGACTCAAACTGTGTTTTTATCCAGAATAGAAGTTTTCATTTGGGCCGTAGGCTGGCTGTTTTGGAGATCAAGGAATTTCATTGAGAACTGAAGCACATGAGTGAATAAGGTATCAATTCAACTATATAAATGGCATTGTTCTTTAAGCCTGAAAACCTATTGGCTAACGTAAATAGATAAAAGACAGCTATGTAAATGTATTAGGAAGTCTTCGTCTGCCTTTTTTTTTTTTTGAAAAACCTGTTGGTTTTTGTCTGTATGGGAACATCTCCTCAACCAGTTTAGCCACTGCAGCATTATGTGTTTGTAATTTGGAACCTGCATCACCAACATGTTCATTGTTATTATATGTGGAATGACAATGGTTTTAAGAAATCCACCAGTTCACGTAAACGTATGCACTCCCAGTTCTAAATATATATATAGCCGTTACCAACAGTTCATCATGAGACAGCACTGTATCATCAACTACAAGCCTAGAGGTACTAAAGAAACACACAATATGTCCCATCAAACAACCTGACACAATTCAGTTTAATTAAAATATATTGACATAGCACCAGCAAACTCCAAATAACAAAGAAAAATAGACATTTGAGAGGACAAACCCTTTTAAATGACAGACAATTTCAACACAACCACATTCATTGAAACTGGCCAACTACTTTAACTGGTGGAGATTGTTTGATCGCAAATAGAGACAAAAACAGTATCAAGCAATCAATGAATCATCATTGTACAGTATCCTAATGGAATTTTTACACCAGTTTTCTACATTCTAGCTTTTACTATAATGCTAGTATAATATATCTAAATGTAAAAACATATCACTATGATGATGATGTTTTCATACAGTGTGATGCAGTTGAATGACGCAATGTTGCATGCAAACAACAGTAGCTTTGAATTTGCCTGAATGTGGATTAATTGAGGGGTTTTCCCCTCCATTTTACTAGTCTTTCTTAAGTGTTGTTTCACAGCAACCGCAATGTTTTGATGTCATTTAGCACGAGATGCCTGCTTCCCAACAACAGTATCTAACATACACTCAGTGTTCTTGTGTTTGATTTGGGGAATTCATTGACAATTCGGATGGTCGGCCTTCTAAGTTTTTGTTCTTTCAATGAATTGGCCACATTTTAACACATAAAGGGGGAGTGAAGGAATCAGTCCCAACAAACAGTTAAACATCGATAAATGCACAGATAAAATAAGAAAGTAGCTATTGAGAAGAATAAGGTTCTGCAGCAGGCCGTTAATTAGAGCTATCAAGCAGCAAATAACACCTTGTGTGCACGCACGCACGCACGCACGCACGCACGCACGCACGCACGCACGCACGCACACACGCACACACGCACACACACACACACACACACACACACACACACACACACACACACACACACACACACACACACACACACACACACACACACACACAATCTACACGGTGGGTATAATTAGGGCCGCGGGGCTACAGTATGAAATGATGACATGCGAGAGTGCAAACACACATGCTCACAGATCCATGAACAGTCTATATTTAACAGCTCATGTCTCTCCCCAACAGTATTCTTGACAGCGGCGAGACAAATTGTGGCAGAAAATAGCCTAATTGTTTTAGTGGGAGGGAGAAAAAATGGCTTCCTTTGTGCACTGAACAATGAGCTCGGCTAAAAACTGCAGTAAGAGTCTCACGTGTTTTACAGATGTGGGTTACTTGTAAAAGACTTTCTTCATTTTTTCTTAGTTTTCATGTGAACTGTTTGTTGACTCTCATAATTCTCATCTTCAGAAGAAGAAGAAGAAGACAAGCACGATGTCGTCACAAACCACACCCATGGTCGTTACATTCGAAGTCTTGGTAGGTTTCCATATCTATTTGTGTCACTTCCCGTTTGATTTACGTGTTTTGATCTGGGTATTTACGGCCACCATGGTACCCTTCTTCTCTCGTAACAGTGGAGGCGCAGCCAGCTCAGCAGGCGGCCTGCAAAGTCCGAACAGAGGTAATGGAAGTCACGAGGTCCATGCTGGACCGCCGCAATGCCAACTTCCTGCTGTGGCCTCCGTGCGTGGAGGTGCAGCGGTGTTCGGGCTGCTGCAACACCAGGCTGCTGCAGTGTGTCCCCACTGTCACCTCCAGCAGATACCTGCAGGTATTTGGTCATCACATCGTTTTTGTTTCAGAATAGTTTCGCTTTCACAAGGCAACATTTTGAAAGCGACGTGCGTTCACTAATGTTTTGATGTCTCTGCATCTGTTCTTCAAGGTGATAAAGATTCAGTATGTGAACAAGAAAGCGCATTACGACAAAGCCATCATCTCCGTGGAGGATCACGTCAGCTGCAGGTGCCAAACCTCCTCCTCCTCGTCTTCCTCCTCGCCTGTCGTGATTCCTCGCTCCTCCATTTCCCCTCCACTTCCGCCTCCACCACAGCTGCCTCCCCCGTCTCCCCACCTGCCTCGGCCCCTCCACCCAGCCTCCACCAAGACGCAGACCTCCAAGGCCGACCTCCATCGCCACGACGACCTGAAGCACAACCAGCAGCATTACCACTCCGAGGAGCGTGAACCAGTGGCGAAGCAGTGGCAGCAGGGCAGCTACACCCAGCTTGTGCACTGGACGCAACCCAGAGTGCATCAGGGGCTGCCGCATGTGCAGGCGGGGGTGCGGCAACCCATCACCGGACTGCTGGGGTCGTCAAACAGCTGGCCGTCTGAAGCAAGGGCGGAGCACAGCATCATGGGGAGCACGCAGCAAGTGGGACACGGCAGTGGGTATGACGGGAGCCGGGAGGAGATCCATGCATCAAACGGCGACGGTGAAGCGCGTCATTCAGATCACGCACAGAGGCAGCAGCAGCTGCTGCAGCACCAGCAGAGGCAACAGTACCAGCAGCAGTATCAGTACCATCATCAGCCACATTATCCCCAGCAGTACAGCCGAGCAGGAGGAGCAGCCGAGGACCAACAGATTAGGACGCAGTACCGACTCAACGCTCCTCAGTCGGACAGCGCCTCCCCACCATTCACCCCAACACAGCCTCCAACAGTGAGAGAAACCCCCACGCAGCCCCCGACCACCATTCAAAAAGACTCAGTGACCAGCCCAAAATATACAGAGGTCACACCCCACAAACAGACTGAGACTGAGACAGTCAGTCAGAAAGAAGGGAACGAGCGGGAGGAGAGCGGCTCCGCTAACAGCGGTGACGTGGCCGGGGGGGATCCGGCCAGTCCGGGGTTAGAAAAAGACTCTAAAGTACCGAGTGAGGATGGTCGTTTAACTGAGGAGGAGAGGAGGCAGAAACTTCTGGAGATGGTACAGAGGGAGCCGGATGTACAGACTCATCTTCATCCTCATCATCCTCAGCAGAGACCAAAGCCCACCACGTTTAAAACAGGTACTGCTCAAATATATTAACAGCATGTGTGTGTGAGAGAGGGATAAAAGTTTTTGAGTTCTGTGGATATTGAACTTGCCGGTGAGGTGTTGGGAGTTTGTACCACTACTTTTGCCATGAGCTGTGATCCAAGTACTACAGGCATACAACTTTTGGATACCAAGTGATTATATCTTGTAATTTATCAAAATACCCCTGAGAGGTCAATGGCCATCACAGATTGTGGTGGCATATGTTAAGGTCAGTGTTTCTTGTGGAAAATATGTGAAACACTTTTTTTGTGTGTGTCACCATTTACAGTTAGAAATTCATCAGATTGATATAGGTTTGAATTTCAGGTATCTCATTTCAAGTATCTAAAACAATAATCCGACAAAGATCTGGTGACTGTCTAGATTTACATGAAACTCATTGAAAACTGCTACAAAATGCCCATCCACCCCTCCATCTTTACTTTGAACATACCGCTCACCAGCTCAAGGAGAACGTACAAACCCCCTCGCTGAAAGGTCTCGTTGGCTAGTATAAGTAGGAAGCAGCAGTTTTTGGAAGTAAGCCCAGTGGTTTGATGTAAAAGGTTTCAACCTAAGGATCATCTGAGTCAAAAATATGACGTGATATTTCTTGAAAGTGGAAATATGCCCTAAATTGGCTCAGAGTCTTTGCAAAAACGTGAAGTTTGCTGCAAATAAAGTCCTACTCAGTTCTTTCATTGGAAGCAAAGGGACTGATTGCTGGTGTCAGTAGTGTGAATAATAGATTAACATGTTTTATCTACTTATGCAAACGTCTATGGGACCTTGATGCAGGCAAGGACATTACCCCACTCACATGAAACTGAGCTTTCATTCATTCTCCACTGAGCTCAGGTGCTCCAGATCAGTCAAATGACAGTTAGCCACAGACAAAACAGAACGCAAATCCAAATATAATCCTAAAGAAATACAACCAGAAGTCATCATAAATGCAGCCTGCTTTCTGGCATATTCACAAGCATGAAATACAATAACATCCATGTGTTTAGAGAGAAAGCAAACTGAAGTACACAGAGAAAACCCACTCAAGCACAGGAAGAACACGCAAGGACCATAAGAGCCTGAATAAGGATGTTGATGGACACGAGATGCAAATCAGAAACTGTTATTGTTTGCTGTAGCGGTCCAGTGGTCTAATGGTTTAGCTTCCGGAGGTGGATATTTTAAGATCCATCTGTTTCAGTACTTTAACGAATCAAAATCAAAACAACCTACAACTAGCGAAAAGGGGAGCTTATTGGCTGTTTTATCAATATATAGATTGGCCAGTTAGTGCAGATGATTGATATGTGTCTAGGAAAAAAAAGGCAAGGATAAAATGAGCAACTTCCTTGATATCACAAGAAGCTGGGCTTTATTTATTGAGTAGCATTTCCTCCAAATCTTTCAGATAACTGTTAGCTGCCTAGGAAAAAATGTGCTCACAGAAAATCCATAATCACAACTAAACTAAATCCAGCCAGGGGTCGTAAAAACTGTAGTTTTTCTAGAATATTCAAAGACATTTAAAGAATACCAGAAGACTACCCACACCTGCACAGACAGAACATGCAGTCTTAGGCCCCATTTATACTATGTTTTTTTGGTTTCTGTTTAAACGACAGTGGTGTTCGGAGCCACTGAAAAAGCAACTTTTTGAAAATGGCTTCCAAGGTGGCACTTGCTCCGACTCCGTGTCGGTGGTAACAGGGGAAAATACAACTGTTTGAAAATGCTGCTACTGTGCTCACTACGTGGTTTTTAGCGTTTCAGCAGTTTCCGTGTAAATGGACATCGTTTTCAAAATAATGCAATGTAAAAAGCCAAACCTTTCTGAAATGAAAAAGCAAACACGATGCATTTTCTCTTGAAACTTTGTCGTGTAAATAGGGCCTTGATGAACAAGTCCACACCTTGGGTGAAAACACTTTATATAGTAGTGACGGATTCTGATAATTGACAAAAAATATTGCTATAGTCTTTACTTGTTGCTTTCACAACCTGGAAATGGAAGAAATTTGGGCTAAAACAACGAAATGAAGTCATCTTTAAATCAAATGAACAAGAGGGCCAAATTCGAGGAAACAGTTTCAATATACAGTATTGTGTAAAGAAAAATGGAATGACTGTACATACAGTACAGACCAACCAAACACACAATGCCTCCAGCTGCCACCTGCGCAGAAGAATGAAAATACAGTAATCAAGAAAACAATCAACAAAGAACGGCGGCTTTAAGTGAGACGCGCCCGACTGCTGACGTCACACTGTGAAAGCTGTTTTCACACCAGCAGTGAAACTGACCTGGAATTTTAATTATAAGTATTGCAATCAATTAGCATTAGAAATCCTTCACATCACTAAGTCATATCGCTAATTGAAATGATGTTACTTTTCCATGTGTGCCCTGTAGCCCCCAGGCAGGACTGAATTACTCAGCAGGACTTAATTAACACGCTGTGGATGAGAATTGTCTCACTACAGATTTAGTGAGAGGCAAACTCCTCCTGCTGCTGCTGCTCACTGGATTTCTCCTCGTTGCAATTTTAACGCGTCAGAGGACGAGTGTGAGCTTCTGACGCAGGAAGACGTTCGCTGGACACACGCGACTAAACAACATGGGCACATACGTCTGCCGTTCTTCGTCGCCCTTCAGATTCACTGGACTTCCCACTAATTTGTTAGTTCGACGTAAATCTGAATGCAGGTTTCAAGGTCATCTGGAGGCCCTCAGGGTACAATTAGAGCCACGGAGAAGCTCCGCACCTCGTGTTCATACTTCACTTTATAATCAGCCCTATTTTTTATTTGTATACGACACTATACATAAAATGTGAAGTTTCTTACTGTGTGTATGTGTCGCAAATGAGTATCTTTATTATGTGGTTTCCTCATCGCAAAGCAAATGGATTATGTATTTGATTTTTGCTTTAAAAAATATTAACAATCACAGTCGTGATATCATTCTATGATGGCAATGTGTTGGGCTGCAGGTATCATTAATGAAGTTAGCAAACTAACTAGCGACGTAAACACTGGCAAACCGACAGTTTTGGGTACTGAGCAATATTTGCACCACTTAATACTCTTCTGTGCATTAAATGTTACATACTGTACCTTCAATGCCTGAAAGAAGGTCCATGGTCTTTAATTATTATATGACAACATTTAGATGAAAGTGAAAATGTGAGAAACTTTATTTTTCAGTCTCCTTAAACTTCGTGGTCTAAAGGGGAAAGAGTTTATTAAAATAGTTCAACTTTATGTCAAGTTACATTTAGGATGCTTGGTCAGCTTAGTTCACAGCCCACTGAGACGATTCTAATTCTGTACCAAAACCGTCTTTAAAAACTACTAAACTGCTGTTCTGCATTTAAAAATGATATAGTTGAACAAAGTGTTGAAGCATTTTGTCACGGTCTTAATTTCCAGCAGTAAATCTTGTATTTGTTCAGGGCACAATGCTATGATATGTTAACTTCTGGGCCGGTTCAAAAAGACTTTTCTGCAGAAATCTATTTAGTGGTAAAATACAACATATTGTGTTTGTTCTCCAGAATAGGGACTAGCCAAAATCTATGTATACAGTACCAGGCTTTCAGGCAGCAATTGATAAATAACACAAATAAATTAGTGTCACTTATTTTTCAAAAGTGACACATCAAATTTAAATCATGATTTGTCTGTTTTTTCCAGTCGTCCAGCTGATGTTTTGATTGGAGCAGTTTTCAAGGCTGTAAGAAAGAAACAGGTACAACTGCAACTTGGAAATTATTGAATTCTGTCTCCTCTTCTCTTTTAGCATTTTCAACCGTGGCTCCTGCCTCGCCTCTGGCTCGTCAAGCAGCGTTCAGACCGGCTTCCCCTCGCCGCAGAAGAAAACACCGCAAACGCATCAGCAAAGCAGCCATGAGAGCCATGATCATGTAGAGCTGAAGGTGAGAGCGAAGCAGATACCTCAAGGTCGCCTCACAAAAGTTAAAAATACAGGAGAAGTTCATATCCATCAATGAAATACAGCTAATTGCTATGAATGTTTGGTCATTTCATGATTTTATTAGCAATCAGCAGTTATCCCTTTTCGTGATTTCATGGTCTGCATCATCTAGAATTGCTTTCAGTAAATTATCTGCCTATAAATCACACAATTAAGTAATAATTCTACTGTAACTCATGAGGAAGACTATCTTTACAGTCCTCCAAGTACAGTCAAAACAATAATGGAAGACTTCTATGCACTGAGAGCCAAAGTCAGTGAACTGGGTTTTCAGAAAAATCTGATTAAAACTGTAATTTTTTTTTTTTTGAGGAGATCACATTTTATCAGCTTAAAAATTAAATATATGTGAAGGCCAGTTTTTTTTTGTGTCGACAGACAATGCAACTAAATTCGGCTAACACAAAAACAGATCATAAGACAAAACAGACTAGTGCATGTAAATAATATGAAATTTAAACAACTTCTGGAGACAACTTCTATCTTTCCAACTCCTTGATTCCACAACAATTTTATTTGGAGTGTTTTGAGCAGAATTATCTTTATTTCACACCATCAGGCTCTTTCAAATATTGTTCACATTATTTCTTGAAGAATTGTAGCTTAATAGGTTAGACTTCACCATAAGGCCTTTGATAATAAGGCCCCATTCACACAACGTTATCAAGTGAAATCGCAAAACTTTCTTGCGTTTTGGGTGTTCGTTTGCACAACAGTGTTGCTTGGAGCCACCAAAAATGGCCATTTTTGAAATCGCTCTGACTCCGTCTCTGTGTAAACGAGGGGAAAACACAGCTTTTCTCCAACACTGCTACTGTGCATGCGCCACAATAACAACAATGGCGGCCTCGACAGTCACCAATAATAGCAATCCAACTTTTTCGTCGGTCCATTGTTGATGTTTATAGCATATTGTTCTCTGCACGTATGTGTGTGCGATATTTTCAAAAATATACAACAGCTCCACTAGTTGCCCAACATTAAAACTTCATCATTTTCAGTGTTTTTGTCATTTTCATGTAAACAGATATCATTTTCAAAATGTTACTGTGTAAATGTGAAACTTTTCAAAAATGAAAACGTAGGAGTCAGAACAGTTTTTGGTCTTGCAACAGGGAGAGACCTGGAGTCTCCTCCTGTTGCCTTCTCCGTCAGAAGATGGCATGGCTGCCGTACACGACCGGGGGGGGAACGCTCAAAGAGAGAGAGAGAAGAGAAAAGAGAGAAAAAGGTTGAGGGAGGAGGGAGGAGGGGGGAGGGGGTAGGGGGATAACATACAATATCCTTGTTGTGCTACATATATTATTTGCAGTAATCACACTGTTCTGACTCCGAAGGCTCTCAATCACATCATATTGTTGGCCCAAGCTGCCGAACAGGACAAGGGCAAGAAAAAAAAAAAAAAAAAAAAAAAAAAAAAAAAAAAAATGAAAACGTAAAAATTAAGTGTTTTGACTTGAAATATTGTGTAAAAAGGACATGGAAAGCCTTGAATACCAATGATATATTTTAATGCTAAAAATATTTGAAAATGAAATTGCTAAACCAATGTTTCTGTTGTTTCTCCTACAGGAAGGGATTAAGTTAATCAAAACATTTTGGCCTGAAACGTTTCTCCAAACGAACACGGAGGCACAAACCAAAAGAGGATTCTCCAGTGTGGAACAGTTCAGACTCTGTGGACGGAGCCGAGGTGGCGGTGCTGCGGACACCGTTAAGAAAATGTCACCCGCTCCAGGGGTGTCAGAGAAGATCCAAGCAATATGGATTAAATGAAAGTGCAATCTGATGAATTCCTCGTGGGCTGGAGGACATTGGTCACACTAAACACTGGATTCGATTGACTTGAGCCACAAAGTCCTGCTAAAGGTGGACTGTTGGAAGCGCACTAAAGAACGCTGGACTGGGGGGGGTCTCCTCATGCAGCCATTGATTGGCTGCTTTGGAAAATCTGACTGTGACTCTAAATGTGGAGCTCAAGGACTGAATTTCTACACTGGGATGATAACTGGAAACTGTAAAGTTCAGCTCTGGCCTCAATGCCAAACCTTACTGTTATCCTAAGACGTCTAACATTATCTAACACTGGAGTAGCCACACACTGATCATACTACACTGACCTTAGAGAAGTGCTCGACCGTGTACTGTAGCTAAATGTACTGGAAAAATATCAATAACCCACTCATTTTGTACTACTGCCAGATCAAAATGGAATGGAATAACAACTAAATGCCTGCTTAGATAACATGCTATGAATATCCACGTTGAAGCAAGTCTTAAAGGCCTGGCTTTTAGAGATCGCTGCGAGCCAGTTATAGCCAACACTGTATTGTATAAATGCTTTTAGAAAATGATTTCCAGGGGAAAAGAACAAAACTTTATTTCTTAACTTATTTAAAACAAAACAAACAAAAAAGGAGGATTTGAAGTCCTCTGGTTCTCAAGTGTAATTATTGTTGCAGAATATAATTATTGGTTGTTCAACTGTTACTGTAATGAATGTTATTTTTAATATAAAATAAAAATGTTCAAGTACATCCACTGTGTTTGTGAATGCGTGCTTGCGTAACGCAGGAAGTCTCGGTGTGTTTCGGTGGGGCACATGCAGCGCTGCAGTGGACTCACCTGGTCTTTGCCCGGCCGGCTGCACGTCCTGCAGCGCTGTCACGCAAAGACAGGCGGCGGTCAGCAGAAACGTACGGTCGCCATAGCGACCCGTCGTCAGACATGTCAACACAGGCGTATCATATGGTGAAAGAGAGACGGAGGGGGGACGGGGGGAGGGAGGGTGTCAGCCCAGGAATGGGCAGAAGATGAACGAGGGGGAGTTGGTGGGGGAGGCCCAGGCAGGGGTGAAGGAGATGAAGCATCACAAGCAGCACACAGAAAAAGATCCTAAATATTTAGAATTCATACAGTAAAGGGTAAACTGACAAGACTCTTGTCTTGAAGATATTCAAAGAAGGAGGCTGTTTGAATGTCATTTTGTTCCCGAACAGGGTTTCCCCTCCAAAACTCACAGTCAGCAGATTTCTGTTCTGTCAGAACGATGACTCAGCACACTCCTTATCAAGACTTGAGGTACATAAACACACACGAAAAGAAAGAGGAGTTTCACATGGAGATTTGTTGTAGATTGAAGTCACTTTTGTGACCCAATAAAATCTAAAGCCCTGTTACGTGAAACTTTCATTGTGTTCTGGGTGTCCGTTTCCATGACAACAGTGCTAGGACCTACTGAAAACACAACTTTTGGAAAATAGCTTCTAAGGTAGAACTTTTCAAAAACGTTCAGACTCTCTCCACGTAAACAGAAGAAAATGCTACTTTTCTTGAAACACTGCCAATTCGCATGCAAACAACAGCTGCCGTAAATCGTTAGATAGAAAATAACAACAATGGCTCCAGAGTGTCATGACTCCCAGTTCATATTGTCCAACTTTGTCATCTGTCCATATGAATGTCCGCATAATCGCCATTGTTTATGTTTCTAGTGTATTGTTGTCTAAGCGCATGTGTGTGTGGTTCCATTACAAAAACAAACAACAGCACCCACTAGGGGCCCAACATGTTCAATACATTGTTTTCAGTGTTTCTGTTGTTGCCGTGCAGACGGACCTCATTTTTAAACATTGCCGTTTCAACGCAAAAACACTGAATTGAAAGTGGTAGCCACGATACCACCTCTATTACTACCTAATGAGGTAGATTGGTTGGTAAAACTCTACCAGGTAGTGTTTAAAACAAAAAGATTGTGATGCATGAATGTTAGCATGTAGTTATTAGAGCGTAAACCTTGTCAAAATGTAAATATCTCGCATTTTAACCACAATCTTTATTGCTAATTGAGAGATCACAAAGGCTTCTTGTAGCTGTGAGGGTGTCAACATTCAAGTTATCAGTTTGAGTAATCCTGAGGTTGGGGGTGTGATCCCCCCCCCCCCCCCCCCCCACGTAATGTGCTGAAGTGTCATTGGCAGGACACTCAACCCCGTGCCAGCTGCTCCTTCTGTAGTGTGTGTATGTGAAATTGATTATATAAGTAATGCCAGTTCATTACTACTCCTGCTATTTTAGGAGACAGTTGAATTGGCGTGTTTTTCCCCCGAGGTAGAATGTTGATGTGCTAGAACAAAAAGAAGAAAATATGTTTTTCCAATGATATGTACAGAATATATGGATACCAACCCCCCCCCCCCCCCCCCCCCCCAACTAGTGAGCAACTCGTGTTCATTTGCACACTACAATATAATATTGTGAAGAATCAAACAGATATTTCCAGTTTACTTCAACTTGGCGCCTGCTTTCAGGAACTTTACAACTTTTATTATTTTCTAGTCGCGTTGCGCTCTACAGAGTTTATTCCAAGAACAGCGGACTCCATTCAATGGCTCAGACCAGTAGGACAATAGGAAAAGGTCACATACAAGCCAATCATACTCCCAAAACTCATCTGGGCGAGTACAATGATATTTTTAGTGACAGGAATGAAAATACGCCTCGTGTTATAATAAGCAGGACAGCCTGTTCCTTCTCTTGTCCCGAGTTGCTCTTTGGTGGAGAGAAAATTCCAAAAGTACTTTTGGTGAGAAACATTTCTCAGGCTTGTTTGGAGTGAAAATGAAAAAGACCAACTCTTAGGGATCTAGATTTTTTGTACCATTTCCACATGGAAGTACAAAAACTATCCCATCTCTTTCCACTGTCTCTCCCCAATTCTTTCCAACTTCTCTCATCTTTTTCCATCCGTTCCCAACACGTCCCATCTATTCTCTTTCCATCCCATATATTTTCATCCTGAGGCTTTTCATCACTTCTTCCGATCGCCTCTTATCTCGAGTCATCTCTTCCATCCCTTCATCTTTTCTCTTACTCTCCTTTTCCATCTACTTGATTCTTTTCTTCTGTTCATTGCTGTCTTTTTAAAATTTAAACTGACACATATTTGATGAAACATGGGGAAAGATAATGATCATCATATATGGTACATAGAATAGAATAGAATAGAATAGAATAGAATAGAACTGTGAGCATCAGCTTCGTATCCCACCTACTTGAAGTCATGACCTCGCAGATTAGTTCTGCAGCCAATAGGCATCCAGGTGTGAGGTCTTGTGGTGCAGTGAACCAATGAGGGTGAGCCAAAGTTCAGCTGGGTCGGCAGGGCCAGCTACAGTCTGAGCCAGCCATGTGTGTGTGTGTGTGTGTGTGTGTGTGTGTGTGTGTGTGTGTGTGTGTGTGTGTGTGTGTGTGTGTGTGTGTGTGTGTGTCTGCGGTGTTCCTCTGACGAGTGTGTGTGACTGTGTTCGAGTGTTGTGAAACAAATGGAGAGTGTGTCTGCTGGCGCGCTGTCCCCATACAAGGTGGTTAATGAGCTGGTACCTGGCAGCCAATCACGGGCACCGGCAGCCTCCGAGGTCACACCGAGGCGGCATGTGTAAATACTGTGGTTGGCCCTCCTACATTTGACACGCCTCTGCCAAGACGCACGCACGCACACACACACACACACACACACACACACACACACACACACACACACACACACACACACACACACACACACACACACACACACACACACACACACTAAGGAGAGGTCATGGTGGTTAGGGCACAGTTTTTCACTTGTTCTGATAGTTACATGCATTTATCACACACACACACACACACACACACACACACACACACACACACACACACACACACACACACACACACACACACACACACACACACACACACACACACACACACACACACACACACACACACACACACACACACACACACACACACCCCTTCCTGACTCATGCCTGTGTGTGTGCTTGTGTTTACCTGTGTGAGGTGTCATCAGTCCACCTGAGGGGAGACGAGACTTGACTTCCCTGAATGTGATTCACTGATTCACTATGAGCCCACTCCAGTCGATCATTATTTACAGCACACACACACGCACGCACGCACGCACGCACGCACGCACGCACGCACGCACGCACGCACCTTTTTCTGTCTCTTACACTCACACCATCCTCTGAAATGAGCAGAAATATACATCTTCTATATGTTTTGTAGAAATGAGCAGTCTTTTTGTTGGAAAAGGAGTTTTTAAGTGAAAATGACACAACTGCGGTGTTGGACTAATGTTTCTGCTCTCTGCGTACACAAGAAAAACACAACCTTTCTGAAACATGCATTATTGCACACACTCTGTACATTCTAAAAAATGTATTTCAGCAGTAGTTGACATAAAGTTCTGTGTGAGTTTCATTGAGATTTCTGGAACTTGGAATTGTATTCCTCAATACACATGATACCTGCTATTCTCATTTGAGTGAACCTGCATCGATTAGGTTTTTTTTCAATTTTGGGTCGTGATGTGAATATTCCACCTGCAGCTGAGTCGCTATTTTCTCAGCTCCAACAACTTGACAATACTACTGAAATACTATCACCATCATCTTTGAAGGTAAATCAAAAGCAAAAGAAAGAATTTGATATGGTGGCTATAAACCAACTATCTGTGCAGCCAATAGTGTGAGTAGGTCAACAATAGCAATGGAAGATTCCAGCTTTTGAATTTGATAATGAATCTCAAATAAAGTGTACATCACCGTCTGGAGACACATTTTATGAATACACCAGATACTGAGAGGACAGCTTAATAAAGGAGTTTGAATGTTTCCATCCTGCTGTTCTGTCTGCACACATGGGTGGTGGTATTACAAAAACACTGCACCTTGTAGTTGCCTGACTTTTTCAACTAAACCCAGCACAAAACCATGCTCTTGATTGTTTTTTGTGAAATTCTTAATTTGTATTAAATGTCTGTGCCAACTACAATGACTTGTGAAAATCAACATTTATAGCAACATAATGTAAATCTGGTAATAAAATCCAATGTCGGCAGTGTACAAAAGACATGCAGTGACGCAGTCTTGAGTCCAAAGTGTATGTTCCCATAAACTGTAATTGTGTTGCATAAAACAAGTGAAAGGTACGTCACTCTGTTGCAAAAGTCATAATATGAGTAATAAATTTCTCTCAGCGCCAAACATTTCATCACTGCTCTGTAGGAAAACAAATGCCAGACTGAACACGCCACATTATGTGGTTTCTGTCTTTGGCGGATCTAAAATATCCACAGCATCCAAAAACCCATCAAATATTCCCTTCTGCTCAGTGTGGATGCTTCAAACCCCGAAAGGATTGAAATCACATTTTTTTGGGAGTCGGCATCTGTTGGTCCCAAAGAACTATACAAATAATATATGAATCAAGAGGGGCAGCAGTTTTCTTTTGTATCTTGTCTTTTTTTAACACCCATGAAGCAGTTGTACACGGTGTCTCTGATTGCAATCAAAACAAACTGAAATTCAATTAATATACTTGGATATCATAATAGATTTTTCTAAGTTTGCTTTGAGCATACTACGCCTTGGGACTGAGCGTCAGAGACCAGACTTAGTTTAAGTGGATTACAGACTGCCGGTAAAACACTGCGACCTGACATTTCTTGGCGTTGTCCGTCTCGTATTGTGTCAGACTGAGTCAATATTATCTGTCTGTCCCAATAGGGAAGTGAATCTCCCTCAAATCGTTTGTTTCACTCTATGGAGGAAACCCAAGTGACCACCCCACCCTATAGACACACACACACACACACACACACACACACACACACACACACACACACACACACACACACACACACACGGTCTCCCGCTGCCCCACAATGGTGTTGTCTTATGGTGAGAGTGAGATTGTATGGATGAGACTGCTGGTTTGGTCTCCATGTTGTGTGCTGTTGGGGGTGTTGTGGGTCCATCTGCAGCTTTGTCGAACACTCTCCCCACCCAACCACACACACATACTTTCACTAAACCCACCCTCCGTCACACACACACACACACACACACACACACACACACACACACACACACACACACACACACACACACACACACACACACACACACACACACACACACACACACACACACACACACACACACACACACACACACACACACACACACACACACACACACACACACACACACACAGTTTCAGATGACATCTTAGAAAAACCAAGCTCTGCCTTTAGTTTGGCTACAATAGAGATATTGATATAGTATAGTATAGGCCTTTTTGGTGTCAGTTTACACAACAATGATGCTCGGAAACCACTGAAAACGCAACCTTTTGAAAACCGCTCCCAACCAATAAAATGCTCTGGACAAATGTTCTTCTTTCTGATGTAGCCAATGTTTTAGCTCAATTTGTTTGATTTTCATGTATTGATTCATGTTATAAGCTCTTATCTATGTTACCCCAGTGTCTCCTCATGGGGACCCTTTGCATTGGGAGTTGAGTCTGGTCTGCCTGTGGCGAGCGTCATCCTGGGGACCGTTTTGGCCACGGCAGTGGGCGCTCTGCACTGGTTCACTGACCGTGGTGTGGGCTCCTGCCCGGCTGGGTCGGAGCGGTCCACTGTGGCGGGGCCCCCCCATTGCTGTAGGCTGTGGCTCCTCACGATGTGGTCGGCCCCTGAGGATGGTGTTTTCTCTCCTGGATCATCAGTGCCTGGACATTCTTACATCAGTTTTTTATATTTTGGTGTTGTGTGTGTGCGTATGTATGTGCGTTTTTATTTTTTATTTTATTTGAAGCACTTTGTGCTACAACCTTTTGTATGAAAAGTGCTGCATAAATAAAGTTTGATTTGATTTGATTTGATAAGGCTCTGCTTTCCATTTTCAAATATTGAAAAAAAAAAAAAAAAAAGCATTTGTTATAATTTGGGTGTCCGTTTACATGACATCAGTGCTCGGAACCACTGAAAACACCACTTGACTTCCAAGCTGGAACCTTTCTGAAACACTGCACATACATACCACAGCCGTAGTAAATAGTTCTTCTCTACATGTAGATGGACAAAAACCACAGTGGCGGCCTCCAGAGTGAGATGACTCCCAGTCCATATTCTCCTGGGACTTGGTAGTTTTACAGTCACCTGTAAAAGCAATCCAACTTTGTCATCTGTCCATACGAATGTCTTCGTACTCGCCATTGTTAATGTTTATAATTGTTCTCTGCGAGCATGTGTCACACACCAAAAAAGGTTTCAACACTAAAAAAAAAAAACAACTGCGCCAACTAGTGGCACAAAATGAAAACATCATTTTCAGCATTTCTGCCATTTCCATGTAAATTGGCATCGTTTTCAAAATGTTGCCATGTAAACGCACAACTTTTCTGAAATGAAAATGCAAAACGATGTGTTTTCACTTGAAACGTTGTCTTGTAAACCGGGCATCAGTCCCAATATTTGACAACAATTTTCACCAGCAGACATTAATGCAAGTCTTCATTTTTCATTGCGGTTATTCTGCACACAGATGAAATAATCAATGCAGTGTCCTTTATGAGGTGTTCACTGTCCCAAAGCAAATCTACATAATTGACAGAATTAAATGTAATTTCAATTTAGGACTATTTTCATCAGCATTTTTGCTTCAGTTCCTCACTAAACCAATCCAGAATCCACAAATATCAATTCCAATTTCAACATTAAAAAAGACATTTCAATACCAAATATTCCTTTTAGAGGTCATGGCAATAACATCACTTTCGAATACTGTGTAAATTGAAATGATCAGGCCCTGTCAGAGATGGTTTCATTAAGTATAGAAGTGCACACATTGAGTTCTCCAGCTGCCTCTTTCGCTCTCTATTTGTCATCATTCTGCTTCTTTGCGCAAAAGTTGAGTATTCAGACCGCCCGCACGTCCTCCTGCACAGTTTCCTGTTATCATTCAGCACGCTCAAGTCATAATTATGGGACTGTATGTGTGTGAAAGATAAAATCGATAAAAAGAGAGATAATTTCCTGCAGCATCCATCTGTCTCTCTCAGAAATCAATGTTCACTCCCTCAACATTTCTGCACATCCTTGGATGTCATCATGATGAGTGATGTTAAAATCACCCAGGACTCACATTTCTACCTGCCTTTCCAACACCATCGCACAAGGTGCCATGATTAAGCTTTTTTTTTTGGGTCCTTTGGGAAATTAACTTCCATCCACATGAATTTGAGTTCACAGGGTCTCAGCAGGGTGCTGACCAGACCCTCAAGCTTGATCTGAAAAGGCTTGAAGAGAGTTTATTTGCTCTGGGACCTTAAGTCGGTTGTTCATTAACCCCGATTTTTTAGACCCCAGTAGAAAAGAAGCTGGAGTCGTGCCTGCAGATCCCCAGGATGGAAAAAAGAAAAGTATTTTAGGAAGTGGTTTATTTGTCCCTGGGGTCTTGGTTACAGTAACCAGGCATTAACTCATTTCCAGATATCCAGCAAGGTTTACAGAAGTGAAACGAGAAGAGCCCATTACTCCATTCCTTCTCCTCCATCTGTTCTTAACCGACAGAGTGCTGAACCTCTTTTCCCCTCCGACATTGCCTCCTTTTTTTCTTATCACACTCCTCTGATCACGCTGCTCTGCACTCGTCCTTCTCTTGTCAGCAGAAGGGAAGTAACACAGAAAGAGGAACCGTCCTCTCTTTCTAACCAGAACTATCTTCGTCTCGGCTTTCCTGGGTGATGTGGTGTAACATGTAACGTTGCAACATTATGCATGTACTCTCCACATATTCTGTTATGCATTAGTGCCATCATTGAAAGTTTTAAGTGACTAAATGCCCGAAAGTAGCCTCAATAATGGCAGCATGAACTTTTTGCCCTCTATTCTCTCTGAAGAAGTTGGCTCATTATGTGACCATGAAAACAAAACAAATCTGACTCACTGTGGGAAACTAAATGAGGATGTGGGTGAGTTTCCATTTTGCAGCTCCTTTTTTCAAACTAACTAAAGTTTCGTATTTCAGTGCATGACATTAGATATCATAAATCCGCTTGATACAACTTTAGGGTGCTGGATCCGATCCCAGTGGACTCTTGAGTCAAAGGCAGAGTATACCCTGGACGAGGCCGACACGCAAAGACACTCGATCACTTACTGAGATATTCACAGAGTAAACACATAGATCACTGCTGAGACTTCCAGCACCGTCTGCAATATGGTACGTACAAATGTTGTCAACCTAAAACAACAAATGTGGCAGTTTTCACCACTCTGATATAAAGAGTCGTGATGCACAATTGCGTCTATTACATTTACAATGTAAGATTATTTTCTCATATTCCCCGTCAAGGTTTTACTAGTTAAGACAGAAGCAATGTGAGAAGGCAAAATACAGATAAGAAAAGCTTATGTCAGAACGTAGGAGATGACAAAGGCCAGAATTCTGACCTCTTTTTTGAGTCACAGTTGAAATCAGAAATTAATGTAATATTTCTTAATGCTTTTTCCAATGTCGTGCTTTACTGATACACTGGTATTGGCAATCTTGATAAATAGTCGAAATGTATTTTTGCTTTAAAAATATGGATCATATATGATAGATATATATATATCACATATTTAACTAATCTAATTCCACTTGAACACAGCGTGTTCAGAGATTAGTTGTTTTTTTTGCATTTTCATTTCCAGTGTGGAAACAGGAGTGTTGGTGAAAAACCTCCTCAAAGTGGAGGGGACTTGTTCTGGATTCGATTGACATCTTCAGTACTATTATAGTTTCTGAAGTTGGTATTTAGGAAAAGTCTCCTTATGAACGCAGTGATGGAGGAGGAGCTTAGAAAGTCAAACATTTCTAATCAATAAAGAATAAAGGCTGGATGAGTCATAAGACAATTGACAAGAAATACTGACAATCAGGAATGATTAATTAATTAAAACATATTACAATTGAATTTAGGTGTCTGTAAAAAATATCTAAAAAGGTTTAAATCCAAACTATATATGAACACGCAGAAAATCCTCTTTTACCATGTGAAAAACATTAGGGGTCCAGCAGTCAACCAAACGTCTATGTGAGGAGAGAAAGCATGTAACTGCATGGGAATCCAGTGAATAAACTTGCATTGAAATACAGAACTTGCTATAAAACACAAATCTCAAGCACATCCACCTCTGAGATAAACCCCTCCTGTGTGTCTGATATCACGATGCTGGTGTTTCCTATTGGTCCTGTTGCTGGCACCACTTCTGTTGTTGGAATAAGTCACAGTCTAGACCACAAGTATTACCGCCGTACATAATCTACATTCTCAAAATGTGTATTTCATCATGTGAGTTGGCTGACTGAAATGCTCTTATGGCTGAATGGGAGAAAATCACTGCAGCCAAGTCCTAAAATCTTGTGAGAAAACAACTAAAATGTAAGAGAGACAGTGCTATACGAGTTGCACAGTTTTATTTCCCCATGTCACATATATGACTGTGTGCTCATATAGCTGTACATTTGTGAAGCCATAAATTAGAGGTAACCAACATAGTGTTGCATTTCCTTCCCTTTGTTTTTTATGTCCTCAACTCATCGTCATGCACTGTTTGCTCTGTCCAACTCTCCATACCCTCGCTCTGTAATGACCCTGATCTCTCTCCTGCACTCCCTGTCACTCTCTAATCTGCTGTTGTCCTCACTGGCCGGCTGGTTATTACGCCGTGGCTCACAGTTGCCCTGCCGTAGCTGTTCCTAACACAACGTGTGTGTGTGTGTGTGTGTGTGTGTGTGTGTGTGTGTGTGTGTGTGTGTGTGTGTGTGTGTGTGTGTGTGTGTGTGTGTGTGTGTGTGTGTGTGTGCGTGTGTGTTTGCTGTGTCCTATTTTCAGTGCGTTTTCTCGTTGATTAAAGAGTGCTCAGTGCTGATTCAGCACATCTGCTTGGTAAAACATCAACTATGAAGTCACATCAACGTGCCCAGCATCTCTCCACCCAATGTGCGAAGCAATGTTACGTAAATTATAAATTACAGTTAAAAGACCCAAATCATGGTGACTTCTGTATTTAATATGCTTCTGTGTGTGTCTGTTTATTGCTCACCGAATGGACTCTAACACTAATGCAGTGTGACGCACACTGAGCGATGGAAGGATGTCAAACATTTTGTCATATTTCGCAAGTGACTGACAGCCAAGAAACACACTTCCTGTCTATTCTTGTCGACGTGAGACCTGAAGTGGTTTTACAGCTCAACCAAATGCAGTGTGAAAGAGTGCCACCTCCACTCAGCCAAAAGATTTGATCGATGTATGTAGTTGAATTCACACCATTAGGTCAGACTGTAATATTCAATAGCTGGGTTAATTACAACAGATACAATTGAGAAAACGGTCTCCGCAGTCTCTTCGTCAACTATGATAGAATTCAGCCTCTATCACTCTGATTTGAATACTACAACTTACAGAAATTTTACAAATTGACACAGAGTTCAGCAAAAACTTGAATAAAAATAATGGCTTCAACAGGAGTTTTGTTGGGAGAAATTAGATTGATAAATCCACACATATTTACCTGGATTCAGGTGGTTATATACCGGAGAAATACAATAAATACAATAAAAAAAAAAAGACATAGAAATGGGTCGATATCTCAAAGTCTGCACAGCTTCACAAAGCTGGCCGAGTAAAATCCCCAAAGATTTTACCATCCTTGAAAATATTTACGGTCTTTAGACATACTTGTCTTGAAACCTTCACCAGAACACTTTACCAAAAAAGGCAGTTTTTTTGATCAGTGACACGATTCTTTTTTACTGTGTGTTTGTAAGACTATCAAGTAATTTTCAGCCCCATTTGTTTTGATAGAATATCATATATAGTATATCTGCCATTATTCAGTAATATTGGGCATTTTTTATGGAATTTGAATGGCTCGTGTTACAAATAGGGTTGATTTTAATGATTATTAAAACCATGAAACTCTGTTTACAATTTCCCTGGTAGTTTTTGAATTTAATAAATGAGAGAAATAAGAGAAATATCGAGGACATGTGTCTCCTATCCTGCTCCTGTGGGACCCCTGTCCTGCATGTTTCATGTGCCTCCTTGCCGTGACACAGTGCAATGGCGAGCTTTCCCACACCTTACATTCTTGATGATAAAATAAACAAAAGACGAATGTGCATCTAAAACATGCAGTACAAGAGTTGGATACCACTTGTGTAGACGTAATTGCTGTGAGGGTCGAGTCAGACATGACTGAAAGGCATCAGTGTGAATTAATGACACTCACAGTTGCACCAGTGATAAATGGATTCCAATTCTTTTTTTTTCTCCAAGTAATGATCTTTATATACAGCACGGTTTAGGTTATGTGATGGACTGTCTTTCCATTTCACTGACAGACAATTATCAGTTGATTTTCAGTGAAGGACAAAGACTCTCATAGAGACAACAAGGTGACTTTACACATTCACACCACTACAAACAGATTCAGTGATTTAATTTTACTGTAGCGGAGCTCTGGCTTATATCAAATCCTCCCTCTCAATGTGCTGGGACAAATTGAAAACACAAGTCACAAAGAAGAGCCCAATATATCTCCAATTGTTGTTTCTTTTGCATGAATTTCAGAACCTCTCAAATATACTGCTTCAATTTTATGACAACCTGTTTTCTTTTTTTTCAGAGAAAAAAACCTGATAGTGATCAGGGATCAGTTCAGCTTCTGTGTGTTAGAAAGAGTAAGACTTGAACTTCTCGCATGTGTTTAATTCTACTTTTCATGATGGAAATGATCATAACTAGAGGTTTTCTCTGGATTGTAAAGAAACCCTCTCGTTATGGCCAACACATTTTGCTGCATTACTGTTCCTACAAAATTTGTAATTGTATCTACTGAATGCAAATTTCAATCATGATATTAAGTGTCTTATGACAGGCATGTGAACTCTGACCTCATTTAGCTTGGGGTTTTGTGCAAGATCCAGAAAATACCGATTTATTGACATTTTATGTGAAATTGATCACTTGCAAATCTCATAGTGAGATATGGGCTTAAGTATCAAATCAAATTTATCGTGTGTTCTGTGACATTTCCTCTATCCTTGCTCTGCAACTCTCACTCTTCTTGATGGATCTAATCCTCCACTTCAGACGACCATCAGCTATTCAACACTTCACCTTATCAGCCGCTCTCCCTCTCTCGCCCCTGCTGTCTGTAGCTTTCACTGAGAGCCGAAAAACACAAGGAGATGCTTTTCACAAAGTCACAAGTCAACACTTAACATCCTCTCTTTCTCTGAACCCTCCTGCCCTCTCCACTAGTTCCTCCACCCACCCTCCCCCACCCCCCACCCACCCCCCACACACCCCATCTGTTTCTCTGGATGTTGACAATGGCATTTTCTGTGAGCAAGTGACTAAGACTCAAAGAATGTGAATCTGTGTGCCACTTTGTGTGCGTCCCCTCTCCGTACTGTCACAGGCTGTCAGGGCCACGGAGCGTTAGAAAGATGAGTCCGGCAGAATGACAGTGGGACTGTATTCCAGCCTCCCATTGTGGCCAAGCCGGGGGGGTCATGAACCTGGTGTGACTGTCAGAAGGAGCACAGGGAGGGACACTCAAACACAAAGAGGGGCTATTTTAAAGGCTGGAGTGCCAGAAAGGGCAATTCAAAATCGTGTCGAGCACCAATAATGCTAGATCATGCAATTTGCTTTTAGATGCTTCGTCTTGAGGTTGAACAAAACCTCCTTTTTGAATTTATAATTTTCATTGTATTTTATAAAATGCAGAAGCACAAGACACAGTGGAAATATAAATTCACTGTTGTCACATTAAGACAACTAAAATTCTTTTTTACAGTAGGGCTTACGCTGGGAGAAGATCGAAGTTACATCTTTGGTTTTCAGTTGGTTTCAGTCATAACAACGTTATACAAGTTACATTAAGCGCTACTGATGCTCTGCTCAATGAAAACTGAATCATTTTGCTGTGTTTCGGTTAATTGTTTACGTAACAAAAGTGCTTGGAACCACTGAAAGTGTAACGTTTTGAGAAAGGCTTCCAAACTGAAACTTCTCGAAAATGCTCCAACTCTGTCTCCATGGAAACGACTGAAAATGCAAATTTTTGAAAATGCTCCTACTCCGTCTCTATGTACACAGGAACAAATTTAGACTTTTATTAAACACTGTTACTACAAATGCGCACTACGGCTGTCGTAAATAGTTCTTCAAATGCATGAGTAGATTGACAATAACTACAATGTTTGACTCCAGAGTGTCATGACTCCCAGTCCATATTCTCCTGGGACTTGGTAGTTTGATAGTTTAGCGTCACTGGGAATAGCAATCCAACTTTGTTGTCTGTCCAAACGCAGTTCAAAGTATTCACCATTGTTACTGTTTTTAGCATATTATTCTCTGTGTGCATGTGTATGGTTTTACAAAACAACCAACAGCACCTAATATGGCCCTGAGAACTACCGTAATATCCGGACTATAAGCTGCTGCTTTTTTGTCACGATTTGAACCCTGCGGCTTAAACGCAGCTAATTTATGGATTTTTATGGGTTAACGAGCTTCATGTCGCCAATGCATGGGCGATGCCTTCAGGTGCATCACATAACTTTGACTTTTCTTTTTTTGTCTTTTTTTTCCTTTTTAAATTTGGTGGGCGCGGCTTATATTCAGGTGCGCTCAATAGTCAAGAAATGACAGTACATTGTTTTCAGCGGTTCTGCCGTTTCTTTTGTCATTTCCGTGTAAACAGAATTGTTTTCAAAATGTTGTCGTGTAAATGTGAAACTTTTCTGAAACAGAAAAACAAAAATGATGCATTTTCACCTGAAATGTTGTAGAGATGGGGCCTTAATTACAGTAAGTAATTAAAAAAAAAAAAAGAAGTAGGGCTACTTTACGTTAGTAACTGATTCACTCAAGTTCAGCAGCTGGGAGGATGATGCTCTACGATGTAGCGTTCCTGGATAAAACATCCATATTTCCAAACAATGAAAAGAAGCTTCGAAACATCTACAATAAACTAGAGATGATTATAGATGGACATTGAAACTACTCTTTTACTCAAACATTAATTAGGGCTGCTAACGCATTACAGGTGGAGTCATGTTAATGTCATAGGATCCAGCAGGGAAAAAAAAAAAAAGATTCTGGCAAATAAAATAGTTAAGGTGGTGAAACAGGTTGGTAGCTCATGCTTAGAGCTCACCCTGTCCATTCAGCAAAATGTCCTTGTCCAAGACTTCAAGCAAACATTATTAGAGCACCTTACAAGAATGAATGAGAGTGATCGTGTAAAAAAAGACAGACTCGTGAGGCGGTAGAATTATCCAACAATCATAATTACAATAAGACATTTCAATGCAGATAATTGAAATAATAAGTGCCGTCTAATAAGTCTATATAGTCTATGTTAGTTTTGAGAAATCTGTTAATATTTGCAAAACACTCTGACAACTCTCTCAGTTGCACGCGTTTGGACACACGTATGTATTTGGCATCGGACCAAGTTTTCTCAGCTCCTGAGACAGGAAGTGCTACCTTAGCAACACGAGGAAAATACAGGAAGTACAAAAGTGCGTGCCTTGAATTCCAACGTTTTCTTACACGAGTGATGGAACGAGAGCCAAAACCAGCTGGAGAGAGAGAGAGAACAATGAGCGGCTCAGAAAACCACACAAACGTTCAAACTGTAGAGCTGGACTTGCACAGATGGCTAGACACAGACAAAAGGTCAATTATGAAGCCATGGAAAGAAAAAGACAATTATGGAAGATATGGTCAAATACTCGCATATCTCCAGAAGCGGTCGCAGCAGGAATGTCAGACCAGTCTCACGGTCATGACAACAATAACAAATATACATCCAACAGCCAAAATGATGTCCAGTCAAATATCTTAAAGTATAGTTTACAAATGGGTTTATTAGTGGACCCACCTAAAGAAATGCTGATGAGAATTGTTATCAATCAGGCCCTATTTAAAGGACAACATTTTCAAATGAAAATGGAAAGCTTTTGTTGTGTTTTAAGTGTCTAATTACACAACAATGGTGCTTGGAACCACCTAAAATACCATTTGGCTACCAAGCTGAAAACCGTCGGCAACTTTTCTGAAACGCTGCTACTGCGCATGCGCACCACGGCTGCGGTAAATAGTTCTGCTGCACATGTAGTTGGACAAAAACAACAATGTTTGCCTCCAGATTATCATGACTCACAGTCATAGTCTCCTGGGACTTGATGGTTTTATAGTTGAAAGTCAGCTGGAATAACAATCCAATGGTGTTAGCTATTACTAATGCACATCTGTGTGTGGTTTCACTGCATAAACAAACAAACATCAGCACCCACTAGTGGGCCTACATGAAGGCTACATTGCTTTTCAGCATTTCAGCTGTTTCCGTGTAAACGTTGGTGTGAAAATGGGGCCTACGAATGTGCAAAGTGGACGTGGAAGAAGTTTTTATTGTCAGTTAAGGAAATTGATGATGGGTCAGGATTGTCTAAATCCAACCAAAAAAACTGTTTCTTGGTGAGGATTTAAATGTGAACACATAGGCCCAATTGTAAAGTGAACTCTTCGTCCAGTTTTGTGTATGTCTGCTTGGCAATAAGCATCAATGTAAGCTCATACGTAGATATATGTCATTAGGTGCCCAGTTGCATTAATAGTCTCTGCTGCATCAACTTTGAAATGCTTCACCATTACACTTAACTTATTCTTGCAACAACACGCTCATGGCTGTTCGAATGGTGCAAGATAATCTTTTATTTGAACTGTGTAGGTGCTGGACACGACAATGACCGCTGTGTTGGTATCAAACTTGCAAAGTCATCCACACATTGCATGATATCAGGTGTCAGACTGTCGCCTTTAGGCTCGCTCCACCAAAACTTTTTGTGACAAAAACTCAATAAGTTGCGAAAACTTTTAAAAGAATGCATGTGCAAAAAAAACCCCCAACCTCATATTGAATGTATGAGCACAACAAATTGCAGTTACCTCGGGCATCAGCTCGCTTTTCCAACTCAATCTCCCGTGACCGCTGGTGATTGGATTTTGCCTCCCAATCAACGCAGTCAGCGCATCCGCCGCAGAATAGTCTCAAAACATTAGGTCGACTTTATCTACCCTCCCAGAAAACAATCACCTTTTATAGTGCCAGTGATAAAAGTACACTTTCCTCGGCACTGATTCAAAGTGTATATATTGAATGGTTGTACAACAGTGTAAACTTCTCATGAGACCTTTTTCTTCTTTAGCGAAGGCCTTAATCTTGTATATCAGAAAACAAGTGTATGAATGTGTGGTAACATTGATTAAGATCACAACAAGACTCAAATGTACAACCTCGTTAACCATCTGAAGCCAGGTCACTATGGTCTTTTCTCACCGGAGGTACATAATCACAATATTTCAAGGTTTGTTAGATCTGATTGTGCTGTTTTATTAAACTACTGTTTTATTTCCACAGAAAATCTTATTTTTCCTCTTGTTTCCTCGACGAGCTCCCACCTCCTACTCTTTTAATCAAACAGTTTTCCTCTTCCTCTTCCTCCCCAGTGTGGCCTTGTTATCACCTCATTCAACCGCACTGGCCTCCCGCCCCTCACTCCGCCGCTCATTCTGCCCTCCTCTCTTTGCACTCACAGCCCTGCCGTGTTTCAGCCCGGCTCATCTGTGACGTTACCGCGCCGGGCCGAACACCAGCTGAATCTATTCCTGTGCACCTCCCTTCTTTTCATTCTCTTCCTTCCTCGCAACCTTTTTTCCTCCACGTGCGACTAAACCTCTCTCTTCCTGATATCGCAAGCTGGTCTGGTTTCCAGTCTACACTTCTCAACTTAACCTTCAGTGTCTGCTGAGCACCTCGCCTTCATTATCTGACTTCCTACTTCAGTCCCTGTGACCTTGTCCACATTAGTTCCTCTCCTCACCTCCCACTTTCCCAAATCCCCCAATCTCCTCGTTTCCCTTTTCTACCTCCACTTTCTTCCTCTCACATCCTGGTCAACCTGTTGGTTGCATCACATCCATGATTCCACTGCAAAAAAGACAAGATGTACCACCATCAATCTTAGTCTACAAATTCCAAAAAGCCTGAAATCATCTGAATTATCCGAGCAGACAAACATCGTCATATTTGATTCAAAGACTACGAAGGTCTGTTATGATCAATCTTTTCATGTTAGGATAACAGTTTTACATTGATTGTAGCATTACAATCAATGTATCTTATCCTTCCACTTTTCTATAAAGTATATAATTAAGAGTTAATCTTAAGTGTTTAAAGAAACCCAGTTCACATTTTGACTTGTGATCTGCTTTCATGGAAATCAGTTGAGTGAAAACTAATGAACAGTGTCTTCTGATGTGTCTATTATAAAAGTGGACTGCAGACATAATTATTTGCAAAAGTCAAGTGCAATTTGGATTAACTCAGTTTCAAGAAGGAACTTTTAATTGGAGCAAAATCCAGAAATTAGAGAATCAGGGGTTGGCTTTCATGAGTTGGTCACATGTCATTCAGAGGGTTTACGTATCAACAATTGTTGACCATCTGCAGCTAGTTAATTCAATACTTAGAATAATCCTTCATTATAAAAGCATCATTGGCAGGCAGGAGATGAACCACAATGAGGATTATGGTTGTGGTGATGGAAGTCCAAAGAAAGAAAAGTACGTTTTTTTTAAATATATGTGAAATGTTAAAAAAAAAACAAAAAAAAAAACACCACCACACTGGTCCATCTTTTTTCCCCAATATAAAGTATGGAAGTCCTTCTCATTGGTACATCCCAAAGATAAAATTTCACCAGTAGATCAAGGGTCAGCTTCATTGCAGTTGGATGTGCCCTGTACTCTATAGGGAGGTAACTTACCATAATCATAGAGTGTTCACAGCTGACTCCCCTCGATGTAAAGAACTAGAAGTTCTACATTAAGCCTTTTTCAGATGATCAACATCCTCACTCTATGATGAAGAGTGAAGCTACGCATCCAGTATAGAAAACTAGTTTGCTATTCTTACATGTGACAGTAGGTATGTTGAACTTTGCTTTACAACTCAGTTCTACCTTCACAACAGTTATGTTTGCTTGTCCAAGTCTTCTCATCCCTCCTCCCATTATTAACAACCAAGGAACTTGGAACTATTCATGTTGGGGTAGGTTCACCATCTGAAAAGGACCTGCCCTCTTTTTGTCAAGACCATGGACTTAGTTGTGGAGACACTCATGCAATGGTGCCAAAACAACATATGAAAGAGAGGAATTACCAGCTTCTACAGATAGACAATGCCCGCCTAACCTTGGTTGTGCCATGACACTCTGTCCCTGAAAATAACAAACAGGTGAAGACACAAGGCAAAGCTTTGGTGGAGTCCATCTTTGAACAAGTCCCAATGCATGTCAAATTTCTGGAAACAGCTCTTACAGTGGTACTACAGAGATAGCCTGCAGCAGAGGCCCAGGAACCTCACACCTCAAAACAACTGCCATAAGGGACTGGATCATGAGACTTTTTCAAGTCATGTGAATATCATATTTTGCACTGACAAAAGTAGGTCATCTAAGTAGCTCTTGAGTAGTTTTATTATGTTTTTCACATCTACTTAGACACAGAATCATTGATTGGTCATTGATGTTGGGCAGCAGGGTTTACATGTCATTTTATAGATGTGAAGGCCAGTGATGTTGAACAAAACGTAGCTTTCATGTTCTACTGTAATTGCTTATTCTTCTCCATCATCCTTATATGTTAATCTATTGTCCAACTTAGTTTCTCTGGTGGCAGGATCCCAGAACACATTGGTACTTTAAAACTCCTTGGAAAAGTTTTTCAACTTGTCCTGCTCTGAGTACCTGCATCCTCCCCCTCTCCTGCCTGCCACCCTCCCTCTCCTCCTCATCCCCCTCTCTCTGTTCTGACAGTGTGATCCATGGGGGCATTATCTTTCCATTATCTGTCCATCCCATAATCATTTCCCTCACCTCGGCCGGCGTCTCTAGAGAATATTAATCAGCTCACAGACAAGTCTAATCGCTGCTCTGTGGCTATAACGGGAGCTGCAGTCCATCAGGCAAAACACACACACACACACACACACACACACACACACACACACACACACACACACACACACACACACACACACACACACACACACACACACACACACACACACACACACACGCACACGCACACGCGCACGCGCACGCGCACACGCACACGCACACACACGCACACACACGCACTTTCCGATTAGTCTATTAGTACCTCGCTCCCTCAGTTCACTACATCCACATGAATCACAAACTAAACAGTTCAGCACTCGGACATGCATTCTATTAAAAAAATGTATATACACATAAGTGGAAACCATTTGTCAGGTGAACCTCCCACGTCCACATACATCCCAGCCAGCCATACATCACTCCAACACGGTGGTTAAGAGTTTTGAAGCAGCACTAAGTGTCTAGGTTGAATGTCTAAACTGTTAATTTTCTAAAACTGACTTGCTGCAATTGAACCCAACACTATCATTTTAAGCTACTTCCATCTTATATTATTCAGACTTTTTGTTCAATATAGTGTAATACATTTAAAAGAAGGTCATTTCAATAGTATTGTGATTCCATCCATGTTTCAGTGCTTACAGGAAGTAGTAGAAGCTTTGAGATCAGGGGTGTAAAACACATTGTAGTTCATAATATTTCAGGGGCCACAGCCTAATTTCATCTGAAGTGGGCTGGACTGGTAAAATAGTGCCATAATAACCTTTAAATTTAAACTAAAAGTTTTTCTTTATTGTGGCGCAGCATTTATGTAATGAAAGTATCTATATTTTCACAAAAATCAAACAATTCCAATAAAAAAGAACTCCAATCTACAAGCCTATTTTAATGAAAACTTCTAGCGTAAAATACAGTGAAACCCCCCCCAAAAAAAAAATTACTCTTGCATGCTGTTGCATTATGCATGTTTTTATAAACTCACCATGACAGCATGGCTTTGAGGTTAATGCTAGTTTGGCAGCTTTGTGTTGTATCTGCTGCTCTTAAAAAATTTGTTGAAAAAAAAAAAATCAATGTTTTCTTTAACATTTTTATAGTCTGCTTGATAGTTTGGCAGAGCGGATTGGAGTCTCTTGCAGGCCACTTTTGGCCCACGTGCCTCATGTTGGACACCGCTGTATTAAGAGTGTGATCTACTAAAAGTTCATACATAAAGAAATCAATGCTATTTTTGCTGCTCTGGACCACACATGTGGAAGCTGATCTATTGCTCGAACCTTTTATGCCATTTACTATTTAATATTTGCTTTGCATATGATTGCATCTTCTCTTTAGTGTGTTTTAAATGGAGATGCAGAGTGGATCAGCGTTCAGCAGAGAAGATGCTGTTGTGGTGAGAAACCGTTCCTCATGTCTCTTCCTAGGACTTTTATTGTAGACTTTATTATAGGATATTTTCTCTGTTGTTCCCTTTCTTCGGTATTGCAATCTTATTTCTAAATTGTTATGGTTGCTTATGTTTAGTGACAGCTTTGACTTTGTGACAGATATTACATTTTCTGTCTTTCTTTTGTTTTGACAAATACATATTTATTTGCTCGGATGTGTTTGATAACATCGTCTACCAACACATCTGTGGTATCAAATTTCATTTTGTGCCTGTGGGGCCTCCATCCAACAGCCTAGAGTTATTCCATGTCGATTAAAAGCAATAATACATGTAAAACCCTCATTTTAATTCAATCAATTAAAAATAGATACTATTCTTTGTTGAACACCTTCAAAATGCACTCAAACCTAAAGTGAAATGTATGTGCATGAACATGCAATTTAGTGGGAACTTAGAAGGACAGGTCCTCAATAACACATTTGCTGTGTAGTTTTACACTATAGTTTGCTTTGCACTTTTAATATGTCGGACGTTTTAGAATTAAATTCAGCTTGTCCCCCCAAAATTTTTAAGGAATCATATTGTAGTTATATCCTCCGTTCATTCTTTTTTTAGTCATTATTAAGCTTGTCTTCTTCCCACTCCTTTTCGAGCTAGAGTGTTGATATTATTTTTTCTTTTATTGTATTTTTTTCTGGCTTTTATGCCTGTGTTGTGTAGCTCGAAATAAATTTGGAAATGAAATTATTTCCTCCCAAAAATGGGTTCAAATAAAGCCCCGGTCCCATATTTGCTCCATCTATCCACCCCAACCTGGATGATCATAGAGCACAGACATTTTAGCGGATGGACCGTTTGAATCTTGAAAGAGCTGCTTGAGTACAAGAGCCATCCAGTTTGCTGTCATTGCTGCAAGCAACTGAACAGTTTGCGGAAATATCTGAACTTTAAGCTCAGTCTAAATTGATTCTGTTTCACACTGATACAACATCCTGTGAAAGGGTTTTCTGTGAGGGTGTGTCACATGTTGACCAGACCCTGAAGCCCTTTGAAAACTAATGAAAACTAACCCCACTGCATAGCAGAGCAACTAAAACTAAGACTCAGTCTGCAAAAATATCCAGGAACATCAGAGCACTTTTTATTGCTGTTTTATTGCATATTTTTATAGGAGAGGAAGTGAATCTCATTGAGTATGTTGAGAGGATTTATTGTGTGGCAGAGATCCAGGGGGACGGTACTCAGTGTTAGAAGTACATGGATCAATTCTTAGCAGTAACAGTGCGATCTTAGCTTTTAAGTAACAAAAAGTTGAGAATGAATGTGAAAAAGAGAATAAAGATGAATGTAAAATGAGGTTGGTTTGTTAGCCGGCTTTGGAGTTGTCATACTGTCAGGAGTAATTCAAAAATTAAGCATGACACATTGTGAATTCACCCAAAAGAAGATAAAGTTAGATGTGCTTAACAATATCACACTTTTTTTTTTTTTTTTTTGTTATTGGAACATTTAGACTCCCAAGAATATTGGAATTGGTAAAAATTCTGATAGGAAAAAGATAATCTCAAAAACATGAAGAAATATTTGATGCAACTTAAGTCACGTTATTAGGTTGAGCTTGATATTGTCTACCTCCGATCGACTGGAAAGAGGCATCATTTGTGTGTTGATGATGTTTTTTTAACGAGTAATTGATGTTGGAACTTTACCAAACTAGCTCTAGGCATGTATATCTCAACTGCTTATTGGGGTCTAAATCCATTAATTAACTCCAACTTCTTCACATACCCACTCTGTAAGTCTGAGAATTATTTATAGCTGAAAGAGCAACTCTGATAGTTTCAGTTAACGGATCAAAGAGCTGCACACCGACAGGTAATGAGCCGCACGCAGCTCGGGAGCCGCGGGTTGGCCACCCCTGAGTTAGAAGATATCAAGTATCACTCAGATATTGCATGAATGAATGAAGCTGATGTTGGTCTTTGTAATGAAAACACACACATGCATGCAGAGAACAATACACTATAAACAATAACATTGGCAGGTACACGGACATTCGACGGAGATGGATTGCTATTACTGTGAGTCCACTAAAAAACTATCAACTCCCCCGAGAACATGGGCTGGGAGTCATGACACTCTGGAGGCAAACGCTGGTATTGTCCATCTCCTTGCAGATATGTAGAAGAACGGTTTACTCCAGCCATGGTGTGCATGCGCAGTAGCAGCATTAAAGAAAAGTTGTATTTTCATCCTTTTACTACAGAGATAGAGTCGGAACGTTTCCAAAAAGTTGAATTGTACCCCGTTTCCATGAAGACGAGGTCAGAGCATTTTTGAAAAGTTCCACCTTTCACCCCAACATCTGGACCCCTAAAATGCAACAAAAGTTTTCTAAGTTTTACTTGAAATCGTTGTCAGGGCTGTACTTTGTTCTTTAAGTACTTGTTCCAACATATTGACAGATTCAGCTTTTGTAATATAGTATAGTGCAGAATCAAAGTCAACATAAAAAATACACATATCCTGAAGATACAGCGCTCCCAACCAAGCCAACTCAATCAAAATGATAGTTTCCTGTAAAAATCATCTTCTTTTCATTCATTCAATACTTTCTTTATACATTGCTATCTGATACTCGAGTGCACACGCCATCAGCATCATCCCAAATCCATCGGGACGTCGAGCCAAGTTCATCCTGTAAAATCTCCCGTAGCAAATTATCGAAGCCTTTTTCATCCAAATGGCAGTTGGAGAAAAGGGCAAAAGATGAAAGCATATACTACCCCCCCACCCCCGCCCCCCACAAACAGACCTCTTTTTTCCCTCCCCAGACTGAATATGAATGGCTGCCCCAAGGAGAATCAGGAAAGGAGGAGGTTAACAGAGGAGAGGAGGAGGAGGCGAAGGAGGAGGGAGGGATGAAAGGAGGCGCGGGGAGGAAGATCAGAGGCTGAGGAATGTTTGCCATGGGGGTGCACGAGTGCTAAACACATGAAACTTTGACTGTCCACATGCAAGTGCTTGCTCACATACACCCATAAAGAAGGATAAAAGGAGAGATGCAGTTGCATACATGCAAGTGCAGAGACTGGCGCACGCACGCACACACACACACACACACACACACACACACACACACACACACACACACACACACACACACACACACACACACACACACACACACACACACACACACACACACACACACACACACACACACACACACACACACACACACACACACACACACACACACAACATGGAGGGTGGGGTATGGCACGAGGTGAGATATTGTAGAGGGATAAAGTGTAACGTGAGGAAGCATTTTGTGTGTGTGTGTGTGTGTGTGTGTGTGTGTGTGTGTGTGTGTGTGTGTGTGTGTGTGTGTGTGTGTGTGTTATAAATCCAAAGGCGGACTGCAGTGGACACAGCTGTTTCACGCCCATCCAGATGTCAGCAAGGAGCGAGAGAGAGAGAGAGAGAGAGAGAGAGAGAGAGAGAGAGAGAGAGAGAGAGAGAGAGAGAGAGAGAGAGAGAGACGAGGCGAGAGGGTGCGAGACATGCATAGACCTATACTGTACACATCAAAGGCGGAAAAGCAACACGCGTGCGTGCACAAACACACGTACATACACTACAGATGGTGTTGGGATTCATTGAGAGCATCAGAAACAGCTTTGAACTCAGTGAACGTGCTCCTCTTTCTCACCGGTGTTTAAGTGTCGGAGGCTGCAGCCATTAACATTGACAAATCCAGCTGGACACCATCGAAGATTTTGTTTCAGTTCGATTCACTTTGTTCCGGTAATCAATAATAATAATAAATACATTTTATTTGTTAGTGCCTTTCATACACCCAAGGTCACTTCACGTCCCATGTTAAAATTGCAGTATTAAAAACATTGCAGTTAAAATGTATCATATTTAGGTTTAATCAGTTTTATACTTATAATTTTGCTTTTCAGTAGAAATCCTTGATTGTAGGTAGTGTCACCACCAGTGCTGTAAATTATGATTCTAATGCCCCGTTTACACAATGATGTTTTCTGGTGATGATTGAGAACTTCCGTTGAATCTTGGGCATTTACACGACAACAATGCTTTGAGAGACTGATTGCTAAGAAATACACGGTGTGTGCATATTCTATGATGGTACTTGTACTGTACACAGTGTGATCAGTTTGACTGTTTCAACTCTATAAAAGAAGGTTTTGTATTTCTCTTTGCATTTTGACATGGAGAAAATACATTGTCTGCATGTATAAGATACAAGTAAATGTGGTATACTTCCATTTTGAGAGTATATTGGACCTATTTTGATTTGTGTAATTGCAAAGAGGTTTTGTGCAGATGATGGTGTGATTTAGTTTTTTTCTGGGTGTACGTTAAATGTTTTATTACTCTTTATTACTATCTCCTTTTGCTGAAGGGTAGTAACTCCAAACCATCCATAACATTTACAATTTGTTCTGGACTAACAGGTGTGAAATCCCCCTTCTGTCTTCTCCTCCACAGGTCTGTGACAGCAGATGATCACAGGGCCGCTCGTACTCCTGCCTTCTCCCGAGGAGCTCGTTCATGGTGCAGCAGAGCGTGACTTCTTTCAAGTTTCAGCAGGCAACTTGCACAAATAACCTAAAGGAGAACGTTTCCATTGCACAGTAACAACCAGCAGAAAAGTGTCCACAGCATGTCATTACTCTATGCTATAACACACAGGGCACAAGTACTTTAAAAGGCTGCATGTTGTCATGCACTTTGCCCTCATAATAATACATTCTAAGTCAAATAGATGACTCGAACATAGTTATGTCTGAATGATGGACAACACCGTCTCTTCAACTTTGCATAAGCTTCTGTGAAAGAAAGTGTCCGAGACAGTTGTGAAAAGGTGTTTCCACTAATGATTTCACCATCTATTAGACATGCAAGAGTAGATGTCTTTGCACTTTTAGAGAAGAACTGGCTGGATGTCATTCAATGGCAGCAGTACTTCTCAGAGGATTACCTCCCTGCACATTTGTCAACACGGTTTCATAAATTGATTGCATTACTCTCAAGGTGCAGTGAGGAATTTATTGAGCGATACTGTGGACCATGATAAGAAGCTTTTAACAAGGGAAAAAGTTACTGCCACTGTTAACTAACTGGACATGGTCCGAGGGAAGTACCAGAGGATTACAGGTGCTGAAAGATGAGCAGTGAGAGCAGATTTTTATATAACCGAGGACTTGAAGATCTCGCTGCTATAAATATCTCAATATTTGGCCTGTGACATGAGGCTTGGCAGTTCATGCACCCTTTTGTGTAACGTGGGAACCTAAACTGTGACAACCACGAAAGAAAGAGATAAATTGTTCCTGGACTGACACCACAGCTGATCCTCCCACATGCAGCTCGTTGTTGTCAGTGTCAGAATCAGCATGTCTCACCATGTCCACTCTGGATCTGAAACAGTCTGAGGCTCAGAAGCTGGACGGGTCCAATTCAGCGGTCAGATTTGGTCTACATCAGCAACTTCTCTCTTCCATTTTTTTTTTGTTTTGCACATACAGTACAACTTTGGGCAGCTAGATCAACCGAATGAGTCATGTGGGGTCTGAAACATTCACATGATCCCAATGTGAATAACATGTAGATGCTATATGGTGTTGTTGTGTTTGCAGAAGAAAATGAAGCCCATGTATCACCCAGACATTATTTTGGTCTCATTAGGACTGCAATAAATAGCTCAGTGGAATCCAAGGAAAAGGTCAACCAGTTCACTGCTCTCTACGTTCTTAAATCCTTCCTTCCATGCAACCGAAATACAAATGCCATAACTGCTTGACCTTCAGTTCTGGACACAGATGACATTTTGCTGCACTGATAGGCACAAAGATGGTGAACAGTTGTAGTGATGAAGGTGGGAACTCGTGTTTTTTTTCACTTTCCACTCTGAAATCTGTTGTTGATCCACAGATTTGAAGAGTGAGAAAAGTGTGCAGACTTTGTGGGAAGTGGTCACATGATCTTGATGCTGGTTGTCACGGTGATGTCAGAGGTGAGCAGTTAGAACTTTTTGTTGTTGTTGTTGTTTTCAGACATGTGGTATTTTAACATGTGTGCAATCATATATACTCCATCTACCCACAAACACACGTATATATCAGCGCTGTCAAAAATATTGCATTATCGGATGCTCTAACTAGCCCGACCTGCCAAATAGTAGTGACGGCAGTGGAGTGTGTTAACGTGGACGTTACTTCCTGGGACTTTAGTTCTACATTGAGCGTGGTTATACCTAGGTCTGTACGGTTGTATATATATATATATATATATATATATATATATATATATATATATATATATATATATATATATATGGTTCTGTATTTAAATGATTCTGTATTATAATATGAATGGTTCTGTATTTCTGTTAATTTATCATCCTCTGTCATTATCCCTTTACTGTTCTCCCATTGTTATTATCTTGTTCAGGCAGGTTTTGTGTTAAACTGAGTGACGAGAGTGAGAGGGATAGTGCGGTCAGTACACTGAGTGACTAGTTTGGTTACGAAAATTCGAATTCTGAGTTTCACCTAAGAACTATTTATAGCTTGAAGAGCCACATGCCCATGATTCCAGTTAATGGATCCATGAGCCACACACTGTCAGACAAAGACCCGTGTGCGGCTCACGAGACGTGGGTTGGTCACCCTTGCTCTATACTACTACTAAGTAAGATCAAATAGCAATAGTTTGATCATTGTGTGTATGGGTGTGTCCGAGTAAAAGGATAATATGTTTGTGCAATAACAGTAATAGTGAAAAAGAAGAATTAAAGTGGCAGTCATAGTCGTTTTGAAAATCATTGACAATGAGAAAGCCATCTCTGGCTCTACGAAGTGCCGTACAAGAAAAGTAACTCACATTTCACTTATGTAATATAAATTAAAAAACACTGTATATTAACATATTAACCTTTTACCCATGTCATTGACACCTGGGCTTTGGGCTGCACCGCAGTTGAGATGCTAATCAGAGATATTCTAATACCGGCTGATAATGAAGCTGCAATGGTGAGCACTACATTTCATACTCATAAAAAATTATCATTTCATCATCTTTGACTCAGATTTGGTGAAGCTGATTCATTTTGCAGTGTACGCTCATTGGTTTCCAGCACTTATGAACAACATATTGAAATCAGAACTTGAATGGGTTTGCATTAACATATAATGCAAAACAGTTTTTTTGCCCACAGTTAGGAATCCTCTGTACAGTTCTTAGAAAGATCCCAAACATTGTGATGAACTTTGGATGTTGTACTGCAAAATATTTCACCATCACAATTTCACCTGACCAGAGCAGAACTTGGTCTCTGAAGTTACCAATCATAGTCTCAGTGTTGAACCAGAGTAGATTGTTGTTTCTTTTCTTCAAACCATCATCTACATGCGGACTAAATGAAATCTTTTCTCTCTTTAGTCACCCCATAAGACCAAGTGCCCGTCCGGCTCCATCAAAAATCTGACGCAGCTTTTGGAGGTGAGTGGGGTCTCCTGGAAACACCTGTGTTTATGACTTAAACATTCAGGTTTAAGTCTTTTCTGACTTTATTTTGTTTTCTTCTGTACCTCCAAGGTTCCTGAAGGAACCCCACTTGAAGACGTCCCGGCCGAAAAACGTGACTGAGTGAGCTTTGTTGGGTTGACGGCCGAGATGCTAACGTGAATCATTACGAAAGAATCACACCCTCAGGCACCCTCAACCATCCGTTCTTGACGCTCAGCCACCTGGACAGCGGCTACGACAGCTGGTAGATGAGGGCGACTCCAGATATTTCAGCTGGTATGTTTTTGAACTTTCTACCAGGCATGATTCTTTACTGCATGATATTTGGAGAAACTAAACGTTTGTTGTCTTGTTTATAAAAAGCTGTTCACAACAAGCTGATGAAGACAAACGTTGCAACGTGTCCGACAGCAGCTCTCCACCTAAAGAGATGACGATCCATCCTGGTAAAGACGTGAGGAAGAGCATGTCCATTAAGTCCACAGACGTCAAGCATGATTTGATCAGTTACATAACAATTTTTTTGCATTAGTGCTTTAAATCTACCGTGTGAGGTCAGATGTCTCACCAGCATTGTTCCAACACAAACCTAATGTTTTCCAGAAGACAGCAGCACTCCACACAAGTCAAAGACTCTTCCAATGACTCAGAACCACTCGAGGAAGAGGACGAGTGAAGAATCAGACTCAGATACTGACCCCTCCCTGTCAAGAAATGGCATCTGGCCCCTGTTGTACCTGTTTAATTCTAAAAAAAAGTTATAAAAACATGTGAGATTGAAATAATCTCCATTCTCTTATGTGAAGGTTTAAACATCCACAGACTGTTAAAAGCTGTGATAAGGATCTTTATTACATTTAAAGTCTGGCTCAGTTTCATGGTCGAACTATTTAGTTTTGTCTGTAAAAGATATATATGTAGAACTTCACTCACACTGATTGAGAATATTTAGAAAAGACATTTAGTTGCAGGGAAATATCACTTCTATTTACAGATGGATGTTTACCAGATTGAATTAGTACTTCTTTTGTTTTTTTAACATGCCAAAAATAATCCAATGAAACATTATTCCTGTGAAGAGAATGACTATAAGAAAGGACAAAAGCACTATAGAATAAAAAAAATAAATCACAATTATTATCCAGTAAAAGTTGAACTCTTTTAAGAATCAGCATTCACGACATGATCCACAAGGTCAAAGGCTTTGTTGCTTCATTCAGCGTTTTATTATGGTAAACCTTTACATCTTCCTTGTTATTGAGTTTCCACTTTGTCACAATATGAAGTCACGAAACCAAAAGAGATGAATGAACAAACAGCAGGTGAACGGAGAAGCAGACCTTTAGCAGTGAATATCTCTCTGAGTAAAAGTAATTAAAAGTTAGTAGATCTAAACTTGAACATGATGATTTATGCAGGCTGTTCAAATGTGACAGCCACTTAAGCCAGCTGCAGAAACACCCCTTGTGTATTTCGACCTCTGCCAGCGACTGTAATTAGGTTGTTTAATGTAGCATGCCATCAAACAAAAGAAAAGCCAAAATGTCTATGATGACGAATGATTGGGTGATGGGGTGACTCAGCAATGTTGTAACTAAAATTAAAGAAAAAAAAAAAACCCTGGTTCAAACATGCTGGTCAATGGTACATTACTATGTACAGTCTGCATGTTCTCCCTGTGCCTTGAGTTATCTCTGGATACTCACACCTTCCTGACAATACATTTTGAAAAACAAAAAAAGGACATGTGTGCGTGGGTCTCTTGCCTTGTGGGTCCAAGATGTATGATTAACACACCAGTGATGCTTGGAGCCACCGAAAATGCTGCTTTTTGAAAAGGTTTTGACTATTTGCTTCCATGGTGTAAATTAGATCGACAATCCCAACTATGGCGGCCTCCAGAGTGTCATGACCACCAGTCCATATTCTCCTGGGACTAGGTAGTTTTATAGTTGAGAGACATCATAGTAACAATCCAACTTCATCGTCTGTCCACATGAATGTCCGTGTGCTTGCCATTGTTATTGTTTATAGTGTATTGTTCTCACGAGCATGTGTGGCTTCATTGCATCAGCACCCACTGGTGGCCCAACATAAAAACTACATCATTTTAGCATCTCTGCTGTTTCCGTGTAAACATACATCGTTGAAAAAATGTTGCTGTTTAAACGCGCAATTTTTCTGAAATCAAAAGACAAAAACAAAAACATTTTCACTTAAAACATCCTGAATCTATCATTTTGTTGCACTAAATGCTTTTAAGACACATGACACTATAAATTATAGCATGGCCTTTTGTACAACTGTAAATGTTAATGATCCAACACCCAAAACATTTGACTATTTCATTCCTTTTTGGGGCTTTATTCTGTTCAGAATGGCCAGAATGATTATGTTATTGTTGCACATGGTCATTTAAGCATGCAACATATATTTTTTTTCTTGAAATCATGACACAAAGGTCCTGTTACTGTTATAGATATTTATTTTGAAATATTTTGCCTTTGCACAATGAGGTGTGATGACACGTTGTCCCTACATGGGGTAATACAGTAATACAGACAAGATGTTTCAAACACATTTGAGAATACTAATGGAAGACAAAGATGTGTTTGATTATGCTCGGATGAAAGAAGTTGCACTTTGACATATGTTGAGTTTCTTCTTTTGAAGTAAATCATGACCAGACAGCCGAAGGTCATGCTGAGGGTAAACAGTGAAAGCGGTATTGTATATGCAGGGCCTGTATGTCAGTGTGTCCTGTTTAATGTGTGAAAAGCTCTTCTGGACGCGAGTGAAAGAGGATCCGTCTCCCATCAAGTCAAGTTGTTGATAGGGGATGAGTGCACTTTGGCTCACTCCTGCCCTTCACACACTCCAGGGCTGTCACTTAAGAAAGACTGTATCTATTTCCCTCTTCAGGATGTTTTGAAAGTGAAAGTGGAGCCCCCCTCTGTCGGTTCTTCCCTTGTGTGTATGTGGGTGTATACGCTCTCTCAGACGTACACAAACACAGCGGCATCCTAACCTGCATCTTTCGCAGCTTGAAGTGGAAACGAGAAATTGGTGCAAGCGCAGCTGCATGCTGAGAACTGACGGCAGAGACACAACACAAAACACACATGAAAGAGAAAACGAGACACCGAGAAGTTTCCTCGTCCAACCGTAACTGTCGTCTTCCAGGAGCCCGTGACGCTTCATACTTTTCACACAAACGACAGTAAATTCCTTTTTACAGCCTGAGCAACATGGAAGAAACTATTACAGGTAAACTGAGTCCTATATAATTTTTTACTGTCTTCACAAAGCAGCTGGTGTCTATTCAAACAGAGGAATGTAACATAATCAGGTCATCCAGAACTGCAGCTATCATACATATTCATGCCTAAAAATAGGATTTTTTTGTTTTGTTATATCTGATCGTCATTTACAACCTGGTGCTTGGAAAACTGTTGCCTCTTAACCAGCCAACAGAACAACAGGCTCTTAACTTTAAATCAAGCTTCAATCAGAAGAAATTGTTGGTAAAGAAAAAAATGTGTTGGTGCCTATCACACATCGAAATGAAAAAGACAAGAATCAGGTGCTAAAACAATAAAAACACAGAATCCAAGGAGAATTCTTGCTGCGTTCATTAAATCATTATGAAACAGGATTCTGCCTAAACAGAGACATACACATACAGATTGATGTATGTTTTTGTTATCCTGGCGTGACTGGCATCCATTGGAGTATTCAGCAGACCTTTGGATTGTTTCAGTGATAATGGTCATTCTCAATTTATACACATAAAATCTTTCAGCTATCTTCCCTTTCTTTTGGCGTTCCCCAGGGCTCTGTCCTTCGTCCCATCCTGCTTCATTGTCTATCTCCTCACCTTTGGCCATATTTTGTGTTACTATAATAAATACAGTTCCATTGCGAGGCAGACAACACAGCTCTACTTTTCAACCTACTGGCTCTATTGACTCCCTTTGAGTCATACTGAAAGTGATTAAGCAAAGGAGCATGTAAATATTTCTACTTAAAAAAGATTTTTCAAAATGATTGACTAATTATAGAAATAAAAAGTTGGAAAAAATGCAACATATTTTTCTTCTGAAACTTCAAATGAATCTGCCTTGAAATTCATAATCAATTGTGAAATTTGAGCTTTGTAATCAATCTAAGTTTTACTTTATGCCGATGATATCATTAACTATATGGACAAAACCCACACCCTTCACTTTCTGGTGGGAAATATACTTTACATGTAGTTTAATGGCTACATAGAAGGTTTGAAGTTTCGTAATTTAAACATTTTGAGCATGACTCAAATCCTTATTATTCAACAAAGTAATGAAAAAAGTGTCCTCGTGCCTCTTTGTATTAAACTGAGGCTAAATCTAACGTGCAGAATACGATTTACCAAAACACCTCTCAGGTGACCAACAGATTGAACACATTCAACCAAAGTAGCTCAAACTCGTTTCAAACTGAAAATTAGAAACCAAAGATTCTGTCCTGAATCAATAGTTTTTAATACACATGCACAAAGGTTTAATCTTTTCTTCTTCTCATTGACAAATCTGACCCAGCATTCAAGTTCAAAATCCATCATGAATGGTGGGTTTAATTAAAAGCCGAAAGCTTTGCTCTACTGTATGCAGATGATGACATTATTTGCAATACTGGAATTCAGACCTGTAAACTTTATTTAAAAGTGCTTTTTTGATCCAGACCAACACTTTTCAAAACTAAAATATGACATCACATCACACCTCTATCTACTGTTTGTTTTCTCCTTTGGGGGTAATTTTGTCCTAAAATATATTTCCTTGTATGATAACCAGAATTAAAAACATTACACAATTACATTGTCATATAGCAGTTTACACACTGTAGACCTCCTCCGATGAAAGACCCTGTTGATCCAGCTGTGTCACTGCGATTCAAACCACACAAACCAACTCAAACAAAGGTTGGTCATTAGGTGCTGATACTCCACCGCCTCCAAACAACACTGAAGGTGTGAGTCTTCCAGTAGTTTATCCACAAAAGGCCCATCAAGGGCATCAGCTCTTTGTATGGGCAAACCCTAATTACAGCTTGGACCGTCATGAAAAAGCTTCCGCTTCAACATCAAATGCAAAGTCAGAGAAGTACAAAGGCTTTCATTTCCCCCCCCTTTGTTTCAGATGCCAGCGCAGCAGAACGAGCGCAGCACCAAGCAGGAAACGGCGGACAGATAACGGGATTTAGAGCGAGCTGGCAGAGGAATGGAATAGGATGGAGACAATAGTGGAAGGCGAAAATGGCTCAGCGAGACAAGAGGACAGACAAGAATGAACAAAAAATGGAAACATGATAAGGATGACAAATGCTGGGTGGGGGTCTCCAACGTATGCATCACGCCATTAGGCTGAGGGACGAGCCAAACACAGTCAAAGCTGTAAAACAACCAACTTCTTCCCATTTACTCCATAATCTGACTACATCACAGAGTACGTGTGCAGGAGGGAGTTTTCCTAATTGTTCTCACTCGAAGTTAACAATAGTCTATTTTCTGTCACTCTGGACAGGAGACCAGCTCGCCCACACCCACGTCTCCACAGACCCAATGTGTGTTTGTGCTGAATATTTCTGTGGCGGATATTCAGATGACAGGGATGGCATGCTATAACGATAACAGTTTATTCCTATGCCTCTATGTGTGCTACCAAGAAATCTAGAGTGTGCATGTGAGTGTGTTCCTGTTTGTCAGTGGATGGGACAGACAGTTCCTGTGGAGGTGAGGATGCATGCGTGGTTCACTTTGTATGTGTGAGTTTATTTAGAAAAGAAGTCTCCGGGTTTACGGTGTGTTTCTCCCACAAGATATCCGCTCCTATCTTTGTACTTCGACTCCAGTTTTGTCTCTGTTTTGTCTCCAAACACGGGACATTTGGAGGACTGGAGCAGGATGGCGAATTTCTGTCTCATTGTTGAGACATATTCCTTCAAGTCTTGTTCATGTATTAAAAAAAAGTTGCGATACGAAAAAGAGGTCATAAATACACTGTGATCATACCTCATATATTTGAGGAATAAATGACTCATCTTATATTGTGGAAAATCTTCATCTTTCTCAAGAATCTGTATTATTGGATATTTTTCCATGTAAAGTATGAAAAAAAAATATTTAAAGAGAATTATCTATCCTTAACTTTGCAATGTGAGAGAGAGAGAGAGAGAGAGAGAGAGAGAGAGAGAGAGAGAGAGAGAGAGAGAGAGAGAGAGAGAGAGAGAGAGAGAGAGAGAGAGAGAATAAACTAGAGGGACAGAACTTTAGTGACATGTATTAGTAAAATACAACTGCATGGAGAGTGAGAAAAGCGGAGAAGCTCTCCCAGCCGTCTAAACCTACAGCAGCTTCATTAAAAAATGATCCAAGGTGATCCGAGCCAGCCTCAACATAAGCTTTACCAAATAGAAAAGTTTGAATCTGATTTTAAATGCAGAAACTGTATCGGAACTGGTTCCACATAAGAGGAGCCTGTTCGCTGAGAGCTCTGCCTCCTTTTCTCGTTTTAGAAACTCGACGAACCTCAAAGATTTCATCCTCAAAGCATCATGAGAACAAAGACTTCTGCAGGTATAATATAGGACTTACAGCTCTTTAAGATATGATGGAACCTGGTTGTTAAGAGCTTTATATGTAAGGCCGAAGAGGAGAACATAATATAGGAGGAATGGGATCTCTCTCGCTGCAGCATTGTGAATCCACATTTTAAAGTTATTTGGACAGACTGACGATCAGGACGTTATTTCAAAACTTTCCATCACATTTGATATGACTAAGTCAAGCAACTAAGCGGTAATAACATCACTTGAGACACCAACATCATCCTCAAGAAGTTACACAATCAGGTTTATATATATATTTAAGTATTGACACAGTTTTCAGCATTTTGGCTCTGTACACCACCACAATGGATTTGAACTGAAACAAGCAAGATGTGCTATAAGTGTAAACTTTCAGCCTCATTTTTTTTTTTCACATTCAATTCAAGGCAATTAATTTGAACAAACGATTAATTTTGAATGCTTTGTTGCAAATCCTGTGTCGTCAAAGTGCCTGGAGACTTGAGTCTACCAGACGTCAGGTTTCATTTATAGTGATGCTTTGTGGTGACCTGACTGCCGTCACAGCTATTTTATTTGATACGTTTCTTCATCTCACAGTGAGAAGACCTGGGTCTGACTCCAGGTCAGGGCCTTTCAGTGGTTTGACAGTTTGGGTTCAATGCAGGTTAATTGAAATATCCAAAGATATGTTTGTTGGGTTTCATGGTGACTCTGAGGCTCAGTTTACACAACAACGTTTGAGTAGAAATAGAAAGCTCTTGTTGCATTTTGGGTGTGCATTTACACGACTTTTTAAAAACGGCCGCCCAAGGTAGAACTTTGGGAAAAAGCTCCGACTACATCTCCATGTCGAGGGCAGGAATACAACTTTTGGAAAACGCTGCTACTGCGCATGCGCACCACGACTATAGCAAACAGTTTTTTTGTACATGTGCAAGTAGATAAATAATAACAACAGTGGTGGCCTCCGGGGTGTCATGACTCCCAGTTTATATTCTCCTGGAACTTGATAGTTTTAGAGTTGAGGCTTGAGAATTACCCATAATAACAATCCAACTTCGTGGTCCGTCCATACAAATGGACGATTACCCGACATTGTTAATGTTTATAACGTCTTGTTCTCTGCACGCAATTGAGTGTTGTTTCAATACAAAAACAACCAACAGCACCCACTGATGGAATGGAGCATCAACATGAACACTACATTGTTTCCAGCATTTTCATATTTCCATGTAATGTTCCATATAAATGTAAAACTTTTCTGAAAAGAAAATGCAAAAAAAGATGCGTTTTACCCTGAAACTTTGCTGTGTAAACATGGTCTAAATATCTGTCGGAGTGAATTTATGTGTAGATGTTGTATTTTTCTGTAAAAGCTTTGAAATGGAGCATCAACAATCCCCTGACCTCCCAAAAGTCAGAGTAGAAGGAGGAAGGATGAATTTTTCTATAGGTACACCTGGCCCCTTAATGAATGACTTTTCATTGGATTTGTGTTTTCTCAACTAAATTTCTTATATAATATTCAACTGTTCTGAAAATCAGGTAAGTTGTGGAAAGTCAAGTGAAAAATGTAATAAATACAGTGAACGACAGCGCTCTACCTGTGACCTTCATTTTTGGAACAGAGGAGATGCTTTTTGTTATTGAGGGATTTGTGTGTGTGTGTGTGTGTGTGTGTGTGTGTGTGTGTGTGTGTGTGTGTGTGTGTGTGTGTGTGTGTGTGTGTGTGTGTGTGTGTGTGTGTGTGTGTGTGTGTGTGTGTGTGTGTACTTTTTAATCACCCCCACCTCTTTTTCATTGTTTCTCGTCATTTTTTTTTCTGAGAAATCCCCATCACCCAGTCTCATCCTCCCACATACACACACAAAAAAATAAACAATTTTCAGAGCTTACTGTAATCCATGCAAACAGATTTGTGACTGTAAATCTCTTGATGTGGCCTTTTTTAAGTCTCCCTGCTGCGTCTCTCTCCCAGGTCTCTCTCTCTCTTTACCTCTCGCCCTCCAACAAGCTGTCTCGCCCTCTCACCAACTTTTCTTTCATATCTCAACAAGATTTAAGATCCACTCCAAAAAAAAAAAAAAAAAGACACACTCACACACCCTTTGACATGGACACACAAACAGACACACAGTATCCTCACACCCACATCTCAAGCCAAGTTTTTGACAACAGACTCCAAGCAGTCTCTGCCTCCTCCACAGCTTCATAATTGACCTTCTGTGTGTCTCTGGCCATCTGCGGGACTCCTCCAGTCGCCCTGTTTCAACATTTCTTTGCTGTGAGTGCTGCTCACTGGGCCGTCGCCGCTCATTTTCTCTGCCCTCTCTTTCTCCTTTGCTGTCTGACAATCTCTTCAAACTCTGCAGCCCTAAAACCGAGATGGCAGTATTGATCAATTTCACCATGAAAAAAAAAAAAAAGAATCCTCCTCCTCCCGCTGCTTCTCCTCTCCCTCCTCTTCTGTCTGATGGAAAATTTACTGCAGTGAGATACGGACGTATCCAGTCATGCTCATATTCTGACTGCAATGACTTCTGCATTGTGCAGCTTTATGATAAGGTTATTTAGGAGAATATTTACGTAAATCTTTTACAAACATAACTTTACATGCAGTCGTGCAGGAATAACACGCTGATGTATTTTCTACAAAAACTTCCAGGAAGCATAAAGACAGCAGCGTTAAAGGGTTTATTACGTTTTACTTGCTGGGAGTCTAATCTGCAGGAGTGCTGCTCATGGTGATATCGCTGCAGATGCTGATGACCAAACAAAGCTGAGCAACAGCACCACCATGTGGCCAAAAGGACAGCTGCGCGCTAAGAATGCGACACATTTAAAACTTTTTAGACTGGAGCAACAAATCTGGCATGATTTGGGTTCTAATTTTATCACGGTTGAAGATTTTTCTTCATTTCAGATTCTTCAGGTCTGATGTATATATAGGGTTTACTTTTATACAATTTTGAGTTATTCTTTAAATGTCCAATTCTTATGCATTCCTCTGTTGAGTGAATTCAATATTTGCTCCCGTTTGTGTAATTACTGCAGCCCTTCTAACCCCAAAGAGCACACCACTGTGAAGCAGCGAAAAGCTTCTTGTGGTGAAAACTCATTTTGCAGGTTCGAGAATGTTGGAAAACTTGCTGACATCTTTGAGATGATACCATCATGTAATTTGTGTGTGTGTGTGTGTGTGTGTGTGTGTGTGTGTGTGTGTGTGTGTGTGTGTGTGTGTGTGTGTGTGTGTGTGTGTGTGTGTGTGTGTGTGTGTGTGTGTGTGTGTGTGTGTGTGTGTGTGTGTGTGTGTGTGTGTGTGTGTGTGTGTGTGTGTGTGTGTGTGTCAATCTCTCAGGATGAGACCGACCAGATCCCAAAAGGTAAGGTGAGTGAGAGGTTTACGTACAATGGGGACCAACCGTGTACCTCATCTCAGCAGCAGAGATCCGTTTGGAGGGAAGACTGGTTGCTACTGTACTTTCCCATTAGTGTTCAGTGACATCCTCCACACTTAACCTGGCCTTTTTCTTTTACTCTTACAATGTTTCTTGTGAAGGGTAGTCCTACATCCTTTTTCATTTGCTTGTGAAATCTGTACCACCATTCAAAACTGAAGTAGTTTTACTAATGACAGTTGAACACCATTTGGTCCCTTGTGCCCATCCTGTATAACTTCACTGTGTTGCAGCTCTCCTGATTTTGATGAAACCTGATTATGGAGCTAGAGAACCACAAATGAAACCATAAAACAGCCTGTACTCATCTGATACCAGTTTCATACCATAACTTGTGTGCATTCAGCAGAAATGAAGAAACAAGATTGTCTCACATCTGAAGTGAAGAAAAAATGTTATAATTAAACGTTGTAATAATGTCCCCCCAGTTTCTGCAAGATTAAAGTCTCTTATGGGGGGATTTCCTCCTCCATAATTTGCTCTCCACTCAACCTCTAAACACCCCAAACTAAAAGCTGTGTATCTGCAAATGAAACTTTCTCAAGTACAATTGTGGAGGTTTTCCTGCCAAATTCTGTGATGCCAGGCCATACACCAGAAGCCAATAAGTCATGTTGGATCAATAACTTCTAAAGTTCTTGTTTTTGTTGTCAATATCCCATGCTCCAGTAACTAATATTTATCATACACCTTCAAAGATATGATTATTTAATGTTGTCCACATTTGCACTAAATCAGGATCAACATCATAAACTCAAAACTTTATCAAACAACTGGTCATATTTGTTAACTCTCACCTAGATTAACCCTGATCACTTAAATGATGATCACAGAGATGAAAAATAGGTTTGATAACATGTTAAAGCTATTGTTGTTTAGATTTGTAATATTTGTGTAATTAATGACACAACGTAACACGTTTCCATTAAAATGTTTATATTTGCAAAAACACTGATGACTTTTTGCTGAGTTGTTGTTTATTCCTAGTTTGACCCTGATTGATGCATTCATATTTTGAATGTGATAAAGAGCAAAGAACAGCATGACCATCGACCTCGAGTGTAAATAACTCATCATACTGATGAACCTTTTAATTAAGAAAAATTTAAAAAGAAAAATTTTTTTTTTTAAGATATGAAACTTGTGATACATGCAATTTTGCTCGGTTTTGATGTTTATTGCTTACTTTTATAAGGTAAACCCAGTCAGTGTATCAAGTAACCAACCAGCACATTTTCTATATAGATAGACAGCGCCCCCATGCGGTATAATGTAAAAACAAACAAACAAACTCAGTAGTGATGTGTAAATAAGGCCATGAAATTACAAACAAAAAATAGAATATTGTTTAAAGGTTCTTTGTTTTATCAGTTATTTCTACATTCATAACAGTTTCCTCATTGCTGGTGTTTGTTATTATGTATTGTTTATTTGGTGAAGTTTGCCCCCTTCCTGTTGCCCCTCTGGACTCTTTGGCTCCTCAGTGGAAGAAGAAAATGATGGAGAGAATGTTTTCCTGATTGTCTTCTTGGATTTGAAGAAACTGACTGGTTATAATATTTAACAGAGTTGCCTTGAGAGGTTTGGGACTTGACTTGTCATTTTTCAAGGTTAAAGGCCTTGTTGCCCTCTCAGACCTCCACCTCGCCCTCCTCCCAGTGTGTCTCCTCTCTCCACTCTCTCTGTGGATACAGCTGAAAGTGGATGAAGGAGAGTGGACATCTCCATCATAGGTTTGTTCCAGCTCTGATAAATTAAACAGGTTGGACACAGCATTTGCATATTTATATCTAATTTAGCTCCAGTTAATGTCCAAAGCCTCTCGGTGTAATCCTGTTAAATTCTCTTGTCCTGTTGCAATGATATTATGGCGACGCTCCTGCTGTAGTTCCTCCGTGAGGTCGAACAGGGACGACGACTCAATAAAAGATGTGGGTTTTGAAAGCAGCTGCTGTATGACTCTGGTTTTTTCAGAATTAGAACAATATGGGGCCTGTGAAAGGTTGAAGTAGTTAGAATCTTATTGGCCGTATTGCAGGTAGTTTGAATGTTTTAATGGAGGGTTAAGGTAATGGCTGACTCCCTCATTAAAATCTATTCCAATGGGTGAAAGGGGCATTTCTGAAAGGGGTTTAAAGAAGAGTTCGGCCAAAAAAACTAAGCAAAAGAAATGTCGTTGAACCCTTAAGACAAACGAATGATTAAAAAAAAGGAAGATAAAATAATAACAAAAGGTTAAAGAAGCCAAAAACAATCATGTTTCTGGAAGTTAGTTGGTGAAATAATGAAACGATAGATTGTGGAGCTTGACCCGGAGGAGGATTCTAGAGAACTCCCCACAGAGACAGGCCGACAGGCCGACAGGCCGACAACCAGAACGCACAGAAAACACCCAATATAAACCGAAGCCACCAGGTGAAGACGATCACACACTCAGCACAGGTGAAACCCATCCGGGCAGCAATCAGAGACAGAGTTGGTCTCAAAATAACAACCCTTAACGTGAAGCATGACATAGATAAAGGATTAAAGAGGTTCAGCGATCGAGTTATGCTAGAGAGTTATAAAGATAAAGAGAAGTATTTATTCTCTCACTTTTTTAAGCTTCTTCAGAGGAAATACCAATAAAAATTCAGCAGGAAATTCAAGTAAAATCACTTCTAAAAGTGAAGAAAACGCAACTCTGTGTGTGTGTGTGTATTTGTTTTACTCTTTCTGTAGGCTCCTGTACTAAACAATACACTGCATTTTGAGGACGATATGAATATTGAGAGGACCGTTGTTTTATACAGTATGTTTGGAATTGTTGAATGAGTATTGGGTCACTGCTGCTTAAAAAAAACTAAGTACCTGCATAAGTTCATGAACACAGATAACAGTTTATATTCTTAAACATCATTATGAGATGATATAGCTCATCTCTCCCTCCACTAAATCCACCATAATGACAGCAAACAAAAGAATTAAACCCACAATTATTTATTTCTCTATAAGTCTCTAAAAGGTGGACAGAACCTGCATAACTCTATGTGTGGTAGATTATAAATGTCTTTATTGTAATAATGATTCTTGGAAAAACATCTTATATGTCATCATGTCTAATTTGAATGGATTTGTCATAAACATGCATTTGTGGGATGAGCAGTGGTCCGCTGGGTATGCTCTAAAAAAAAATCGTATTGAAAATTGTGTAAATGAATTTGTGATGTGTATTTTATTTTTATTCTAGTAGCACTAGTGAGTGACTACAAACTTGTCTTTGTTTGATGTGATATTTTCCAGAGGTAGTTCTATCAGGACTGCTGTGAGCAAAAAAGATCCAGAAGATTCCACAAAGTAAAAGGGAATCGATGCATATACAAATACACTTTCATTAGGAGTCAATAATCACACATTTCAAACAAAATTCCACAAACAAAATCAAAAAGGCACATTTATTTTGCAGCCTTACTTCACAGAGGGAAAATCCCTGGTTCGATTCCAGGCTGGGCGTCTGTCAAAGTGGAGTTTGCATGTTTTCTTCCCACAGTCTAAAAACATGCGTTTGAGCGGGATGACAATGAAATTGCAAATAATGATGGATCAAGTAGTAGCTTCTCGAGCCCACCAGGTGGCAGCATTTCACAACACTTTGAAACGCGCTGTTTCAATTAAAAGACCTTCAGGAAATGTCGCTTCAGAAATGTGGAAATGTTCTAAATATATGTTTTAGACACACAATCAGAGCTTTTCATTATATCTCTATAAATCTTTGAGGGTGATGCCCTCTTTGGTAGCGAGGACGACATTTTTACATCCCGCATAGTGATCTGAATTACCCTTCCCTTTGCTCCGGGGGTCAGAAAGTCGTGAAACATATCATACAATGGAAGTGGTTGTGGTAGAAGTGGTGGAACTGTCACATTAGGATTAGTTACTTATTAGGATTTGATTCATGTATTTTGTTTGGTCCAAAGTGGACTGTTGGCGGGAAGTGAAAGAAGAAACAGACGCTGAAAGAGACAATAAGTGAAAATTAACTGATATCACACAGGAACGTGAACAAAAACTCATTTTGAGATTTTGAGAATCAGTAACTGGCAGAAACGTTGAAAGTAATGTAGTGAGCATTCCAATATCACCTACTTTGCATTAATGTTCTGGGTAAAGTCATTTTGTGCCCTTGGAAACATTAGCATGTAGCATTGGTAAATCTTTAGAAACTAGTTTCACGAAAGTAAATTCAAGTGATGCTATATTTTCTTGAGGTGTTTGTACAAAACAAGTCGTTCATAAGGATTTTATTTAAAAACTTTGACATATTTTGGTGTACTATGCTACCTGTGCAGCTCCTTTCATGGCTGATGAATAATTAGACAGCTAACCATGAATTAACACAAAATAAGAGAGATTTAAAAAGAAAATTAAGTATAACTTATGTTTGCTACCAGAAGACAAATTAGTAAACAAACTTAAAAATAATGTTGAATGAGTTAAAGAAAAAGAAAAAGTAAACAAGGCAACTTTTACTGTAGATTCTGAACGGTAGATGTAAAAACGTATGGTGGGAGTCACAGTAAAAATGCTGTTTTGTAACGTTTTCAGATTCTTGCGTTTCCTGCGTTAACTTCCCTTTCTGATCTTCTTTAAGACGTGAAAACATTGTGAATTCTGTCACATAAAGATGAGAACGGCTTGAAGCTTTGTCACATTTTCAAATCGCCCTCGCGGTTTTCTTTTACCTACAAATATCTGCATCAAGATGCATTCGAAATGCTGCAACGATTAGATCCAAATACCATGAGACTCACCACAAGGTCGACCTTAAACAAAACCCTTCGGCTGAAGAGAAAAGTTGAGAATGAACGCGGTCGTTACTCGTTCCAGCCTTTTTGAGGTCGTTGCGTCTCATTCCCTGCCTCCCTGCCTCCGTCCCTGTGGATTTACCCGCCCCTTGACCCCTGAACAGATTGTGATTGTACAATATGGCGGAGTGGGGTATCAGCTGGGCCTGTGTGTCCATAAAACATGTGACTCAATTAACCCTCTGTGACTCTTCATTTAAAACTTTTAGCAGTTTGAGCTGCTCGCAAACTCTGATCTACGAGTCTCTTCCTTCAGCTGCTGGAGCAAGAGAGACACTTCCCCAGTTTTAAGTTACTCTACCAGAAAAACACTTTAAGATATACTTTCCATAGAAGGCATCACTTCTGCCCAGAGAATAAATCAATACATGAAAACAAGACCACTATCACTCTTTTCCACAAACTTCCAACCCGAAGTTCGCCCAAGTCGATCACACCGAAGTCGATCTGTTTACAAACAAACCGGAATTTGTAGCCGTCAAGCTGTGTTTATGTTCTGCTAAGCTGACGTCATGTTCGGAAACCTGTCGCATTGGTTTCTGGGATATCAAGGATGGTGTCGTGGAAACGCCAGTGAAAATATCAACATTTAATCGAGTCAGCCCGAAATAAAAAAGCCAGACTTTTAAAAAAAAAGAAAAGAAAAAGAGTATTCAAGCCACAACATTAGTCTTAAAGGTTGTGAAACTCATCTTGAATAATTTTTCCAGTTGCCAATTGTGTAGATTTTATTATTAGAAGTATTAAGGAAGAAAGATATTTACATCAAATGAACAAAAAAGAGAAACCTTGCAATGCTATTACAGGAAGCAGTGCTTTTGCGTCCCGTATCTATTTTGTGTGAAAATTATAGCTGTGATCAAATGACTTTACCATGAGTATGGAAATATATTAAAATAAATATTTCACCATATTTTACAATATTGAGGCGACACTTTACATTTTTAAGCTACTTTTAAGATTTTAAGAAAATCACAAGACAAATGTATTGATATTTTTGTGCAGTCGCTGCCATCTAATTTCACATTTCAGTCTCGAAAAATTCAACAAATGAAACCAGCAGCCTTTAAAAGAACAATTTAAAAAGACAAAGTCAGTTGAAGCTGTGAATGAATCGCTGGTTAGAAACATTTTTCAATTCTGGGGACGACTAAGACTTTCCCTCTGGTCTCAATTAGGTATTCATTAAAATAGTTTTTTGTTATATTCTAATCTGATCTATTCTTAATCAATTGATACGCTGTTGACAAAGATAATAATTTGATGTCTGAAACATAACAAATATTTTCCCAGGAAGACTTTAATAGTGCATAAAGCCAAACCAGATCCGACAAAACACATTAAGAACATTTTTAAACAATTCTCCTTTAAACAGAGCATGAAGTTAAAACGACAAAAAGTGACTTTTCCTTGCTTTTTTCCACAATAAAAGTAAATTATATTACCTTGTACACCAGACGTGGGCACCATGTGGCCCGTTAGCTCTGTATAAGCGGCTGCCGGGGTTTCACTGGGAAATCCTCAAACTGAAAATGACTGTTATTCTGAGCCTTAGTACATTTAAAATGGTCACATTTTTCACTTAATACGTCTTTAATACATTATTTGTCGTGTCTAGCAATTGTTACCCCAGAAAAAAAAAAAAATTGCTTTCACAGTGGAAAACAAGATAGTTAATGAAAAAATATAGTTTGGAATTATTTAGATTTTGAGAAATGTAATCATGGTTTGCAAACAAAGACTGGGACTCTGTTGCAGAGGAACAGTGGCTCATAACAATTTGATGAAAGATCATTCTTAACTAACAAAATTCAAAGTCAACTTATGTCTCATCCCTCAATAGCAGTGCTAATTTTTCATATGGCCCTTTGGGAAAATGAGTTGCCCAGCCGTACATAGAGGGTTCCCACGTCACTGAGACACGTTACAGAGAAGATCAGCATTGAAACGTAACACTCACCACAAGTTTGTGAAAATTTGCACATGGAAAGCTTCAGAAAGTGTTACACTAACGAAGAGACACACTGAGGTACGAAGGATTTCAGATTGCTCAGAAATATCAAGCAAATTTTCTTTGAAATACGTAAACATGTATTTTATTTTTATGTTTAGCTCTTTTATGATGATGAGGGCTATGAGGCTGTTTTTCTGTTCTGACCCCTTTAAAATAAAATGCGTTTGACCCTTCTGATTTACAGCCTGAAAACTATAGTCCGTCAAGCGCTTGATCGTGCATCTTGACCTGTTTGAAAGCCTGACCGGAGCACAGTGGCGTGTTGGAGGTGCGTGTCTGCGGGTGGTGGTGTAGCTCTGGGGGCTCTGGGTTCTTCTCCCTGCACATGAAGCAGCGGCAGCTGGTCGGGACAGCGAGGAGCGGCGGCTGAGAGAGACAGAGCGAAGTCCGAGTGGTTCTGCTCGTGACAGATTCCAGCCAGAGAGCCGGCTCAGAGGGAGACCCGACAACTCTGAGGGAGCACAAACTGCACGTCTGTGTTTCTCTCAGCTAATGAAGCCCAAACTGAACGTTAAAAAGACCTAATCTGCTGGAGTACCATCTTTTAGGTTTGTGCTGGTTCACAAAGCTTCGGGTTGCCCTGGATGAAAGCTCTCATCAAAACTAAGTGGGAAAACTTGGTCGAGCTCAAGACAGCACAAGCAGCAGCGGGGAGCTTTTCTTAATTCTTTATTTATTTATTTTTTTCCCACTCACAACAAAGCACAGCTGAAAGAAAGCCCAGAGCCGATAAATAAGAGTGATTGTGTTCATGAGGCACGGCTGCCTTGTGAGAGGCATCACCAAGGTCAAACCCACACAGAGCTCCTCCGTCGCTGTAGAGGACTGGAAGAAACAGAACCACACGTATAGAAACTTAGCGAACACACAAAACAGGCTTTTCAAGGACATTCCTCTTCACCCGCTTCAGTGCTTTAGATAAATCGAGTGATTTTTCTGTGCTTGAATTTCATCTCCATCCTTTTTGTGTGTAAAGCTTTCAGGCCCCTAAACAAGCTTCTTTCGGCACCCGGGACTCAGCGAACTCACATTAGAGAGGGCCGCACGGGAGCAGATCATCACAAAAACACCCATTAACACCTAAAAAGCTCCATTTATACTTCTATGCGTGGAGAAATCTCAGGTGGCAGCTCAGAGAGAGGAAAAAGAGGCAGCAGCCTGTGATTTAGTGGCTCCAGCGCAATCGTCGGTCTGGACGCTGGTCGAGAATAACTTCACTCCGAAATGAGAGAAATCATAAGAAGATGTAAATGTGCTGTCGTCACAGAATCAACATGCATATATTTGACTCCATCTGCTGTTTCCTGCCAATAATGCCGAGTTCTGGCAAAAGGAAACAAACAAGCAGCTCGTGAATGCTCCACAGAGGAGTTTGTCTTCTAAGTGTCAGTCTTGTGTGATAATCAACTTTTAAAGATGCATCACTTCCACAGTGCCTGCAGAGGCGCTTAAAAGGGAATACGAGGGGAATAACTTTGCATTAAAGATGAGGACGGGGAGAGGGGAAAAAAAAAGGCAATATGTGAATTTCCTGAGGCGAGTGTGAATGAAATGCAGACACATGAAGAAAATATGAATGAGCCACAGAAGATATGTGGATGAAACACATGATCAATGATTTAATTCACCATCAAGGAGGAGTTTCATAACACTGAGACATGCTACAGCACCAACTCTTTAGCATCCAAAAATGTTTGAAGTGTTTAAAAAGTAATGCAAACTGCTGCAGAATAGAATTCAGGGTCTGTTTCATAAACAACAAGAGGATTTTTAACAGCACTGGTTGGTATTGCATGTATGAAAATAAAACAGTGTAACATGGAAACATCCAGGGCTCACAGATATCACAGATATCACAGATCGGTTGGATAACAAGAAATATGAAGAACAAAGTTCGAGAACTGAACTTATTGTACATGTAATAGAATTAAAATGAAATAATTAAACAAGCATGAGTGCAAAAGCGAGGAGTTTGCATCATTAAGCCAACGGAATCCATACAGTGAGCCTCTTTTACAGGATTAACAGTCAACCCTCGATGCACTGAACTCCTCGGCTTGAGACAGCCCGGACCCCAGCCGGGGTCCCCACTATTGGATGAGCCTAAGCGTCTGATCAACGCTTCGACCCCTCCTCTGGTTACTGATTCTCAGTATTTGGCTTTAGGATTTTTAAGCTGTATTATCAATTTGGATTATTTGAAAATATCCTTCTTGCAAGCTGTTTGCTATTGCTAAATTCTAAATAAAAGTGTATTTCGATACACTAAAAAGGCCTAAATTTCGGGACATTCCCATTTCTCTCCCTGATTTGACATATGAATGATTAAGAGCGCTATTCAGTGATATCAACACATCATATCAAGTCTTTCACAGGTTGTTTCAGCTTAATTGCTGCTTAATGCCCTTGTGTCCTATGCCTGGACTCTAAAGCCTCAGTCCGACGGGACCAAGTGCACGTCGACAAAGAGGGGCGCGGTCGTTAACAGAGGTGGTCGCCATTATATAGTTCAGGCCTGAAGGCTGCTGTGCTGACCTGGCAATGTCGACTGCAACATGGGCGTGACCTCTGGATGCTAGACCGTGAGAGTCGGAGCGAAGCACCCTCGCCACCCAGCCTCGACAGTTACTCAGTTGTGTTTCTCCTGTCTACTGAACCGCAGCAGGGGCCGGGTAACCTTACCCTTAAGACGGAGGGCTGAAGACCTGGAGTAAGTCAGGTTAACTCGTAGGTTGACAGCTTCTATCAAATGAAAGAACTATTACACATGAACTTACTATGAATGCACTTCAGTTTTTCTCTTTGCAATTTTCAGTGGCGAGGACCTTCAATATTATCAGAAATTATAAATGGATAGTAATGGTGGTAACTGCATCTTAGATCAACACAATTGGTCTGGCATTAGTTCAGGGTTGGATTTGAAACGTGAAATGTGGCATCGAACAGTTTTACACTCACAAGGTCATTTGGGATGACACAAGAAATGATTATTTTTGTTCATAAAAGCTTTTTCATTCAACAAAAGTGTGCTTAGGAGAAATTTCACAAAAAAAATATTGGAGACAAGTTTGTACTTAAAGGGCCACTAACTAACACTAACACTAACACTAACACTAACCTGTACGCATTTATGATGCTCACCAAGGTTTACCCTGCACATAATGAGCTATCTATAGTACATTCCAAGAAAAATAAAGAATCTCGGAAGGTAAAATGCAGACGTTTGTTGAATGCTGAGTAAAATGAATGGCGTGTTCAATGAAACAGGCCAGAAATAAAAGTGAAATGCTATATTGAGGAAACATTTGAAAATATACTTGCTCGGCTTTCGAAAGACCTGTAACTTTTCCCCCTTCATTCTCAGGCTTCAACATTGTAAACAGAAAAGTCAGAGGTCAGGGTAACATGCAGTTCCCATGGAAACTGATTGACGGGTCTCTTGACCTTGCTGCACTGACCCTGGCTTTCAGTGATCATCAGCTGGATGTCGTCGTCGTCAAGGATACGGATGAGGTCTCCCTCCGGGTCGCGGTAGTTCAGGGCGATGTCGTCTATTTTGAAGACGTCCCTGAAGGGGGATTAATACCAGGAGACGGTTACTCAACAAACGCTCATTTGATCACAGTCACACTGACGTGACACCAACAGAAAGCAACTGAGGAAAATCCACGACAATTATTTTAGCAAAGGCGTAATATAGATTAAAGTAACCCAGTATACCCTGAAAAACAACATTTCACACGTTTCTAAGTAGCTTGCTGAAAAGAGAAAAATGTCATTGCATTTTGGGTGTCTGTTTACAAGACAATGATGCTCAGAGCCACTGACAGGTGGAACGTTTAGAAAATGTCGGCCAGACTGTTTCGGCTCATTACACCATCTTGTGGCATAAACTGGTATTACAACACATGGGTCTATTTGTGCTTTTTCATTTCGGAAAGGTTTTGCAGAAATGCTGAACGACGTAGTTAGCGAGTTGGGCCACGACTGGCACGGTTGGTTGATTTTGGAATGAAACCACTCACGAATACGCACAGAGAACAATATGATATGAACATTAACAATGGAGAGTACAAGGACATTCAAAGGGACAGACGACCAAGTTGTATTGTTATTACAGGTGACTGTCAACTATAAAGCTACCAAGTCCCAGTATATGGAGTGGGAGTCATGACACTCTGGAGGCTGCCATTGTTATTTTAAATTTTTTTCTATTTTTTCTAGTATGTGAAGCACATTGTGCTACGACCTTTTGAATGAACAGTGCTGTTTAAATAAAGTTTGTTTTGATTTGATTATTGTCTATCAACTCACACAGACCTACTTACTATGGATGTGGTGCGCATGCGAATGGCAGCATTTCAGAAAAGTTGCATTTTCCTTCATTTCGGAGCATTTTCAAAAAGCTCCACTTTGGGAGCTGTTTTCAAATAGTTGCATTTTCAGTGGCTCCGACCACCGCTGTTGCGTAAACGGACGCAAAGGTTTTCTGTTTCCACTTCAAAAACTGTGGAAATGGGGCCTTTATCTTGAAAACCTTTCACACCTCTCAAGGTTGATTTATATGAAACAAAACATTAAAATTCCAAAAAGATATTAGCAACGTGGAAGAGGTCATATGTGGTAACAGCTGGGCGTTAATAGGTGATCTGAAGACCGATTTTCATTAAAAGTTTTATTTCACTGCAGGAAGGTTTAAAGAATGGCGGTGAGAGGGGAGCTGGGAGCTTCAGACGGAGTGTGTGAGTGCATATTGCAAGGCTGGTGATTTATTAGGGACCAATAATAAGAAAACATTTTTCAAAGCGGTTCACTTTTAAATTGTGACGGCAAGACCGAGAACCTAAAACCTTTAATGCTTTGATTGCAGAACCAAGCCTGTGTGTTCCTGCTGTGAGGTGAAACTGCAAAACCACTGCTGCACAGCTGCATCAAACCATTCCATAAACAGCCTTTGTTGATATGTTACTCTTTCCTCTGCACATATTCACCCTGGTTTCCATTGCCGAGCCATATTAAAACTCATGACCGGGGTCTCATTTATCCAACTGCAGGGCACAATAGTCCCGAACACGCGCACACACACACACACACACACACACACACACACACACACACACACACACACACACACACACACACACACACACACACACACACACACACACACACACACACACACACACACACACACACACACACACACACAAAAACAATAATGAGTAGATAAGCGGCGGAAATGAGGTGATTATGAATGGGGTGGGCTAATCATCACTGCGCTCACCTATCTAAATTACCAGATAATGAGAGACAGAGGGACGGAGGCAATGAAAGAGAAAAAGATAGTGTAATGAGCACATGCATCCGGTGGTGGTGGCGCTTTGGGAATGAAGGATTGAAGGAGGGCCGTTTGTTGGGGGAGATTTGGAAGTCTTAACAGAAACTAATCTGGCGGGTTGGCAACTGGCAATCTGCAGGTTTTCAGCGCACAATTATTTAAGTCCACAGCCCCTCATGGATGGTAAGGAGGAGGAACATACTGAACATTGCCTCTATATACTTCATTATGACAGGTGACCTTTACATTTTTGGGTTTTTAAGTGTTCACAGTTCTACTCTGTTGTGCTCTAATCTACCTGATAATCTAATGACTATAAGCTCTGCTGAACTATTTCAATCAGTACTAAATGCTTTCTGACCTAACAGCTTGGCCACAAAGAATTTCCCCACGAAGACACGAAGTGTAATGTATTACTATGACGTATTACTATACCATACTATACCGGGTATAATTTTGAACATTTAGTGGCTGCAGAGTCGACCATTGCAGACCCCAATCACCGCATAATAAATATCTCTAGAGGCAGTGAGGATGCTAAAGATTCACTGAAGTTCATGTCGGAGTTTCTGATGAAGGCCAACAGGACATGAAGTTCTTCTTGCATCACCTGAACTACAGAGATCCCACTGGATCCGAAACGTTTCGGACCGGTCATGGAAAATCCCCCAGCACATTCCTGGTGTGTTTTTCCAAATTCCAATACAAAGAGGCAGTCCTGCACTGGACTCGAACCCACGAGCTGAACTTTTAAAAACTATTCAGATGTGCCAGGATGTCAGCACGGCACTTGCTAGGAAACGGACTGCGTTCAACGCAGTAAAACAAGTTCTGTGCCAGAGGAACATAGAGTTTCGATTCGGCATCTGTCAAGTTCGGAAAAGAGTGGAAACGCGTGACTTTTTTTGTTTCTTCCCCTCTGAACTGGACTGCACGGTGCAGAGACCCCAAATTTCCTGAACACCTGGAAAATGGTTAAGCTGCTTGAAACTTTTCTGATTAGTTAGGGAGTATTGGTGCTTTTTATTTCCACAAAATAACTCTTTCTTTTTTTCCCCTGTCCATCACTTAACATACATCAACTATGAACTGTACAAAAACAATGAATGTGCTTTCTAAATTCTCATATTTGTTTGAAATCTTTCCTTAAATCTATTGGCAGGGTTTTCATCTCATTCATGTGGAGTGGTAAGAGACCTAGATTGCAGTGAGATCCTCTACAGAGTCCCTAACTGCAGGGTGGCTTAGCTCTTTTAAACCTCCTCTACTACTACTGGGCCACAAAAGATCCTTCATTGGCTCCACGCCACTAATACAGACAGGTGTCGCTTTGAAGCCACATCTTGTATCTCAAAATCCCTTAATGTCCTCGTCACGTCAAGTCTTCCCCTGTCTACTCTTATCAATAATATCAATCATTTTCTTCATATCAGTCCTATATGCAATAACCATTCTTTTCCACCAGCGACACAGTATTTTGTCTTTGGCAAAGACAAAGCATTTAAATATTTAAAGATATGTATACCAGTGGTCTATTTGCTAGTTTGGATGAACTAACACATACATCTTCCATGATCCAGCTTATTTCGGTATTTCCAAGCTTGCCACTTCCTTCAGCACAGTGAGCCTAACTTTACGGGTTTACCTTCACTTCCAGGTTTAGATGATATGTTAAATAGTTCTTTTGAACACAAAAAGACTAATTTCGAAGATTACCGACAGTATAACTTCTTTTAATAAAAGCCTAGTAAAAAATCTGAGAGAACTGGGGGGATGAGCTTGGGGAGGACACAGAGGAAGATAGGTAGAATAGTGCCCTACAGAGTCAACAAAATTGCCTCCTGTGCAAAACGTAGTGTAATACAGTTCAATGTTATGCATCAAGCTCACATTTCCAAGGCAAGGCTGTCCAAAATATATCCTAACATAACTGCAAGTGGCAACAGTTGTAAAGCCCCAGCCAACTTAACACACATGTTTCCATCCTGCCCTGTTTTGGATCCCTTTAAATGCACTCAATATTGATTTACAACCAACCACCAAGTGCAGCAGCAGCCATATTTGGTGTTTTGGAGAGTAGATATTACACATTATCAAGAGGTGATGAAAATATAATAACTTTTACAACGTTTGCTTGCACGAAGAAGAATTACGACGACACTGGAAGTCCAGAAACCAACCTAAAGTGTCCCTGTGGTTGAGTGACATCATGCAGTTTATACAGTCAGAAAAGATGAAATACTCACTTAGAGGTTCTAGAGATAAGTTCTTCTCCATATGGGACCCGATGTTAACATATTTGGATGGACTCAAAGTTCTGCCTAATATAACCTAGCAACAAGTCCTGCATATTTAGTTTCTTCTCATTTTAAGTTTTTTTTTTATTTGTATTTGTTTATTTTCTTTCTCTTCATACAAGCACAGTATGTCTGCTCAATAATAACTCTGGGTATATTATTTACTTCTTTTTTTAAATTCTGTATTTATTTCCTCACCTACATGGACTATGTGTTTGTTTGATCTGCAGTGTCAAGTTTTCCTTATCTTTGCTAGTCTAGGTGAGTGTATATATATATATATATATGACTGTACAGACCCCTTGTACTAGACCTGTCAACATTTAAAAATAAAAAGAATAGTAAAAAAAAAAGAAATAAGTTTAAAACTTGTTTTTTTAATCCTGCAAAGACATGGCGGGGGAGGTCCACGGCAAGGACACAGATCTTGTCATGTGTCTGTATCTCCTACATTCATCTGCACCTCAAGCTCCTCCATCATCGCCTACCATTAACACATTTTCTGGAAGGTGCATTAATCTTCCAAAAAGTGTGATGTGATTTCATCTCCACCGCTCGACAACACAAATATTAATATTGCTAAACATGCGAAACAAACATGACAGGAAGCACACTCTTTATAACTACCAATAAAACCCTTGAAAAAGTGTAAAACTGGGACTTTTTTGGTTAATCATTACCTCATGTGAGCCAGAAGGTCCTTGTGGGTTGGCTGGATGCTGAGGTCCTCTTGTACACACACATCTCTGTTGGAAGAAGAAACACACAAAGCTAAATATTAGGTTGGATGACAAATAGTTAATGTTTTCCCTGAACAATGTGATTTTTTGGGGCATTGCCATAGACAGCACTCTGGTTTGATGTTATTGTAATGAATATAACATCCATAATATAAAATGTATTAGATCAGGGGTGTCAAACACATTTTAGCTGAAGGGCCACATTCAACACAATTTCATCTCGGGTAAAATAAAATAGTGACAAAATAAGGTTTACATTTTTCAGACCAAGTAACACATTTTAGGTCAATGCTGGATGTTTTGTATTTGCAAATTGAAGGCTATGGTGTGCTGTGTGTATGTCAGAGATAAGAAACAGTTGCACTTGTTCCACCAATGGTTTTGTGATTTATATTTTTGATTTGTTCACAGTGGTTTTATTACATCATCCTTACTGAACAATTCAGCTTTCAATCGGTTATCAAAACCAGTTTCACCAAGTATTTACGATTCTTAAATCTCAATGCCTCCTCAACAGTTAAAAGCAACCCTAAAAACTTCAAACAAGACTATTGCTGACTCAGTTCATTCAATCATCAGTGTTTACTTTCATCAGGACTCATTTTAGTCTCCCACCAGAAGCAAAACGAAAAGTCTGATTCCATAAAATGCACCATGGTTCTCCCATAGTCTATAATTATTATCACATTGATTTACTTTGCCCCTTTGGAAGAAGTCCGAGCCCACCTGGGCGGGAAAACTGGCTGACATTGAATAGAGGTCGGCTGATGCAGAAAGCCGAAAAACACTCTGCTTTGTTCTGTCTCACTTCAGCTTCAGTTCTTATTTCATTGTAATTTAAACCCTTTGGCATCTTATTGTCGACATCCCATTGAGTTTTGTTGGTTTTTAGTGTCTTATTCAGTGCTGCTGTTGCTGGAATTGACTGAACGGGACTGTTGCCTCTTGTATTTCCGATATGATTTACTACACAGATCCAAATCACAAGCTTTTTTTAGATTTTGGATTAGAAAGAGATTTTTTATTTATTTTTTGCCAATGTTGATTGAATTTTGGATGTTTTAACCATTGCTTCCTTGCATCTAAGGAAGAAGACAAAAGCTTTCCAAGGCCATTGTTATGATGGATTTGTTTGTTGTCACATCTCAGCAATGTTGGTCTTTATTGCTATTTGCAATATGGAAACTCAGAACACTGAAAACAATGATCTTGGAGAGCTTTTGTCTTGTACTTCGACTTAGATGGGGTCCTAATATCATTAGAGGAGCCAGCAGACATCCTGATATACTGCCTAACACTAAGTCTGTTCTAAGTCTCATATTGAAAGATGAGGTCTCCATGAAGAAATATGCATCTATGAGGCTTATAAATAAACCTGTGGAAAGATCTTAAAACTTCCTTCCTTGGACCACCTTTGATAGATACTGATAATTAACTGGCATTACACTTTGACCCTAAAATCCTTTGTTCCCTCCTTAAAACAAAATATTGACTTAACCACCAATTCCGCCCTACATTTTCATGTGAAAACGGAAAACACCTATTGATGTATTTCAGGTGTCCGTTTACATGGCAACGGTGCTTGAAGCAAGCTTTTGAAAAGGAATATTAAGGTGGAACTTTGCTCTACTCTGACTGAAATGGGGAAAAGTGCAACTTTTTGAAAACAGTCATTCAGTCTTAATGGAAACGGGGAAAAACGCTACTTTCTGAAACACTGCTACTGCTCATGAGCACCGTGGTCGTAGTAAATAGGTCTTCCGCACATGCACGAGTAGATGGACAATAACAACAATGGCGGCCTCCAGACTGTCATGTCTCCCAGTCCAGATTCTCCTGGGACTTGGTAGTTTGATAGTTTGGAGTCACCAGTAATTGCAAATCAACTTGGTCGTCTGTCCTTATGAATGCTGGTGTCCTCGCCATTATTAATGTTTATAGCATCTTGTTGTCGTATGTGTGGTTTTATTACATGAACAAACAACAGCACCTCGTTGAGGCCTGGCATGCTAACTACATCATGTTCAGCATTTCTGTCATTTCCGTGTTCATCGTTTTCAAAGCGTTTTCAAAACATTGACGTGTCAACGAGAAACCTTTCAAAACAATGCTTTTTTTTGTTGAAACATTGTCGTGTAAACAGGTCTTCAAACTTCCCATTCTTGTTTCTTTCATTCCACTGAAAAGACCTGAGAACATTTCATTGTACTTGTTGTATCCTGACAGTAAAATCAATCATTCATATATTAAATATGTTGAGACAATGAGGACAGGGGCAAGATCGACCTCACATTTTTTTTTTGTCTTTTTTGTCAAGAGGAATAAGTTGGCACACAGATTTAAAGCTTCAATTGAATATCGGTCGTAAATTTGCATTTTCTGACATGAAATATTCATCAGCCAATATAGAGCATTTTCCAGTCATTCATTTCTTTTGCCTCCGGTGTATAAAGGTTGTTAGACCTGTTATTTCCAATAGACTCCATTAGGGGCCAGAGGAACTTAGTTGATGCCAAACCAAAGCACAGCACTGTGCTTCATTGTGATTTGCATGTCAGTTATTAAAGGAATAAAGATTGCAAATCAATTGGAAGCTTTTTAAACACCTCAAAGCAAACTGTTAACAATCTGGCTAAAACCGGGCTTCCTGCTGCTGTGTTAAGTCTTGTTAAGGCAGTGATGCCTGACAGACCTGGTGTCGACTCCAGAAGGGGTGAGCAGGAAGCAGCGCAGGCAGCTGTACGGGTGGCCTCCCCCTTCGCTCTCAGAGTCACTCTCCGGGAGGGGCTTTATAATCTTCACAAAAGATTCTGGGAAGATTCCTGTCTGATTGTTGGCCATCCCCTAAAAAAGAAGATGCAGAAGAAGAAGAAGACATGAGTTTCATGGGGACCGACAATAAGACGGGTGATTTACTGGAAAGTAACATGCAGAGAAACACATCTCCAGAGAAGTTTTCCTGGCTAATGAGCTTGTTCATAATATGCTGCTGATGGTAATAGCAATACAGCCTTTTTACAACACCCCTGGTGTCTGAGTGTGTTCGGCTACAGGAGCAGAGACGAGGATTCAAAAAGCATCCAGCAGTTTCTCACATTTACACAAACAACACATCGTTTCAGTGCAAAGAGGCTTTCATTTCATCAAAAAGCACCACACTGATCATAACATACAGAGATGTTGTACATGAAAACTCTAAAGCTGAGTGGAATATTTGTTATGTAATACGCTTTTTTTCATCCATTTTTTTATACTGCTTTAGCAAATTTAAGGCCGTGGGTTGAAATCTAAATTTATAGCTTCTCATACTGTAGCTCCCAGGCTGGAAAAGAAAGAAGCTATGATACTGCAAGTAAACATTAAAAGGGGATAAAATAACATTAAATATATGAGCAATATTGTTTAACTTAAAGCAAATGGCAGTGATTTAAAGGTGAATGAATGCATGCAGGCTCCCTCCAAAGATGAATTTGACTATTTTGGATTTACAGTAGATAATACAATTGATATTTAAAATGATTTGTCGTCTCTTACAGAAAACAACATGTCAATTAACCATATCAGCTATATCTCCACTCATCAGCCACTCTATCAGGTACATTTAGTAAACCACACATAGAGTTAGTCAGTCAATTGTAAAGTCACAACTCAATATATTTAGACCTGGTGAACAGGAGCTGCTGAAGATCAAACTGAGCTTTAGAATGGGGAAGATGGTTTAATTGACTTTGAATGAGGCATGTCTGTGCCAGACGAGATCGTCGACTTAAACACAACCATCTCTACAGTTAACAGAAATTACTGTAGAAAATATTAGCTACCCAACGAGCAGCAGTTCCCTGAACCAAAAGGTCTTGTTGACACCAGAGGTCGGACGGAAATGGATAAACTGATTTGAAACGATAGGATAACAACAGTAACTCAGTTACGATCGAGGTATATGCAGCATCTCTGAGCTCGGTTAACATGAGAAACCTTGATGCTGACTATCTATACCAGCAGAAGACTCCATCGGGTTTCAATCCTGTCAGGTAAGTCGGGAAACTGAGGCTACAGTTTACAAAGACGCATCATAAGTGGACTTTAGAAGACTGGAGAAACGTTCGCTGATCTGATGAGTCTCGACTTCTGCTGCCACATTCAGATGTTCATTTACAAATCTGCAGTATGATGCTCTCACGTCGATATGCACCAAATTGTCTCAGCACTTGGTTAAATTTACGACACCAAGAATTAGGCGAGGCGTGCCCAACAAAGTGGCTGGTGAGATTGTCTTGGTTCAAATGTGCTTTCTCAAAAGTTGAATTGTCTGATCTTTTCTGTAAGGCTTGAAGTTTTTTAAACATACTTTTGATTTGAGTGTTTCTGATATGTAGTGATTCAAGTACTCAGGTGAATTTTCAGTAGATGTCTTAAAGTAATTTAATCAGACACGACAAAGCTCCTCCAGATCCACAGAAAACATTATTCACCATTTTTAGAGCCTGAGTGCTTCCCATCCAGCTCGGAAACGGAGTTTGTGTTTCTTTTAAATGCACAGTGGAAGAACAACCGGAGCATAAGCAGTTATTTCTCTGACACTTCACAGTCGCTCAGCTCAGTCGTTGCGTTTACTGCCGGCCACTGAGCAGCATCACTGCAGCAACCGGCGGGGAAGTCGGTTTCTAACTGGCAGCCTCGCAGCGGCTGTATTTCCCAGTCTCTGCAGGACTCAAACTGTTACTTTGTTTCTCGCTTGAAACGTTTACCTTGATGCACCAGCAAGCCAGTTGGATTTGTCACGTTTTCCACCCACAGCCGCTCTGTCCACCGACTAAATCAAAGGCACTCATTCAACTTTTCACAAGTTTTTAAGTGTTACATTAACCCCCCCCCCCCCAAAAAAAAAAAACACTCACTGGCATGGGCACAATTTTGCCAAAAGAGACAAAAGAAAACATAGCGAACTCTATTGTTGCATAAGGTTTAATAGATTTTGCTCTACAAATCCCTGGATCTCTGTTGAAAGCCAAGCACAGGTGAAGAGCATCCTCCTCCTTCATGTTGATTCTCACTCTGTCCCTCTCCCACCACATCAGCTTCCACCTCCTTTCTCTCTTTCTCTCCCACTCACCCGCTCCCAGCTTCGCTCTCACACTCACATCTCAATGCTTCACACGATTTGGCCAAAACAATTTCGAAGACAAGCACTGCCTGCATTTTTAGTAGAATTTTACCAGTGAGCAGCTAATTAAGAGGTCCATTTTTGGACCCCACACGTGACACGTGACAGGGTGTAATCAGGCCATTTGGTTCATTAAGTACTTGTTCCTTTAAAAGAAACTAGAGCAGGACACTTCCAATTACACCAGCGAAGGTATTCTGTGGTCACCGTAGTAGGCTCCTGCTAACTGGGGATGACACCTTTTTTAGTCGTGCTTTTTTAGGTTTATTGTATTCTATAATTAAGTTCACTGCTCTGATAGGTGACACTATGTATGAGGTGTTAAATTTGTCTTGTGGAGCTGGAAACGTAGGGCCCCACACTGGTTCACAGGTATATGAGGGGTCGATGTGGCATGATCTTAAAATTAGGTTAAGTTTGTTGGTCGACGTTAGGACAAGACAACTGGTTATAATGGTTAAAGTAGAAAAAAAACATTGCATTAAATCAAGAATTCTCCAATTGGGAGCTGAGCATCTCTTGGGGGGGGGGGACACCAGAGAGCTTCTCATACGGTGCAGCAGGACAAATCAATTTCTTTGAAACACACAATTGTAATCAGCTGCTGGATTTCTTATAAGTCTAATTGACAGATCTGAATATCAAAGCACGATTTGGTGCAAAATCGATCCGCGGGGACATTTCCGGACTTTTCTGTATATAAAGACTGACCAGAATTTAAAGCATCTAACTTGCATGAGAAGAGTTCTGATTTTTATCCCCAAAGTGTTAAACGATGTCTTCGTATATTTTAAAGTGATGAAAATTAAGATACCAGGCACTGAAATATAATCCCCAGCTTTACACAACGTTTCAAGTGAAAACACCTAAATTTTGTGTTTTCATGTCAGAAATGTTTTCCGTTTAAGCAGTAAAATTTTAAAAACGATATTTGTTTACACAGAAACAGTAGAAATACTGATTTGGTCATTGGAGTGCACACTTTTTAAAAATTGAAACAAGCCAGGGAGAGAGATAACAGATTTTCTTCACTTCTGAGGCGTCATTCCAGGTATGAGGACACATATTACTGTTGGAAAACTATTAGATAGTGAATTTTGCACAATATAACCCCTTTAGGATTTGGATTTGGGCTGAAGGTTTGACACATCATGGAAACTAGCTTTTGAATAGAAACAGAAAGATACGTTAAAAAACATGTTTTAATGATCTGCAACAGTTAGAATAAGGGCTTGATAAGTAGTAGTTATGACTGAGTTTAAGTCTGAAGGAAAAGAATGTAGGTCATTGTAATGCCCCCAGTAGGCATGAAAACACAGAGTTTCAATTGAAATTTGTGAAGTCAATGGATTAAATCTACTTATTGGCAAAGGATATGTGTCCAACAAAACTCAGTATGTAGATACTCAACAATATTGAAGTAAAATAAAATTAATCCAAGTGTTAAGGGCCTTTCAGCTCGTTTTAATACAAGATGACTGAAATTTCAAAGGACAACTGAAGCTCACTGTTGCTACGCTAGGATCACTTTCCCACTTAAAGAGCACAACATTAGGTACACCTTGTTAGTAATGTGTTGAATCCTCTTTGGCTTTCAGAGCTGCCTTCTTCTTCAGAAATGTTGCTCCATTTTGACACAATAGTGTGGAACAGTTGATGCACATCTGTCGGTTGAACCAAAATGATATGGATCTGCTGTTCTTTGTTGAACTGAGATCTGGTAAATATGATGACACTTTGAGTTCCTTCAGCTTTTGTTGAATTAAAAAAAGAAACAGTTTAAGATTATTGAATTATTATCAAATGGTGGATTTAATTGCTTTAAGAAGCCGTGAGTGGGTGGTACCTACATATAGACATAATGGGCCGGAACCCTTGGGTGAACTGAATGTTTAAATTGAGATCATGCTGTCGTCTAACATCGTTGACTCGCCCATTAGGTTTGACTTGCTGACCAGAAGTTTCAATAGGTCCAAGTGGAGGTCGGCGAAAGTGGCCCAGGAGAGGATGAGGGAGGTTGAAGCTGGGTATGATGAACACATTTGGCCACTCCCTGTGAGAGTGTCTCTCCACCTCAAAGAGGCCGGTGCACGGGGGACCTGCTGAATTAACACCAAGGCACTATCCCGCATTAAAACGGTGTTAGAGAGGGTTGAACTTCAATCTTGCGGTTGGTGGTTTGATCCCTGTCTATCAGTCCATGAGCGAGACAATGAACCCCATGATGATCCCAATAAGGAGCAAACTCCATGCAAGGCACAGTGTAGAAGTGAGGAAGCATTAAAAGAACTTTAAAGATAATATCGCAAGCTAAATTAGAGGCTTACATGACAAGAATTGAGTGAGTATTACGTGACATCATGCATCTGCAACTTCGGCAACAGGTAGACAATAAATATATATTTTAATGAAGAAGTGCTGTTAAATTCAATAGCGAAGATCACAAAATTATAGGTAAATTTCTTGCTTATGTGCAGAACTATTTACCATGTGCCTCATGTGTAGTACCAATGTTTTAGAAAAGTTGTGTTTGCCATGTTTACATGGAGAGCAGAACATCTTGAGAATTTTCAAGTTTTCAGTGACTGAACAAAGTTCTAAATGAGTAGAAATGAGCAAAACGCAATGAAAGTTTGACATTTTGACTTGATTTGTGTAATCAAAGTTAATATTACTCAACCAGCAGACTTGTACTATTGATATCATTCAGTTTGTACTAAAGTCTGATTGACCATTCTGAATAGTTTTGCCAACCTTTGACTATCCTAGATTTGGTGAATTGTGTATATTTTAGAACCCAGTTTCATGTTCTTTGCCGAGAGGACTGATTTCCACCACTGCTACATCATCTGCTTAAAGTCTCCCTTAATAATGTATTCAGAGATTGTTTTCAGTATAATGGTTCTAACAGTTCCATGTATTATTAGTCTGACCAGTCCCGTCATGTATGACATCAACAAGTCATCTTCACAGCATTTGTTTTTAATTGGACAATAAAAATGCAAGTGGATCATCTGTTTCTAGAATACACAGATGAACCCTCCTGGTACCAAAGTCTACTAATTTACTCATATTGGCCACTTCTGGATGCCTACGTGAAGTGAACACGTTGCTCTCATGTTACAGCGTGTAATATTCTATCTAAAATACATGAACAACATACAGTAAATGTGGCACAATGTTTCCCGACTAATCCCCAGAATGGAGAAGAATCCATCTGCTACTGCATTCCTGCAAGAATTCAGTCACAACAACATCATCAAGGTTGTGAAGTGACGCGGACAAAATGCAAATCGACTCACAGTTGCTGTCCGTGGATGGGCAGAGATCAGGAGTGTGTCTGTCACACTAAGCTGGGAGAAGACCGCGAACGTTTCCACCAACCCAGGAGACCACATGGGAAGTTTACATCGGGATGCAGATATAGCGTAGTAGCAGATGGATGTACGTGCGCATGGTGACGTGTGGGCGCCTGCATACGCTACTGTGTTCATAAATTAGTTGGCACATATGCTTCCTCCACACAGGCTGTAGTTATACAAAGTGGACAGAAGATATCTGGGCCCGTGTCCCCTTTTGGAGGAGGTGAATGTCTATTTTCATCCTGCATTTTCATTTTCCCAATATTTCTCCTGGACTTTATTCCTATTAATTTACTCTTTTCATTTCCCTTCTTCTTCAAGAGGATATTTCTTTCCCTTGTTCTCCACCCTCCCTCCCTCCCTCCTTCCACCATACCTCCTTTTAGTTGCTTCTTTCTTGAGCTTGCTTCTCTTACACTCCTCTCACTTTATCTCTATCCATCTTCTGGCTCCCACTCCTACTCGCCTCCTCTACCTCACTTTTTTTTTTCCCTTTCCATCCACACACACACACTCTCTCTCGTTCTCTTCCACCTCCTCCCATCTCTCTCCCTCTCTCTCTTTCTCTCTTTCTGTTCTTACCTCCAGCCAGTCTGCGTTGACTCGTCGCAGCAGGAAGATCACCTCTCCCCTCTTCAGGTTCAACTCTGCTTTGCTGTTGCCGCGAAAGTCAAACATCGCCTGAGACCCACACACATACACACACACACACACACACACACACACAAAAGAAAGCACACACGAGTTAGTGAGTGAAGAGAGGAACGAGAGAAGAGAGGCACGGACGGACTCAACTCCAAAAAGGAACGATGACGGGTAGGACTTTCCACACTTTTTCATTAATAACATTCGAGTCTGCGTGTGAAAGAAAAACAGATTTTTCACGCAAAGAAGATTATTTATACAAAAAGACTGAAGTTTGTTGTGGGAGAAGACGTTCATGTGCATGCATGTGTATTAGGATGCTGGGTAAGGTTGTAAAGCTGTACTAGTTCATATTGGTAGATCCATGTAAGTGCATTTAAGAGTTGGCAGGTTACAACTGTGGTGGGCGTAGTGGCTTCCAGTCCAGGTTCTGAGAACCCTTGAGCTGGCGCCAGAGATCACAGGGTGGGCCCATCACTTTGCATGATCTTTACCTACCTTTCCTTCATTTTGAAATTTCCTGTTTCCGTAATGTGGGGAGTGTGGGTGTATCTGCCTGTGTTTGTCTTCACTGTATTGTTTTGACAAATCAAGGATTAGAGAAGGGGGGGGTCTTTTTCTAGGGGTCATCTGGGGGATCTTCAAGGAAAATTAAAAAAACACTGCACTTTTGTTTTTAGCAATGCTGACAACCAAGGAAAATAACGCAACAAATTCCTTCCATCGATTCAAGTGACAAATCAAGTTTATCATCACATTTGAGATCCAGTGTGAGCTTGACCATATTTGTGTGGCTGATTCTCTGCACAACACGTGTGCATGTGAATGCAATATATGCATGCTGTGTGGGTTATTAGTGCATCGAGGCGAGTGTGAGTAGGCACGGAGATGTTGGAAAAGTCGAAAAGTCCCACAGCCTGAGGAGGCGCAGTGCAAAGGTGTGTGTGTGTGTGTGTGTGTGTGTGTGGGTGTGTGTGTGTGTGTGTGTGTGTGTGTGTGTGTGTGTGTGTGTGTGTGTGTGTGTGTGTGTGTGTGTGTGTGTGTGTCTGTGTGTGTGCATGTGTGTGTGTGTTTGCAGAGGCTGGATCACCTACATTAATGATTAGCAGTGCATCGAAAATGAAATCATCAGAGGAGTCATTACTGCTTTAACCAATCTCTATCCTTGTGCAAAGACACTCGAAACAGTGTTTCACACACTCATGTGGAAAACAACCTGCAAACTCGAGCAACAAGAATCTTTCGCACACATAGAGCCGGACACAGTGCCTGTTCACAGTTCTGCTGGAACTAAACACAGGCAGCTCAGGAGGCGGCTAAACTCGGAGAGAGTTTGGAGAACCAGAGAGGTGCAGCAAGACCAAAAAAAGAACCAGGAGCGGTTAAAGCAGTGGGAGGGAGGTGAAGAAGAGGAGGTAGAAGAGGAGGAAGAAGTAGAATAGGAGGAGTAGGAGGAGATAAGAAAAGTCAAAGTTAAGCACTGGTACAGGGCTGCAGAAAGCTGATACATCACTGCTGTCTTTGTCCTGGCTGTTTCGCAGTTAGTGAATGTGCAAAAGTCCTTGAGTGCAGAAGCAGCTGCTGCTTTCTTACATCACCTCTGTGACAACAGCCGAGACAAACCTGGACTTTCAGCTCTTAAAGTGGCAGGAATCAAGATTTTTGACGAAACTGGAGACTCGGCTCAGTGGCTGACAACATTTTTAACCAACATATAACATCTGCAATTTCAATGACAATTGCTGAAGGTATTTTAGGGGTGGTTAGAAAATGAATACTTCTCAATTGATCACTTCAGGATGAAGGCATAATTACTCGTCAAAACCATACATGAGTTCAGGCATCAGTTAAATTCTTTTGATGTAATTCAAATCTGTAAAACTCACAAAGTAAGAAAAACAAAAGAAGAGACCAACGGAGGCGTTTTAACAGTATAAGGCTTTCGGAGTAATTCCCTAAATGCTACTGCAATCTTACACATCTGAGTCCACTTTGCTATTTTGACACACAGAAAATGATCAGCATTTTATACAATTGTGTTTTGTGAAGGTAACATCAAGTAAAGAATCAGATTATTGTCCAATTCACGATGTAAGATTAGTTGTACTTCCACCTGGGTGAATCCTGAACAGTGCAAAACGACTGCGAAACAAATAAACTGTTCTTGTGTGACAGTCCATCAGTCTCAGGTGGACAATTGGTTATCAAATAAAATTTGTTCTTGGATATAGTTTATAAAGCACTCACAATGACCCTTTTTTTTATGTAAGACCAAGAGATGTGAAAAAACTAAAGCTGCTCTGTAACTCTGGGTCATTTTCTGCAATGTACCTTCCACAACAATGTATGGAAACATCGTATGTTTGGTCCCTTTACAGCTCGTTGTCTTTGTGTGCACTCAATGTGACTGCAGATAGTGATCGTACGGCCACATGGCTACAGATCGACTGAACTAATTCGGCAATCATCCCAGAGTTTCTTTTTACCAAATATGACCAAATATGTCAAATACTTCTTAAGACAGGAACTAAGTTACAAACGTACTGTGTGTGACTAGCGAGGTGTACACAACATAGTATGTACCTTTACTTTTAATATCGAAAAGGTCTAGAAACCACTGCTTTTGTTTTTAGACCTGGCTCGATTTAGTCACTTATGTATTGGAGCACACTGATGTTTATGTTAAACAGCATTGGAGCTGGATGAAAAATTATAGCAAAACTCCAATACCAGATAAACTTACAGTTGTATTGTTGCAAAACTCTTGCATTACATGGCGAAAGTAAGATGCTCTCAAGACTGCAGACTGCCATCTGAAATAACTCACGGTTTCCATGGCTACACAAAGGTCCAAAAGGGGAATGGCAGACATTTTTTTGGACGGGGTTTTCCATTGAAGTTAAAATAAAGAGAAAAATGACATCTTACATTTCATCCATCTTCTGTACCGCGTCATCCCATTTAGATTCGTGGCATCCTGCAGCTAAATAGGCAGGTTACACCCAGGACAGGTTATCTGTTCAATTATGATATAATTTAGAGTCACCAATTGACTTTGTACATGCGTTTTCGGATTCTGGGAGAAAATTGGTGGAGCAGTGGGAAAACGATGCATGTACAGGTGGAGCATGGAAATTCCACGAGATATATAAGAACAACCCTTCTGGGAAACATTCAGCTTGAATTACAAGGTAGGTATAGGAACCAAATCAAGATCTGGAATCAAGTTAGTAATTTCAAATTTTGGGCATCTGTCATCTAAATATTTTCATCCTGCAATAAGCAAATTGGTAATTGGCTAAATAGATTATAGCAGCAGTCACATTAGTCTCACTAATCCATATTAACAGTTTCATGCTGTTTATTTACTTTGACAAACTAAGTTCTGTCAAAATGTGCAGGTCGATTTGAGATTGCGCAAAGGTTTATAAAAGGTTTTAAAAAATGTGTTGCAGCTTGTTTTTAGTCTATTATTAGCTTTTTGGTGTATAATGGTGGACTAAGCAAATGTGTGCCATGCACTTCGGTTATTCATTTGCAACAATTAAAATAAAAGTTACATGTCTTTATGTTTTTAGTCATGGAAACTGGGGTGTTGTTGGCTTCTGGTTCAACCCAAAGAGAATGCCTTTATTTGCCTGGTGTAACCCAAAGACATCATATTTTATGTTTCTAATGTATGACTCAACTGATGGCAAATTAACTTTGGAGACCAACCAGGAGTTCATCTGAATTCTGACTCCCCACTCACACTGCCCCAAGTGGCTAAAAATAAGTATTGTTGGCTTATGAGTGTTGTTTGTGTAAATGTTTGTGTTATTCATGGTCATAATAATCTTAATCATAACAATCCCCAAATATTCACAGAATGAAAAAGAAGAATATGAGGGACATTACAGTCGATCTACTTGTGTGTATCAGTCAATTAAACCAGTAAAACATTGATTGAAAAAATATTGGTGCAATACACTTAACAAGACATTTGAGTCACTGTGGGCAGCAGTTTAAAGTTGTACATGTGGAAGGTTATTAAATAGGAATAAAGTGAACTGTGCTAAATAGAGAGAGAGAGACAGAGAGAGAGAGGGAGACTGATGGTAGAATAATGAATCTAGGGAAAGAGGGAGCTGGCTGGATTAACAATCCACTGAGATTAGCTCAACCCCGAGGACACACTCTCTCTCTCTTTGAGTGTGTACGAGTCTTCAGATCTGCTATTTCGGAAGCATTATTCCAGGCACAATTCTATTAAAGCATCGACCCGCCGCTGGCGGTAATTTATAAAGTGAAAATGTGTTGGAGGTGATAAGCTACTATCTCCAACACAAACACCAAATATGATGTGACAAAGCAACGCCTTCTCTTTTCATCAGTCTATCTCCCGACCCTCACCATCTCTGTTCATCTCTTCATGCTTTATTATTTCTTTCTGCTTTTGTCCCTAAGTCCTTTTTGCTCTCAGGCCTCTTTTACGTCCCCACAAATGTTTTAACCAGCTAAAATTTGCCCTGACTGCTGGAGTCCAAGAAGTTGGTGGTAGGAGCTGACTGATCATGCAGTTAAAGTAAAAAGCCCCTCCCCCCAAAAAAACAACCCTTTTTGGCACATTTAGGTAAAATCAACTGAAACAACTGCACTTATAAACATAACAAGACAGTTTCTAATTAGTAATTGGACACAATAGATGGGCAATCCTGGTCCTCGAGGGCCGCAGCCCTGCATATTTTCAATGTGTCCTCACATCTGCAGAGCCCCATCATGATAACTCAGGTGTGTTTGAGCAGGGAAACATTGAAAACATGCAGGGCTGCTGCACTCGAGGACCAGGATTGCCCACCCCTGCTCTAAATTATAAAACTACCAAGTCCCAGAATTTTCCCTCCATTGAAGGAAAACAACATGAAGTGAGGAGAGAGCAAGAGGGAGAGAGAGAGAGAGAGAGAGAGAGAGAGAGAGAGAGAGAGAGAGAGAGAGAGAGAGAGAGAGAGAGAGAAAGAGGGAGAGAGAGGGGCAGCAGCTCCTGTCCATCCCAGGACGTTCTCTCTCCCTCTCTGACCTGCCCTAAATCAATATTCCGAGCCTTTATGTCCTTATCCACTCACATGTATTGATGGGCGGGTATCTCGTGCAGTAAGACTCCATCTGATTGGCCAAATATGTTAACATGCATTCGACTGAACGCAGTTCAGTCTTTTTAAATATGTATGCTGCACTTGTTGCTCTGAAATATATCGCACATCTCTAATGACAATCTATTAAACCTTTAAAAAAAATCCTCTCCGAGAGTCTCAGCCATGTTTTGGTGTCATCCAGCATATGCAGCATGATTTTGCAGTGAGTGCTCCATCCAAGGGGCGTTCAAGGACAGCTCTGAGCATTACTCACTGGCTGTTTAGAAAAGCTCATAGCCCTGAACACAATGACTGCAGTTATGCACATAAAGCAGAGAAAAGTAGGCCTGACAGCAAAAAACATGCTTTAGTTTTCAGACTGAGTCACGAAAAAAGTCTAATGTAAATGTAATTGATGTAATTGTCATTGAATTGACATGACTAGCTGATTAATTGGAGACAAGACAGACTGATAATAGATTGTAGTGTTGGCTTTGGGGGGGCATATGTGTAGAGTTTGTATGTTTTCAAATTTCTTTCCACTTTGAAAAAACATGCTTTCAAGGATAATTGGTGACTCTACATTGCAGGTAATTGTGAATCTGAGTGTGTCAGACTGAACCCACTCTAAATTATCTGCCATTTTAAAGCCATAAAGCCCATTCCTACCACACATAACCACAAACATCCCACAATCAAAACACACCAGTATGCTTTTAGGGAGAAGTAGCCACACAGCTGCATTCCTGCTTTCAGGTGTGCTCATGTGCCTCTTTCAAAGCTGCTAAATAAAATACGATGATGGTGAACCGGGGAGTGTAACTTTCAGACTTTATGTAAATTCGTGCTGATAATAAGTGTGTTCTAGATTTTTAGCAGCGGCTGGGAACAAACATCATATTGGTCCTGGGGGCAGTCCTGAGGGGTTTCACTGTAAGAGGAGGTCAGTGGAGTTCATCTGGAGCCTCCAGCACCTCTCAGCAGAGCCGAGCTGGCAATTTTCTGAAACACGATGGTAAAAAAAAACTATGAACTGACTGTTACTGTTACATTTACAGTACAGTAAGAATAAAAAACATAATTTTTCTATTACTTATGTGCAGAGTTAAAGATGAAAAGAGATGAAGATCTTTACATTTTTATCTCCACAAAGTCACCATTTTTAACAGGATGACAGTTCATCACAGGTCAACACAGAAACATACACAATCACAATACATTGATTGATTGTTGGAGGAAGCCACAGTGCAGAAAAAACAAATAAACACAAACAGAACAAACTATAAAAAAGGTTCCTGATTCCAACTGGTCTGTTAATCTCTAGACCTCTGTACGATAGAATTATCATCGAGTCATTTCATCTCTTTGTGCATTATATAGCACAATATTGTTAAAAACACTTCAATCAAACTTTTGGCAGATCACAGTTGGACTCTTTGAAGTTTTGTTTTTGTTTTTTTTTAATTGCATGAAGTAGAAGACTAGAGCACAGTTTACAAAACAGTTTCAAATAAAAAGAAATTTGTTAAATTGTCATCCGATTACATGACAACAGTGCTCGGAGCCACAGAAAATGCAACTTCTCGTAAACTGCTCTGAGGTCCTTTACTTTATGAAAATATTCTAAATCATGATCCGTGGAAAATGGTTGGGAACGCAACTTTTCTGAAATTCTGCTACTGCGCATGTGCATCACTGCTGTAGTAAAGAGAACTCTGTCCATGTTTGGCACCTTTATTTTTCCTGAATGGATGGCACATTCTTATGGCGTTTTTCTCTTGCGTAATCACATTGAGTCAGCGCAGATTGAGCTCGTAAAGTCTGCAAAAATGATTACTTAAAATTGTCTTGTAGAGTCTGTGAACGGTGTGAAGGCTGTGATGACACCGGCGGCAGAAAATCGTTTGTGGGAGACTTATTGTGATAAAAGTGATGGATGCTATTGCCACAAGACTTAATAGATCCAACTGCAAAGTGTACAAACACATGGATATTGAAGCACTAGTTGTAAATATGACATTACAATTTCAATCAACAGTTTTTAGACCATTTTGCAAACTACTCTACACTTTTTTCACTCTACATGCATGGGTTTTCTCTGGATAATTCAGCTTCCTTTTATAGTTTAATAACATGCGTATGAAGTCAATCTGTGTGTGTGTGTGTGTGTGTGTGTGTGTGTGTGTGTGTGTGTGTGTGTGTGTGTGTGTGTGTGTGTGTGTGTGTGTGTGTGTGTGTGTGTGTGTGTGTGTGTGTGTGTGTGTGTGTGTGTGTGTGTGTGTGTGTGTGTGTGTGTGGTTATTTAGAAGATGGATAGACAGAAAAATATGGAATAAATGCTAGAGGTCCAGATGGAGGCAGCAATTTTAAATCAACAGAGATAATTGCCTGGCAAATAAATATGCTCATATTACAATCTCACTGCTGAGTTTTATAGCTTCTAAACTCTTGAGTCGAACCCGTACCGCCACTCCTGCTTTCCATTTTAAGACAACATTCATGCAAAGTGGAACGTATCATAAAAGTTGTAATTACACCAGTTTTACTCCCAATAGCTTCCTAAATGAGTCTGGATTTAACACGGATCATAAAGTTCCTCATAATGTCAAACAGATCCGTGTGTGTGTGTATCGTCTTGCTGTGTGTGTGTACACACTGTTTATGGAGGACAGGTGTTTGGTGGTGTCGCACCCCGGGCGCTCTCTAAAAGTAGCCACACAACCCTTGGGTTCAGACAGCCACAGGAGCAATCATCCGCTGCAATTAGTCTCGCTCTGACCCCGCCTTAATGAGCTAGTTAAACCCTCGGCTCCTCACACTGACAATAGGGAGGAGGCGGAGATGAGAATAGAGGGTTTTTTTTCCCCCCTCTCCCTTCTTGTCTCCTCCAGACGTTTGATAAACATGTATTTTTTTAAGGAGATGGCCAATTTCCTGAATGCATCTTTTTGTGTGTAGGTCACAACACACTCCTGCTTGTCACTATTGTCACTCCATTTAGCTCTGATCGAGTCCATTGTACAGCATTAATCAAAAAGATGGGACGTCTTCGTCTTCATATTCAACCTTCTGTCAAACTGTGTACCTCTCTCGTGCTCATTAGCTGGATGAAAACATTAACACGTACTCTCTGCTCATTGGAATTACACCTCATTAGGACAATTATCTGTACGTTTAGCAGTGGCAGAAGCAATTACATCACCAGTAACATGGCCTCATTTTTCTGCTCATTAGACTAAATTAGAGCTCCCTTAACTGTAGGACCAATGCTCCGTTACGATTGCACTCAAGCAAGAAAAACCTCTACCTCTGCAGCACATAATACACTTATTTAGATTAGGAATTGTTTCTGTGTATCTTCTGTTGAGCGTACAGTACTTGACATCTTCCAATGCTCCACAAACTATTTTAATCTCCTTGTATTTGAAGACAGTTTGTTTTTGGAAACTCCTTGCTGCTACTGGGAACGTAAATCAGAGTGATGAGATCACGTTATGAGCATTTCATGCCTAAAAACAAAAGTGAAGAGATATGAACGACGCAATTATGAATACACTGGTGCATGTTGTGTTGGTTACTTTCTACATTTTTGCTGTAGTCTAACTCTAACAGGGGTATTTTTTAAGGTTTGTTCATCAATCTGTTGTGGTACATTCAAGTTCCTGAGTCAATACACAAGAATAAACTGGAGGATAAACCTATAAGATGCTCCTGACAAATCACTGATAATCATTTCCTCCTCTATGTTGGAAGTGGCATCTATAAAGCATTTGTGAGGATGTCTTATGTCTAGTGTTCCTGCAGATGAGTCAAAGTTCAAGTTCTGTTACTATAAATCAAGAATTTATAAGCTAATTTCAGGGAGTACAGATCGATTATCCAAGATGGCTTTCAATATGTCTTAACATTGCACCATTTGCCCCTTTGAAACATTTCTCTTCCATACCAAAAACAGCATGAATATTGAACATTTTGAGGCTCCGCAATTGCATAATTGTGCAAGATATACTCTTTCCCAAGCCCGAGCTCATTCACATTGGGTGCAGAGATCTGTCAAACACTGTGAGGATCTTCACCTACTTCCATTATTTCCACACTGATCCCCACCCTCCAACCCTTCTGTCATCCTGACCCAGTCGGCTGATTGCACCATGCCCTCCCCAACTGTAGCTATCTATGTCACAACTTCCACCTCCATTTACACAGAAATGACAGAAATTATGAAAGTTATGCCGTTAAAATGTCAGGCCATAGGTGACTGCTGTTTGTTGTTTTTGTAAAGAAACCACACATAGTCAGAACACAGACATTCATATAGATAGACGAAGTTGCATTGTTATTTCAGAGTCATGACACACTGGAGGCTACAGATGCGGTTAATTTAGATGCACATGTGCAGAGGAATTATCTACTACAGTTGAGGTGCGCATACACGCGCAGTAGCAGCGTTTCAGAAAAATTGCGTTTCCTTCCCATTTCCATGGAGACCGATTCTGAGTGTTTTCAAAAAGTTGCATTTTCAGTGGCTCTGAGCACCGTTGTCGTGGACCCAGAAAATGTGACAAAAGTTTTCTGTTTTCACTTATAAACCCTGTCATGTAAACGGGGCAGTAACCTTCAAATCTACAGAGTTAAACTTAAACAGCTCAAGTCTATTTCATTGAGCACTATTTCATTGAGCACAATTTTATCTCACGATATAGTGAAAATTGCATTTCTGAGAGACGTACACATACGTCTTACAGTTAAGGATCAGCTCCACAAGTGCCTCAATTTTAGTTAGTTTTTTTTTCTCGCTGAGACGAGCCTTTATCTAAAACAGCATCTAATTTCGACTTTAATGGCTCTCGCTGTGAAGCCTCGGTCGATTAGGACCTGCTTTGTTTTTCAATTTTCTACCTCTGTAGATTTCTTCTTTGCCACTCCAACATCCTGTCCCGTTTTTGTCCTCGTCTACTTTTATCTCTTCCTGCTTCCATAATTCCTCCTGTCAGACACGCCGTCCCCTCCAGGTTATGCACCAGTAAAGTCATGCTAACTAGGAGCAGCCTGTCCCATTGACCTTGTTTGAAGCTCATGGCACCCGAGCCAACAACCATTAGTCATCGTGCTGTGTGGGGCTAAGCCTGAGCTAATACTAAGTGAAGTGGAATGAAGTGCTGCAGGGTAAACGCTCGTACCATCTCCACCGCGACAAACGCCTGAGCGCTCCTCTCATCCACCAGGCAGCCATTGATCAGTGTGTTCAACGAGTTTATCAGCCACCTTAATGTCCCGAGGAGCACATGTACGCACGCACACATCTTTCTATTTCTCCTTGCCCGCAGAGAAAAAGAGAGAGAGAGAGCTAAAATAAATGTTGAGTAGGCTGACAGTAGAGTATAGCAGTGTTTTACTCCCAAGTGGGAGATGGGGAGGAAAAGCGAGAGCGAGTAAAATGAAGTTGTTGCTCTCAGTTTGGCAGTAAAAGACCACTGAGGTGTGTGTGTGTGTGTGTGTGTGTGTGTGTGTGTGTGTGTGTGTGTGTGTGTGTGTGTGTGTGTGTGTGTGTGTGTGTGTGTGTGTGTGTGTGTGTGTGTGTGTGTGTGTGTGTGTGTGTGTGGAGCAAGTCTAGAGCAAAGTGAAATGCTTTTCCAAGTGCACACACTTCTACAACCACATGGATAAACAGAAACACTTCACCTGCAGACCTCTAACATACCCGAGAACCGCAAACCCCCCAAACAAACTGTTCCTCAGAACCATCACGTAAATCTGAGTTCAACTACATTAAAGAACATATGTATTCGGTTTACGAGCTACGTAATAACAAGAACAATGTTAATTCTTGACTACTTTGGTTACAACAGAAAAAGTTGTATAATAACGTTTTACCCGCCACCTGACTCACCAATAGCTGCTGTTTTCCTGGACATTTCACCTTCTCTCTAGTCTATGGAAATATCACTGTTTAAAAGATGGTAAAACAAAATCAAGGACGAATACAGCTTGATTTACAAAGGCATTTCAAATTTGTCGAATTTCATATCAAAGAAGAATAATTTGACTTTGGACTTCTTATGAAACAATATAGTGTTTGCATCACTGTATATTCAGAAAGAAGAAGCAAGAGGGTAGAATTCAAAGGGTAACTTTGATGCCAAATATTGATAAAACTTGTAATTTATTTACAATCTTCAGCATTTACCTATCCTGAAGGAACAAAAATACTCACTGCGAGTTTATACACTCTGGTTTCATTGAGAGAAGTGGTTCCCAACCTTTAGTTTTTTTCATGGGGAGCCCCCCAAAAGATCTTTAGTGAAACCAAAGGTTTCAAAAAAGGTTTCCGACTTTCAGTAATATACAAAAGCCTTTCAAATAAAAGTCTGCTCTGGAAAATGTGTCACTCTAGTTTTCTATAACATGTAGAAAACTATAACCTTGACCTCCTGAGCCGTCTTCAGGGGGGTCATGAACCACTGGTGAGCAACACACACAGGACAGCAGCAGCGATTAACACGCTACAACTCAAAAATCCAAACTGAGGCACTTACAGCTGACTTTAAGTCATACCCAAACAACTCCTACTATCAAAAGGAAAATTGCAGCTTTGAAAGTTTTTATTTGACATTCATTAAATTTAAGAAAAATAAAGTATTACATTGCTGAGGTCTTATTTACCTGTCACATAATGATGCATAAAAATCCTTCATAAAACACAGATTTCTGAAAAATTTGAATGAAATCTCCTTCCACATGTTTTAAAACAATATATTGTATTTTCCAGACTAAAAGTCACTGCTCAATATTATTAAAAAAAAATGCAAAAAGAAGAGGAAAAAAACACAAGTCTCTATTATTTTTCCATGCACAGTCCAGCAGCTTCAGTTCCATGAACTTTCTGTGAATGAGTTCCTCAGCTCTGGCCCAGGATTAGCCTTCTTTTCTTCATCACGGTAACAGTTTCTCTGCTTTACTCCAGTCCATCACACGCTTCTCAACCAGTACAAACTCTTCCTGCTGCTCTGTTTCTGTTTTTTTAATGCATATATTATAAGTTGTTAGCTTAAATTCTGCCGTGAATAGTTTCCTTTCAGCAACATTTTACTTATTTCATCAGTCAAACAGGAGTGAATAAAGTTTTTCGTTGGTACTGTAGCAGTTTTCCGCTGTCATATAGTGACATCTAATGGTGCCAAATGGTACGTACCGGAATGTTTGATAGATAAATCACTTTTTAATATAAGTCACATGACAGCAAAATAAAGTTGGACGTAGAGTTTGGAAAATGCAGTAATTGATGAATCCACACAAACAATACACACACAGATAAAAATGTGTTTAACAATGTGAAAAAAGAGAACAGCTGTAGTGGACAGGCTGCTATCCATCAGTCCAGCTGTGACTCAACACAGACCTAACTAGACAAACTTGAATGAGTTTGAAAATAACATTTGCTGCAACTGCTGAGCTTGTGCACGTTTGGGTTCTCATGTCGTCTTGGTGAGAATAACTTTTTGGTTCGAGAGGACGATCATTCCTGCGACATGAGGACAGTGAGAGACAGTTCAAGCAATTTTCTAAGAGGAAGTAGTTTCTCCACAAGATTTCATCAGAGTGGTTGTCAGCTCTATTTTTGCACCAGAAATACAAACATTGAAGTAAATGTCTTTGGTTTTCTAGATAACTGCGCTCTTTCTCTTGCCTCTAATTTATACCACCTGTGATTTTGTTGCTTTTCATAATTTAACTGACTTTTGGGATTGTGACTCCAACCATGTGGCCACAAGGTATAGCAATAAAGATATATTTATGATAAATAGAAAGGTTGAATTTCAGTATCAGCCAAAAATCTGGGAATGACACTCACCGGTCGTGTCTGGAATTTCTCAGTACAGGCTTCCATTATGTATTCATGACAAACATCAGGGCAGAACTGTGCTGACCGTGCAAATAAAAAGGCTATTTCTCGTCTCGATAGAAGGTTTTAATTGGAAGGTCACATCATTGTCGGACCACATCTTCACCTGCATTCAAACTCCACCTGCGACTCCAACCTTTAAACCACTCCAGAATGTAAAGAGAATCTCTTTTGCTCCCATTTTTCAACGCACAGGCTGTGAATAGAATAACAATAAGTGGATGTGGCGAAGAAGAGATGAGCAGAAAGAAGGAATGAAAGATAGTTACAACCTTGGAAAGAGTTGAGTAAGGTGGATTAAGAAGAGACGATAAGGATAAAACATGAGTGATATTCAAGAAGGGGAGAGGAGGATACGGGCAAAGAGGGAGGAGAAATAAATACCAAAATCAGGAAAAGAAGTGAAAGCAAGGCAGGAACTATTAAAATAGTCACCGAAAAAAAAGAAAAATGCAGTGCAATGTGACTCCAAATGATCATCGGCATTGATTATCACATTAATCAAAGTGTCTGTTTGCTGGATCTTTGAGTGTCCGTGTCAGAGAAAAGTTGTGCGTGTCATGCGATGCAGTCATGTGGTGTTTCTCGGGGTGATGCAGTGCATTGTGCGTGGTTGTTTGAATAAGCGGTTGTTGCTCTGTGGGTGGCCATGGCGATTGTAACCAAAGCAACAACAACAAAAAGAAGTGCACGCACCTCGGCCCTGGGAGAGGAAAAGAGGTCCGTCTTTGGGGATTTCACTGTTTTCCTACAGAGAGAAAAGAAACAGTGGACATTAGTGGGACCAGTAGCACAATCGAAATACATCAGATGTTGATTTTGAAGTCTGAATTATTGTTTTGTAACTGCACGTTATACATGACATTAGTTGATATAAAAAGAGATCATGAAAACGAAGGGGGGTTGATATCTTCTTATCCCTCCCTGCACATTGCACCCTGTTTCTAAATGAATACATGAACCTCTGCCATTCACACTGAAAAGGGAGAAACACTGAAGTCTTCCTGTCAGACCACTAGTGGGTGCTGTTGAAGCCACACACACATTTGCGCAGATAATACGCCATAAACAGTAACAATTGTGAGTACACAAATAGATGACGACTAAGTTGTATTGCAGGTGACTATCAATTCGTAATCTACACAGTTCCAGGAGAATATGTCCTGGGAGTCATGACACTCTGGAGGTAAATACTGCTGGTATTGTCCATCGACAAACGCATGTGCAGAATTAGTAGTACTATTTAGTGCAGCTGTGGTGGACATGCACAGCAGCAGCCTTTTCAAAAGGTTGTGTTTTCCCCGATTCAGTGGCTCCGAGTTTCTGTATAAACGGACCAGCAAACTGCAACAGAAATGTATCTACAGTATTTCATTTGAAAATATTGTGTGAGCGGGGCCTCAGTGAACGTTTTTCAGCCCGATCATATTCAACAAACAGTAATGTCAGTCTGTCCTTTATCCAAACACTTCGGGAAAGACAACTGCGACGGTTGAAACTCTTTTGTGACTTTTCAGTAGAACTCACATATTCAACTCGAGAGGAAAAATCCCTCCTATGAAGGGATACATTTCCATTTTATTACACTTTTTCATCCACATCAGCTGTGAAACATGTGCATGGGAGATCTTTTATTCATCAAACCTTGTACTTTTCTTCAGAGGTGAACGTATCAATCAATCTGATACCATTTTAAGCACAGAAGATGTGAACTTTCTTCATGAATTTGTAACGATGGATCACACACTCAGTGCCCATGGGCAGATTACCAAATGAACGTAACAGGCCGAGACCCGGGGGGGGAGTAAGACCTCAGGAGACCCCTGAGCCAAAGCCCGGTCAACGCGATAACGTTTGAATTTGTTGATGCCCATGAGTCAAAATGATCCATTCAAGTCAACACCAGAGGATCAAAACCAAAACCTAGAAGATTTTCATCCATGTGTGTTGAGGTAGACTCAAACTCTGAGTGCAGGCTGAGAGTGATGTGGCTGCTGCTCTTCCAGGGCTTTTTTCATGGATGTGCTTGAAAGATTCACTCCCTCAGATTATAAAGTTTACTGTGACGCTTATAGTCAAATTGCAGTCAAATTGAAGAATGCATGAAAAAAGCATTGCTTTTATCCAATGAATTATTGCCATCAAGCAGCCTGGAGAAAACAATTTGTCCAGCTCTTGTTATACAAACAAAACAAATGATGAATTGAGGTATATATGTTAAAAGCATGCGAATAGGTCAATTTCTCAAGTTGGAAGTTTGACCCCCATGTATGTATCTTGTGAGCTTTTATGTAATTATAAAAAAGGAAATTTTCCCATGATAAATCATTTTTAAATTTTGATTTGCTTATAAATCTTTTTTTCTTTTCTGACGACTTACCTTAAAAAACAAACTTCAGACTGGCATAAGTGGCAATCACAAAGACGATGTACTGAGCAGAGTCTTTATTTATTTACTCACTCGGAAAGAGTGGATATTACAGTATTCAGATAATTATAGAATTTGCAGAAATTATTCAATGTTGCTCTGACTATAATATCTTCTTTGAACATGTGCAGAAAATAAACAGTTTGCTTGAGCCAAATCCTGTAAAAACAAGTAATTATATACATGTTACTGATTTCAGCAACCCTGTCAAAAAATAGATCTTTGAATTTTCTTCCTACAACATTGTATTGCAGGTGTAAAATGACGCTTTCTCTGATGCCTTGAGAACTTATTCAAGGGCAAACTTAACAATTTTGTTAACAATGACAATCCAAACAATCTTGCAATAATGTAAATAGTTCACAATTGTGTTTTTCTTTGATCTCAAGATTGTGTGCACCTTGAAATACAGTTATTCAGGTTTTCTTTTAGAAAATGGCAACGTTCGTTTTTCTTGATTGAATGGTTTATTGCATTTAAATTTTGTTACACTGCATGAAGACATAATTGCGTCACATTGCTCTATAGCCATTCTGAATCTATAGAGGTGTAGGAGAAGCGTGAAGCGAGACCACACTGAGTAAAAATGTGACCGAAGCAAAAATCGACCAGAAACTGCTTGAGATCTGGAGGGTTAGACTTCAATAAAAACTGCTCTGAATTAATTTGTCTGACTATGAGACGACCATGTGACGGCTGGTATCTAAAACAAAGCAAAAATGAAAATCAATGACAAATGTCACCTTTTCCAACCCACAACTAATCCACACATGTCAGAAACGAGAGGAGGGGAAGTATTGAGAGTTTAACTTTGCATAATTTCCTGTTGGGAGACTACCTCTTTACCACATCCCCTGCCAGTGCAACCTGGCCTTGAGGAAATGGGCCAATCAGAATAGCCATTATGAATGAGGAACTAGACCATAAAAAAGGGTAATAAGCCTCTACGGATTTTTCTCACATTTATGCATTCTCCCTCCACTGCAGCATCGCCGCTGCTCAGGTTCATCCATTCATTACTGTGAGGGAGAAATATTTTCCCCTTATCTTCATCAGAACAAGATGAAAGGCACTCAGGCGGAACTTATCAACGGGAAGTCATGACTCATGGCAGCCGTAATACCCGATCATTGGCTGGAAGGCGACTGCTGACCCAGATGCTGCTTGTCCTGATTCTCTGTCACACAATTACACCCACGAGAAAAGCAACAAGCTGCTTAAGTTTTTAAAACTAATTATTCGGAACGTTGACACACCTAGTTTTTTTTAGGATTGCATGTGTCTAATTAGGTACAAAGTTCTAAGAATATAAGACCCTGTTTAGACGACAATGTTTTCAAGTGAATACACAAAACTTTCATTGCTGTTTGGATGTCCGTTTACACGACAATGGTGCTCAGAGCCGCTGAAAACACAACCTTCTGAAAACAGCTCCTAAGGTGGGACTTTTAAAAAACGGGACTTTCTGTGGAAACGGGAGAAAGACCTTTTCAAAACGCTCGAAAACACTTCTCCTTCTCATGGAAATAGTTATTCTGCATGGGCGAGTGTGGACTTCCCTATAGATGGAGTGAATAACTCCATGGCACCTGTTTGTGGCTAGGATATATTAGGCTGAAAGGGAACATTCTGTTCTCAAAGTTGATGTTTTAGAAGTAAAAAACACAAAGATTTGTGATATGGTGACAACTGGGCAAGTGCATCTTCAAAACTTCCACCTCTTGTGAGGTTTGTCGAGGTCAGAATCTATTGAAAGTGGCCAAAGGAAAGACGGTGAACCATGACACAGTCATGGTTGGCTAAGGCTCATTGATACAGGTGAAGAATGAAGGATGATCCGATTCAATACTGATATATCTTTATATCAAGTATCAGTATCAGTATTTTACCTGAAGAACACCTGGCACTAGGATGCACTATGGTGGTGCTTCTCAATCTTGTTTCAGGGCCCTTTTTCACAACATTTTGAAGTGAATATAGAACATTGTTTCATTTTGTGGGCCTGCGTACACGACAACAGTGCTCAGAGATACTGAAAACACACCCTGTTTGAAAACAACTCCCAAGGTGGAACCTTTTGAAGACGGTCCCTATCCATGCTGCTAATGCGCTAATACCATAGCTGTAGTAAATAGTTCTAATAGAACGACGGCAGACTCGCCCAGAATAGCAATCCAACTTGGTCCTCTGTTCAAACAAACGTCGCCATTGTTATTGTTTATAGCGTATTGTGATCTACTTTGTTGTGATTTAGCAGATTGACATTCAAAACATGTAGACCATTGAGTCCGGGCATCTTTGGGTCCTGCCATCTTTGATAATGCTATAAGTATACGGTTTGAAAGACATACCAAAATCAATATTCCTTTAATTGTACGCATTAACAGAAAATTACAAATTGAAGATATTACACTGGAGCTGTGTAAAATAAGTTGCGTTGAAATAAGCGGTATCAGCTGCATCATTCAGGCATAACAGTGACTCATGTGAAAGATATTTAGTTACCGGCTGAATAACAACTGTCTACATACATTTCTGTGATTTTACATGGCAGCCGCTCTTACCGTCACTTCCAGCTCATTGCCCAGATAACGTCTTCAGGCTAATCTAGTCTAGGTTTTGGCCACCAGCCACTCACCAATTTAAACTTTTTGGAATTAGGAGACTTACTTATAATAGTTTTGTCAATGTTTAAGACATGGAAAAGCGTTTCCTGCTACGGCTTGAGTCATTTTCAGTTGATAGTCTGTACATTTACTGACATCTAAAAAGTACATTTCTAACGTGCATTGAAAGAGGAGCCGTGTAAACAACTTCCAGAGAGAATACAAGGACGGCAATGCTTTACCCTGACTTCTAACCTTTATTAAGAAGCTGAGCACAATGCATTTCACTTCTGCAAGTAAAATCAAAAGTAGCACCACACAATGGCTGAGCTTCAGAAATTGTTACCATATTCCTGTGATATTTGTTGTGTTTGAACCCACAACAGAAAGTAGGGAAATGGCTGGATTGCATTTCACTGTGGACCTTGAAGTTGTGGCCGGTGTAAAATCAGTCATTTTGTTTCATCAAGCTTGATAGTGCTTTTCTTCTTCAGAGAGCAATTTTTTAGCTTTTATGCTCAGTTATGATGACGATCAGTTCAGAGGATTGTCTTGCTTCTGAGCTGGAAACAAAGACTCAAGCAGGATGTTTTTCAAGTTGAGGGTCAACGATCTTGTTTCCAGGGAAGTCAAACGAGTTGATAGACTTCATCAGTCTCTGCAGTATGTGTTGGGTGGATCATTTATGACATCAGAGAAGCAGGAATGCAGAAAACTGAATAAAAAGAGAGATATGGGTAATGTCATGTGGCATATTATGGCTCTGAATGGGAACAAACTCAAGAATATTGCTTATAGGAGCACTGAGTTCTAGTTTGTTGTGAAACCACAACATTCAGATTTGTCATTGCGAAGATTTAGCCAGCTGATTGGAGAGTGAAGATGGATCCTAGCACTCTATATTTATTAGAAAAAGATCAAGGAAAAGATCATGGAAGTAAATATGATCTAAAGCAATTGTTCTGTGGAGATCAGTAATCAAAGATAAAAGAACGATGAAGATGGCCCAGTATTTTAAGACACATTTCTAAGACAACGCAGGCAATCCAGACATTAAGGTGATTTAAATTCAATGTCGAAACCCTTGACGACCTTGAAGGTTGACCTCTTCACTAGTTCATACTTCACTGAAGGCTTGAGTCCTCATTGTGTGGAGCTCTGGAGGGTGTAAATGCTTGCATAAGCAAAAAAATCACATGCGGAGTGTTGGTGTGGTCAGCTGAACTCCTACACACACACACACACACACACACACACACACACACACACACACACACACACACACACACACACACACACACACACACACACACACACACACACACACACACACACACACACACGCTACACTTCTTGGAGTGAACACTGAACAATTTGTGGGTCTGAGCCAAGTTTGAAGCAGAGACAAAGATAGCCATCCCTCCTCCTTCACACTACTTCTACTCCAACATTATTCTCCACTCGTGTTTTGCAATCATGCAAAACCAAAAACACTGCAGCAACACCTAAATCAGAATACCAGAAATCTACATACTGGTATCCATTCAATTTCCTTTCCCTGCAAATTAATTCAGAGCATACGCGACTTTCAGTGATCGGTTTCCAGAGATAACAGCAACACATACATCCTCCAGAAGCTTTTACATAAGATATTTTATTAAAAGACAGGAGAGGGGTTCCTATCTGATACTCATGCAGGAGTATGATTAAATATTATTAAGATTAAGATACCTATATGATACAATAATTTAGGGTCTGTATACTCGTTAGATTGCTCCTAAGTTTCTAATACCTTCAAAAGATATTTCTATTCTATTCTAATCGATTGAAATACAAATATTACTGGGGGGAAATAATTGCTGATTAAGTTGCCAAACAGACTAGTGGGATTAAGACACAAAGGCCCTAACAACATTTCAAGTGAAAATGCATTGTTTTTGCCTTTTCATTTCAGGAAGGTTTTGCGTTTACACTGGAATGTTTTGAAAACAATGCCATTTGCATGTTGGGCCACGAGCTGTTGCTGTTGGTTGTGTTTCTAAAGAAATCCCACACACATGCACGTGGAGAACGACACGCTATAAACAGCAACCATGGAAGTACACGGACAGACATTCGTATGGACAGACAAAATAGTTGGATTGTCATTAAGGGGGACTCAACTAAAACTATCAAGTCTGAGGAGATGGAATGGGAGTCATGACACTCTGGAGGCCACAGTAGCAGCGTTAAATGCATTTCCACAGGAACAGGGTTGGACCGTTTTCAAAAAGTTGCGTTTTCAGTGACTCAGCAATGTTGTCGCGTAAACAGGAACCCAAAATACTACAAAAGTTTTCCATTTTCTCTTGAAAGCATTTTCCTGTAAACAGGGGCCTAATTCCCCACCATGAGATGATCTCACTGTAGACAAGTTAGTGTTTAATATGTTTTTCTGATATCTGTTGTTTTGCAGTCACGGTGTGTTTCTAAAAGAAATTTTTCACTCACTTAACACTATCACTTATAATGCAAACAAAAAAAGCACTTAATGGGGAAAAAAAAAACAAAGTCGTGTTGATCTTTTAAAACATTCTCTCTCCAAAGTGAGTCTCAAAATTCTCATGAACTCGACAAGCCAATTTTCTAAAAGAGCGACTGGTCAGTCGCCCAGGAAGGAAGCTGGTCTGCTGTTTCATCGTACAGATCTCTAAACAGAAAAGGCTGCTACAAAAATGCTAATAGATTGATAATTCTATTCATTGTATAATATTTTTTAACAGATGAATGAAGCGGTTTTACTTGTACCTGGTAATCAAAGTGGTTTTTGGGGTTGTTGTTTTTCCTCTAGGGAAATATCTGCCCATTAACTTGTGGCATGCAATCAAATCCCCATGGCTGAAGTAAAGTGATCACCTTTGCAGCTACAAACAGTCTGAATAATCAAAGATGTCTCTCCTTTTCCGGAGTTTTCCCCCTCACGTCATGTGGAAATTACTTTTCCATGTTGACGTCTGTGGTTGCTGTGTTTGGCTGTTGAGGGGAGCGATGCAGCGGGGCTTACACTTTGCGGGTGCGAGGGCGGAGACGCCTGAGGGCTCGTGGATGGTGCTGGCTGTCCTGGTCGCTCTGGTAGAAAAACATCCTGAGATTGTCGTCGAGCAGCAGCCATGTGGGCAGACCCAGCAATCTCTGGGAAGAAAGGAGTGGAAATTAAGGGCATTTGAAGGACGGGCAGAGCAGGAGGAGAGGTAAAGGAGAGGGAAGTCAGGGTGGATGACTGGAAGACATCACTGAGGTAAAGGAGAGCGGATCAAATGGGAGGAGACGAAGCGAGAAGCATTACAAGTGCAAGGCGGGCGAAGGCGAGAGAGTGTGGCAAAGTGAGAGCCACGTAGGTTGCATGAAAGAGAAGTGAGTGAGTGGGAGAGAGAGAGAGAGAGAGAGAGTGAGAGAGAGAGAGAGAGAGAGAGAGAGAGAGAGAGAGAGAGAGAGAGAGAGAGAGAGAGAGAGAGAGAGAGAGAGAGAGAGAACCCGATCGTGTTTTCAGCGATGCAGCAACAGTGAAACATGTCAAAAGTCCCACAACTACAGTCAGTCAGACGTGATGTGGGCACGGGGCAGAGCAAAGAGAAGAGAGCAGCACCGCCTACACGTGGAGCTCCATCTGCAAACTGCTGCTGAAATATCCGAGTCAGTACTTCTCCACCTACAGCAGCGCTCAGCCCACCCAGCTGTGGGCTCCCGCGCAAGGCTACGAGCTTGCCAAGAATCCCATCCTGAACACGTAAAGAGAGAAAGGAAAGAATACCGAGAATAAAAATAAAATGAAATGCGTTTACCTTCATGTAAGTGTTGAGTTCCGGGATTCTGCTCTCGGCGATCTCCTGTTTGTTCCCCATGAAGATTTTTCCTGCAGAGATGGACATATCTTGTTAATGAAATGATGTCAAGAAGAAATTTAAGAATGGAGCAAAAATACTATATGTGTAATAATGAATATGCAAAGGCACAAAATAATTCAAGTTTAAAGGTCAGAGAGTTTGGCTCCCCCAATTGGGGGATACTCGCCATATCTGGCAATGCTGGGCAGCCTGTGTAGATCCATTTTCAAGTGGCTGTTAAATACGGCCGACAAAATGTAGACAACATGACGAAGAAAATAAGAAGGAGAATAAGGAAACAAGACGGCACAGCTTTAAACGGCTTTGAACAATTTGCTGGAGCCGCTTCGTCCAGCGCTTATCCGTGACATCATTCACATGTCAATGACGAAACAGTCGCATGCAGAAAAATATCCAAATTGGTACGACATACGAATGAGGCCTGGGTCTGGTGTGAAAAAATCAGAATGGCGCGGATATGGGTCACTTGTGAGTAAAAAATCTGAATTGGGTCGCATTTCCCTGCAGTGTGAACGAGGCCTTCGCCTCTCATCCATCAACAAACACCTAACTGTCTCTTTATGAGCACCTGGGAAGTGGGAAAGGTCCAATTTCCGACTCAGAAAAGTATATTTGTTTAACCACAACAGCAAATTTAAGTGGGAAAGTGGGAGGGAGAAGATCAGAAGCAGCAGCTGAAGTTTAGATGAAAGTTAAGAAATGATTGGACCGATCAGCAATAATGTGGCTGCAGGAGAGTCCCATGTTTTTTACTGAACCTTGAACTCGGACCTTCCTAACTGGAGACTATCACAGTTCTCAGCAGCATGAAAGCAGATTCACTGACTTGTTGAAGTTTGTCTCACTATCCATTGGCACATTTTTGGTGCCCCAAACGCTCCCTCCATAACAATGTGGACGAATTACCGCTCACTCCAGTCAGAACTGATGAAGCACAGCGCGGAGAGCTAACGCTCTAAATCAGGCCCCGACAATCCATCCAAAGCCATCCAGCACGGGTGTTAAATCAAATTTAGCACAGTCTTAATGGCACTCAAACTATCCAGGCCTCTCGGTCCCATTCACTCTGCTGAATGATAACTCACTCAATCGGACACAAACTCACCCGTTTGCTCGTGTTTCCACTCACCTCTCTTCACCTGCTGCAGCCTTGTTCAGCTGAAGACTATAGATATATCACGGTATGCATCATCAATGTGTCAAAAATGATAAAGTCAGACAATAGCAGGGATGGAAAATGTGGGCGCAGGTGAATATCAAACATATAATGTCACATTGAGGCATTTACGTTACTTCTTTACACTGAAAAAGCTGCCGTTTTTAGATCTATGTCTTTTCCAAGATTTCTTTTCTGTCCGCACACCCATCACACATCCTCCCCCACCTCCCTCCACTCACCCTCTGTCTTTCTTATTCCCTTCTCATCTTGAGATCTGGCACTGCAATTAAACCCATCAGATCTAATATTATCCAGCAGACTCCTCGGTGGCAGATGCTAAATCAGAGTTTGTGGAAAAGTAGAACTTTCCTGATATAGCATCGTGACAATGAGCGCTTAAAGCCTTGAGGTCCAGAGAGGATCTAGAAAATCCGGCACTCTACTTTTGAAGTGCTTCAATCACCATGAAGCATTTCATATAGGATTTTAAATTTTCCAGAATAAAAACTGCATTTTAAGACTAAACCATTTAACTGCTACAGCAGATAAAGCAAAACATATCAGGATGATGAATATTTCCAGCGTTTCCTGTTTCAGTCGACTGTGTGACCTATTTGACCTATTTTAGCTCAATGTTACATTGTTAGAGACATTAAAGTTCATTAAGTCTCTTCATGTATGAAAGTCTTCGTTTGAGGAATCTGATGATGAATGTGAAGAGAGCCTGGTGGGTTCTACCTACAGAGGGTCTCACTACACATCCAGCTTTCATACCACACACAGACACACACACGCACGCACGCACACATTCAAATGCAACAATTTAAATGGAACAGATGCTTCTGGACTGTTGAGGGAAAACAAGATCACCCAAAGAAAATTTAGATATGCACGGGGAAAACATGCAAACTTTATATGGAAAGGCCCTTATAACAACCAGTAATGTAATAATTGCCAGAAACGTAATATATGTGGCTGTTTTAAATGTAATAAAGACAATAATGTCATATAATAACAGTCCATCAATGCGTCAGTGCGTGCGGTAAGGGGTGGTTTCACTCCGTTTTTACTTTGTATTTAAAAACGAAACACTTCAGACTGCATTTTATTGTATAAAATTGCTAAACAATTGATTGATTGATCGATTGACAGACTAATTGAATGATTAATTGAATGTACGGGTATAATGATAAGAAAACTGCGCAAAACTGAAAAACAAACTTTTGTTTCCATGAACTGCAGTATTATTTATGTATAATCAAATTATTGGCGAAGCTTATTACATTTAAAAATTATTTTTTTAAGGCTATTCCTTAATGTAATAACTTATTCCATTAATAGCAAAATCTTACTAAGACAATTAGTCTATTACAATCTTAGCAAGTTACTACATTATTAGCTTTATATTCAAAATAGACCAGATTAGAACATCATCGGCTTTAATACATTTAAATGTCCAAAATTAAAACATAATTGGGTTCATTACATTTAAAATGGCCAACATAGTATGGCCATCATTGTCAGGTATTATAGTGTAGGCCATTATTACATTGTTGGACGTTCCAAACTTAACCAGAGATTTTGTGAGTCCCCTTTCGATCACATTTACTCTTATTTATTTCATGCACAGTACAACTATGTTTGGGGTTTGGCGATGTCTCAAAAATCTCATGAATTTCTAAGATGTGTATTATGAGTATTTTCAAGTCATTAACTGACCGGGATATGTTTTTGTACCCCAGCTGTAATACCTTTGATGATCTTTTGGTAACATGTCCCTGAGTGCAGGTTTTCACTAACTTAGCCTGTGACCACTGTTGGAAGAAAAAAAAAAAGCTCATGTTGAGGAAAATAACAAGTGTTGATGTACAGTGGTTATGCTGTGTGTAACAGTGGAGGTGAGGTGTTGACGTTCATGTGACAATAACAAATCGGATGATGAGTATTTAACTTATAAAGCACAGATAACGAGACAATAGCCAAACTCAAGCCTGTAGCTCCACAGAAATAAATCACTACTTTAATTATGCGTGATTTCATTGAAATGTAAGTTTCTGTCCATTTCTAATCTACACACATACACATTTCAGTTTGTCCTCATCTCTCCACAATCAATGTTCACTGCCCCCAGTTTAAAGCCCTCAGGCTTTTATTGGCGCAGTTGTTCCTTTGCAGCCTGAGATAATCAATAGTGACAGTGACGGCGGCCCTGAGACGGATGGACTTATGGGAAAACAATGAGCTGGATCAAACTGGAGCGGGTTGAGGAGACGAGGACGAGAGGACAAACTTCATCAGGCGCAGCCGAGGAGAGATGTAGGCCGCCAAGTGAATATGTTTCTCAAGAGTCTGTTTCTGCTCAGGATTGTTTATGAAATTAACTATAAATTCACATCTTTTCATCAAAGTTGCAAATGAAGTGAGTTTGACACTTTTTTTTGTAAGGCTTGGTTTTGCAGTGCTTTTAATCTGTAGCCAGAGGAATCAGTCTTTCCGCACGTTACATAAAGCAGGAGGGTCAAAGAGTGCAATGACAAGAGCCTGGATTCTTCAGTATACAGGTAGTGACAAAAGAAATAGGTTACAAATCAGCTAGTGGTATCTTGTCACAGCCTCGGTGAGGATAAGCCAAAAAGAAACAAACGATCAAAATCCTTTCTTTTTCAAACCTAAAAATGCATTTTATGTACTTGAGAAAAAATGTTAGGAAAAAAATACAATGCAACAAACTTCCAACTTTCCAACCCCCTCTTGAAATATCAGTAGTGATGTGATGGTGAGAGGAAAGTGCCCCTGTCTCTCACCTCAACATTAACACTGATCCAATGGAACAGCATCATGTGACTAGACGAGTGGCTCTGTGGTACGAACGTTTACATTTTATAGTTATTATGGCACTATTCTACCCACTCAAGATGAAATTCGACTGAATTGACCTCTGAACTAAAATGAGTTTGACACTTAAGTTACAGCTTCCTGTTTGACGGTGTCATCACATGGCTTAATGTTTCTTAACAACGGCTCATTAAGTTGGACTCCTGTCACTTCCCTAAACCTCCAAGTTCATGTTTCCTGTCTTTCTTAACTTGACTTTGGCAAGAAGAGTCATAATGTCTTGCAGTATAAAGAGTTAATGTAATATCAGGTATGTCAATTGGGTGGCAGTAGTGAGTATGACTCAGTTTTACGTAAGCAGTAATTCTCAGGGACCGTGTACACGTTTTATTGTGAAAAGTTAGTTTGGCATCTACACGAAAATGGCAGTAACGCTGAAAACATTGTAATTTTCATGTAGAGCCACTAGTGGGTGTTGTTGTTTGTTTTTGTAATGAAACCACACACACAGGCATGCACAAAACAATACGCTATAAACATTAACAATGGCGAGTACACGGACATTCATATGGCGACCAAGTTGAATTGCTATTCCAGGTGACTCAACTATAAAACCACCAACTCCCAGGCGAATATGGACTTGGACTTCAGAAAAGTTGCGTTTTCACCATTTCCACAGCAACGGAGCACAGTTATCGTATAAATGACCCCGAAAACACAACAAAAGTTTTCTGTTTTCACTTGGGGCTTAATCTTCTCTACTGTTACATATACAAATTTTCAAAACCCCATTAAAAACTACATTCCATAAAAATCCATTTTTAATACGACTGCTATTATAATACTATTACTTTGCAAGCCAACACAGTGTAAAAGTACAAATAAAAACCACATTCAGTGACCACCTTTAAAATAAAAGTGTATTGCATGCGTGATGTCAACCAATGTTTTGTTCATTCATAATTTTGAATCGTGAACGAAGTACGACGCCCAGGAGACATCGCGGAGTGACCAACTGCATCATCTAGTGGTGGAAGGTTGTGTTACACAGAAAATGATTAATGTCTACTTTGCACAAGACAAATGTAACTTAGCTGACGTTATGCGACTTTCTTTGAGAAAAAAAAAACATGCAAAACACTTATTCTCGTATAAATCACTCCCCTTACCGGAGATATCTCCTGTGGGTACCAAATTCTGGAATACTGGACTTGTATTAATCGCAATTCTGCAGGAGAAGCGCTAGTTGCACCGCTATCTTTCTACTTCGAGCACAATACAGTATCTGTCATATTGTTTTAGCTTTGTGATGTTTTCTAATTGTTTTTTTAAATGAACTGATTCACTTGATCATCAAACATTAACCTTTTATGTGTCATTTTGAATTAAATACAAATATGTTTTATGAGTTAATCTTGGATTTTATTGCATTTTTTTTGCAATGTAACAAAAGTTTTCATTTTAAAACTCAATTTGTATATTTCTGTTCCGTCATGGTTTGTGGCTTCATATTTTCTCACAATGAAATTGGATGCTATATCAATTATTAGAAATCCGAACTTCAGTGAAAACTAGACAAATATAAAGGTTTGTGGAGTGAGTCACAGCCAAATTATTTCACGAAAATTATACTTAACTAAACAAAATCCGTTTCAAGGGGTCTGAGGGTTAATGGATGTAAAAGGACCAGGGAGACAGTAGGACAGTGCGTCCTGCAGGGGACAGCAGGTGTAACAATAAAGTCACGATGAAGTTATTCCCACGCCGCGCCGCAATATGTTGGACGCCTGCTCTGGTGTTGGAAACACTGTGAATTGTCTGCATCATCATTCACACTCTGTGTAAATGTGTCACTTCCATAGTTTCCCCTGTGGGCTGGAGTAGCGATAAAATGCACGCAGCTTCCAATTACAACCCGACAGGTGAACGTGTCCAGCAACCAGAAAAACTGCATTCTTGAAAATTGTATCCTGTTGAGAAATGTAATGAAAGTAAAGAACCAACAGGGTGTCACGGTGCTCTTGGCCTTGAACCGTTAAAAGTAGATGTTCCCTCGAGGCTTCCTTCAGATATTTTAAGACACCTTGACCTTGGTTCTTAAAGTTAATCAGGTCGGATGAACCTGAGTGCTAAATCTGAAGAACCTCCCTCAAGGCGCTCTAAAAAAACACTAATGAGGATGAATTGGACAGAAGGGTGGACAACTCATCAATCCATCAATGTCAGTGAGTTAACTATATAAATATACGTTCTTCCAATCACATGTTTATTGTGATCTTGTTTACATCTATTTCAGGCCTGACTGATTAGCAACATGTTATGTGTGTATTGACACTTGTCTTGTTCTCTTCTGTGATCAGGTGATAATGAATGAATGACATGAAGACTGTGTTTCCAATTAACTTCAATACAAAGAGTAAGAAAGGGATGACTGACAGCATATCACAACATCAAACATTACAGTCACCAAACTAACTTTCAGCTTGGGTTTGATGTGTTATAGACGCCACATTCTTTGAGTAGTACGCTGGTATGTTATCTAACATGAGAAAACATCAATACGTACCACAGTGACAGCAATATTCCAGTTGGGATGATAAGAACTCTATAAATATTATGTGAAGTAATGACAAGACATTGCATACAGCTGCAGCAAGCACATGATTTTTTTTTCTCTTCCCCAAAAAGTCGAAGAGACAGTTCAAGTATGAAAATAAAACTCTCACTTTTCAAAATTATACTACGGCGTGTGAATTAGTCTCTTGACCAGCTTTACATGTAGCTAAATCCTGATAAAAACCTCCTTGGATTAAATAAATAAATAAACAAACAAAGCATTAAATGTAACTGGAGAGGACACAACGTTTTGTAAAAATACAAAAATGTCCGATGTAGTATCAAGTCAAATTAAAAAAGGTATCTAGTGACTCTTTAATGAAACCCTGGGTATGAAAATGATCAAACAGCTCATCCGGTTTTTAATGATTTAGTTAGATATTCATAAATTTTCTAAATCGTTTTTGTCCAGATGTCTTCTTTCAACATTAAGTGACCACAACAGAGGATTTAGTTCTCCAGTTTGGCTGCAGCATGCTTCAATCTCTCTGAGATTGAACCTGACCTGACAGATAAATAACATCTCCAACAGTAAACCTTCAACATCAGCATGGCTCTTTTCATTACATTTGGTTCCTGTATTTCCCCCGGTGGCGTTTCATCTGCCCTTCTCATCCATCTGCTCTTTTCTGACTGTTTTAAATCACTGAGCCTTCGAGTGAAAGCTTCTGAACTGGCCCTGTGAGTTAGACTGACTAATAAAAGGAACAATAGATGGTGCAGATTTGCATTCCGAGATATTTGATATTCAGACCGAATGAGGCTAAACTACATGGAAGACATGAGACTACAAGCGATGATTATTGATTCTGAACACTAAAACATCACACCAATTGGCAAAGTATCATGTTTCATGTGCAGACATTGTTTTCAAAACAATGTTTTCTTTTCTGAAACGAGGGGAATAGGGTTCCCTTGAAACGTCGTTGTGTAAACGGGGCCTCATACAGCATTGCTTAATGGACCACAGGAGTCTTTAGCTTATGACGAAGCTTCAGTAAAGAGTGACTGGAGCTTTTGAACCAGGAATTTCAAACAGCCCGCACCTCTCCAACTTCTGACCCCGACTTAATAACATTTTAGTCGTCAAATTGCATTAGTTTACACTGTTGACGTTACGTTTTTTTCCTCCACAATTACCCAAAAACATTTGTTATGCAACTTAAATGATGAAAAACTCTTTGAAGAAAGTACATTTTTTTAAAAATGCGCAAAAAAAGATGTAAACTGTTTGCTCGTGAATCATCAAGAAAAACAGAAAACAGTAGCAAATTGTTTATGTCAGTTCATTAAAAGTTTTCAATTAGGTATTTTACAAGGAGAAAACTGATCTCCACTTACTGATTGCAGTTTGGTAATATTACGCAATGTTTGAAAGAAAACAACACATTTTTTTGTACTACTTTAAATTACTCTCCCAGAATCCACACGGGAAAAATTAAAAATGTAGAAGCTGATCTGGATTCGCGCGGGAAAGTTTCAACATTTAAGACTAATCTCATGTCTTGAACACTCTTTCCTTGAGAAAGTCTGGCTTTTTTTCAGGCTGAATCGGTCAAATGTTGATATTTTCGCTTGAGCCATCTTTGGTTTCCCAGAAGCCCATGCCACAGGTTTTCCAAGATGACGTCAGTCAGTGAAACACAGTTTGATGCCTACAAATTCCGGTTTGTACGTAAAGACATCGACTTTGTTGTGATTGATTTATGAAACTGCAGGTTGGAAATTTTTGTAAATGAGTCTTGGTCTTGTTCTAATGAGGCTGACCAGAGATTCAGTTGATGGCGAGACTCCCAGTCAAACGTTCAGCCTCCAGTTCAACGGATTCTGTGTTAGGATTGTGTCATTCCCACTGACCGACACCAACGAGAGCCTTTGTTGGATCTTTTCCTTGCTCTTTACTACTCCCCATGACTTACTGACTTGACCTTTGACTGAATTGACAACGAACGATTTCAGAAGAACATTTTCAAGTTATTGGGCCCATAGGGGTTTGTACTGACATTTTGTTGTGTATCGTTCCACTGTGCGGCCACTGGTTAATGCTATTACTCTTAGTTCCTACAAACTGAGGGAGCTTCTTTGAGCGGAAGTGACTTGACTTTTATGGGAAGTACATTTCAAGGGACACTCACTTTAAGTTTATCTCCTTTGTGCTCCTTTTCAATTATGTAAACGTTCAATGGAATGAAATCTGAGATAAAGAAAATAACGTGATTGAAATTAATGAAAGAATGAAAGAAAGAAAGAAAGAAAGAAAGAAAGAAAGAAAGAAAGAAAGAAAGATTTTTTCTGGTCGAGTAACTTTAACATGCAACTTGTAAACTCCACACAGAAAGGCCTGGTCGGTATTTGAACCCATGACCATCTTGCTGTGCAGCCTAAAACACAATCTACAGACTCTAAATGCAACAGAACTGAGGTCAATTAACATCAAATTCAACTAAACTCCAATGAAGTCTATGAAGAGCCACAATAGTAAATATTCTATTTTAAAAAAAAAAAACCTACAACAACTATTTTGAATTCGTGGAGCACTCAAGGGACCGACTGAAGTCCCGGTCCGACATGCAGAGTCGATGTCGCGGCTGTTCAGATGAGTTTCACTTCTTCCAGCCACGGGGAGGAAACGCAGCCAGCTGTCACCACAATCTCAGTCTGTTCCTCTCCATATGCATGAAGCCGAGCAGAATGAGCATGTGCTCGGAGGTGAAGGTTACAGTATGAGAACGCAGAGAGTTAACGGCACAGTTTCCACCGCACGCAGTCTGCGGCGGACCACCGACACACCGAAAACACAGGAGGACTGCTGGCAATGCCACGTCCGAGCTATACTGACTCACAGAGTGAAGTTTAAGTTTAATCTATCCAGCAAAACTGAAAGCTCTCCACTGGAATACTTCCCGTAGGTCATTACTTGGACGTCTGACCGGCCTCACAGTTCACTCCACACCCGTATTAGAAAATCGATGGAGAGAAATTCCAATTCCAGCTTGTATCATCTTTCCAAAATCATGCCATAAAGAGAACTGAGAGAAGTCTGATGTCAAAGAAGACGTGACACAGATCAATTACTGACTGACAAGTAGTAAAACAGACAAATGAAAGCTAAAAATAGGAAACAGGAAGAAAAATCAGGTGATTTCAGCTTCATTGAGCACAACAACTGACGTTTTAAAGACACGACTCTGCTTTGATAATCTGTGACAGGATCAAGTAGAACAGCGACAATGAATTATGTTTATTTGCTGAAACCACTTCAGTTATTTTGGATGACTCAGAGCAATGAAGGAAAAAATAGGACTGTAACACAAATCAAGTGAACATTTGATAATGTTTTTTGCATTAACAACAGTTTTCTTTCTATTTGCCCTAATTCACACCAGCTCTACTTTGTTGTGCCGACCTATGAAAGTGTTTCAATTAACTTTCTTGTTTTGGGTGTTTTTGGTCTTTTTTTTTCTTGAATTGTGTGCTTTTGATTTCTGCTCAGATTGGTAATACGGTATATAAGGCTGGCTTGTAATAAGACGTATTAAAATTGTGAAATTCACAACATTTGTCAATTGATCGCAACTGATTGACCTTCCACATTGAATGAATTAGAGGAGCATGAATGCACGACGCATGGAAACAACCAGCCTCTCTTAACTATTCTTAACTTACAAACTTCTAAAGTAGCAGATTGTTAGAGATTTCACTTTACAAGGTAATCGAGCAGAAATGTACACTTTCGGGACAATAAACTGTTAAGAAATTATAGCAAAAGTTTTTCTTGACTTTTGCAAAGCTAAAATAATTGCTACAAAAAAGATTAGAATCTCAACATCAAGCCAATATCAATGCAACCATCTGATACAAAATACAGTGAAATGTCCTGAAAACTTCTCCCACGGCTGTTTCATTCTGCACGTTTTTACAAACACACCCTGACAACATGGCTTTGAGGCGAATGCGAGCAACAGGGCAACTCGCTATCACGGCAGCTTCATCAATATATCGGCTCACCACGAGAGTTTGTAAATGTTTGTGATCAATTTAGAAATTAAAAAATAAAAATAAAAAATCAATATATCGGCTCAGGTCTCAGTGTTGTGTTGTGTCAGCTACTCTTTGTTTAATTTGCTCCACACAGTTACTATCGTAGCAGATTTTTTTCAATAAAGTCTCACCAGTTATGTCAAAAACCTCTGGCGAGAACATGAGCTGTGCTTTCTTTGCTCATAGATTTCCAAAGCCATTACTACAAGTATTTCAAAATGGGAGAACAATAACATTGGAAAGTCTTAACTTCAGACAAAGCCTGGCATTTGTGGCGTAAACCACCGCTCTTTGATCAGATAGCATCACAAACCAAAACATGTTGGCAGGAAGCCACCGAGCAAAATGAGGAGTCAGAGAGCGGGAGTGGTTGCATAGTTTGTCTCACAGATTTCTTCTCGCATGTCAGATTGCAAAGAATCCAGTGACGTAACAATGCGTCTGTTGAGCTTTCAACAGAGTGAAATCCGACACAGACAGGTCGTACTGTACACACCTGGAATGGAGGGCAGGTTGCAGGTGTTGGGACCTGGCCTGTCGGGGTCTTCGGGGGAGTATTTGCCCTCCAGGATCTGGTGGAGGTTGAAAAACTCTTGGTATCTCCTGTAGATCAGATATTTGCTCCCTCCTTTTGTCTTGACTTCAATTATAAACCTCTGGAAAACAAAAATAGGTGAAGATTAGTTGAATAACAGATGAATGTGTGCTGACTTTTTCGGCTCGGTTTGAGCCGGCTTCCTTCATACTTACAAAGTAGTCAATGAAGCCCTTCACCTCCTCGATGTCCGCGATGGTGGCTGTGATCGGGATGTTATGTGGGAGCTGATCAAAGTCACTGAGCAGCAAAGACAGAGTGGAGATGAAAGTTACTGAACAAACATTCAGCCATTACATATTTGGCTCAGAGAAAAAGGAAAGGACAAAAGTTTCTTTGGTCTGTAAGAATGATTCGATTCATCTGAAATTCCCCTCAGAAAACGCTTCATACACAAGCTACAACAAAACAGCTGCAACTGCACCTTTTAACCAAATAATTCTGTTTTAAATTGCAAACGTTTATGAGAAGTAAATCTTTAAAAAAAAAAATGCAACATCATTGAAAATGTGTTTATTTCTACACTCACAATCAAACATAAAGTCTCAATTGTCTTATTATCTTAAAATTTTGTGATATGATGAGTGACTGTACTTGGATTCAAACTACTTCAGTTATTATTGTGAAGATTAACTTTAAAAAAGGTTTGGAATATTTCAATATACGTATGCGTAATTTCTGCATACTAACGCAGACGTGTGTGACAATTCCCGTGTTTTAATACTTCAGGACGTCTCTATGAAGCTGGATTTATTTTATTGATTCCTTTGAGATATAATATTTAGGATTTTTTTTTTTTATGGCAAAACGTTTCTTCTTCTGAAAAAAAGGCAAAGTGATAACACCGTAGTAAACACTGTGCGTGCGTTAAAAACAACAACAAGTGCATCTACACCTTTATACTCAAATATAACTGTTGCGTAAACTCTGCAGGATGACGCACAAACAGCACCTGAATCTACCTGAACACTCACCTCTCCTCACGTAACTGCTGCGGAAGCGACATGGTGTTTTTACGCATACTTCAGGCTGCGGGAGAGCAGAGAAATGCGCACCTTTGTACGCACAGACAGCAGCTTCTTGTCGCGCACTCACAAAGGACTGGACCGACTGACCAACTGACTGCAAGTTTGGAAAGAACCGTGCGGAAGCAGGCAACAGGAAGCAGAAGTTCCCCAACAACGCACGAGCGGCTGCCGTGCGTGTATTTGAGCAGCATCTGCATATCAAACTATCATCTGCAGCCTCAACTTTGAGATAAAAGCAGGTAGAAAGTGAAAGAAAGAGCAAGGAGTTGCGGGAGGGGGCGCCAGCGAGCTTCAGGGGAGAGTGCCGCATCAGGGGACGCATATACCCAGATTATGTCCCAGTAATTTCTGAGGATAGAATATGACAAAATGGGAACAAAAACGTTGTAATCTTTTCTAACATAGGATTTGCCTCAAAACTGATTGGAATAAATTGTCAACTAAAAGAGGTGCAAGTAGTAAAGTAGGAGGCCCTGGTGTAGAGTTAATCTATAAAATATTGTATGTGTTTTGGTCTGGTTTGCTTTCCAATTACCTTTAATCACTATGGATTAATAAAAAAAAACAACAACAGATAAATGATAAATGATAATTATTGCTTTTAGGTTAAAAGCAGGCTGATTGGAGGTATTAAACATAAAGTAAAACTTTGTGATCGTGACAATAGTTTAACTTATTCGCTGGTTATAAATAGACTTTACAGTTGACTGTAAATTTAAAACAAGTGATAACCGTAGTCCTAAATTGTAATATAGCTGCTGTTGGTCAGGGGTTAGTAGAAGTTCAATGATATCTTATCAAATATAAAAGCTTGAAAGCAAACATCGCTGTGGGTGTTGATATGATTTGCAGATTTTATTCACTGATTGCTTTTCACATGTGTCATACTTCTAGTATCGGCTTCATGATTATTGACTGAAGAAAAGCGGCTTTTTCGTCCCTTTAACTGAATTTAAAATATTTAAATTCAAGCAAATTTAGTTCTGTTAACCTGTAGGTCGCTGTTGCCTAGCAACTATCCTTTTGTTTCACTCTTAATTTATCATCACAAATGTTCATAAAATGTTTAGTGTCTGGTGTTGTAATCCAGGTGAAAGCTGAATGGAGACGATGTGACACTGTGCAGAACATTTTCTAACTAAATGTACACAAAATTAAATACCTTTTTCTGGATAAATTGAAAAAATTTTCTGCGGTTGATTTTGCCTTCATAATTAAGCTCTGAACTCATTTCATTTCATTTCATGTATTTTTATTTTGAACATCCAAATCAAAAATCCAAATCACAAATTCATAACAACCAAATATATTTCCCTAAACAAACGGAATAAGTTCACCAGTGTCCAGTATCTGTATCTGTCTGCCCCTGTCTCTGTCTGACCCTGTCTCTGTCTGCCCCTGTCTCTGTCTGTCTGTCTGCCCCTGTCTCTGTCTGCCCCTCTCTCTGTGTGTCCCTGTGTCTCACATCATGTTCCCAGTCTCTGTGTCTGTCTACCCCTGTCTCTGTGTCTGTCTGCCCCTGTCTCTGTGTCTGTCTGCCCCTGTCTCTGCCTGCCCCTGTCTCTGCCTGCCCCAGTCTCTGTGTCTGTCTACCCCTGTCTCTGTCTGCCCCTGTCTCTGTCTGTCTGTCTGCCCCTGTCTCTGTCTGCCCCTCTCTCTGTGTGTCCCTGTGTGTCTCACATCATGTTCCCAGTCTCTGGGTCTGTCTACCCCTGTCTCTGTGTCTGTCTGCCCCTGTCTCTGCCTGCCCCTGTCTCTGTGTCTGTCTGCCCCTGTCTCTGTGTCTGTCTACCCCTGTGTGTCTCACGTCATGTTCCCAGTCTCTGTGTCTGTCTGCCCCTGTCTCTGTTTGTCTGCCCCTGTCTCTGTCTGCCCCTGTCTCTGTCTGTCTGTCTGCCCCTGTCTCTGTCTGCCCCTCTCTCTGTGTGTCCCTGTGTGTCTCACATCATGTTCCCAGTCTCTGTGTCTGTCTACCCCTGTCTCTGTGTCTGTCTGCCCCTGTCTCTGTCTGCCCCTCTCTCTGTGTGTCCCTGTGTGTCTCACATCATGTTCCCAGTCTCTGTGTCTGTCTACCCCTGTCTCTGTGTCTGTCTGCCCCTGTCTCTGTCTGCCCCTCTCTCTGTGTGTCCCTGTGTGTCTCACATCATGTTCCCAGTCTCTGTGTCTGTCTACCCCTGTCTCTGTGTCTGTCTGCCCGTCTCTGCCTGCCCCTGTCTCTGTCTGCCCCTGTCTCTGTGTCTGTCTACCCCTGTGTGTCTCACGTCATGTTCCCAGTCTCTGTGTCTGTCTGCCCCTGTCTCTGTCTGTCTGCCCCTGTCTCTGTGTCTGTCTACCCCTGTCTCTGTCTGTCTGTCTGCCCTTGTCTCTGTGTCTGTCTACCCCTGTCTCTGTCTGTCTGCCCCTGTGTGTCTCACGTCATGGTTCCAATTGACCAATGGTCTTCTCCCTCTGTGTGGACCTGTCATTATGAGTTCCACCTGTGTCCTCCCTACCCCTGTCTATTTAAACCGTCTCCCTCTGTCGTCTGTGTCGGCTCGTCTTGTCGTCCTGTGTCCCCTGCGTTTCCTTGTGTTCCCTGGACTTTTCTACAATAAACCTAATTTTATGGAACTCTGTGAGTCTGTGCTTGGGTCCGTCCATTTAGTTATTTAACCAGAATTGTGGGGAAACCAGAGCACCTGGAGAAAACCCACATGAATAACTTCTAATGGATTACTGGCTTCTGAAGAGTCGGTTCTGGATGTCGTTGCCACGGTAGGTAGTAGAAAGGACCGGTCCCACAGCAACCTCCTCTTCGTTTGGTGACTTCATACTTACCTGGAACCATCCGTGCCAGAAACCCTCATATTTCTTTTTCACTTCCTTCTCGCTCACTTTCCTTGCCAGCCTCATCTGTTCCTCGTTCTGCTCTTTCGACTGTTTTGTTGTCTTGAGTTCTTTGACCTCAAACCTTCTTGGCCTCTTCCATCGTCTCTCTGGCCTTCTTCTCTCTGTTGTCATTGTTCAATGCCTTTTGAAGAGCCGCCTCCAGAAGCCTCGTTTCTTCATGTTCTTGGCCTGGAGTTCCTCCTCTAAGGCCTTGTTCGCCTCCTCTAGCCTGGTCTGCTCAGCCAGCAGGGTGTTACACTGACTGTGGAGGGACTCCTTTTCCTTCAGCAGGATCTCCTTTTCCTCCAACGTTTTCTCACTTTCCTCCAGCACAGTATTGTACTGACTGTGGAGGGACTTCTTTTCCTTCAGCAGGATCTCCTTTTCCTCCAGCACAGTATAGTACTGACTGTGGAGGATGTCCTTTTCCTCCAATAGGGTCTTGTATTGACTGTGGAGGGACTCCTTTTCCTCCAGCACATTATTGTACTGACTATTGAGGGACTCCTTTTCCTCCAGCACAGTATTGTACTGACTATGGAGGGACTCCTTTTCCTCCAGCACAGTATTGTACTGACTATGGAGGGACATCTTTTCCTCCAGCACAGAATTGTACTGACTATGGAGGGACTCCTTTTCCTCTAGCACAGTATTGTACTGACTATGGAGGGACTCCTTTTCCTCTAGCACAGTATTGTACTGTCTATGGAGGGACTCCTTTTCCTCTAGCACAGTATTGTACTGTCTATGGAGGGACTCATTTTCCTCCAACAGGGTCTTGTATTGACTGTGGAGGGACTCCTTTTCCTCCAGCACAGTATTGTACTGACTGTGGAGGGACTCATTTTCTTCCAACAGGGTCTTGTATTGACTGTAGAGGGACTCCTTTTCCTCCAGCACAGTATTGTACCTACTGTGGAGGGACTCATTTTCCTCCAGCACAGTATTGTACTGACTATGGAAGGACTCCTTTTCCTCTAGCACAGTATTGTACTGACGGTGGAGGGACTCATTTTCCTCCAACAGGGTCTTGTATTGACTATGGAGGGACTCCTTTTCCTCCAGCACAGTATTGTACTGACTATGGAGGGACTCCTTTTCCTCCAGCACAGTATTGTACTGACTGCGGAGGGTCTTCTCCGACCCCTTGTCCTCTCCTTCCTGGAGGTACTTCTTTGACTTTTTATCCAGCTCATCTAAGGTGGCTTGCAGCATTGCACAGAGACTCTTATTTTCCTTCTGGAGTTCAGCAATGCCTTTTTCACTTCCAGTGAGATGCACATTCAGATGGATCACATTTCCTTTGAAGTCACTGATTGTTTGCATTGACTGGCTGTCTGAGGAGGCCTGGAACATCTGGTTGTCTTCCTCCAACAGTCCACCAGTCGTCTGGCGATGCTCCAGTTTGGATTTCTCCAACAGTCCACCGGTCATCAGGAGATGCTCCAGTCTGGATTTTTTCCTGTCCAGCTCTTCTTCAATTTTCCGTAATTCCTGTCTGTTCAAAGGATTTTTCTGCTTGCATAATTCTTGACGTGTGTTCTCGAGTTCACCGATTTCGCCGCGCAGCACCATCATCTCACGAGCAGCTTTCGGTGTAGGAGCCATGGCAGCGTCCTGTTCAAAATCTTTACGGTTTCCGCCTCTCTGTGCCATTTCTCAAACCTTTTCAAAGTAAAACTAATAATGTGGTGGCTACTGTGCCAGCGAGTGCTATTTATCAAACCTTTTTTCAAATAAAACGATTAATGTCGTCGCTACTGTACCAGCTATTGCTATGTCCTACCAAGTCCGCAGTTCAAATGTTTGTGCTGATCCAACGTGGCGTGGCCTCTTATTTATAGACGTCACTTTTTGACATCACCCTTTCATCTTGAAGACATTACAATTTGACCTTGATGGCTTTGATTCCAAGATCAGTGTGGGTGTGACTTTGAGCTGATGATCAAAGGTGTGACTTTGATATAATGATCAAAGTCACACCCAGTGACTTTGTTACTCAGTGTTTGTGTTGAGTGTATGTTTCAGAAACGGTCTATATTATCAATATCATTTTCTTTGTTGAAGATACAGTGACTCAGGTCCTGTGTAGAGGTGGTGGACTGTGTACAGCTCTGGCATTCATAACATCTGTGCCTTGTTTGTTATAAAGAAAGCATGTATGCATGTTCTCTGATGCCCAGTTTGCGTTTAATAAATGAAAAATACTACTCAAGTATGTGTCATTTGTGTATTTGAATATGTGATGAAGCTGGCAAAGGTGCAGACACATTTTATTCACGTGCCTAGTTATTAATTCTTTGCTGAATTTCAGCATCACATCAGTAAGATAAGGACGGACAGCAGAGCCAGACATAATGCTAAATTAAAGCTACAAGCAGCCAAAGAATTAGTATATCATGAAAATGTTCAATATTTTTTGTCACTCATTTCAGAAAGTCAGACCCATATACAATATAGGCTCATGACACACAGAGTGGAATATTTCAAGCCTTTATTTCTTGAAATGTTGATGATTATGGCTTACAGAGAGTGAAAACCCAAAATTCAGCCTCTCAGAAAATGAGAATATTCCATAAGATCAAGAAAAAAAGGAATATTTTAAACAAAAATGTAAGGCTTGTGAAAAGTATGTTCATTTCTCTGCACTCAATACTTGGTTGGCTCCTTTTGCATGAGTGACTGCGTCTTAGCGGCGTGGCATGGAGTGGCGCCTGTAGCACTGCTCAGGTGTAATGGAAGCCCAGGTAGCTTTGATAGCAGCCTTCAGGTCATCTGCATTGTTGGTCTGGTGTCTCTCACCGTCCTCTTGACAATAGCCAGAGATTGTCTCTGGGGTTCAGCTCAGGCCAGTCTGCTGGCCAATCCAGCACAGTAACACCAAGGTCATTGAAGAAGCTTCTGGTACCTTTGGAAGTGTGGGCAGGTGCCAAGTCCCGCTGGAAAATGAAATCAGCATCTCCATAAAGCTCGTCAGCAGAAGGAAGCATAAAGTGCTCTAAAGTTTCCTGCTGGATGCTGCGTTGATTGTGGACTTCAGAAAACCCAGTGGAGCGACAGCAGCAGAGGACATGGCAGCACAAATCATCACAGACTGAGGAAACTTCACACTGGACCTCAAGCAAGGTGGATTCTGAGCCTCTCCATCTTCCTCCACACTCTGGGACCTTGATCTCCAAATGAGATGCAAAATGTTCTTTCATGTGAAAAAAGGGCTTTGGAGCAACAGTCCAGTTCTTTTCCTCCACAGCCTTGGTAAGACTCTTCTGACCTGGTCTCTTGTTCAGGAGTGTCTTGACACCAGGAAGCCACGTTAGGATCCCATGTCTAGGATTGGTCTGTGCCTAGTGGCTCTTGATGCGCTGACTCCAGCCTCAGTCCGTCCTTGTGAAGCTCCCCCAAATTCTTCAACGCATTTTTCTTGACAATCCTCTTCAGGCTGCGCTCCTCCCTTTTGCTGGTGCACCTTTTCCTCCAACACTTTTTCCTTCCACTCAACTTTCTCTGAACATGCTTGGATCCAGCGCTCTGTGAACAAGCAGCTTCTTTAGCAAGGACCTTTTGTGGCTGACCCTCCTTGTGGAGGGTGTCGATTAGGACTGCCACTAACGATTATTTTGATAGTCAACTAATGACCGATAATTTTTTTCGATTAGTCGACTAATCGGATCATACATAAATTGAATGTAAAACATACAGCTTATCACACCAGCATGAAGCTGCTCTTCTATAACCATCATTAGTTTTCAGCTTGAAGTGTTTAAGGTTTATGCTAACTAAAAATAAAGACAATTAGGATGATAGTTCATTAAACCTTTAATGGAATATGCTTGTAGCAACAAACACTTGTGCAAACAGCTGAGTAAAATAAGGAAAGGGCACTTGTCTAAACAACACAAAAATAAATACTTCAGGTTTATTTTTTAGGTTTTTTCTTTCCTTAATTTGCCTTTGGCATCCAACAGCAGCAATGAGGGAGGCACCTGGAACTAAGGAGTTATTAAAGTTTTGGTCTCGCTGACTCAAAGAGAACACGAGTGCATTTAGTACTCACAACTGTTAACGTTTACAGCTATATGAGTAAGTAGTTAGCTGCTAATATTAGCGTAAACAGAGAGCTAACTAACTAGTCAGTTAGCTCACCGAGACGATGGTCCCTCTTCATCGTTGTCACGAGCCACAACGTACTTCCTTTTTCTCTTCAGGTGCTCATTTTCAGGTGCTCATTTACTCCTGAATCCTGCTTTTGAGCGTCTTTTGAAAGAAGGGGAGTTTTATATGTTTAAGGCCCTGTTCACATGACAATAGTTCAAGTGAAAACGCATCATTTTTTGTTGTGTTTGAAGTTTTGCATTTACACGAATGGAGGAATGTTCCAGTTCTTTAGCTGCTAAATTGTACTCAGTGTTACATCACTAAATGGTGATCTGGTGTTTCGCATCGATAGTTCATAGCTATATTACCTGTCAAGCCAATTGAATGGACACAATGTTTTCACCACACCCTTCAGACGACTGGAGATATAAAACCGGACACGGTCACGGAAAACTGTATGAATATCAAAAAACTTGTAAACTGATATTTAGTTCACAAGGATTTCAGCATCCTTAAAGCAAATTCACTGTCAGATCTACCTTTAGAATTGTTTGGTTATTGTGTTTTAACATGGACATGAATAAAGCAGCTGTGAACACAGATACAGTGCCAATAAGATATAATTGTCAAGTTATTGACAATTATACATATAGATGTCCTTGTATCTATATTTATATATTTCCACATATCTATAAGCAGAAGTTGAATAGATACATAAATAGTGCTGGTAAAAAAGTTAGTATTTTATAATTATCTTAATTCTTTATTGTTTTCTATCCATTTCTACCAACTTAGGTTCCATTTACACATTTTCAGATCAACATAAAACTGTGCCCAAGAATATTTCCCTATTATATACAATTGAAAGGCAACCAACACACGCATGATTAGTACTAAACTGTGGGTTGTGTCAGCTCAGTGGTTGGTTCAATATATTGTTCCAGTTGGGTATTATTGGTACCACAAGTACATCACAGAGTATACATTTACACGTTAGCATTGCTACGGTTATGATCTCCATGACAACAGTGCTAATTATTACACCAAATTTCTTCATCTTGAGATGTATAATTTTGAATTCCATTCTTTCAATCTTCATTGATGATTAGTTCTTGCGATTGTGTCTCTATATATTTAATACTTGAGCTGTAGATTTTTACAGCTCATCACGTATTAATGCTGCCCTATCCTGTAAGGCCAATTATCAATCTTTCAAGAAGTAAACACATTGTCAGGGTATAGTCATTATTTTTTAAGTGGTCCGGGTCTGTCCTCTGCACCTATTTAGTCAATGTCAAGCCTTTGCCTACAGCATGTGCTGACATTACGTCCTTTTCCTCCCTCTTCTTTTTTTAATCTAATCTGAACGCACACTCTGAATCATCAGCTTCACCACACACACACACACACACACACACACACACGCACACACACACACACACACACACACACACACACACACACACACACACACACACACACACACACTGACTCAGATTTGACCTCGCTAATGTTGACATTTGTATGTAAATACAAGCAGGTAATTGCAGACTTTCACTTGAGGTGAAATTGTTTTATTATAGAGAGAGAGAGAGAGAGAGAGAGAGAGAGAGAGAGAGAGAGAGAGAGAGAGAGAGAGAGAGAGAGAGAGAGAGAGAGAGAGAGAGAGAGAGAGAGAATAAATCATGTCTGTCCTCTTTCTTTGCTCGTTCTTACCTTTACTGACATCTAGTGTTATAAACTCAACTGTCATATATATATATATATATATATATATATATATATATATATATATATATATAGTTTATGACACTAGATGTCAGTACAGGCAAGAACGAGCAGAGAAAGAGAGGACAGACATGATTTATCATCCCATAACCAATGTTTTTTTTTGAGCGCTTCAGATGACAAGTGGGTTATAGATTGCAGCAAGAGCAACTAATCAGTCTCTATCTGATCTGTTGTGGCATCACTTCTACTGGAGACCCTCAGCAGTCTCTACACGGACTGAATTTATACCCTCATGATGAAAACTCAGCATCTCAGCACTGCAAACAGCTGCGGGTTTCACATAAAGAGACACAATCTGCAGTATGTGGAGCTCTCACACTGCACCACAGCTCGGACAAACAGATACAAACATTATACTGGTCTGGATTGTCGTTTTCACAAATACACTTCATAGATATTGTAGATACAAGTGTTTTAGTGCAGTGATATGGTGTGTGTGTGTGTGTGTGTGTGTGTGTGTGTGTGTGTGTGTGTGTGTGTGTGTGTGTGTGTGTGTGTGTGTGTGTGTGTGTGTGTGTGTGTGTGTGTGTGTGTGTGTGTGTGTGTGTGTGTGTGTGTGTGTGTGTGTGTGTGTGTGTGTGTGTGTCAAATATCTTCTGCATGTCTATTTCCAAACAAGCTGAGCTGGATCCTCAGACACGCTGCTTGTGTAACCGGCCATGGATTGCAGAAACATCTTTCAAGGGTGTATTTATCTTCAAGGTCACGCCAGCTGCTTTAGCCCATACGAGAGTGTGTGCGTGTAGGGGAATGTGTGTGTGTGCGTGCGTGCGTGCGTGCCTGCGTGCCTGCGTGTGTTCTGTAGCCTTTTAATATACCTCTGAAACACAAGAGCACTGTAAAAAAGTAGGGCTGATGAAATATAATAGGCCATGAAGTTGACAGGTAGCAACAGAAGAAGTGACACTGACAGAAAGTCTCAACAAACGCAGTGTTTGTGTTTACCATGTTGACAGCAGGTTGCTATTGCGACCACACCAGGGAAATAGAAAGAGGCTTCACATTGCATAACGACTGAAACAAAGTCAACAGCAGCTTTTTTGAAAAGGAAAGTGATATTGTTACAGACAGCATTGTAAATATTGGATATTTTAGAAAAAAACCTTTTAAACTAAGGTCATCTTTACACGACAGCATTTCAACGCATCGTTTATGCATTTCAGAAAAGTTCCGTGCAGGTGGAGTTGCCTGTATTTGTAATGAAACCCCACACACGTACACGCAGACCGCAATATGTTATAAACATTAACATTGAGTGTACATGGACATTCGTTTGGACAGACAATGAAGTTGGATTGTTATTTTGGTGACTCTCAACTATAAAACTACCATGTCTCATGAGAATATTGACTGGGGGTTAATACTCTGGAGGCCAACATTGTTGTTATTGTCCATCTACTTGTGCATGTGCAGAAGAACTATTTAGTACAGCCATGTTGTGTAGTAGCAGCGTTTCTGCTGTCCACACAGAGACTTAGAGATGGCATTTTCAAAAAGTTCCACCTTGCAGCCGCTTACAAACGGTTGCTTTTTCATTGGCTTCGAGCACTGTTTTCGTTAAACCCCAAAATACCCAAAACACAATGAAAGTTTTGCGTTTTCACTTGAAAACAGGGCCTAAGTAGTATGTTTGCTTTAGAACTCAATATTAAAGAGCCAGGTTACTGTTCAAGTTCAGCTTTTGATGAAATGTTTATTTATTTAGACAGTTTAAATATCAGGTTCAATATATTGAAAGAGGAATTCACTCGAGGGTGATTGGAGATATCCCTCTCTGGCCTTTTATCCCTTGAGAGCAATTAAAGCCACAGCAACCAGGACAAAAAATAGAACTAACAAACCAAAAAAAACTAATTATTATATATTTTTTTCTAAGTCTAAAGTTGGGCTGAAAACTGTCACAAGTAGTTTTGAAAGTTACCCAATTAATTCTGAACTCCCACACCACACAAAGTTTTCCTCAAATTGAGCAGAAAGTTGTTTTTGGTGTGAAAATATGTTTTAACTTAATGTCTTGCAACTGTTTGTACAAGAGTTTTTATCATGTCATCTGTCTTAGTGACTTTTAGATCACATTTGGTTATGAAATTGGAGTTTTAATGTGAAGTTCTTTAAATATCTATAATCCTTTTTCCTTTTAGGCCTGAATTTAGCCCTCAGGAACCTTAATATATTAAATGTACTTGAGCAACTGGACCCTTAACTTTGCAATTGGACGTCGACCTGCTTTACCAACAGAGACAGAGCCGGCCAGCAAAAGCTCATATGGACGGCCGATCATGTTTTTTTGTTCATGTTTTCACTTCTAACAAGCCAAACTAAAGTTCACAAGAACACAGGGAAAACATGAAGAGATGCTGGAAAGTTGAAACACGGGAACCCAGAAACACAAACAGAGTTGCTACTGGAGGGGTAAACACACCACAACACGGAGGGACCGACAACCAGAACACACAGAAGATGCCCAATATATACCGCAGTCACCAGGTGCAGCCAATGACACACTCAGTCACAGGTGAAACACATCAGGGCAGGGAACAGCAATCAGACAGGGAATGGGGAGTCAAGGAGCCTGAAATGAGAGCTACAGTAAGAATCTCAGAAAGAACACCAGAGACGAAACGTGAACTATGAAAATATACATTTTTCATCATGTATACTCTTCGCCACAACAACAACAACTTTAAAGTTTGAGTTTAAAGGTTGTTATGTCACTATTTTATTGGTCTGACCCACTCAACATGAAACTAGGCTGTATGTGGCCCCGGAACTAAAAACATGTTTGACACAACCGGTTTATATGATTAGAAAGAAAATACAGCTCACATGTCTTGAAGCTAGAGTTACAAAGAACAGAATATGCTTTATTGAAAAAGAAAGAAACCTCAAATATTTGCACTTGAAATAAAAATAGAAAGACAATATGATTTCATGACTAGTTACAGTATTGCACAGAAGCTTCAGGTGGAGGACATGATGGAGAACATGATGGAGAACATGCGGTTTACATTTTAATGGGCACAACCCACATTCTGAGCTTCGCTGCTCATCCCACAAATGCATGTTCCTGACAATTGACTGTGTTGTATTTGGCACTATATAAATAAAGTTGAATTGAATTGAAATTGACAATTATGAGACCACTTCAAAAAAAGTTAATAAAAAAAAAGACATTTGAATTACATAAGTTCAGTATTTTCTGCCAAACTCAAACCTCTAGATGTCTTATGTATGGTATATCATCTTGTAAAATTGGAAAACAGAGGTTTTATTTCATATCATTACGGATCACTGATCACATATTTTTGCAATTTGCTGAATCTAATCTTTTCAAAGTTTAACAGTAACAACCAATTACAGTAAATACTAAATGTTTGTGTAGTGAAATCATCTGAAGACTCTGAACTGTACCGAAGCCACATTTACCTAATAATCCTAAAGAAGAATATTACAGTATATGAAATGCATACATGCATCTTTCTTGTAGTGTGAGTCTATATGGGCTGTTAATGCAAAATGATATGTCCATTATCTCATGTGATTTTTATTCCAAACTATCACATAATGCGAACAATTTTGCGTAACAGGCCAAACTCCCACACACTCCCACACACACCAACCATGATATCAGGACTAAATATACCTCTGGAACCAGTGCCTGTGGTGCACATTTTGGAAAACTGTGGGGCTTCCTACTCCCACTCCGCCGTGCATTTTGGCCCCGAGTTGATCTCGAGAGGCTGCAGGCTCTGGTGCAGGAGAGGAATTCAACCAAAGATGTGTGAACATGTATAAAACTGCAGTGTTAAAAATATTAGTCCGTTTTCAAGTCAAATTTTAATGCACATAAAAACAAAGCGTAAAAAAAAAAATCCCTTTGAGATGGAGTTTATTCCACTGATGTCAAAATAGGCTTCTTTTAACCTTCATTAGCAGTAGAAAAATATTTAATATTATTATAGCTACAAAGAATTTAGCCATGTTTACATGACTAAATTTTCAATTGGACGCAACCTTTCTGAAATGCTGCTATTGCACATGTGCACGAGGTCCATAATAAATATGTCTTCTGCGCATGTGTTAATAGCGGGACCATCGTTGGACATCATTTTCAAAATGTTGACGTGAAAACGTGAAACTTTTCTGAAACAAAAATGCAAAAACAATCCATTTTAATGATGTCACTGTAGCGAATGGCGTTAAACTAGCATGTTTAGATTGTTTTAGTTTGGAATCAAAGAGTCCTGGTTAACACATCATCACGATGAACGGACAATCAATTACTTTATGTTTACAACTAAATGCTATATAGGTAAATGTCTGTGTCATTTGCAGAAAGCAAATATTTTGATTCCTAAAAAGTGAAATAGTTGAACTGGACTTTCACTGTCTATCAGAACATGTTGGTTTTGTAATTGGAGAAGTATGAATTGTTGGGTTTTTTTAGACAGAGAGAACAACTGTTATAGTTTGAGCTTTAAAACTGATAAGCTTGAAAGACGTTGTGTTTTTGGCTTTAGATTAATTTGTTTACCTTCTCTTAGAAAACAATTTCTTTTTATTTTCTCTATTGCAGAACCGGTGCACAACTGTGTTTAATCTATCTAATCACCTTCCTGTGTTTGAACTCTTTATTGTAAACTTTAACTTTCAGTCATGGAATCTAAAGGTTCCAATATACATATGGCTTTGGTCTGGTTCTTGCGCCGTCGATCTATACTCCAGTATACATTATATCCAGGGTGCAAAGTACCTGGTGCAGTTTAATTCACAGGAAAATAGATATGAAGCCATCACCTCTAAAAGCATAGACGTTTCCCATCCCATCATTTCTTAACACTCTGATGTCACACAGTTTCTGCCTCACACCAGCCTGGTTGTGAATCACTGAATTCTTCTTTTCAAATGGTGAGTCTCGGCAGTCTGACTCTGACTTTAGTCTTGCAATTTATTCTCTCTACATTCCGTCACTACATTTGTTCATGTTTGAACAAAGCATACATTTTTAAATGAGTCATATTATACAGCTTTTCAACACTTCACATGAGTTCAAAGTCCAAATCCAGCTTTTCCTTGATTTTCATCCATTTGAGTACCGGATCACATGAGCTGCATTCAGAATCTGCTGTGTCTGTGTGAGCTGGACTGGCTCCGCCCACAAATACCCATCTTGGGAAGAGGAGGAAGTACGAGGGAGGGCCTACCTTGATTGGCAAAACCCATGAGGACACTTTGTACGGTTTGATTTCTCATTCTGTTTTTGGAGCAAACTTTTTAAAAATTGAAACAAGGCAGATGATAGATTTATTTTTTTCACTTCTGTGGCGTCAGTCCAAGGTATTACTGTTGGAAAACCATCAGGAAGTGAATGTATAATATGACCCCTTTAGAGTTTTGAGCTTTGTTTAAAAAAATCGCAATTGATCAGATTATCTTTTGTTTATGTGGTACCGCAGTGAGTCACTACTTGACTACCTGTATTCAGTTTAAAACAAAAGAAACAGCAGAATTTGTGTAAGAACAGCAAAATGGCTCAATTGCTAAAACTCACTACCTACTACCACCCAGTGGACAAATGAAGTATCACTGAGAACTGTGATACTGGACCTTTTAAACAACAACAGGTCTTTTTCACTACACTTCAAAATATAATTCTGACTTTGTTATTGGATATTGTGTATCTAAGACCCCGTTTTGAAGTTTCAAGTGAAAACGTATAATGTTTGCATGTTCGTTTTGGAAAAGTACCGTGTTTCCACGGTAACATTTTGAGAACATTTACACAGAAATGGTAGAAACTCTGGAAACATTGAAATTTCCATGTTGGGGCACAAGTGGGTGCTGGTGGTTGTTTTTGTAATCAGATCACTAACACGTGCACCGAGAACAATATGTTATAACATTAACAATGGCGAGTACACGGACATTCATATGGACATACAAGAAAGTTGGATTATTATAAAGGTGACTCTCAACTATAGAACTACCGAGTCCTACTGCCAATGGACTGGGAGTCATGACACCCTGGAAGTTGCCATTGTTGTTATTGTCCAACCACTCCTGCATGTGCAGTATAGACTACAGCTCACATGCACAGTAGCAAAATGGATGTTTTCCCGTTTCTACACAGTTTGGGTTTGAGCATTTTCAGAAAGTTCCATTTTGAGAGTTGTTTTCTTGTAATTGTTGTGGCCTAACTTGACATCACTTTGTAAATTAGTTTACGGTGACTTTTACCTTATTTTCAAAAACAACATGAGATCATCGCCACGCTAACATGTAAGTTAGCCCACACAAAAAACTAAAATCTGTGACGTAAGACATTTTAAGACCATTGAAAGCAAACCAGAACAATACGTTGAACCAACTACTGCGCTGACACAACCCACAGTACAAATCGTGTGTGTTAGTTGCTTTTTGAATGCGTACAATACAGACATATTCTTGATCACAGCTTCATGTTGATCTGTTTTGGACCAGTCATGAGATTGAACAGATTTGTCTAAATAATATTCTTTAAGTGCTTGTGATTGAAGATCTCATATCCCTTTAAGATGGAGTCAATCCTCCTAAAACAAATCGCATTGATCGGTGGACTGTCACTGTACAAGCATCTCCTCTCTGTTGGTGCCACAAAGCTCCTGCCACTACATGCACTGGGTCCCCCTGTGGTTATTTTTAGAGCCAATATCAGCTGATCTCTGGGCGACTACACAAGGGATACCCCGATGTGATCAACACACACAAACACACACAGCTCTGACTGAGTTGTGACGTAATGCTCCACCTGTTGCTGAAAAGCGAGTTGCTGATTGAAAGCACCGAAGTTCATCTCGTGGGGTGTTCTCACTCTGATCTGCAGAGCACACTGTACAAGTTTCATCTATTTATGTAATTATCACTCAATCTGTGTCTGTCCCTTCTCCCCTGAGCACATCACTGTTTTGTGTTGCTGAGTCATTTGATGGATCTGGGGTCTCTGAACTCTTGTTATTCAAACACTGCAGGATTTCATTTGCACATCAGCACATCCATACGACTCTCTGTCACCCCCCCCCCCCCCGGATTCTTTTCTTCCACGTTACTCACTCTTCTCGGCATGTCGTTCTCGCGTCCTCACCCCTCAACTCCCCTCCCCCATTTTCAACATGGGCTGAAATTCAATATCGAGGGGACAATTTAAGACAGTCCCAGAGTGCGGACAGCGGGTCAGAGCAGGACATGATGGGACGGTGACAAGCAGTTTCCCATTTATTGCTTTTTTTTTTTTTTTTTTTAATGTTCTCCAGTAATATCCAGAAATACTGGAGGATTTCTTCTTCTGTTATTGTGTTGTTACTCCTGTGGTCAATACTATTTAACCACAAAGGGGCAAAGGAAAAGAAAAAAAAACAAATTGGAGTTTCTGTCTCAGTGTGACAGTTGAAAGTGCAGAGAGACTTCCAGCTCCCCACTAAATACAAAATTTTGAAATAAATATTTAATGTTTAATATCCAACCCCTGCAGAGTGCATTCACAGCCAGATTATGAAAAGTCTCCCCGAAGCCCCTAAACAGCCTCTCTGACCTATTCTTTCCTCTAGTATGCGCTCGCCATATGACTTCATTCCCTTATTGGCCTCGACTCTCCCGCATCACTCATCTCTCAATAACAGATGAGTGGATGAATAAAAGAGAGGAAGCTTTGTGAGTGGATGAGGGGAAAGAGAAAAAGGTTTAAGGGGGAAAGAGGAATAATGAAAGGAATGCTCGAGTTAAAGAAAGAAAGAACTCCTTCCGCCAGGCTTTGAATTGTAAGAAGTCACGACATTGTAAAATGAATACATAAACAACTTGAAATTCATGAAAAATAGCAACGAACAGATTAATTTATTATTTGGCTTCAAAAGGGATTTGTTAAGTAGATGTCAGATGTTCTTAATAAACCACAGTAAAGTTTCAAATCGTGAATCATGTAAACTCATGTAAACTCATGTAAAAGCATTTGTTTTAATCTGTAAAATATGAATTATTGTGATTAGAAACAGGTTGAATTCACCATTCAAGTAGACAGTCTATAACTGATAAAGATGCTGGTGCTGAATTATGAATACACTATTCAAAGAGAAACATTTAAGTCCCATTAAGACGACAACAACAGGTGAAAATGCTAAACTTTCGTTGCGTTTGGCCTCGTTTAGACAATGTTTCAAGTGAAAATGCATCGTTTTTGGTTTTCATGTTTATATGGCAACATTTTAAAAATGAGAATTGTTTCCACGGAAAAGGCAAAAATGCTGAAAACTATGTAATTAACATGTTGGGCCATGTGCTGTTGTTTCTTTTTGTGATGAAATCACAAACACATGCGCAAGAGAACGATATAAACATTAACAATGGCGACTACACGAAATTCAAATAGACAGACAACCATGTTGGATTGTTATTATTAACAAGTCCCAGAGATTATGGACTGGGAGTAGAATATTTACTGCAGCTGTGGTGGGCGTGTGCAGTAGCACCATTCCACAAAAGCTGTGTTTTCCCCGTTTCCACAGAGACGAAGTTGGAGCATTTTCAAAAAGTTGTGTTTCCGCCCGTTTCCAGGGGGACAGGGTCAGAGCATTTTCTCTCATTTACACAGAAACCAAGCGTTTTCAAAAAGTTCCACTTTGACAGTTATTTTCAAACAGTTGTGTTTTCAGTGGCTCCAACGACCGTTGTCATGGAAACGGACACTGGCCATATGAGATCAGTTCCAGGGATCGATGACAAGATAAGGAGACTGAATTGCTGTGACTGTATAAATACAATTACTGAACCTACCTCAAGGCGTAGCTTAGTAATTATTTCTGCTAGAAACATTGCACGTCTTACAATCCGCTCACTAATATATGTAATTCATTGGTGAAAGAAAACTGCTGGGTGTTTATGTTTTGATCAAACAGATTCAGCTTCAGCAGTTTAAGATTTATAACCCAATGAACTGTCTGTTAAATCTGAAAGCTGCAGGCAGTCAATGTTATTTAAGTGATATTTTGTTTTGTAAAAAAGTGAAACAGCAAGCAGCAGAGTTCTGACAAATTATCAAAAAAAAAAAAAAACAGTTTAAAAGAAGGATTTTAATGGAACACAGTAACAATGTGTGTAAAGATAATAAGAAAGGCTTTTTCTGATATTCTTTCTGGTCTTATAATTGTTCCTTTTCTCTGATTAACTCCCCTCGCCTCACTCTGAGACACATTAATGAGAAAACTGTGACTTGCTTTTAATAATAAAGTCAGTTGACATTATTGAGAAGGTGTCCGTGTCCGTGTGCGTGTGCGTGTGCGTGTGCGTGTGCGTGTGCGTGTGCGTGTGCGTGTGCGTGTGCGTGTGCGTGTGTGTGTGCGTGCGCGTGCGCGTGCGTGTGCGTGTGTGAGAGAGAGAGAGATTTTTTGTGTGTGTGTTACAAGATGGTGTCTTCTAACACAAACTTTAATTACTTTTCAATTATAAAGTTGATGTTGAGGATGAGAAATGACTGTCCTCTTTTCCATTTCTCTTTTTCATATTTCCAAATTTTAATTAATGCAGGCTATTTTTTACACTGTATTTTACAAGGAGTCTTTTAATGTCTACATAAATGTAAGCGTGTATGCACCGACCGGCCAAAACATAATGACCAACCACACAATATTGTATAGGATTGCTTTCCAGTGAATGCAGCAGGACACTAAGACCCTGAGATCATTGCCAGCAAACTCCCTTTAGTCTCAAAGCCATGCTGTCAAGGTAAGTTTCTAAAAACATCCATAATGCAACAGTTGTTTTTGACATTTCACTGTATTTTGCACTAAAAGATATCTTTGTGTTCAGAGTGCTTTCAGAACCAGCATTAACCGCTATAGTGTTTTTTTGTTTTTCACAACTCTTGTCTAATTATGTTTGGTCTCATTGGTACGAGCCAATTTAGATGATTGTAACACCATGTAATGTATGTAAAATACCATTATTTGTCTTGTTGGTAGTTTTTTCTTCTTGGAGCATTTCCATGTTTTCCAATATTGGATTTTATTAAATGGATGCTGTCCTTTAATTGACCTTGATATTTCCTTTGTTTCTGTATTTATATATTGTTAGTTATAGATTGTTATTTGGAATTGACTCCAGTGAGATGTATTTTGGACCATGACAATCTGTGAACCATCCAGGAATCGGTTTTACAGTGTGACGGAGGGCCACCGATATAGAGCCCCGATCAAAGATAACGCCACGATTCTCACATGATTGTTATCTTTTGTCTGTGCAGCGAGCATAAGATCATGAACAGGATAAAGCTCTATCGAAGATGAATGGATGGATGGATGGATGGATGGATGGATGGATGGATGGATGGATGGATGGATGGGAATGTTGCAAATATATTTGCCATTTGGAATAAATAGAGCAATCTTAACCGAACTGTTGTTGTTTTCCAACATTTAGCAACCATGCTCTCTCACTAAAAGACAAAATCAGTCAAACCAGGTGAGACGTAAAAGGAGAGCAGTGTTCCTGTGTTTCCTGAAGAGAAGCAAAGCAGAGCCAGGTGGGGGTGAGGTCTTGTCACAGTCAGATAAAGTGGTATTATTAATAGATCTGTGGATGATTTGTTGGTGGTTCATAGAAAGCGATCACTCTGTTTGCGTCATAGCTCGACGACCCCCCCACCACCACAATTACCACCCCCACCCCCACCCGCCCCCTTTTTTTTTCTTTTAAAATCCTGAGTGGTGGGGATGAGGTTGGTGAGTGGGTATATGGGGTAAGTGAGTATGTGTTTTGGGGGCAGCTATAAAAGTCCTATTGTGTCCTCCCCTCTCAACTCTCTCATCTTACCTCCATCAATCTCCAAACCCTTCTGACTTTGCCTCCACTCCAATCTCCCTGCATCACCTTTGTTCTTTGGCTTCTCCTGCTTCTCCTCGCTGCTGCACTCATCCACCTTCATCCAGGTAAGACGGAAAAGAAATAGTAGGCATTGTGGTGGGGAAGTGAAAACAGAAACACCAATCAGAGGTTGTTCACGTTGATTTCTGGGGTTTTCTGTGACAAGCAGATGGTGCAAGTGGACGAAACAACTCGGCTTGGTGGATAAATAATAAAACTAGAGCTTTTCTGTAAACCTTTGGAAAATCCATCACGAGCATCAGTTAGTTCAGATTTTTAAAGTTTATCAAGACAATTATCATTCAAAGAAGCAAAAACGTGACTATTACAAAATGATGAGTGTGACTTAAAATGCTTATTGTGTATTTGAAATGTTTAACCACCAAATAAATATTAATATTGGATTGGCTGTTCAGATCAGAATTTAAAGCAACCAAATATAAACTGTAACAGCGTCCATGATTACAACTGTAAGGGCTGATTATGTAACCCAAACCTTTTTGGAATATGAACTTGTTTTTAATGGAAGTTCACATGTTTGATATGACTCACAGCAAGCGAAACTGTTCACAACACAAACATATTATTGTTCCACATAGATGCTAATAACCTTCCACAGTGCTTTCACTCCACTCAGGGCTCACAAAGTTGTGCCGCAGCACATTACAGATGTTTATTGGACATTATTGTGTGTTTGTTGACACTTCATTGTATCACTATTACTTATTATTAGTATATATTTTATTTGACCTTGTGTTACAGCAATTCAAATTTGCTATAGGCACCATTTATCATCTTTTACAAATGCTATTAGTTCCAATACAACTGGGAACATTTACAGATATGCTCATAATGCACTTTATTATATTGAAGACATTCATAAACAGTGTCACCACCTCCTCTGCCGCAGTCACGAAGCAAGTGTTGGTCTGAAAAGGATGTTTTGTTGGCTCGTGAGCCTGCAGTCACAGGTGCACACAGTCGTGGCACCATTACAGCAACTTTTACAGAGGGGCTGATGCATAGCAAGTATTCCTTGAAAAAAAGGGCTAGGACTCCTTTTAATAAAACATTATTTACGAATAATGCACATGGATCACAGATTGTTAATCTGACTCTTTGATTTCTACACCTGTGTAAACCTTTTATTTGCACTTGACAAGGAAAGAAATTATTGAATTTCAACCACTAAGAGGCAGAGAAATGGTCCTTTCCTGTCAGACTTCTGAACTAAAAACAGTTACACACAGTGTAACTTTTAATGATTTTAATAATGCTTGTGTGCAATCTTCTGCCCATATTTATTCAATTGTATTGTTGTTGTTTTTTTTTAATAGTATTACCTCCCACACTATATGGTACATCTTGCCTTACAACTTGCCTCTTATTGCATATTTTTTTTAAAAGAGTCTTGCTTTACATGTACATTGGAAATTATTTGTTTTTAATCTACCAATGCAAAGTTATTCAATTAAATTCATCCACTGACAAATAGATGCGCTGCCAGCTTTAAAATATGACCTTACTTCTCTCCATAGTGACTCACGCTCTTCACTGATGGATAAATAACATGAAAAAAGCTACAGTAAGGGAAATGGCTGCGTAGAGAAGGAAAGTAAGGAGGCGATCAATTCAAATCATGTTATAACAATGACAACCGGAAAGTTTTCCCAAACAAAAAATCCCATCAATATTACATTCAGCTGCAGGAATGTTGTTGACCCAGGGATGTCTGAGATGCCTGTTCGACCGCGAGAGATATTTTACTTTGAATGACATTGACGGGATGCCTGGAACCAGAACATCTTGCTGTTCCTCGGCTGGACCTGTCAGTCACTGAGCAGCGATAATGAACAGAACAGCAGCTACCCGGGTGTTTCTGTCTGAAATCCACCAGGAGAAACCCGAGTCGTGATGGGCCTCAAGGCCTTCTATATAAAAGACATGATTTCAAAGAAAGGTGGGCGGGGTGGGGCGGGGTGGGGCGGGGTGGGGTGAGGGGGGGTGCGGGGTGGAGGGGGGGGTGAACTGTTAGTCCTAAAACTACAAATAGATGCTCACTAATTGACTTTTGCTGCCAAAAGTCAGACATTTGGCAGGTGTGGAGGAAGTTGAGACGTAGGTAAGATGTCTGCAGACACTGGGTTTAATGTGTCGCTCTGTCCCTCGGCCAGCATTTTGATGAGGTCGAGATGGAGTAAATATTCCTTTTTGGACAAATGCAGGCATGTCTGCAACTTGTGGGACAAAGCACTTTTGTTCTGAAATAGCGAAAACACTTGTTTCAACAGATTTAAACTCAAAACTAAGAGATCTGAAGTAAAATCATTCAGCTCCATTCTGACACCTGCTGATAGTTACAGATTACTGGAGTCAATTGTAATTAAGCATGTTCCCTACATGCTGAACAAGCATCAATATATTTCGGATTTGATTTGATTATTTTGGCCATTATCACTTTTTTCTGTTCTACGTCTTTTGTTCCGGTCTATTGACGTGGTCTAGTTTAAGACTTGATGTGTTTTGATCAATTTACTATGAAAATATTTTTGTTTCAATTCTTTATGCAAATCAAAAGAAGAAAAACATACGGGAGGCTGAGTGTTTTCAATGAAAATAAATCAAATGACTCCTATATTAAGAAAACCACAGATTTGAATCAATCAAACACAGGGTTGCTTTTTTAATATGTGGCCCCTGAACTAAAATGCGTTTTGTGCTGCTTTGACCTGGAGCGCAGGGAATTTAAGCTCCTCGAAAGGTAAAATGTGAAATGTTGAGCACCACCAAAGAGATAATATCAACAAACTTGATGAAATCATCTCAAAATTGGGTGAATATTTTCAGTCTTTGATATTAGCTCTCTATATTCCAACCTTTCAGGAGATTAATAAAACAACAAAACAGTCACATCATTTTAGGCATATCAGATGTTTAAATATTCCAAACCTAAACCACATAACCAACCAAAACATTAAAACTAGATCATCAAAATGTATCAAAACAAACACTTTCAGATTTAAATCCTGGGAATTTTTCTTGGTGTGCATGAATGCTAATGAATTCAGTAAAATGCGGTTAGATGTACCGACTTAAAAGGTGTGTGTGTATATAAATAGTGAACTGTGGCTTTGGTGGAGTGTGAATGGCAAGTGGAGGAGGATCAGAGGCTGTGGAGGAGCAGGTGGATGCTGCATTGGGAGGAAAGCATGCTGGAGAGTGGATTCACATCTGTATCTTTGCGGGGAAACTGAAGCCACTGAGCCTTTTTCAGGTGCACCGGCCCACTTCTCCTCCTCTGGCGCTCCCGGGATCAACTCAAGAAGATTCACCAGTCAGATCAAACACCATCCAGCTGTTTCTTGGCGACACTGGCTAACTCTGACATCTCATGGGAAATCTGAATTACAATATGTTTTTCTTCTTCCGGCTCCTCATCTCTCTCTTGTCGGTGACATCTCAGTTCCTTGCAGTAAAGGACGAGACAGCTCCTTTTCTGAGCCGCACACATTCTAGAAGAACTGGGGAAGATTTTTATGAGATGTGATTTTTGGATATAGAGTGCATGCTGATAACATAACAAGAGAACGTGTCCCCATTCCAAGCTATGGACTTTAATCTACCGCCTGATTGTGCCAAGTCCCTGGGAATGCATCTTTCGGATGTCCTCAAAACTCTCCTTGTGTCTGTGCTGTGCTGCGTCACTGCTGACCAACAAACAGATACACAGTGTTTATGATGTTCTTCTTTTGTGCCAAACGTTCTACATCTACACTCTCTTCTCACCATTCTCTGTCCTCTCTGTTCTTTTCTCCAGCCGGCAAAATGGTAATGACGGATCTCTTAAAACCTGAAGAGATCAAGAAAGCTCTTGATGCTTTTGCAGGTTTGTAACTTTTAAATTTTATGCCTAATTTGTACGCTAAACTGCCATCTTCTTGATTTAACTTGTACTTTTGCGTTTTGCCTTTTGCAGCAGAAACGTTCGACCCTAAAAAGTTCTTTGAAATGGTGGGGATGAAGGCCATGACGGCTGAAAACGTCAAGAAGGTCTTCCAGGTTCTGGACGTGGATGGTAGCGGCTTTATAGAAGAGGAGGAGCTCAAGTGAGGGACTCACCCACATGCCACTGGCTTTGTCGAGAAGAAAAAGACCAATCGGGTCAATAACCTGCTTTCACGTTAAACTTACTCTACTCTTCCTCAGGTTTGTACTGAAGGGCTTTTCCAAAGATGGCAGAGATCTGACTGATGCAGAAACGAAAGAATTCCTCACAGCCGCAGACAAAGACGGAGATGGAAAGATCGGCATCGATGGTGAGAGACATGAGAAATCCTTCAGAGGAGAGAACCAGAGACAGAACCATTACCATGTGGAGGCTTAAAGAGGATTAACAGAACACACCAGGGAGAAATCTGTTTGGGAATCTATAAATTCCTCTAATTCCTCTAATCTCATCTGCTTCTTAAGGAACAAATCATGTTGCTAATGGCTGTGTTATTACATGCATGGAAAAAGCAAGGAAACGTGTAATTAGATAGAACTCCAACAAGCTGCTATTGAGTTTCCAAAACCGGAAAGAAAAAAATCAGGAAATAAAGATATAAGATAAGATCAGATCAGATATATTAATCCCACATGGGAAAATTCATTATCTTGAGATCAATTAGCAAAAACCTACTTGAGTGTATAACACCCCACCTTTCATTTTGTGATAGCTATCTCATTATTATTATTATTATTATTATTATTATTATTATGATGGAAGCAGGATGAAAATAGTGCGATCAGGTCACTGCGAACTTGAGACCGGAGTGCGTGATTTATTTCTATTTCTGATGTTGACGCAATAGGAGTCAACATGTTGAGCGCTTTACTTATTGCAGCTCTTTGAAATTGGAAGTTCCACATCGTCTGGCTCTAATTGATTACCCTCTTTCCCACTTCTAAGGAACCTTTTACATGACTGTTTTAAACACGTGTTTTTTCCTTTTTCATTTTACAAACGTTTTGCGTTTACAGGGCAACATAATAAAAAAAGCTTTGTTCGTTTTATCACAGTGACTCTACTATAAAACCATCAAGTCCCAGGAGAATATGGACCGGGAGTTATGACACTCCTGAGGCAAATGTTGCTGTTCATCTACTTGCATGTTTGCATACTGCATGTGCAAAAGAACAATTTACAACAACCGAGGTGCAGAGTTGCAGTGTTTTCAAAAAATTGCATCCCCCCCATTTACATAATGATCTGAGTCAGAGCATTTTCCAAAAGTTCCACCTTGGAAGCCATTTTCAAATAGTTTTGTTTTCAGTGGCTCCAAGCTCCGTTGCCGTGTAAAGGCCCAACTGCTGCGTTGCACGTCTGCAAACCTGTCCAGGTTATGCAGGGTGGACTCAAACGCAGACTCAGCCGATTCCATAAAAACCAGGTTTATTGTAACAAAGTCCAGGGAACACGACGAGCGGCGCGACAAGAGGCAAGAAATATTGACGAGACGATCTGACAAGAACAACAGAGGGAGAGGAGTTTAAATACACAAGGAAGGGGTGGACACATGTGGAACATTGGTTAATTGGAAACATGAGGTGAGACACACAGAGGCAGACAGAGACCTGCCAACCACTCAAACCTGTCCATAGAGTACATATATACACACAATTCTATTCATATTACTAAAGTTGTTTATATATTTTACTCCAGGAGTTCTGAGCCGTCTGGCCAACTTTATTTTTTTTTTCAAACTGTGATTGTACAGACAGGGATACCGGCAGATCTCCTCACACGAGCGCCCGGTAGGCGTCCATTGCTGTTGCTTGTTGCTCTGGCGCATGCGCAGTCGGAGCGCACAGTCCAGGCAGTCACAGACGGCGCAGACTCTCACGCATAGTGAGGTTGACGATATTCACATCACACAGACTCAGGCAGACTCTGTGCACACGCCGACGTGGAGAGTCTCTTCAGTGCACTTCAAATGCACTGAACATTTTTCCTTTTCACTTGAAAACGTTGTGTTAATGGCGTTACAGTCCCCGTAGCTGTAATAACAAACAATTTTCTGCCGCTAATGAAAGTTAAATGAAGCCAGTTTTGACTCGACAAAAATGAGCTCCTTCTCAAAGTGTTTTTTTTTTTTGTTGTTTGACGCTCTGTCTTTAAGTGTTTTAAACTTTGGCTTGAAAACGGACTCATTTGTTAATGCTGTGATTGTGTAAATGTTCCTACGCGTTTGGTTGAATTCCTCGTCGATGTACAGGAGAACACTTTGGGATTTATGTCTCAAAATCTACAAATGTGACTCGTGTTGGTTTTTCTCATACTTTTGTGCTCTTTGTCTTTGTTTCCACAGAGTTTGAAGCCTTGGTGCATGAGTAGGGGAAGTCAAAACACCACCTCTTTCTTCGTCCTCCACCCTCTTCATCCCTGCATTTGTTTTTATTTATTTTTGGTAACTGCCACCAACTCTTCTTCCCTTTCTCTGGACCCCTTCGCATTGAGCAGGACCACGTCTGCGCTCAACAAAAAGCTGGCAGGGGAGTTTCCACGAAGAGGAACATATAGACATAACAGGCACCTGTTTCACTTTTAATTTTTTATATATATTTAACCACACACGCTGTACGGATCTCAGAATAATTTCTTGATGAGTTCATGGGAATAGTTTGTGCTCTAAAAACAGGTGGTGCTAGTGTTGTAGATGGTGTAGATGTTATGAAGACTCCTTAAATCTTAATTTGCTTTTCCTCTGTGTATTTTAGGTTGTGCATTTTGTCTTGGTTGTTCACCCATCGGAGCACTTTCCTCCCACACCTCCTTCACATCCACCTTTTTCTCTCACCTCACCTCCGATCCATCTCCTCCACACTCCCTGCCTCTGATCAGATGATGTAGAAGATAAAATCATATATAAAGAGGGCTGCGAAGAGGGACAAGATCTCAGTAAGAAATGAGAATAAAAGGAAAACTTGAGCAACAGTGTGTTTACTTATTGTTACTCGTTGGGAACACGAAACATTAACTCCACAAAGGACAATGCAAAACATCACAAGATAAAGAGAATGGCAAAATTCAGGTGAATATTTTAGAGATTATGCCTGTTGCCTTTTGAGAAGATCAATACAGCCCAGTCTATGTGTAGAACCAGAGGTTATGAAAACCTAAAAGGAAGTTATTCACACAATATCGGATGTTCACAATAAACATTAAAAAGAAGAAGGAAAACAAGCTCTGACTTTAAACCACACCAAGCTCTCCGTTTTGGAAACTTCTTTTTTATTTCAAGCAAAGTATACGCAGTGAGGCTGGTGTCAAATTACAGGCACTTCATGCTGCATGTCAACAGACTCAGTGCACTTGACAAAAGATCGAAATATTTCTTTTTCAGGAACTTGCGACAGAAAAAGGATGAATGAAGATAAATAAAGGATTTTTGGAATTGTCAATATTGAAACGTGACTCTATAAATAAATTGTGCATAAAAGTCATGTAAAAAAAAGTTGTTAAAACTGCTATTTTAGTTCATATCTAATCAATCACTTTTTTCTTTTGGTTCAAGAAACCTGATATAACAGTGTAACACTTGTCTTATTTATCACTCTGCACGCCTTCTCGTGACCGTCTGGATCACTTCCTTCACTTTTAACATGACCCCCCCACCCCCACCCCCACCCCCCCCGCCCCCACCCCCACCCCCCCGCCCCGCACAGAACCTGATCTGCCCGGGCGGTGACAGATCAGTGGATCCGAGGAGCAGACCTGTCGTTAGTCGTGGTGGGGCGAAGCTTTACCGTGGCAAAAGGGTTTGTGCCTCTGAAACGAGAGGATGTCGGAAAATGTTACACAATACCTCACATGCTCAGCTGACTTTTGCAAACACAAAAGACTTGCATACACACACACACACACACACACACACACACACACACACACACACACACACACACACACACACACACACACACACACACACACACACACACACACACACACACACACACACACACAGTACAGGTTAGGAAAACCAACACCCCCGACTCCAGCCTGAGGATGGGAAGTTCTGACCGTTGGAGAGAAAGAGGTCAGTTTTCTTCAATATTTTTAAAAGAAAAAATACATTTAAATGTAGTTTCATTAAGGAGAACACCTCCTAAAACGCATCATCGTAAACCAGGGGTGTCAAACATAAGGCCCGTGGACTAAAATTGCCCTGCAAGAGGTTCTAATGCACTAAAGAAATTTTTTTACTTAAATTCAAAGGGGATTCTGCCACTATTTTACCGGTCCAACACGCTCAAGATAAAATTGGGCCACATGTGGCCCCTGAACTAAATTGTATTTGACAATCCTGTTGTAAGCAATGAAATCAATCATCCATTAAAATTCCTAATTGTTCATAGACACTGAGGCCTCGTTTCCACGTTCCAGTGTTTTTACAAAAATGGATATTTCCCCCTCTACGTTGAAACAAAAATCTTTATTTACAATTACCGGCACATAGGCGACACCTCATTCAGAGCTACTATGACCATGCCAAACCTGTAGGGGGCAGTGTAACTAGAAGCGTGACGCCATGATAGCCAATCAGAATCCTGGAGAAAAAAAACATAATGTCACGAATTGTGACGTAAATATCCTCCCACGCCCCTTTAGATGCAACTGGAGACACAGAGTTTATTCAGATCTCCACTGTGGCCAGAGTTTTCAAGAATCATCGTTTGTGGTGAGTAATAGCTGCGTTTGTGTGAAAATGCACAGCACAAATGTAGAGAAACATGACAGTTTTTTCAAATACCCAGGTACGTGTAAACATGGCCTAAAACTCACCTGGGAAACAATGGGTGATCAGGTGTCCCATGTGGCATCAGAGCCTGACGAAAGAGAGAATTTAAATAATACATGATGATAAGTTTCCAGAGACAACAGACATGGAGAGACCATCTTCTTCAGATTTCTACCTGGATGTCAGATGCTGATTCAGGGAGCGGAGAGATGGGTCGAAAATCCATCGAACCCCGCCTGAAACTTTGTTGAGGAGGAGGTGGCGGCGGTGGAGGTGGAGGAGGGTGGTCACTGTAGCTCTTTGTTTGTTCTGACTTCCTTTCGGGAATGGGAGAGATGGGTCTGAAGTCGACCGAGGCTCTACGGTTGGGCGTGGCCGGCGGCGGGATGTCGCCGTAACCCTTGCTCTCTGATTGGTCTGCGTAGGTTTCAGTGGAGTCCACCAAGTTGTTCATACTGTGGCTTCTTAGAGAAGCACCACTGTGAAAGTCAAGGAAGCATATTTCAGAGATTTCTAAGATTTCCACCCCCGCAAATGTCTTCCCGTTAAATAGTTTCATGTACAGAACGTCAATCAGAAGATTGTGATCTTGGCTTGTGGAAGCCTGCACATTAATCTGATCAGTGTATTAAATAGTCATGCATTGACGGGATTCCAGTGATGGAAAAAAGTGACAACGTGAGGTGATTACTACACAGGTGGAGAAATTAAAGATCATTTCTGGAATTTCAACACTTTTCACTGAAGAGGAACTTGTAGGTCAGCTTTAAGATATTATAGTATTCAGCAACTTTCAGCTCGTTTATATTTGTTAATATGAACATTTCTAGGATGTACTTGTAATTCTATCTACTTGCTACATCATTGTTGGTTATAATAGAATCATTTTACTGGCACATCTGGGGTTAACCTGGACTGTATGAGGCCTCCAAACTAAAAAAGAGCTTGACTGTCTTTTTTGTGTTCACGTTGCAGGCAGACAGGATTTTCTCACCTTGTAGTTAAATTGTCCGAGAAATCTTCAAGAGCTGCTACATAAGCTGCAGGGAACCAGCCTTGACTGAAGGAGACGAGACAGATATTCATGAGGCAACGGTATATTCAAATATTTCTGTTTTGCTGTGACAAAAAGTTGAAACTAATCCTGCAACCACTTTCCACTTTCTTTATTTACTGCTCAACCAAGCCTTTAAACTATAAACTTTCAGACTGTAGTTTGACTAACCATTCATCACTTTCTTATTATTAATGGTCTAATATTGTGAAGATAAATAGATTCACCATCTCAATAGGAGGGAATTACATTAGTAGATGGTGTGGGCTTTGTAAATTACAGATTAATACTGCGACTCATCTGTTACACACTGACATTTCTCTTTTCGTTCACTGTTTGAAGCATAATTTTGCTGAAACTCATAAAATAGAGTTGAGATATTTGTGAGGAAGTAAATCCATTAAGTGAAGATGAGCCTCAGGAAATAATACTGATAATAATACTGCTGAGCAATAATAATCCTAAGAAGGTTTCTTTCCAGCCACTCACCGCAAGCTGCTGTCGGTGCGTCCGTACAGCCAGCCGTTGCGGGGCTCTTGAACCAGCACGATGACGGTCTCTCCCCGGTTGAAAGGCAGGAGCTTGGGGTTGGACGAGGAGGGGTGAGACACCAGGGCCCTCATGGGTCGGCCTCCCCCCAGACCCAGAGATTCACCCACTGAACTGGAGCGAGAGCGGCTGGGGAGGGGAGATGGAGCTGGAGGTGGGGAGACAGCAGAGGAAAACAGGATCAGAATATGGGAATATGAATTTTGTAGCAACAGTCATACTTTTTTCCAAGTAACAGTTGTAATCCAGCTCTCACCTCTAGAGGGCACTCTACCCAGTGCCTGTTGCTCCCGCCTGGCCCAGGACATGTCTTCTTCTCTGGCCACTGTCTGCAGCAGCGAGCTCACTGAACCTCGCAGCTGAACACAACACGGTGTCATTAAAGTGCTTTCGGGTTTTATTCAGAATATGGAACACAGGAGATCCACCACAGCCTGTACAATTACAAAAACAGTTGAAGGAACCTCATGACACACTATATGTGAAATACAGTTTCTTTGTTATGTTCTGTAAGGATGAGCTATTTTCTAAGACCACAATCTTTGATCAGAACTGTGCAAACATGCAGTATAATACCAGAAATTCTTTAACAGGTGATTATTTATATCTGATGAAATCTTTTGAATTGAATTTACAGCTTATTCGTATTTTTATTATGTATTTTATTCTCTTTGGATACAGTATTTTGTGCAGTACATTGCATATGTTCAGGGGTATATTGTATGAAATGTTGCACATTTCAGTTTTTAACTTCTATTTTGAAATGTTGTTGCACTGCTTTTGAAGAATAGAAGCAGCCAAATGTTACTACCTGTGCCTCTTGGTCCAGATGGGTGGGAGTTCGGGATCTCGTCCCTCTGGTCTCGTTCACTTTCTCCTTCCATCCGTCTGCCTTTTGCTGAAGGGACGCGCCGGTCTGAGAGCAGATGAGGGAGGAGAACACCTCATTAAATCTCAACTTGATTCTGGCAGCGACAAGATTAACACATATGCGTCAGTAAATGAGACAATAGGCACCGAGACGTGACTTCAAGATGCAAACCAAGTAATTAACGTGTCATCATCGAATACTGAAACACTCAATGTCTCAAGGAGCTTTAATGCAATAAATTTGGCTTCACTACACCTTCATCCGGCTGCAAAACCTGAATATCAATCTTTTATTTATTAGGGAAAATTACATTGTTCATGTCTTACAGCAAAAATAAAGCATTTCAATTGATGCTGGCTGGTTGGCTGGATGGATGGATGGATGGATGGATGGATGGATGGATGGATGGATGGATGGATGGATGATGGAGGGATGGATGGATGGATGGATGGATGGATGGATGGATGGATGGATGGATGGATGGATGGATGGATGGATGGACGGACGGATGACATATGACCTTGCTTGAGTTATAACTTGTTCTTACACCAAAGCTTCTTCAGGAGCATGTTAGTTTTACTTCCACCTTGTAGCAGCTTTAATTGGAGAGCACAATAACAAAAAAGGCCAACCTAAAGTTAAGCCTATAGTTCATTCCACCACTAAACTAACTTTCGGAGAAATGTGCAAGTTGTGTTTGCTTTAGGACTGTTAGTTTACCTTATTTATTAGAAAGAGTAGTGACTGAGTGAGGCCGCAGTGTTTCTCTGCCAGGAAGCGATACCTCCTCTCCTCCTCCTTCAGGATCTCCTGCTGGCTCTGCCTCAGGTACAACATGTACTCACTGTTCTCCTAAGTACATGCACATGGGGAAGGTATACAGGAAATTACACACATAAGTCAGTATAGTGGCAGCAATACTGGACTTTGTGAGTCTACTGTGTGTGTGTGTGTGTGTGTGTGTGTGTGTGTGTGTGTGTGTGTGTGTGTGTGTGTGTGTGTGTGTGTGTGTGTGTGTGTGTGTGTGTGTGTGTGTGTGTGTGTGTGTGTGTGTGTGTGTGTGTGTGTGTGTGTGTGTGTGTGTGTGTGTGTGTGAGTACCAGTGAGTCTCTGAAATTTCCTCGTCTGAGCTGTTTCTCCAAAGCCTCCGCCTGATTCCTCACCTCCAGCTCATAAACTCTCCGACTGCCCTGCAGCACATTGGCACTTCAATTTGAAAATATTTATTTCATTTATAGTGGTTCTGATAATGTGTTGCATCTCTCTTGTTCTGGTTGTTCTGCTGCTGAGGTGGGATGCTCCAGCTCCAGTATGTTGACTCATTCAATCATGTATTAAAGAATTCAGGGTCAGCAACAGGCAAATCATGAGAAGGTTTCTTTGTCATCTCCAGTAAAATTTTTATATTTTAGATTCAGCAAATGAATAAACAATTGTCTTGAACATTAAAATCATCTTAGACACGAGCTATGTTTACATGGTCTCTTTTTTGTCACGCTGATTGAATTCTTTCTGATTCTAGGACCAGATTTTTCTATTTACATGAACACTAAATAAAGTAATTGCAATGTTGTGCCAGTTTATATGCACTGAGATGTGACCTGATTCATTTCAATGGATCAATCCCATAATGCTTTGCACTGTGATGGTTCCTGTTTCAAACAGATGGTGCAAATATAAACAGATTGAAGTGTTTACATGGTGCAAATCTTAATCGGGTCTGCATCTGATTACCTTTGGCCCATGTAACCACAGCTATTGATATTCCCAATCAGTTGGAATCATAAAGTATTGAACACATCAATATTTGCCGTCGTAGATTCATGCAGACCTTCATATGTCTGTTGCCTTCAAACAGACCTTCAAACCGACAGAAGCAAGGTAAAAGTTTGCAGGCATAAAAACATTGGCTTTTCCCCAGCTTCGAACTCACATCAATGTACTCCTCATCCAACTTGATATTCTTCTCCATCGCTTGCAGGACTTCTACCTGAAACCATCGAAACTGCAGCAGAAAGACAGACAAAGCCTCCGTGTCACGGAAACGGCCTCGTTGTTCAAACAGTAGCTTTCATTATTGCATTTATTGTGATGTTCCACCAAATCTATATGCAAATGGGCTCCTTCCTCAGGCCAGCTTATTATTCTCCGGCGATGCTTTGATTATTCACTCCACTGCAAACCACCACAATTAAGCACAGGGGTTGGAGTGCCAATAAGAATTTCAAGCAAAAGCAATGAAATGCAAAGAGAAAACTCATTTTCTTTCAGGACAAGGTCAACAGCTTTCCACACAAAGTGATCGTACAAATCAGAGAGTTCAAAGATTGTGGGGAGTTTGTGGAAACACACATTTCTCTAAGAGCTCAAGGTTGCACTTTTTCCACCTGTAATGTCTTTCAGGATTTTGTTTTCATTATTTCTGTCATTATTACAGTTTTCAGACCTTTACTGTTCCATCTTCTATCATTAGAAAGACAGAGAAGTCTAAATATGATCACTGGAAGCAATATGGAAAAGCACAAAGCAAACTAAAGTTTAAGAGCTCAATGAGAATAAGGACCAATGACACAATGTTTCAAGTCAAAACGCACCACTTTTGTGTTTTCGTTTCGGAACAGTTTCACATTTACATGGCAACGTTTTGAAAATGATGTAGTTTACATGTGGGGCCACTGGTGGGTGCTGTTGGTTGTTATTGTCATGAAACCTCACACACTTTGCATTTTCACTGGAAAACATTGTTGTATAAACATAAGAAAATACTCCATGCATTTTGAAAATATTGTTGTGTCTGCTTTGCAAATTCCCAATTGCAAGGTATGATACAAATATTAAAAAAGAATTGGAACCAACAGTCTCGTCAGATCTGCCCATTGATCCAAATAGCAATGGTGGGACAAAGAGCCTGAGTCAGACAGGTAACAAAAGACTCAAAGGTCAACATGAAAGAGTCTCAGAATTCTTTTGTACAAGATGAACCTTGAGAAAGGTCCTCCATCACTGCAGCACACCATCAATCAAACAGAAGCCCTTCAGAAAAGGCAACATGGTCAAAAGGCACCTCAAAGACTCCTAACAGTAATCCTAACAGATATGATAAAAATTCAAGTGTTCAGTTCTAATCCCCGCCAGTATATAAGGAATAAAACCATTATTACATCCCCAATAAATGGGAGGATCATTATGTGGAAGAGTTTTCCAAATTCAAGAGGCAGATAGAGAAAAATACAAGTTAAAAGCATGCAAGAATTTTAGGTCAACTCAAAGGTTGAAATTTCAACAAGATGAGTATGAGGAAGCCCACAACACAACGCAGGAGTGAAGTCAGGAGTGTCCCAGTCAAAGGCCAGCGCTGAGCGTGAGCATCCCTGAAGAGAGCTGGAGAATAGCTGCGCACTAAAGCTCCTCATTCAACTAAATCGTGTTTGAACAATCCTGCTCAGAAGAGTGGAAGAGTTTTCTCGAACAAAGATGTCCCAGGTGAGTAAGACCGTTTCAAAGAAGACTCGAGGCTGTCAATACTCCCAAAGGTGCTTCTACAAAGTATCACAAAGTCGGGTTTGAATATTTACGTAAATGTGATGACTTGAATGAGTTTGAGCCCCCCCCCCAAAAAAAGGTATGAAAACTTTCCAAATGCATACATATTAAGTGAAGACAATTCAGAATTCATGGATATAGAAAGTAAATATACTGACCACTCCCTCCATCTCTGCCGTGAGTCTTCTCTGTGTTTCTGACATCTGGATCAGGACATCGCCTGCATATGAGAAAGAGATTAGTCCAATCAACACCATATGCATCAACAAAAGAATATTACATTTGATCTATCAGCAGATCTCAAACATACATTGTTTTATTTATCTATATTCTAAAGAAGGGGTGTCAAACATAAAGCCTGTGGGCCAAAACCAGCCAAGATGCTCCAATCCAGCCCAACAAACCACCAAGCAAAAAGGGAAAATTTCAAAGAGAACATGAACTTTATTCAAAAAACTTTCTTCAAAGTAGCAAACCGAACACAACAGTGAGACTCCAGCCGACATATCAGTGATGCTGCCATGAAAGCTAACAAACTGTCACTGGCCTCAAAGTCATGCTGTAAGTTTGAGTTTGCAAAAAGATGCATAAAGCAACAGCTTTTTCATTTTACATTTCACTCTATTTTGCACCAGTAGGTTTCATTACAATTGGCTTTATGTTGAGATTGTAGTCATTTTCTATTGTAATTATTTGGTTTTGTGAAAATATAAAACCTTTTCCTCAAGTATACTCTGCGCCACAACAAAGAAAAACTTTAAAGTTTAAAGTTAAAGGTTTTTCTATTTTACTGGTCCATCCCACTCAAGATGGAAGTGTTCTGTATGCGGCCCCTGAACTAAAATTAGTTTGACACTCCTCTTTCAAAACATCTAAAAGCGTCATGATGTTTGTTGAGATTTGTCATTTTCAAGCATATGCACTCATGTACAGCTATGAGATCATTCTGTATGGATTCATGAAAGTCTTTGTGGGAGTAATTTGATGACAGTTTCAGGACGACTGGAGACGTGGGGAGTTTTTCGATCAGCCTTCATCACTACAAAGGTGGAAAGTTAGCCAAGCCTTCATGGTACTGCTGCTGCCTCTGGCCTCGTCTATTCTCATGGATAGCGCTTGAGCTAATGAAATGAGTGCAGCTGAAAGACCAACCTAATTTATAATTCAAGGGCCGCCACTCAATCGGGCCGCTGGTCACGCTGCGGCTCCCTGACCTTCTCAGTTGGCTAGCCTAGTAGAGCCACATGTTGTGTTGTGCCAGCACCAGCACACACACACACTTTGAATGGCAGCGCGCTAACATAATGCTAATTACCCTTAACAATCCTATCACACGGGGTCTGAGTGAAAGTGAAGCTCGTGGAAAATGTGCACTCATACGTGCACTAATATCACTAGTATTGGAAGCACATGACTCACAGACAATGTTCTAACGCACAGAGGGGCACAAGGGGGACGTGGGATGCAGGTTTTTGTAGGTTATAGAGTTTGTAGGGTATTCGAACATCCAGGACAAATCAGAACCACTGGGCCTGACATTTACTTGATGGAGTGCTTGACCGTCTCTTGGGGGTGAAACCTGTTTAGTGATCACTTGTGAAAAAATAAACAGACACACACATTTGAACACACGCTGTTACCAAGTGAGCGGGATGACAGTGTGTGAAGTGCCTGGTCCCCCATCTTAGCCACTGCACTGAAGTAAGCCTCACTGCAAACAGCTAGGGCTGCATGACACACACACACACACACACACACACACACACACACACACACACACACACACACACACACACACACACACACACACACACACACACACACACACACAAATAAATGGTTATCAAGCCTCCACAGAAACATGGCAGCCAGTTTACATGACAATGCTGCAACTGAAAATGCATAGTTTTTGCATTTCCGTTTCATAAAAGTAGTTTTCATGTTGGGCCACTAGTGGGTGCTGTTGGGGTATTTTTTTTGTAATTAAACCGCCACAAATATGCCCGCAGAGATCAATTCAGCATAAACCTTAGCAATGACGAGTACAAAGATATTTGTATGGACAGAGAGAATTTGGACTCGGAGTCATGACACTCTGGACTCCATTGTTGTTATTGTCTTTCGACTCACACATGTGCAGAGGAAGTATTTACTATGGCCGTGGTTGGCATGCACAGTAGTGGCATTTTCGGAAAGTTGTTTTTTCCCCCCGTTTACATGATGTGACAGAGTCGGAGCGTTGTCAAAACGTTCCACCTTGGAAGCCGTTTTCAGAAAGTTGCATTTTCAGTGGCTCCAAGCACCATTGTTGTGTAAACAGACCGCCCCAAAAACACCGATAAAGTTTTTTATTTTATCGTGAAAACAGGGCCTGAGTCAATCAATTCGAGTTTCGGCAATTGTGAACACGAGTTTCGCAGTGTTGACATGCGATATGTGATTTTGTTCAAAGTTCCGTGCCAGTAAGGCTAGTTTTACCACTCTGCCCTGTTGCCCTGTGACTGACAGCGTGGTCCTGTTTTATCGAGCAGAGAGGTGCATTAATCATGTATGCTGCTCGCCAAATTAACAATGTATCACATATGATAAAGGTCAGAGAAACGTAGAGAGGAAGGATTAGCGAGGTCAGACAAGAAAATGCAACGCGATGCATACAAAGGCTCAGTTCTGAATTAATGACAGAAAGAAAATTGTACTTGTGAAAGACATTCAGGATATTGTGACTTGTCTCGTCTGTCAATTACATTTGTAAAATCCCTTCATGTCCCCTTTGCCAGTATCAATAATAAGAAAGGCAACATCAGCAGTGTTTGTCTTTGTGTCTTATTTCACAGATGATTTGATTATTATTCAACTTTGCACGATCACACGTTACGATGACTGAACACCGAGCACTTTGTTCATAAGATCGTTATTCACAAACTCTTCAAACCTTGGAAAGCTTTAACGTAGCTGGTCCCAAGTGCAACGAGTTTCTCGAGGCCTGGGTTGAACTGCTCCATCAGGTTCTGTGGTAACACAGAAAATACACTGAGGCGTTCAAGAAACTGAACCACAACAAACTTGTGGAAAAAAGACAATGTGAACTCACCGAATAGATGGTTAAAGTTGATTTGTGTAGCTGGTCACTGCTGACTCCAGACATAGTGACTAGTCTCAAAGATGATATATTAATAAAACAAAAAAACAAAAACAAGGATGAACCCTTATAAAAACACTGTCAGAGACGGAGCAAACTTCTGTTTAAAGTTGGTGTTCCCATTCAAACGGGTGAAGACGGGTTTCCTCGAGCTTTCTCTTCCTCTCCTCAAGCAGTGAAAGTGACCTTCACGGCGGCCCTGCTTCTTCGGCTGCTGCTCAAAAGACGAGTGGAATGATAGTGCTTTCTCCTCTCCCTCTTTCCCTCCTCCAGTCATTCATTAATGAGCTATTTTACCCCCCCTTGTCATCAGCACTTTTCATGGAAAGACCGCACAAGCAAGCGCGGGGACGACTAAAAAGAAGGAGGTGTCATCGATATGACCGGGCCAGGTGAATTATTGATCGGAACCCTGAAAGGAAAGGAGGAGGAGGATTGCCAGCTGGTAAACCAGCTGTGACGTAAGCTCACACCTGAAGGGAAGGAGCGCCTCGACTTAGCGGCCTGTAAAAACAAAGCCACATGTTTAATACTTAAATCTGTTGGCTATAAAAGACGACTTGATCTAGGAACCTCAGTTAGGTCGCTGCGCCTTGTTGACACTGATTGAAACCCTGTTAAAGATGTGTGACTCACCTAAACTCAGACACACAATCTTTATAATTTTACTCTGATTCTTTAAAACTATATGGGGTAAGTGACCATGTACAGCCACTTCAAGCTTTTTCTTGTTTCCAAATAAGTAATAATTACAGAACACGTCACTGTTCAGCTTTTCAGCCAATGAGAATTTTTTGCTTATTTAGAGGTTTTGTTTAACAGTAAGTTCTGGAAGACAATGTATTTTTGGTTTTGTTTTACACATGCATAATGTAACAGCTATAGGAGAAGTATTCTGGACGTTTCACTGAATTTTGCACCAGAAAGTTTTGGCTTTATGTTGACATTTAATTAATTTTTGTTAGTAATCATTTTTGGAGTTTATGAAAAATATAGATATTTTCATCACGTATAGTCTGCACCACAACAGAGAAAAACTTTAACAATTAAATTAAAAGGTTATTATGGCACAATTGTACCATTCCGGGCCACTATAGATGAAACTGAGCTGCATGTGGCCCCTGAACTAAAACGTATTCCTGCTCTAGATGTTTATATGTTAGGGACAGCTAAAATGGTCAAGTGTTAAAGGTTTAAACTAGTTTAAAATGTGCAGCTTTTTTTAGGAGGGTGAAGCTGTATGACCAAGGAGAAGTGGTGAATTAATGGCAGCGTCATAGATGGTCAAGATTCAATGATGCGGATAAACCCATAAAGGTCCAACATTACAACTTCTTGTACTTAAAGGATTTACTCCAAACATCCAGGTGTCAAGGTCGATCTGTATAAATGAGATGTTTACAGCATTATAGCTGATGAGTTACACAGGAAATAGATGAAATATAATATAAGGAACACTAAAATACCATGTAGAAGTTTCTTTTGTCAGAGCGGTACCTTTGAAGATGGCTCCTAATAAAGAAAGCTGATATGTCTCGGTTTGCCAGCAGTTGAGAAGTCAGTGTTCCATTTTTAAAAGCATGACACAATCCCACACTTCCTCCAGCAAGCAGCCGCTCATGTTACGACTGAAGTGACGCACATAGAAAGTTCAGCGGGTTGAGTGGGCATGAATGAGCCGAAGGCAGACAAATAAAAGGAGTTTGTTTTTTGTCTTCTTGGCTTGCGTCTCATCAGATAAGACGCTCCCACCTGCTACCTAACCTGACCTTACTCACGGCTCTGTCCAGCTGTTCTCACGCCGGTCATTGAACTATGCTGGGATGAAGTTGCAATTAACAACCCGACAAGCTATGTTTTTAATCAAGCTTGTGTTTGTGTCTGTTCGCTCGGTTCCAGCACTCGTCAAGATAACGAGGATGTTTTTCCGTGCTATGTTTTTGTGTCCTCATTCAGACTGCTGCACACAGTGCGTTGCATGCTGGTGACAGCTATAAAGCCTCCGCCTGTCACAAAGAGGAGAGGCGAGCTTGAGGTAAGGGCATGAAAAATTTCACACGTGCATTAAAAAATCAGAGGGTACAATTCAAAATATATGAGATGCTTTTGATGTTTTTGTACTCCGTGGTTGAAGCACATGGAATTCTCTTTAAAAGAAACTTGACTCCTCTCCTGTCATGTCAGGTCAACCTTCATTGGAATAAGAAAGCTGTGAATTGAAAAAAGCTTTCACAAGTTTGTTTTTTCATATTTCTAGTATCCAAAAGCCTCATTTTCTTATGAAACACAAAATAACAACAAACCGGCACCCAGTTAACACAACAATATTTTCTGGTGAAAACAGAAAACTTCTGGTGCGTTTTGGTTGTCTGTGTACATGACAACGGTGCTCGGTGCCATTGCAAAATAGAACTTTTTAAAAACACCCAGACTCCGTCTCTGTGGAAACGAACTAAACGCAACTTTTGTGAAAAGCTGCTACTGTGCATGTGCATCACGGCTGTAGTTACCAGGTGTGGGTGTGGTTTTTTTTGCAAATACAACCAACAGCGCCAACTCATGGTCTGGCAAAGCTAAATGCATTGTTTTCAGTGTTTCTGCTGTTTCTGTGTAAACAGACATCATTTTCAAATTCTGAAAAAAAGAAACTTGCATTTTCACTTGAAACATTGTGTAAACGGGGCATGAGTCGATTGGTTCATGTAAATCTGACATGACTCTAGAAACCTTTTCCGTCAAAGTGAAGACAATACACAAACATTGCGTCCTACAAAAGACAATTTATTTGCATCAACATTTGAAATTTTTTAGATGTAAATTCTATTTTCTTTTCAATACTGAATCCTGCACGCTATAATATTACACAGTCCAGAACAAATAGACCTAACCTGGACGGAGAGCACAGCTAGTTTCCAACTTTGACAGATTCTCAAACATTCTGCGTAAATACATCATCGAGCTGTGAGGCCGCTCTTTCCCGCAGGAGTGACCACGTCTTGCAAATGGGCTATGTCATCATAAATGACCTCTTCACCTCTTGGTTGTTTTTGGCAACGACTTACAGTCTTTAGCACAGTGTCCAGACGTCGATCTAGAGCTGCGAGGTGGGGCTCGGTCAGCAGGGGCGCCACGCTGTGAAGGGGATCACGGGAAAGTGAGGCTCTCATGACGTCGCTGAGACGATACTGAGGCATCGACAGGAGACGCAGGCGTAGCCAAGTGGAACGACGGATTCTAGGGCAGAGCAAGAGAAGAGGGAACGATACAAGATAGTTATGGACCAGTCAATAGGAAAGACAAGAAAGGTGTGACAAATAATATCTGACATTTGGTGTTTTTATCATTTAGCTTGTAATAGAGTGATATGCTGTTTGATTTAAATATAAAAGAGAATCAGTTGAACCTGTCCCTCGTTGCTTCCAGATACCACGAGGGGCGTGCAAAGCTTTGTGCACTTTGAGGTTCCAGATTTTAAGGCGAACCATAAAAAGACACTGTATACCAGAGGTGTCACACTCATTTAATTTCAGGGACCACACACATCCCAATTTCATCTCGAGTGGGTCAGATCAGTAAAATAATGGCATATTAACCTTTAAATTTAAACATTTAGGTTTTTTTCTTTGTTGTGGCGCAGAGTATACGTGATAAAAATGTTTATATTATCACATGACCAAGTAATTACTGCTGAAGTTGACTACAATTTCAACATAAAGTCAATTCTTGCAAAATACAGTGAAATGTCCAAGAAACTTCTTCTATAGCAGTTGTGTTCTCCATGTTTTTCCAAACTCAGCGTGACAGCATGGCTTTGAGGCTACTTTGATAGCAGTGAGGTAACTATCTTTCACGACAGCATCACTAATATCCCAGCTCTGGTTTCAGTGTTGTCTTGTGTCCGCCACTCTTATGAACTTTGTTAAAAAAAAAAAAAAAAAAAGGAAGAAGAATGTTTTCTTTAAGATCTTTACATACAATGCTGTGTGACATTCGTGCCTGTACCTGCAGCACTGTTTCAATGGAACCAAGATAGATGGCTCGTCTTTGGAGTGACGCCCGAACCTGTAGAGAAAACCGGGACACAGTTATAGTCCGACTAAAAGCTGAATCAACAGAACACTGGCAGACAGAACTGAATCAGCAAACAAGAGAACTGCTCACCCTCTTCCGTTGTCAAGGTGAAGAAGAAAAGTGTTGTTTCCAAAGTTTTCAAAAGTTTCATAGTGGTGCCTGTCCATGTTACCTTGAGGAAGATGGAGAGGGATTTATTTTCGTATTAAAAGTGATTCTTTATACTGTGTTCTTGTTTGTTTGGGTGCAAAAAAATAATGGACACCAAAAATCAGATTGAGTCCTATTTTATTGAGATTTATCACCCTTCCTCTTTCTTGTGAGTGAGAAAGTATTACACAAGAAAGGAACAAAACCGAAGCAGAATGTAACTGCTAACTTAACTGCAGACATTTCAGGTGTATTTCACGACATTTCCGCGTGTCATGGCGGGTAAAAGCAGATCAGTACATTCAGAGCGTGCTCACGAGCCTAACTCTTCTCAGATTACACAAAGCAGGACTCAGCTTGGTGCAAAGCGGAACCTTTGTGACGATGCTATCATCAACCAGTCCACCGTTTCCACCGTCTTGTTCTTCACTGACATAGAGTGGACAGTGGTACACTGGTAATCGAGGGCTGCTCAATGTACTTTCAGCCTGAACATTACAAGGATCTAATAAATACAAGCTTTTACAAGACAGAGCATCGCGGGCAGTGTTCCTGATTTCAGCCTTAATGCAGAGAAGAGGCAGAGAACATGACTGAATGGCGATTGTGTCTTGTAGGGCGCCGATCCGTGGATCCCATGATGCTCCTTTCAGTTCCAGGCCACACAAATAAACAGCGTTCAGAGGCAATGAGGCTGGACACGTGCTATCATCCTGAACCTAAAGGGACAGATAAAAAGCATTAGTTATGACTATCCTGAATGACCTGTGAATGTAAAGTAGGACATTGATCTCTACACAAAAACAATCTCTCTTATTTGTTTTTTACCTCAAAGTGCAGCGTTATATCACTGATATATTTGCGATTTACTTGTGCAGCCTGTCTCATCACTGCCACCAGGAAGCTCCCAGCATTTTTGAAGGCAGACATTCGATATGCACCAGGTGGATCAGAAGTGCCGTGGTGCCAGAGATAAGCACTGAGCAACTCTGCCCTCCTCTCCAAGCGAGACAGCTCGGTGAGATTCAGGAGGGAGGAGAAGGTCGGCGTGTATTGAACGGGCTGTGAGAGGAGCGAGGACACCAAATCAATGAGATCATCCCACTCAGCCTGGAGAAAGTCACGAAGGGGACTGTGAGAAATGGCTTCTGCGTCCGTATCTGGGCAGCCAGTCCTGTGTGCGAGGTAACTCTTCAGAGCCTGCAGTTTGTTTCCAGCATAGCTCAAAGCTGCCGCTGTTTCAGGCTGGTTCAGTCTGGCACTGAAACGTGTTCCTAGAGGAGACTGGGATGCCTGCAGAAGTGTGTTCAGATTGTGGCTCTTGATCCTGCTTATCTCAGCTGACACGTCCCCACCGAAGCCCAGCAGAACAGGATCAGTGACTCCTGATTCCTTGAGACTTTGATGCAAAATCTGTGATAGTTCTGACAAATCTGAAGATACAAAACACAAATTTGAATCAATATTTCACAAACAGATGGAACAACCAACAAAGTATTACTCACAGTACATGCATGTCTTTTTCCTTATTTTTGCACTGTTGTAATTGCAGGAATGAGTTTTGACCCTGGTAAGTGGGTTTTGGTTTGACAATATTAAGCATGTCAATAAACACTATGACTCAAAACCTGTTTAAAAGTGCCAAAAAGAGACAAGAGAGACTTTTGGATATTGCATCATCGGTGCACCTCATAATGTGTTTGTACTTGTGCACTTTCAAAGTACTTCTCATCCTTTTATAGTATTTTACAAGTCATCTATCAAACTACCAAGTCCCAGCAGAATTTGGACTGAAGGTCATGCCACTCTGGAGACAAACATTGTTGTTATTGTCCATCTACTTGCGCATGTGCAGAAGAACTATTTACTACAGCCGAGTAGCTCCAAGCACCGTTGTCGTGTAAACAGACAAACAAAATGCTAAAGTGTTCCATTTTCATTTTGAACGTCACGTAAACAGGGCCTCAGTCTGACATCAGCATTTTACTCCTCCCTTACATGTTCAGGCTGTAAAAACATGTAACCGCTGTTTACCTGGATTAAGCAAAATGTGTTCAGATCATTATAAATAACATATTTCTGTAACAATCTAACAAACATCTTGACAAAAAACAACCTGATTGAGTGTTTGTTAAAAATCAGTTTGTTACCACAGGAGCTGGACTTACTGATCATATCTGAAAGGAGGTGCTGTCGGATGCCTGAGAGAGATAACTCTCTGTTGAAACAGATCTCAGCAACACTCTCCACCATTTGTGAATCTGCGGAGTCTATCACATGACTGCCGTACACTAGACTGACTAGGAAATGAAAGTACAACACGCTTAAAGCAAAGCTTGATCCATAGGGAAACTCATGTAGTGACATGATTATGAACTTGCTCACCTGCAATGGATTGTAAAACTTTAGCCTTGTCATGGCAGAGACTGGCAATAGATCTGTGTGAATCTATTAAAGCCAGTAAGTCCTCTTCAGACCTTGGTTGTGAAAAAAATACATACAAATTTAGAAAAATAGACATGTGTTTGTCTTTACGAGCTCATGCAAAAAATATTGTCATTGTTTTGAGCTAAACTATTTTAGCAGATAACATTGCTTCTGTTTTACATTATATATATTTTGAAGTTTGTTTCCTCACCAGTAATAGATTCTGTCCTGGTGAGTGTATTTATAAGCTTGTCTCTGCAGCAAGACAGAGTGGAAGATTGCACACCGGAGCAGCAGCTCCGTGTTCTCGTCTGTGACACCGAGAGGTTGGCTGACAGACAGCAGCTGTCGCAGGGAAAAACTCAGCTCCTCGTTCAGATCCCAGGCAGAGTCACAGGCCAGCGAGAGGGCGCACAGTCGCACAGCCACTGTTTAATGAAACAAATGAAGACAAAAATAAGGCTCATTGTGGAAAAAAAAAAGAGCAAAACCAGGGCTCATTATACTTCCAAAATTATTCATACACCCTGAAACCCCACGCTATTAGATTTCTGCATCATGTCAGGAAGGAGACTAACACTCAAAAGGGAAACATTTTCAACATTGCACTTTTTGTAACCGATCGTAGGAGGAAAACTTGCAGCAATGCTAGTTTAAAAGACATACCAGGTATGGATTGTGTTGCAGTTGTCTGGGTGATAAACCACAATCGGAATTGTGGGTGAATCAGATGCTTCTCTTCTGTGGAAAAAGCAAACATGTAGGGAAGTTGAACCCATAGTAAAAAGTAAGGCTGCTTCGATACCAGTAGGAGCGACGTCCACATTTTGTAGAGTCTTTCATAATCATGAAAATTACAAAATTAAGGCCAATTGTAAATCATGTTCTTCCAAAATATCAAGAGAGGGTGAAAGAATGTTCATACAATGCCAGCAGCTTCATCAGCTGAGACATATAGACCAGTAGACATACAGGGATGTCACTCAGTACTTTAACTGGTCAGTATGTAACTCCGAGCCGCTCTACATGCTAAAAAAAGTTTGGGGTCTCACACACCAGCAATGACACATGTGAAACGTGAATTTAGTATGACTGACTCATTAACAGCGAGCCCACCCTACAGGCTGCAGTACGTACACATAATGCACTGCCCTACACGTATTATAGACGCAGTCGTATACTGGCTGAGAGGTTGCGCACAGGTGGTTCACAGCAACTAATCGCCTTTGCGTATCGTTTGCGTATGGAGTATGATCTAGGCTTAATGGCATTGAATAACTACCTGGTATCAACAAATGGCTAAAGCTTTGAAATCTTACTTGTACTCATCTCGCTTAAAAAGTGGTACTGGTGCATACCTAATGAAAAACAAAATAGTTAATAATAACATATTTTGACTTGAATGAATCCCTAGCACACGGTGGCACAGGGGTTAGCGCTCTCGCCTCACAGCGAGAAGATCATGGGTTTGACCCAGGACCTTTCTGTGTGGAGTTTGCATGTTCTCCCCGTGTGTGGGTTTCTTCCGGGTACTTCGGCTTCCTCCCACAGTCCAAAAACATGCATGTGAGGTCAATTGGTGATTCTATTACTGCCTCTTGCAATCTTAGGTGTGACTGTGTGGGGTTGTCTTTCTTTATGTGTTTGCTCTGTGACCGACTGGCGACCTGTCCAGGGTGTACCCTGCCCTCGCCCACATTAGGCTGGGATTGGCTCCAGCGACCCTGAACTGGATAAGCGGGATAGAAGATAGATGGATGGATGGATGGATAATCCCTACCTTTGGAAAAGGAGACCAATCGACAGAGTTCAGCCACTACTTGCTCGTCCCATCTTTCCAACAGATGACAGTTATTGAAAATCAACCAGTGGCCGTCATTAACAGCCTTTTCCAGGAGAGAAAAGATGAGTTTACTGTCACAGAGTTCTCCGAAAGTGATTGACTTCACCCCGACCTGAAACATATATTGTATTACAGATCAGCCACTTCATTACTTTTTATAAACCCCTAAGCAACAAATCAATAAATGTGTGTGCGATTACCTCAGCAAATTGAGACAGTTGGTGTATTAAACGAAGAGGATGAATGCTTATCTGCTGGCCTCCTTTTGGATCGGGCAGTGCCAGAATGATTGGCCCAACATGTTTGAGCAGATATTGTGACAGGGAATCTGGGTTACCGACATGAGGGGCTTCGGCACCTGTTCTTCCAAAGGGACAGAGGACGCAGTCATTTAGGTCATCAGCTATTCCCTCCAAACAGTTTGGGAGTATGGTCTTCCAGAGAAGAGCCCGCTGAAGCAAAGACAGATGAGAGTGAGAGTGACAGGGAACAGTTCCAACCACAGTGGAAGAAGGGAAACGCAGGTACTCTTGCCACAGCATGGGGGAAGCAGAGAGAGAGGCAAGCAGCCCTCTGAATGCAGGAATTTTTTCCAAGCAGAGAAGCTCTGAGTAGGTTTGTGGGGAAATCCAGCTGGGCAGGTCAGGGTTTAACTGCGGTCTTTGTCTTTCTTCAGTTATAAGACCCTCTACGTCTTCAAGGCCCCTGAGGAAAGCCAGCGCCTCCGCCTCAGAACAGCACTCATTGTGCTTGAGCAGAGCCAAAGATACCAACAGTTTCAGCACAGCAGCATGACTCTGAAACAGGCAAGGCCTGTACTGCACCAGCACCCGGACTGCCATCATGTTCCCAATACGTGACACTAAACCCCCAGTCTTATTTCGAGATGCATAAAGCACTAAGGACTTGCTCTGTCCGGTGAAAGCTTTCAGGATCATTTCAATAAAGTCGCTTAATGAAAAGTCGTAGGCAGGAGAAAGGCGGGACACCTCCTGCAGAGCCTGGTAGAGGGAAGTAGCGAGTCTCATCAGGTGGCGAGGAGCTGCCAGGAGGCTCTCGAGGTCCTTCAGCTCCTCTTTCAGCTGCTTAACATCATCGTGCAGTTTCTCCATTGCTTCTTGACAAACAGCCACACGAGGCACAAAGGCTGTGTTTTCATGCAGCACGGTGTCACACTGTAGGATGTAGTCCATCAGAGCTTCCTAAGGAAGGATTGTCTACAGTTGAAAACTATACAACAACTAAGAATGAGAGGAAAAAAAGTGTATTCATGCAAGTTTAGCATGGCTGCACTGTAATAATCTTCAAACTTAGTGGTTTAACCCTGTGGTGTTCAACATAAGCCTGAGTTGGTAGATAAAATTAGATCTACATTTGCATGCATCCATGAAAAACAGGATGTCAATTAGATATAGATTTTAAAACTCTTCAGATAAAAACAGCCTGAAAACCCAAGAACTGCATGAAATAAAGCATTTCACTTCTGAAATGTATAATTCTGCTTTGATATTCAAAATATTTTTGAAACCCCACTTAAAATAAATCAAATGTTGTAAATAAATCAAGCTCTCTCATCACGTGATGTACAATTATTAATGAGTAATACTCTAAAAGATACTAAGGGCTGCTCTCGTCACCTCTTCTGCAAACAGTTTTTCCTGCAGCAGCTGATTGTAATTCAGGAGTCGCGAGTGTTGAGTCAGCAGGTTAGCGCAGTCAGACTGCAGCAGCTGTGTCAGCATCAGCTCCTGGATCTCTTCTGAGCTCAGGGAGAGGTCAACCACATGTACTTGAGCCAAGATGGATGGGTGGATCTCTAAGAAACAGGAGTGGAGATATGTTTTGGGAAATACACATATAGGCACTTCTTGTACTGAGATCAAAGATGAATTGAGATTACAAGTCCAGAGCAAGAAAGAATGTCAGAATTTCAAAGACTACCGGTGTATAGATTGTGTTGGTGCTCACCTCTGAGCAGTAGTTTGACAGGCAGATCGGTGCTGAGGATAAGGGAGAACTCTGGGAGCGCTTTTAGAGGAGGCTCTTTTAAGTCTGGAAAGATACATCCAGCAGGACGTGCTAATATGGCCAGAAAGTCCAGACTGGGGATCGCACGTTCCACATGAGTGACGAGGACTCTCAGCCCTTCAAAATTAAAGAGATGATAGTTGAAAGAAAAAGGCAAAGCCCAACTTGGAAATGTAGACCAAATATTTCTGGTTTAAACCAGGAATGGGAAACTTGGATCAATCTGAGTTATTACATCAAATTTAACAAAAAGAATAAAATGGATGCCAATAATTTCAACCATCTATTTCTATTGTTTTTACATTGAAGCAACCTTCGTAATACAGTTTTTCCAAATGATGCCCGATGTGCTTAAAATAAGAACCATTCCAAGAGACACCAATAATCTGTTGATGTTTAGAAATTGGCAGTAAAGTTTGTGCATGGTGGTGGTGGTGTAATGACACTAATTCACCTCTCTGAGAAGCTTGTCCCAGCTTGTCCAACAGCTCTGGATCATCCACACAAACAATCATTTCAGACTCTGTCTCCTCATCAAGTTTTGCATTCTCCCCTGTAGAGCACACGTTTAAAATCTTTTATGACTTGCAGGCCGACAAAGTAGAGTTTGTATTGATCTTAAGTTCTTAGATCTGAATATATTTACTCAGGCATGTACGTACCTGTGAGCAGCCAGTTTTTTGACCTCCTCTCTAAATGCTGCTGAGTGTTTGCCAGTAGAGGCCAGCGTTGAACAAAGGCGCCTCTATAGCCCCATAGCAACAGCTTCACCAAAAGCCTGGCAGACAGAGTGTCCTCAGTCTGCCACTCACCCATCCCTAAAGCCTGACCCAGAGGCAGTTGCAGCCTCTCCGTCACAGGGATGGGAAAACCAAACAACGGGGAAAGAGGTGTCGTGTTGGAGTTTTCAAAGAGGGAGGTTCTGGGGTCCTCTGGGTTTATGTCAATGATCCCCGTATAGCACAGCTTTTTCCACTTGCTCAGAAGTTCTTGGCGAATGTCAGGTCCAAAGGGGCCTGAATATGAGATGATTGCAGCCAGGATAAGGGCATCACCTGCCAAACTGAGATTGTGTAATTCTGCTTCCTGCAGGGGAGAAATGAGGGAATTAAGTGACATATTCAGGGTGACATGTAATGCACTGTATTTGATCAAATCTGCATTACTTGAGCAGTTGCCTTCCAGGCCTTATGATGCATCTCTGCCTGCTTTGCAGATGTATACAGTTCTTCTTTGATGCTCTCAGCCTTCTGCAGCTGTGACGTCTGCTCCTCCAGGTCTTTTTTCACTGATTGAAGCTGAAGGTTTGCTGCTTTGAGACCATCAGTAGCCTCCTTCTCACGCCGGCGGGCCACGGACAAATTACGTTCTGTCTCTCCAGCCTGTGCCTCCAAGTGCTGCTTCAAAAGGTGCTGTTGCCGCATACAGCAGCTCTGGTACACGGCCCGGATCCACTGGCACAGGGACTCGCAGGCCTTGCTTATGTCTGGTATGAACAGAAAGTGTGGACTGCAAAGGATCTGTTTAAGCTGCTGCAGCTGCTCCTCTGTGACGCTGTACTGGTCAAAGAACAGAAGATCCTGGGAAAGGGGAGATGAACAAGAAACAGTTTACAAAGGATTGACTAAAACACAAAATGAAGTCCTTCACAAAATGTATCATTAATCTCTTGTGTCTAGTGTTTGGTAACCTGCACACATTACACTAAAACATACTGTTTGTGTGTGCAAATAACTGAAAACCTTCATTTTTAATAAGACTGGTTTTTAATTCTTACCGTTTTAGATAGTTTTTAACATTTGTGTATATAAAAGGGAAGGGGGTGGGTGGATGATTATCACTGTTTCTATTTAGTTTGTACCCTGTAAAGCACATTGTGCTGCATTTTATTGTACAGAAAGTGCTATACAAATAAACTGTGATTGATTGATAACTGAGATAAACTGTCAACATATAGAAAGTAGCAGAATGCTCCTTATAATGCTAACTAATATTACTTAAATTCGGGGCTGGAACTACATCAAAGCACTCGTCCTCTGGTGAACAGAAGATTCTAACTAAAAATAGTATAATGGTAATACTAATGGCAGAGGAAATGGGACAGAGTGTCTTCTCTACAGTTGTTAATTCACCACAAAAGTATATTAACAATAATAAACTCCCTGAAACCTAAGAAATTGTAATGGTTTAATTTCATAACAGAAACCGCTTACTTACAAATGCAGTGCTGGGATCATTTCAAGACATAATTTCACACACCTGGAAAAAACTGGGTTGTCCAAGCAGGTGCCGAGCACTCTCCCAGCCTGGGGGCCGATTAAACAACAAACAAATGGCATCCATGGTTTCCACAACTCCCTCAGGTGGATCTCTGTAGTGCCGCACTTCCTCCAGGTCAGACAGATTTAAACATTGGGGAATCAGGAATCTAGACATTACCACAGGGTTCAACTGGGGGGAAAAAAAACAGATCCTGAAGTTCAGTTTGGGGATAAATGTACATGGGAACATTTGTATAGTTTCTGGTTACAGTTGTTAATTATCTTTATTAAAAGAACAGTTTACCATTGTCTCAAGTTTTGCAATCTCCTCCTTCAAGAGGTTCAGTTTTTTCGTCAGCTCTACAGACTTTGTTCTGGCTTCTTCATACATCTTATTCTGATGGCCTATCACTCTCAGGGTCTCTTTCTCATGCTGCGAGAAAGAGAAGAAACATACAATTAGTGTGGATACACACAGAACAGATATGTTATCAACATGTTCAAGCACTCAAATAGAACTGCTTACAGGGGATCATTTAGAAAAGCCTTTCCACTTTTGAAAATATATGACTTTTGTAAATAAGCTAAACTATACCTAAAAATCACTAATACTATTGCCTGCTGCAGTGTTTCTCCAATTAAAGCCTCTGAAGTGTAATAAATCAATTTAGATGCACAGAAACATCAAATAGTAAATTGTTCTACATCACCTGCTGGATGACATTAATCCTGTTTTGTAGTGTTGTTACGTCTGCTTTACTCCGCTCAGCCGCATCCTTCAGGGCATCCAAATGACAAAGGATGGTGGCAACTCTGAAAAATAAAACACTTTCATTGCAGACAAGCATGTCTTTTTTTCCTGGAGTATACATATTATGATGACAAAACAAAAAGAACCGTACATTGCAATGCCAAATACCTGTCAGATTTCCTTTGCCTCGGCTGTTGCAGGAGGTTGCAGAGAGAACCAAACTGGGCGATCAACCCCACGTAAGTCGAAGGACTGAAAGGCTGATATTTCAGAAGGACGGAGGCATACTGACAAGCAGACTGATGGATTCCTGCCATAACCACAGAAAGGCTGCTCTTTGAATCTTCTCGGACCTCTTTGAAAGAAAGGTCCACAACATAAGTCAAAACAATGACAAGTGATTGGAAACTAGATGTTGCCGGTAATACTCACTTATATAATGTTGCTTTTTGAAACATTGTAATGCAACTTCCACCAAACACTGGTGGGACCACGGCTGGTACACTTCTACACAACAGCTCAACTTCACTGCTTTGGCCATTTGTGCCTGGAGCTGAAAAGGTGAATAAATTCAATTGGATTGACAACATGAGAACCCTGGTCAAAGTTTTCAGTGACTGCAATTAGGCTACTTGGCATTTTAATGTCTTTTAGTATAGTTGATAAAGTGTGATTTAGCTTTCACTCAATTTATATAGTTTTATGTTTGTGGTTTATTTTATTAGATGTATATGAAACATACAGTACAATTTTAGAAATAACTTCAACAAGAATACTCACAGTGCTAGGTTGACTTTTGTAGTTAGACGTTTCATTGCTGTCCGTCATGGTGAAAGGCAACAACAAGAACACATGGATATTTCTGTGGACTTGGTGCAGATGACTGAGTGAAAGAAAATTGAGTATCATTTACAAGTGCATTACATTTGTATTAGTCCAAAAGGCTACTCAGGCCCCGTTTACAAAAAACCTCTCAAGTGAAATCACATCATTTTTGTATTTTCTTCTGAGATAAGTTTCACTTTCACGCAGCAACGATTTGAAAATGATTTCTGTATACACAGACAGGGTAGAAATGCTTAAATGGATGTAGTTAGCATGCCAGGCCATGAGTTGGCGCTGTTGGCTGTTTTTGTAAAGAAACCACATACACACAGAGAGAAAAATATGCTATAAACATTAACAATGGCGTGTAAACCGACATTCGTATGGACAGATGACCAAGTTGAATTGCTTTTACCGGTGACTCAACTATAGAACTACCAAGTCCCAGGACAATATAGAATGGGAATAATGACACTCCGGAGGTAAAAATTGTGATTGTCCATCTACTCACGCGTGTGCAAAAGAACTATTTACTATGGCAGTGGTGTACTGTATATGCGCAACAGAATTTCTGAAAAGTTGGGTTTTTCCCCATTTACACTGAGATGGAGCCTTTTCAAAAAGTTAAGTTGAGCTTCATTTCCACAGAAACAGAGTTGGAGCATTTTCAAAATGTTCCACCTTGGAAGCAGTTTTCCAAAAACGGCTCCCAGCAACATTGCCGTGTAAACAGGCACCCAATATGTAAATAAAGTTTTCCGTTTTTACTTGAAAATGTTGTTGTGTAAATGGGGTCTCAGTGACCAATTGTATTATCATGTCTTACTTCTTAAAACAATAGCATCAATGAATAAGGAGAGATTGAGTGTGCGCTTACGTGTCAGATATCCAACTGCGCATACGACATCTTCTTGAGTTATTCGCAACAGCTGCTCTAGAAACAAGGTTCCTGAGCTCATTGTCAGGGTGAAGCGCTGGGTAGGCTCTTTGGGACATCGCCACCAGTAATTCTTCCCTTACAGGTTTACTGATTTCCTCATGAACCAGAATAATGACTTTAACTTTGTCCACTCTAATTTGTTTCCCAGCATCTTGCAGGATTTCATGCAACTGATTTTCATTCCCAGAATGAACCTCTATCAAGCGATAGCCTGTCAGGTAGGCAGCCGAGCGCACAGTGGTTTTACGGCCTGTTCCTGGACTTGATCCCATCAGTACTCCATGCCCTCCAGGTATGAGCAAAGCCCTGAGGATATGTAATAGTTGAGTTGCTCCCTGCCGGTGCACAATGTAGCTGCTTGTGATGCTGTGGTCATTATGAACTCTTAGTGCTTCATCGTCCTCCTTTTTGTCCATGACTGCACACAGCTCTTGCACTAATGCATCAAGGTCTTGCTCCGGATAAGACCAGCTACATCCATAATCACGCGCCTCAGATAGCTTCGGGCCATATACAAGCCGAGTGATTACATTCTTCACATGCTCATCAACCTGCGCTGGCAAAGATTGACTTTCTGAACATGTCTCTTCTGAATAAATGGTTTGAGACAGATGGGAAGGTTGAGTCATTGTATGAGCTGACCACAGGACTGACTGAACAAACTGTCCAGCTAAATTTGGCCACTGAGAGAGATTTTGGATATTTGAATCCTGGCCTGTTGGCTGATAGTTGAATGCTGCGTCAGGGGGCAGTGTGTGAAGAGCAGGACCTGCAACAGTTGGTGAATCACCAATTATTTCTGATTCAATTTCAGCAACTATTTTTTCCTTAAAGTGTGTTGTTGTTGTCGTGGCTATGAGTGACACAACAGATTGCATGTCGTGTTCTGAGCATAGCCTGTCAGTGAATGTGCGCATGCATTCGTGAATCCAGAGGTGTACTATCTTAAGGACTGAAAGTGGAGGCCTTGTGGAGGACTGTGAATTTTCCTTCTTCGGGATGGATCCTCTGTTTGAGTTGTCAAACTGGTGCAGGCACATTCCCCACAATACCTTCTGAATGTCGTGATGTGAAAAACTGAAATGGGACTGCTGTGTAGGGTACTGGAGTCGGTCCCGTACTGCATAATACAGACCTTTAGTAGCACTCACGATACAATCGGACATGTCTTCCACACTGTGCATAGGTTGAATTTCTTTGAGCCAGACTTTGAAATTAGGCTGGATCGGCAAAACAACATCTGGGTCAGGAAGCACAAAAATAGAGAACAGACGTGAAAGTCGTGAGGACATCACATTGCTGTGACGATTACTCAATCCAGAGGCACAGCAGGTTGCCATGTAGCTGACAGTCTCAGAACTCAACAGTTCAAAGTCATCGGTGTCAAATGTTGCAGTCTCTCTCTTGGAGATACTTTGTCGGAGTGTCTCTAGAGCTATAGATTCCTTTCCAAAAACATCTACAAACAGAAGAGTTAGATAAGTGAATTTCACCGGTGTGCAAAATGAGATTTAACACCAATGACATTAATTATCCTAGACTCACCACATGGAGCTTCATGCAAATCATCTACAAACAGGAGCAGGCATGGCTTTTTCTCCATGGACCGTACAGTATCTTTACACCTCTTTTGGTGACTGATGGTCTTTAGTACGATGCGTATATCTCTGGAACTCAGGAGTGGACTGGCTGGCAGGCTAACGTGTGGCTTGTCAAACTTTAGCAAGTTTTTGCACAGAGTGCTTTTTCCAGAACTCGGTTCTCCCACAAGCAACACCGGCTGGTTTGCCTCCAGCATGACATTCATTAGAAAGGTGTATTTCTCATACTGTACAAAAACAAAAACAGAAGACATAAGTAGCTTCCTAGATTAGAATTATATGACTTTTCAATATAATTGTTACAACATTTAGGACCAACCTTTGGGATGATCGAGCTTGTTACCATCGTGTTCTTGGGATGCATCTTGGTGTCAATGCTAAAGAAATGGTCAAATACACTGACATTCTCAGGAACCACAATCTTGTACCGACAGGCAAACAGTACATTGCGTGCCAACGTGTCAAACTTCTTCCAGTGGCTGAATCAGAAACAAAAGCACAGTGTTGAGAAAAGGTATGTACTCATTTTTATTTTTGTGTGCATGTCATTTATAATATGGATCATATGGTAAAGTTCCAAGGTGTTTTTCTTACCAAGGGTGCAGATGGCCACCAAATCCCCAAATGTATGCCACCAGAAAAACGTCTCTGGTGATCAGCTGTTGCTTACTTTGGTTCTTTGAGCCTGGTGTTTTGGCTCCATGCAGATGTACACCTGGTCAAAGAGAAAGGATATAAATATATAATTGTTTATAGTGTTAATAATTGTTTAGTATAGCAAAGGTCTAAGTTTAAAAGTAATAATAATACCTTGTTTGTCCATTTGTGGGATTTCTTCAGGTTCTTCAACTTCTTTCCTGAAGTGGAGCAAAAGAGCACGCAGGATCCTGCCAAATGACATAACCTCTTGAATTCCACGCACAGGGTTTCGACAATATTTTCCTTCAGTTTGGATTGCAGAGGTGAAATCCTTTTGAATTGCTAAACTGAGAGTGCTATGAAAAAGATCTTCAGCGAGACAATTCCACATTCTCTTGACTCCTTGATCCAGATTGTGTTCAAAAGAAAGAGCATCCATTTCACTCTCCCATACAGCTTTCCATAGATCAACACATGGGAAAATAACGAGACTGCAGCAGGTCACTGAGGAGGGAGTTGCACAATCCAAATCTGTCGTCTCAATGAGTAGCTTGAAATTCGATTGAGACAAAGCCACGGTTTCACCTGATGGAAGTCTCAAACATGGAGCCTGATTGGAGTACAGCGTGGTGAGGTAATCCAACCAGCTCGGCTGTCCTGAAGGCTCCCCATCCATAACCAACCACTTCACTAGTGATGTGTCCTGACTTCCCATCTCAGTGATGTTGGTTTGAGGGTGGGTGTGGTCATGTCGTTCTCGCAACACCTTTGCAACAGCTCCATCTCGCCATCCTCTCTTTTGACAGAATCTGCCAAATAGCTCCTCATGCGACATGGCATTAGGAAATAAAACTGAAGAGTTAACAAAACTCCAGCTTGAAGCACAGATTTGTTGTCCTTTCTTTGCAATGGTTTTGTCATTTTCAAATGCATCCCTCCTTGACTTGGCAGCCAAACTATTGAGTGCTCCAGCGAGGGCACTGTAACAGGTGGTCTTTCCACTACCTGAGGGTCCGACGAGGATAACAGCCTGAGAGACTTTCATGGCCTGGTAGAGTGTCACAGTACTACTAATTATGTCTGAGTCATTATAAAACTGCTTTTGCTGTAATTCTTCTCTAACTGCATCTTGCAGTTGGTTCTTTTCCATTTCTTCAATAGAATGTTGATAAGGGAACTGGCACACGATGGGGAATGTTTCCTTGAAAATGGTGGAGAACTGTGAGGCTTTACTGTGCTCAGGTATCAAGACAGAAAGAATTGCTTTGACAATAGCTGTCTCTTCCAATAAATCCTGTACGACAGACAGATGAGATTTGCGTAGCTTGGAAAGTTTTTCATTTTCTTTTTTTCCTGCTTCTTTGAGGTTTTCAGGTACAACTTGTGAAAACAAAGAAGTATCAGCTGTAAAACATGCCTCATTTGACCTTTCCCGCTTCTGCATAGTTTGATATAAATGGATTTTGGAAGCAGAGATGATCTTTTGCAAGATAACAAGAAAGCCGTTTTGACCAGCAGAGAAAAACTCGGGTAGTGAGTGGGAATCTCTGGCCAGGCTGAGCAAGGACACCAAACGGTGGCTTAAAGACATGGCATCTGAGAACCCAAGTGAAGTCAGCATTACTTCTGCAATGATCCTGTGGTCTGGATATTTGAATGCAATGGGTCTTGTTGCAAACCGCAGACTGTCTGGAATATTGGATGAATACCACTGAGATGAGGTCAGAATACACCCATAGCTCGGGCTCGCAGAAAAGCTTTTCCCAGCAAACTCCATGTGGTATTCTAGATCTTCGACGCTATGACCAGTTTTGTCCTTTGGCTTGTCATTCATGCTCTGATGCAAATTGCTTCTGAGCTTGGCGAAAAATTGATGTATGTCCAACAGATGTTGTCCCAGTATTGACAGGATGCCTTGTGTTAGTAATTCCACTGAGTCCAGATAAAGGTATGCTCCTGTTTGGAGAGAACCTAGCAGCAGGTTCTGAATAACACTGAGTGTCATGCTTGGACAACACTGTGCGACAACAATTTGTCGCCCCAGAGCTTTCCCTAAATGGAATGCAGTGGTTTTCTTTCCAGACTTGCGAGGTCCACTCACAAACCCACATCTGAAGTTTGCCAAAGCAAGGAGAATTCCCAGCATAGCCTGGTCTGTGGATGGCGTACAGGCAATCACTAAATCTTCTGGGCCAAAATACTCAAATCCATACTGGAAGCGATGGTCCAAAACATCAATGTAACATGTTGTGTGAGCACTGTCTTCCTGACTCACATCTTCCGAGTGTACAGAATACTTTATCAAACTTAGCCACTCAAAAGATGACTCCAAAGGGATTTGTACTTTTGTGAGTCGAGATAGCTGCTGTGAATGATTCATTGTTAAATGAACTAATGCCCACAGACACGTCATTCTGTACTTGGAAGCCAGAGATTCACTTTTAAACCCTGTGAGTCCATCCCTTATGGTACGACCAAGCTCTTTGAGTTTTGCTGCATTGAGTGCTTTCATGTGGCTCAACCTCAGTGGATTTGATTTTTGGAAAGCTTGGACCACAGCTCGGCCCCAAGCTGCCTCTTCAGCCACCAGCACACACTGAAGAGGAAAATCTGAAAGCGTAGCTAACATAGTTTGTATTTTCCGTGACGTGTCATCAACGCACGGTGGGTTTCCTTTTTTTGCCTTGTCACTTGTCGGATCGTGATTTGATTGTTCAAGCTGCTCATGAACAACACATCGTTCCATGAATTGTATCATGGTCAACTTTAACTGTTTTTCAAAGGCAGAAAACCAAAGTATAGCATCGGGATTTGGTTCCAAAGGATTTGAGAAAGAAATGTGTTCCTGAAGGCTGCCAAAAATCCCCAGTACCTTCGACTGTTTTTGGTTTTCTGATGTAGCCTCAGAGGTCTCCATATTGCTTGCATTAGATTGCACTTCAAGCCATTCGACCCCTTGAAAACATTTTCTAACAAACCGTTGCAGCGCTAAGGATGTTGAATGAAAAGAGAGTAGTTCAATCACGTTCCTGTCTCTCAAAAACCAGAATCGTGGATACTGATGGCAGATTGCATCAAGGACATCAGTCATCTGGTTGGATACAGTCTCCATCGTAGACAACCCATCCAACAAAATGTGGCGAAGGCTGCTACCATGAAATCTGCCTTTTGTCTCGGTAGACACAAAGTTCAACACATGGGGGTCAGATGATATAGTCTGCATGATTTCCTTGAATGTCTCATCGACTTGTAGAAAAAGCTGCATCTGTGAAAAACACCAAAACAAAAACAGATAATGCTAATTTACAGAACTACATATCTAATTACTTTAAAAGCGTTCAAAAACAGGTTTTGTTAATTGTGTGCAAGGACATACCAGATCCTCTCTTTCATCACTAAACGATGTTTCACTAAAGACTTTGCTCATGAAGCCCCACATTTGATGATATCTTTGGAATACATCAAGCAGTTTCTCTATAAATATTTAAAGAGAAGAAGTGCACGCATCTTTGATCTGTTCCTGCACTTTGAGGCAAATATTGAGAATTGTTTTTGTTATATATATAAATACTTTTTAAGCCACTTACCAAGTTCTTGTAGTGACTGAATCAAGTGCTTCAATTGCAACCTGAAGTCAACACTGTGAGGTGACTTCAACATTGTGGACAAAGTCATTAGATCACTCTCTATCTCAGCAAAGAGTATCTCTAGACCTGAGTGAGAAATACACAACATATCAATGTAGGAATATTGCTTATGGACATCACTTGTATTGGGTTGCTCTTGGTGACTACATCTGCATTACAGAATTGCTGGCTTTATTTGTGACATTGTTTAGTCTCACCAATAACTGTGACTCTGGCATCATTGCAGGAGTTTTGGCAGACTGGTGGAGAATTTGAAAATGTGCCTTCTGTGGTTTTTTCATTCTCTCTTAATCCACTTTGGTTCTCACACGGTTGCCAAGCAGGAAGTGCAAATTCCTCCATCTGAAAGAGTCTGTTTTCCCATCCTCGACAAAGATCTTGAAATACCTGTATCATGTGACACATAAGAGATATTAGGTGTCTTACGGTCAGCTCACAGGTTATGTGAACGCCACGAGGCATTCACATAATCAGTAAAGCTCAGGCACCATAAAGGAGCAGTGTTTTGGATCAGCTCAGATGTAAAGGGTCAACTTCACATGCTTGAATATTTTTGTTTAAATCAGAAACAAAAGATTCTTAATAATAATAATGCAAACTCGTGAGCAACACATACAATCACGTGCTGCATGCGTGTGTTTGTGTGCATGCGTTTTACCACGGATGTAAAATATATACACGCAAACCTCCTGCCAAACAAACAGATTTTACCATTTTAGAAATAAAATGTGGACAATTGTATGCTGCTGTTTTTTTGTTTGTTTTTTACCTCACTCAAAGGCAGCTGTTTCCTTTCTTCCAACCATTTGGAGTGCCCAGCCATAGCTGCCCACAACTCCTTCCGGGCGACAACATTCAGATCGTCTTTTGTTAAAACAGTCAAATCTAGTGGGCGTTCTGATGGAAAAATAGATAAACATTTTATATATGCACATATATATGCATGCAGAATGTTTAAAATACAGCAACATATCAAATTGTTCTAGAATAAGAGTTTATTATTTAATTATAAGAAACAAACACGAGTTCATTTTGAATTTGATGGCAATACATCATCTCATAAAGCTTGACAAAACAGGCACATTTTGCAACCAACTAAGCAATAAGCAGAGGTCTAACAATGTGCAAATAACTATCGTATGTGTAATGATGAGGAACAATTGCAGAAAAAAATTCCTCAATGTTCATTTCAAAAGACTTTAAAGATCACTTGAATCTGTAGTGCATGATATAACTTGAGTAAAGAGTCTCATTAAACTTCTATGTGCAAGGGAGAAGGCCCAGGAATCAATACAGGAGGCTTTTGATCTTCACTCAAGTACTGCGCTAAAGAAAGCATGCAAAGAAGCAGCAGTATGTGAGCACAATTTAAAAACGGCCTTCAGCCAATTTGATGGAGTGAGATTATTTATAATTTGAAATTAATTAGAGAAACATTAAATATTGCCACAGTGTCCTGCAGACAAAAGACGAGTAACCATCCAGCTCAGTTAAAACTCATCCAGCCATTTGTAACAGTCGATCTCACCTGGCATGTCTGGACTGCTACTGTTATGTTGTTCCAGCTTCGTGCTCGCACGGTGTAAATGTGCACACATGTCGTTTTGTTCGGACAGAATCTCTTCTGCATCTTGTCTTGAATCAAGGAAAGGTTTGGACATCCCATCGGAGGCCTCGTTCTTAATGTCACAGACCGAATCAGAGTGCCTTGCGTCCAGTGTGTTCGTGGCGGAAGGCAGACGATGACGAACTCGGCTATCGGCTTGCTTCAAGAGGGGGATGAAGCAATCCCACAAGCCCAACATCTAAATATTTCACATAAAACAGAAGCAGACACACACAGACACACCAATGAAAATCTTCATAAATCATGCACAAAACATCCAGTATTTTATTTATTTCTTTATTTTTTTTCTGTTTGCTCTTATGTCTGCAGACCTTTTCTCTTAAAGCCAGCTCCTGCTCAGTCATCTTCCTGTAGTTCATGCAAACCGTGTCACTGAGGGAGTGAATGTATTCCAAACGTTTCTGTGTGTCTGGTAACATTTTCCCTGATTCCCTCACCTGCAGAGAGAAACATTTTGTTGATCACTTTTTTTTTTTTTTTTACTCTTTCACAGGGGTGCGAAACATAAGGCCTGTGGGATATAACCAGCCCACAAGAGACTCCAATCCGGACCAACAAACCCGTACGGAAACTGTTAATATTTCTTTTTAATGAAGTTTCTTTAGAGTAGCAGACACAACAAAACACTGAGACCCGAGCTGAGATATTGGTGATATCGCTTTTTGTTTAGAATGTAGACATTTTCAGTCATATTTATTTGATTTTGTGAAAATATTGCACATTTTCACCACGTATACTCTGCACCACAACAAAGAAAAAACTTTTAAGCTTAATTCAAAGGTTTTTATGGCACTATTTTGCCAGTCAGGCCCACTCAAGATGAAATTGGGCTGTATATGGCCCTTGAACTAAAATTAGTTTGACACTCGTGATCTATCACCTTCGATGATGTTTTAATTTGAAAAAGCCACCAAAATAAATATAAGCACTACATGCACAATAAACACATTTTAAGTTCCCAAAGTGGAACTCTTTGAAAATGTTCCGACTCCATCTCTGTGGAAATTTGGGAAAATGCTGCTACTGCCCATGCGCATAAACTAACTAACTAACTAACTAACTAACTAACTAACTAACTAAACTGTATTTTACAATATGCACTGTGTTTTTTAAATTAGCATAACTTACAGTATGCCCATCGCTCAATATATCGAAAAAGCCATATGCAGGCTATGTTTGCTATAATACATAAAGTTGTAAGACATCAGCACTCAGCTGTGTATCAGATATGAGAAAACAGATCCGATATTCAGTGAGAATGTTCATTTTGAAACATTTTTACCATGTAAGTACTACAATTTGAGATTTTGGTCAACTGTTCAAATATAGTTGGTATATTGTTGTCTTTTTTTCCTGATTAGTTTTTTTCTTTAAAGGCTTCCAATGTTCTTCAATAACAAGGTATAATTTTCTAATTCTCATCCATTTCAATCATTACCGTATCATGGAGTATTACAGGTAAGTACTTGCAGAGTATGTCAGATAACTATTGTAATGCCTAAAAACCGAATGAGCAAATGAGTTCAGAATGCAGTGAAATGCAACTAAACTCTGAACTTACAAAAGAACTCGTTAGGACAAACTTTCACTTGGTAAAGGAAATTATAAAAGTACACAGCGGGGGTCTTCATGAGTTCAAATTCAAACGGTGGCGCAGCTTGCCTTAAAGCTCCGAGCATCACCTGACCATTGTGGGATAATGGAATTTAAAATCAGAACACATCTACAATGACAAGGCAGAGTCGCTGGGATGAATAATTCAGCTGAAGTGAATGTGTGAACAAAGAAGAGTCTCAAGACGGTCTGAATGTTCTGTCAACCCAGCTTGTTAAAGTAAAACAGAAGGAACGAGGGTTTGGCCTTGCACATGTTTTTCTCTTCCTGTAAACTCATCATATATCTTATTTATATCTTTCTGTATACGCGTCGTATGGATTACTTGTTTTCCTACAATAAAACAAAATGGAGAAAAGAAAAGGTATTTACCTTGGTAGCATACTGGGAGAAGTCACGTAGGTCTTGTGGTTCAGCATTTAGGTCCACAGAAGTCTTCTGTAAGTCTGATATGAAGTCTGCTGAGTGAAGCTGAATCTGCTCCGTGAGGTGCTCCAGCACGTCCTCGTCAATCACCCTCAGCTGCTGTCCTGAAGAAGCAAAGAAAATAATGAGGATGTTTCCTGAAGTAAGAAATCAACGTCCATTTACACAGAAACAGCAGAAATGCTGAAAACAATAGAGTTTTCTTGTGGCGCCGTTTGTTTTTGTGATGAAACCCCACTCACATGTGTCCTGTTAAGATTAGCAATGGCGGGTACACGGACATTCGTATGGACAGACAATGAAGTTGGATTGCTGTCACAGTTGACTGTCAACCCTAAATAGACTATATAGACTGGGACTCATGACACTTTGGAGGCAAACATTGTTGTTATTGTCCATCTACTCGTGCATGTGCAGAAGAACTACTTACTAAGGACGTGGTGTGCATGCACAGTGGCAATATCTTAGAAAAGGTTTCACTGAAGTTGGCTTTATGTTGAGATTTTTGTCATTTTCGGGAATAATAATAGAGACATTATTAAAGACACCATATTACCGGTCCGTCCCACTCAAGAAGAAATTGGGTTGTATGTGGAAACTAAAATGTGTTTGACACCTCTGGATTTGACACAAGACGAGATTGAAAGTTCCCCTAATGCAGACATACCAAGAGATTCCTTCATGTGGTTACAGTTGATGGTGAACAACTGGTTGGTGGTAGAAAGTGCTGAGTCAACCTTGCTGATCCTTTCCGCCCAGTCTCGCACCTTCCTGATGTGCTCCTCGTACAGCGAAGCCGGCTGCCCTTTCATGGCCTCCAAAGAAGCTCCACTCCATCGACTGACGAGCAACTGAATGTCCACCAGCCAGCCAAAGGTCTCACAGAGCTGCTGGATCTCTACTTCAGCTTCCTGTTGAGAGGTACAGTGAGGAATCTTCGATCTGCGGTGACAGATGGAAGAATGAGATCACACAGTCTTACCTGCGTGATCCTGGCCTGCTCGTTTTCAGCTCGCTTTGTAGCATCATTGATGCTGACGTGCCACTCAAGTTGTGTTTTGGAGAGCGGAGCATAGCAGCCCCGCACCCTGTTGCCTTGCACGGTTGGAAGGGTTTCTTTTGGCAGCAGGACCCAATGGGCTGACTTGTTTCTGAGCAGTCGACCCCTCTTCCCATCATCGCTCTTTTCTTCTGTAAGTAGAAAAATCAGATTCTATGAACACCGCTGTTCTCAAACCACACCGACATACAGCTTCTCACATTTATTGTTTGTACCTGTGATTTCAGCACGTTTCACGCAGCTGCCGCTGTCACAGGTGAAATCCTTCGGAGAGCACAAGTCACTGCTGCTTATCTCCAGGAAGAATCCACAAGATTCACACATCTTCCAGGGACAAAAGACAGGATGAGTCTTTATATACAAATGCAATTAATGCGATAAAAAAGGAATTTGACATTACTATTGTTTTCTTTGTTCTGATGCTGGGGTATATTTACCATTCGAAATATTTCCTTTTTAAATTGTTCTTCACATGTTACATGTAGGTGAGTTGTCTATTCATTCTCTTCGCTTACGAAGTACAGAAGTGATTTCTTGCTTTATATCAGGGGTGTAAAACACATTTTAATTCAGGGGCCGCATACTGTGCAACTTCATTTTGAGTGGGCTGGACTGGTGAAATAGTGCTACATTCACCATTACATTCAATGTAATGTTGTTTTTCTTTGTTGTGGCGCAGAGAAAATGTGAGAACAATGTCAATATTTTCACAAAAAACAAACAATTACAACAGGAAATGACTACAATCGCAACATAAATTGCGTTGACTCCTCGGAATTTTGTTGAAAACAAAATCAGTGTTTTGTTTTGAATTTTTTACAATTAGTTTTGTGGTTTGGCCGGCTGGACCGGAGCCTGTTTGACATCCCTGCTTTATAATCTCTGTTATTCATTGCTGCTGACATAAAAATGAAGCACAATCCAATCAACACGGAAGTCGTCTAGTGTCGGTTGCATGAAAACAGACAGTGATCCATGGGAAGGTGCATTTGCAGCAGTGGAAATGTGTAAATTACCTGAATTAGAGAGCTGCCGGCAGAAAGGAGTGCTTCACTCACTCCTTCTTGGAACAGACGAACCGGCGGGTTCACCGTCACCTCATTACTGGCAGTGAAACACAGCTCCGTGCGGAAGACGCAGCACTGCTGGGATTTCATCCTCTGACAACCAAAAACATCAATGGGCTTCAAATTATTCAAAAATCTGAATTCAACGTCACCTTGTTTTATCTGATGTCTCTTCCAAAAAAAAAAAATGTACCCAACTCTGGCACGCTGGAATATTCCCAGGGTTGTATTCATGCATTCATTATCATAGCAAGAAACTGGACATAATAGTTGCCCGTACCTCTACAAGATTCAGAAAAGAGGAAGCATCTTGTTGAACGACTGTAACAAGACTCTGCACGACCATCTGATGGATGAGTGCAGCAAACTTTCCCAGCTTTTGCAGGACGCCTTCAGACCGTGCCAACTCTTTCTGCAGCTCCTGCTGGTGAGCCAGGAGCAGGTGAATGGGTTCAACGCTCCTGTTGGGATTTTTAGCACGTGTCATGTGCAACTGGAGCTCCTGGTGTGTCGAATAGCTTTCGTCTTTTACCTACAGGTTAAAATAAAATAGAGTCACAAGAGTGGAGTCCTGAAAATGGCATGTACATGTGTATATTTTCCACTGTGGAGGCACCGTGTTAAGGATGGTCGTGCGGCACTGAGACAGCTTCTTGAGAATCTGCAGATGCTCCTGATTCCTTGTGGTCAGTAGTTTTCTTAAATCGAGCAATGTGTAGGTTTTACAGCCATCCAGGGGAATCCAGTGGGTCCCTTTTAATTCTTCAATTACACTGCAAAAGACAACATTACACTGAGTGATCAAAACTCAACAACTTGTGGAATTTTTGTGAGACAGAGCTGAAGATGAGAAGCCGGGGCTTTGACGTGCACAGGCGGTTCACTTTGACAGCAGAGAGGTCAATTGACTGAGAGCAAGGCAGCAGGTCTGAGCAGAACTCAAGCCAACTCCATCAGTTTTTGGCCTACCTCCCTTAGTATATATAGAAGCAACAACCCCAAAAATAACATAGTAATTCTGTTGCTGTCTTCTCATAAACACGTTTAATGTCAGGGCAGATTGACTTTTCTGAAAGTGGTATCTACGCCAAGGGAACTTGAAAATCTAAATATTGTAACGACCTAAGTGTCCTTTATTGTTCTTTGTTGTGTTAAACACTTATAATCTGTATTGACCCTGCTTGTTGATGTGGTTGTTATGGTGATGGGATGAGCGGGCTCCTGGGAGGAGGGGCGGGGCGAGAGGGAGGCTGCCCGAGGAGATGCCGGAGCGATTGGATTTGGAGGGAACTGTTAGCTTTTCGCGGAGCTGTTGGGTGTTACTGGCGTAGTCACGGCCAACAGTGACTGTTTCCTGTTTTAAATAAACGGTTAACCGACTGCCTATCGGTGAGTGGTTCTTGGGAACACGAAACATTACAATATGCTACCTTGAGAAAGGTGAACACTTTGAATCATCAAAGAATCAATCATATAATCAAGAAGAATAACAAACCCATTACACACAAACAGAAATTTGGAAAAATAAATGTAACCTATAAAGTGTTTATAAGCAAGGACAAGTCACATTATGAACAATGTCATGTAAAATAAGAAAGCCGAAACATTGTTTTATCAGTTCTGTATATACCCTTTCTCCTTTAGATTTCATTATTGTTTGCATGTGAGCACACGTATTGATGTTTACAGCAACATTTCTTGTCTAGCTCAGCCACGAGAAGCATTGATTCAAACTCACGACGACACGTCTGCAACCAAAACACAAATTCTTTGCATAATCACAGAGAGCACGACCGACATAAAACTACAAAAAAAACATCTGAAAAAAAAAAATTATGAAACAGGCAAGAGAGAGAAGTTTCACCACAGAGAAATATCAATATATTCACATTTTTGTTTGCACAGACCATTATGACCATATTGAACCACAGGGTGCAGTAATGCCGTGGCTGTGTGATTGAGGTTTTGTTTAAACTCACCCGGTGAACCGATGAAGGGCACGTCTGAACCGAGGAACAGCTACGAGCAGCATTCCCTGCAAATTCTTACACTTGCGCTGGAAAGAAATGCTGCGAGTGTTTTTGTGCCACCTGAGGTGATGAAGAATGAGGCTCACGGTCAAATAAAAACTTTTAAGTGTGCAAGACGCCACATCATGATGACACAAATCAAACTTAATGGGTCTCACCTAGTGAAAGCTTTCTGTAGTCTGCAGTTCCTGAAAAGAGAGATTTCCTGCAAAGCCGTCCACTTCTCAAACTCCCTGTGCCACTCCGCCACACTGACGAGCCCGCCATAACCCGCCTCCGTCATATGCAGCACAGTGGTCGGGGAGAAGATGTAGTGTTCTGAGCCTGCATCACTGGAGTTAACCACTCTCAGGTCATAGGGTCTATAAACACAGAAGACATAACCGTGCAGTCAAACGTTAACACCGCCAGTAAACTCATTCACCTAAATTCTCCTACCTGCGAGCATCTCGATCCGCTTCTTTCAGGTAATAAAGCTCCACGTCTTCGAGGCGTCTGTCCTGACCAAAGAATTCCACGACCTCGATGCCAGTGAGAGGGGATTTCAAGGTGTTTTTCTTCTTACGTGCTGTGGCGGTTTTTGATTTGTCTTCCTCTCTTACACTAGAACAACGAAAAAGAAACTCATCCGAGGCTCAAACAGTTTGTGAATTAAAGGTTGGGAGCTAAATGTCCATTTCAAGCAGACGATGTGTTGAGATGTATGGCTTGTGAGCCAGAACCGGCATGCCAGGGTGACCAATCAGGCTCAATAAAAGATAATCTCCAGAGTTATTCTGACCACAATATGAACATTCAATTATATTTTTGGAGTTCCAGCTATATGTGACATATGGGATGTAAATACTTTAAAATCCACTGTAATCTGTAAGTTGTAAAGCACATGGTGGACGTGACATTGTTGAAATTATTCTACATTAGTCTACTTTTATTCAGATTTCACATTTGTCATGTTTTGTAAAAATAAAATAAAAAGATAGGTTAATAATTATGAACTTAATAATATATGAATACTTTATTGCACTAAACGATTTAGAGTTTTTGTTATTTAGAGATTATAATATTTACTGGTCCGACTCGCATGGCACTGAATGTGTGTAAAATGAATTTGACAGCGTGTTAAAGAGTCTATATAAATACAGAATATTGTTGAATTACATACCTCAATTGACTTTCTCTAATAGGAATGTCAGTCCCTAAAGCTGAGGCCATCAGTTGAGGTCCTTCGCTCCATTTTATATTCACTATTGGTCTTCCAGGCCCGACCTGACTCATGATCTGCGGCAGCTCCACCACTGACGGAGGCCTGTCAGAAGTCACCTGGCTGAGCGGGGGTCTCACCACCGAGGCAGCTGACAGACGGGCTGGACCCGGGCACAGAGGTGGTAAAGACACTTCAGGAGTAACCTTGGATCCAGACCTTTTCATGCCTTTACCACCAGTCTGAGAAGATCCATCGGGGGATCGTTCCTTTGAATGGGCAGCGGACATGCTGCCGATCTTGTGATTACCATCAGCTGGCTGAGACATCAACTTTTCTCACCGGCTTCCATGACTTGACCTAGAATAATTTGGAGGGAAAAACACATACGTTGGAATAGTTTACATAGCAGATATGTTGCAATTTCCTCTATGATATGTCAGAGCGTGGAAAGACACTCCTGGTCCTGGTGGGCCACAATCCCGCAGATTATGTTATAATCAGGTCTCGTAAAGCATCATGCAGAAATATGGGCTTCCAGGACCAGGAATGCCCACTTCTGTGTCACAGTATATCTACATAGCAATATAATAAAGAACATAAAGCACTCGATGGACAATATCTTTGGGATAATAACATGGGCACGTCATAAAAAATGTGCATGACATAAACCTCAACTGTTTTGGAACCATGATATTTTTCATTTATTCATTTCGAACGTGCTCAAAATCAAATATCACAATTAACACTTCACACCAATCAACCAAAGGTATTTCACCAAATATCAGAGACTAAGTACAGCAGAACTACATAATCAGGTTTCTGGTCCGAAGAGAAGTGGGAAGAAGTACAACTTATTAAATCCCACCCCTTAGCCGTAAATAATTTATCTAGCTTGCACTTATTCAATAAACAAATCAATTAAACATATTAGAACTATTACATAAAGACTAATTATCTGTCGAAAAGGTATAAATAAATTTCATATACGTATTTTATTAAAATAATGTAAGGATATATAATGCATAGAAAAAAAGAGTATAATCATAATTATGAAAGGATATTATTCAAAATATGTGGTGTCTGGTGCAAACACAATTTTAGATAACACAACATCATTTTATAAACACAGAATTGGACTCAGTTCGTTTAAGAGCCTGCAGCATGCGTAAATTCATGTTATAATGCAGTAAATATCCTTCATGTGTTCATGGTTTCCTTCAATAAAGCGATACAGTTCTACAAACCAGTGAACAGTGCGAGCGATGCTAATTTCCGTACGCTCGTTGTGCTAATAAAGAAAAAGAAAAAAAAGAAAAAACTCCGTGACTGTAAATCAAAATCTTTTAAAGTTTCCCTTCTGCCTCCAACACAGCTGAAGTCGTTATATTAAAGAATTACAGAATCACAATGTGAGTTGTAAATACGAACAAGTCATTTTCTACAAGAGAAACTAGTTGACTGAGTGAGAAACTTTCTTACCTGTCTGTGTGGAAGAGGACGGCGTTGTCATGGAGACGGCCCGTTGCCGTGGTAACGCCGCGGCGCCTGCAGTCGCTGTGCAAAGCTGTAAAGCTGGTCTGACCGACGTGAAGGTCAAGTCTGTTGCTCCTGAACTATAAACTGATCGCAGCTTCGACGGACCTCAACACTTTAACGGGTTCGCTCGTTTAAAAAAAACAAAGAAAGGAAGAAAAAAGAAACTTCAAGGGCGACTAGACTACACTTTCTATTGAAAATATCCCAAAACGGAACAATTATATACTTTAATCTTGTAATCTAAATGGTTAAAAAACACGCTCTCATCAATGTTATACTATATAGGCCTAAACAAAACTTGACATTTCTAATGCTATGAATGGATTAAGATTTATTGATGCAAAAGCATCAACAACAGGGTTGTCAACTCCTTATAATTCAGCCACATACAGTTTATTCCAGCGGTGTCAAACGTAAGGCCCGTGGGCCAAAACCAGCCCACAAGAGGCTCCAATCCGGCCCGCCAAACCACCAAGCACATTGTGTAAAAGAAAACATTTCAAAGAAAACATTGCTTGTGTGTGTGTGTGTGTGTGTGTGTGTGTGTGTGTGTGTGTGTGTGTGTGTGTGTGTGTGTGTGTGTGTGTGTGTGTGTGTGTGTGTGTGTGTGTGTGTGTGTGTGGGTATTTTTCTTTTTTTCATACAATTTTCACGTCCCAACACTGCGACCGGAGCTGAGATATCAGCCCTGCTGGAATGAATAACTTCCTCATCACCAGCAAACGAGCCTTAAACCATCAGGGTGAGTTAGCCAAAACATGCATATACAACAGCTATAAGAGAAATTTTTGTTTATTTGCACCAGGTTTTTACTAAACTTGGTTTTATGTTGAGATTGTGGTCATTAACCCAAGTAAATGTTTTGTTTTGTTTTGTTGTTTGTTTTTTGTGAACATATGGACATTTTTATCAGGTAAACTCTGCACCACAAAAGAAAAGAAAAACTATAAAAAGTTTGAATTTAAAGGTTATTATGTCACTATTTTACTGGGCTGGCCCACTCAAGATAAGATTGTGCTGTATGTGGACCCTGAACTAAGACATTTTTGACACCGCTGGTTTATTCCTCCTATTGTCTTCAGGTCAATCTGAGCTGTTTTCAGAAGTTAACGTGTCACAACTTTAGTTGTCTAGAAACTTCCTGAAAATTACGCAAATACTTGTGTATTATCCTCTTTAAAAATCTAATTAATTCTGAGCAACAGTGGTTGAATTATGGGGCTGCACAGTGGAGCAGTGGTTGTTCCCTCTCTCCTCACAGCAAGAAGATCCGAGTTAACACGTTCCCCCAGTGTGTGCAGGAGTTTCTGTTGTGGCGTGGAGGCCTTATGTTTGACACCCCCGCTCGAGAGCAATACCATGACATCTCCGCCCTTGCTGTAAGTTTTCTTGTTATTTAGTGATGCATATGATGTCATAACATCTTACAATTTTGTATTTGGTTAAATTACAAAGTTATTAAGTTGTGTTATTTTCTTCTAAGAATAGTTTTTGGACCACCAAATATCATTATTAATGTCTGCCCTGAGCCAAAATCCAAAACCTTGTCAAATTGGCAATGGCAGAGATATGAGAGTGTTGTAACAACCAATAATGGCTAATAACATAATACCTGTCAATAATGTAATAGCTTTGGCCAATCTGACTGTAATAAAACCAAGAAATAATAACTTAGCAATAATGTAATAAAATAGTAAAAAAAAAAAATGTTTAAAAGGTGACCAAGAATAATTGATAGGAAGTGCTGCACAGTGACTATCCCATCCACTATGAGTTGCACAAAAATTCAAAAAATGTTTTCTATGAAATGCAGCCCTGTTCATATTCATGATTATAATTCATACATTTTGAAGGTTGTTTTTTTTTTTTTAAACCTCTTCAGTCATTTACTAACTTATTAGATTAGTGACTAAATTATATTATAATAATGGATGAAATACCATATTGGCAAGTTATTGACTTTGTTACACTGAAAAAGGCCAGAATTATTACATCATCAGCTGTTCCAGGGGATCTGAAGTCCAATTCCTTCGAACTACAGATGATTGTCCCCAAATGACAACTTGAATTATAGAAAAAAACTGAAACCTTGTTCCAATAATATACATACGTAATCCATTGTTAAGGCATTAAACTATATGGATAAAGCCTCCATCAGACTTCATATTGATGTATTGTAATGACATGTAGTTTTCATCCTGGCTATCAACAGATGATAAGATGTTGCCTTTAAGTCTCATGAAAGTTTCTCTTGTCTGTACCATAACATAAATAATGTGGGGAGAAAACTGACAAAAAAACGACTTAGTTTGAACATACTCATGAGGTAATCTAGTATGACCATGTCCATGAAGTCCACCAGTCGTGTGCCTTCGTCATATGGTGCAGTCTTTTTCACAGACGAACAGTAGTCAGGATCCGTCTCCCACCTGAAGCAGACATGGAAAAGCCTCAATAGAAATATAGCAGAAACAAAAAAAACATATCAAATTTCAAATATTAAGGATTTAAAGTCACTTTTCTGCGTTGGGATGACATGTCAAAAATATTCTATTCCGGGAGAACGACAGATTTCTGTATAAATGTATTGCTACAAGTGAAAGTGCATATTAATACTTGAGCTACCTCCCGCCTTTTCTTAGTAGTAGTCGTGAGGTTACACAGTTTGTCAGACAATGCTTCAAAGCCAAATTAACTATCCATGAACTGTTGCGTGTGTAAACCATAGAGCGTCAGTTGGTGACAATAATTTAACAAAAGATGGAAATATAGGGTAATACATCACTCCAGGCAACTTCAACAATTACCGCAATGAAACTTTCAGTAACTTCCACAATTACAGCAATGAAACTTTCAGTAATTAATGTGACTACAGTGAAACTGATGAATGTTTGCGAGGGCGGAGGAATATTTTAACCATCATTAAATTCTTAACATGTCAGACTGAAATTAATTGTTTAACACTATTTAAAACCTCATCATACCAGATGCGGCTGTTATATGGAAAAACTCATCATGTGAATGTATTACAAAATGTTTTTCACAAAGGTTGGGTAAAACAAGCAACAAAGTGGTGGGAAACAAGCAGAAATCCTCCCTGGATGAAGACTTCATATCAGGAAAATGCTCCCGTAGTGTTTGGTCTGAGAGTTCTTGCCGTGTTTTTGAACCTGATTAAAGATCTGATTAAAATGAACAAGAAAGACATTTTTAAAAGTTTTTCAATTATGATTAGAGAGATTAGTTAATTGATTTCTAAACTTTCCAACTTGTTCTCTTCTACCTTCAACCTTATCGACCCAGAACTGGATAAACAGGGTAGAAGATATATAGAAGATATATTTTCATCAGACAGATTTATTTATATAGATTCATTTCAAGGGGTTTATATACATGTGTGTATGTATCTGTATTTTTCTCATGTTTTCACATCAGAAATACATTATGAAGAAGAAGAAGAAGAAGAAGAAGAAGAAGAAGAAGAAGAAGACCATGTATTTATTGACATGTCGCCCAGCCCTATTTTATTATGCCGAGACAGGCTTCAGCTGTGAATTTTAATTGCAGACTGAGGGGCTACACAGTGGTGGAGGGGGTCTTAGGCTACTCTCGCCTTATAGTGAAAATGTCCTGCAGGTTTCAGGATCTGGGCCAAGATGGCGGGCATGATCTCCCTCTGCATGGGTTTTCTCTTGGTATGGGTAACTTTAAATGATCCTGTTCAGATCATACAACTTCACTGTGAATAATGTGATACACAGTGGGTAGATGAATTGTGAACTGGAATGTGAAGCGGTGAAATGCACAATTACCCACTTGAACCCTTACTAACTTTGCCAGCTTGCTGCGGCTGTAGGAGCGTCTCCACGGTGACCTCCAGCTCCGGCGAGGCGCCAGGGAGAGGTCCGGCAGCATGACCGCCATCGAGGCCTCCAGGTCCTGCGGCCGGCCACAGACTGCGTGCTCTGTGGAGCAGTAGTAGGAACACTGGCCGTAGAAGCATACATTACCCACTGGGAGGCGCCAGAGGAGTATAGAGCGAGAAAAGAAGTGAGGGAAGGAGAGGAAGCACAAAGGGATGAAGGTTAGAGAAGTGTCACAACAGAGGGCGTGGACGTTGGTGACTGTGCTGTGAGTTAAACGGGAAGACATTCTGTGATTGAGCTTCACACATCTGAGGGAAGTGTGAAGGACTAGCAAGGTTTTTGGGAGCAGGAGCGCCATACCGGGCGAGTTGAAAAAGGTTCGAGCCAGCTTGCGGTCAGTGGTGATGTCTTTGATTTCTTTGACCACATCCACCAGCCTGCCAGACACAGGAGGGATTCTCCTGTAACCCAAAATCCTGCAGAGATGGGAGGAAACAAAGAGTCAAAGGCACACACTACAAAAAGACCCGAAGTGGTCAGTTGATAATCCCACTGCAGTGACTTGGGGTGAAAATAGATTTCTTACCTGTCGAGGTGGAAAGCTGCAATTTCTGCATTGTGTCTCTCGAAATCAGAGAAGTAGTAGAGGTTGTAGTTGGTCTCATCGTCTCTCTCCTGCCTGTTCCGGAAGACGCAAAGTCAAAAATGCATCCCCGGTATTGAGGTATATATATTAATTAGAGTCACGTCTTCTTCATGATAGTTTTACCTATTCAATTTTGAGAATTGTGATTAAAAAAACCAAAAAAGTAAACAGCCACAACATTATGACCTCTCATTATTATGCTCCGCCCCTTTCGCTCCTCTATGCAAGAAACTGTGATCACGTTGCTTTTCTGACATTTTTCTGTCAGAATCAGCATTAACCCCTGCAGCATTACTGCTGGATCGGACCACACAGCATCTGTGGGCTTTAACTATTTAAAGATCTTTCACCAGGTGGTGTTTTTCTCCCTTATACCACGTTTCAACGATACGGTCTATTATATGTACAGTGCATGACATGGAATCTTCATTGGGAGTAATTGGTTTGTGTTTTTGTTCTTAAAACTTATACATAGATCAGCCATAATATTATATCCTATAAACTACAATTCTGAAGGTCCCAAGTTTGTTGTAAAATCAGTCTCACCGCATTGAGGCGATTACCTCTGTGGTATCTGTTACTGAAATGTTAGCAGCAGATCTTGTCATGGAACCTCATGCTTTTACATATACATATATATATATATATATATATATATATATATATATATATATATATATATATTCGCAGGTGCTACGAAATAAAGATATCGACAGTGTAAAGTAAAATGACAATATCCAGAAATGATTCATTTTCTAAACTGTCTCACAGATAGAAATGAGCTGATGCGACTTGTTCAGATATTCAAAATGTGAAAGATTCACCTACAAAAGATTTGATATTATGGAATAATAGTCTCTTTCATTCAAAAACTGACTTAAGGTGTTAAACTCTATTCTTGCCATATCTTTTTACAACTGCATGACAAATGACTAGTTATGTGCAATTTCTGTTACTTTATCCCCACACTGGTTTTTCCATTTGCAACTCACTTCATGGGCTTGAACATGGCTTGTCCATAGTTGGGAAATGATATAACCAGCTTCAGTTGCGTCCCCCCGGACTTCTGCACTGAAAAACAGCGCAGAGAGCATTACCATAGCAACAACAGTGTACACATGCACTCATGCACCCGCACAAAGTATTACCACGCTGTGACTGATTTGTCACTGATGGGATGCACACACACACACACACACACACACAATGTAACAGAGGATGTGTGCGTCATCAGTGTCGAGGTCATTACATCTGTTCCTTTTCACACACAAGTTTTTTTGTGCTATATTTAGTGTGCCTCAGTGTTAACTCAATGACTCAACTCGCTCTTTGTTGTCAACATGGCAGGTGATATCAGTACCACTTTGCACGGTGTCAAATAAATTCACCCTTATCACTAGTTTCATTATAATTGCTTTTTTACAACACACCGTTTATAAATGGTGAACCTAAAATGAAAATCGCATGTTGAAGTTGTACGCAAAATATCAGTATTATACAAAACAAAATCTTCAGGACCAGAAATCCCATTTTGAGAGCAGCTTCATGGTGTTGTCATTATCAAATAAATGTTCTATTCAGATTTGTCAAACATTTTAGTCCAGGGGCCACATGCAGCTTGAATGAGCTGGGCTAGTAAAATAGTAATAACTTTTAAACTTTAAAGTTGTGGCGCAGAGTATGCCTGATCAAAATGTCTAGAGTGTCACAAAAGCAAACAATTAGTTGAGAAAAATTACTACAATCTTACACAAAGCAAATGATATCTTCTGGTGCAAAATACAGTGAAATGTATACAAAATAAAACCATCTCCTATAGCAGCTGAATTATGCAGGTTTTAACAAACTAACCCTGGCAGCAAGCCAAGACTATTTTGATAGTAACAAAGTAGGTATTGATGCCATTGCAGCATCACCGATATTTCAGCTCGGGTCTCAGTGTTGTGTTGAGTCCACTACTCTTATGTCTGCTAAATATGTGAAAAGACAACAACAAAGTGTCTCTACAATTTTGAGACTTTGCTGGGTGGTTTATCAGGCCAGATTGGAGCCTCTTTGCGGGACGGCTTTGGTCCATGGGCCTTATGTTTGGCACCACTGGTGTAAAGGTTGTCGACAATCCCTATTCTCAAAAAGTTATCTATACAGAGCATCATTATTTCAGTCTACATTATTAAAATGCCTAAATCACTCAGTGCAAATCGCACAAATGATGTAAAAGACTAAAAATAAACCAGTAACACAAATAAAAGGAGAACTTGGAAGACAATATTGGCATCAAAGAGAGGGCTGAATCCCCACTCCTGTGTGTGTGTATAGGCCCATATAAATAAATAATTTTAATTATTCAACATTTACACTTGTTAATGCATTTTGACAAGGGCTGTTTTATTCTTCCCTTCATTTCTGATTGTTGAATATGTACATAATAAAACAAATGGTGGAAAAATAAAACAAGAATAGTGTAGATAGATATGATGAAGATATATTCAGATATGTATTGTAGATATTCTTGAAATTGTACACAAAAAAAAAGAAGTCTTAATATGGTGTATTTTTTTAAGCCAGTTTGTTATTTGTGTATTTACAGAAACAATAAATAAATAAATAGATAGAGATAGATAGATAGATAGATAGATAGATAGATAGATAGATAGATAGATAGATAGATAGATAGATAGATAGATAGATAGATAGATAGATAGATAGATAGATAGATCACATTTCAATCACATGCCGGCCCAGACTAGATTAAAATAGTTTTTTAAAATCTCATATTTACAGCACTGCATAATAAAGCAAGACCACATCCTCTGAGAAATGGAACAACATAATAATCTTAATTCAAACAAAACCCGGATTCAATCAATGGGACGCACCCTTCTTCAGTTCACTCAGGATCTTCCTGCTCCAGCTGCACTGCTCTGCTATCGACAAAATTATTATGGAGGTAAACTTTGAAGATTTTGCAATTGACTGGTTGGAATAAAAAACGTATTCAGATCCTGAACTGTACAGCAGAGCTTTTCCAAGTGTGGGAGGAGGAGGAGCTCCTTCCTGGACTTTCTCATAGTTTCCATTGGGATCCAGTGAAAAGCAGAACTCAACATGTACGACTTAAATACTTTTTATTACAAAGATCTGAATGGTCTTTTTATAGAATCTGCACCTGCAACTGTTGCATTTCGTGTTACACTTATTATAAATCAAAGTAGCTTTTACTCTGAGTACATTTTTTATGAGCTATGTAAAACTATTGTTCGATTGTTTTAGCATTTATCCTCATCTTATGTGTCACGAGCAGCCGGGGCTGTTTGGACTCAGGTGAAAGAAGTTATCAATCTTTTGATTCTGGTTTAAATTCTCTCTTGCACAGCGAGAGAGGCTCCACATACAGCTTGAGCTAATCTGCTGACTACGTCACAAACTTCATTTCTGCTGACTCACTACTGCTACAAGGTACGACTACCAGCAACCGATGCAAACGCAGAAGGAATTGACGTGACGATCAAAGTAACACCAGCGCTGCATGGAAACAGTGGTTTACCAATTCCCAAGAACATGTTCATACTCTCGATTCTCCTTCCAAGAAGTTTTATTGTCCATAAATTCTCCTATATCTCATTGACCTCACTGATGTAAAAAAAATAAAATAAAAACATTTCAGATGTAAAAGACATTCCTGATTGATTGATCCTGACAAGTCTGCTGCATGATCAGCGTGTCGTCCGTTAATATTCCATCATCCTCTGAGCCTCTGAGGTCCTTCCCGACTCCACACTTCATTTCACTCCAGCTTCAAAGTCTTTCTACATTTGAAAGTCCTGCCCAAAACCTCGACTGTCGCACAATCACAACAAGCCTACACTTTACTCTCCCTCTCACTTCTCTGTAAGCACACCCATGCTTTCCCGCCATAGCCTCAGGGAATTATTCTAACGGTCTTAGATCTACTTTGGAGTTTTTCGAGCAGATTGCAGCCTGATAATTCTTCATCACATATTTATATCAGTTGAACTGACTCAGTGTTATTGTCCTCTATTAAGGTCCCATTTACACGACAACATTTTCATGAAAAATGGCTGTCCATTTAAAGTGCTCGGGGTCGCTGAGAACGCAGCTTTATCAGCTTCATCCCGAGTAGATGGACAATAGCAACAAAGGTGGACTCCAGTGTCAGGACCATATTCTCCTGAGAGTAGTTTTATAGTTACACCTGTATTAACGATCCAACTTGGTCGTCTGTGCATCTGAATGTTCGTTTACCCACCATTGTTAATATTTATGGCGTATTGCTGCATGTGTGACTGGTTTTATTACAAAAATAACCAACAGCACCCACTAGTGGACCAACATGCTAACTACATCATCGCGTTTCTGCCGTTGCCGTATAAACACACATCATTTTCAAAGCAATGTCCTTTTTAACGCAAACCTTTTCTGGAACGAAAACATAAAAACAACGCCTTTCCACTTGAAACGTTGTCATGTTAATGGAGCTTGAGAAAAACATCATGGCTTTGCTTGTGTGGCGCCTCGGCTGTGGTCAGCGAGTGTTCGTTGAGAGACACAAAAATGAATTCCCACGGAACAGAATGGCTGTTTGTCCTACCTGCACTGACGACGCGGTGCGTGGCGAGCTGCTGGATGAGAGGCTCCATGTTGGGATCCCGGTGGGAGTAGAACTGCCAGCGGGAGATCGCCAGGTGGAAGCGCAGCCATGGAGGGTGGCTCTCCATGCTGCTGTTCCAGTTGATTTCCTCGTAGCCTTCCTGGCTCGCACTCACCCTGGAATCAATGTTTGGTACATGAACCGCATTTACAAGTGAAGCATTTTACAGTTTGGCTCTCACTCACTCATTAGAATACATTCATACAGTCATGATGTCCCAAGTCTGTAATTTCTGAATGCCACTGATGTCACACTTTAGGGAATTAAAAAAAAGTCCCGACAGTGTGACTCACGAAAACTTTTTGCAGAATTTTCTTAATGTTTTCCATTTTCATTTAATTGGGTTTTAGTTATAATAATGGATGTGAATCTTCACAAAACGTGAACACATCGCTAGGCAGTGGTGGCCTCGAAGTTAGAGAAGCAGATGTAACCAGAAGTTTGCAGATTTGATTGTCACATTTCAAAAGTATCGGGAAGCAGCTAAAGGTTAGTACTTGTACATCTACTCATCCTTTTAAAAAAAAAAGTGGTGTTGATGCATCCCTAATTGCTAACAATTAATAGTCACGAACTGTGTTGATAACAAAACACTGAGGACGTTGCCCCATCATGGCAAGGTTACTTATAATATAGTAGTTTGCTAGGTATTGGCACTACAGTACACTGCTGTAATTTAATAGGCAAAAATATCATAAGTTGATTAGTTATGCTCTAAACCAAATAATGCATTATGATTATGACAGATTTGCATTTAAAAATGTGCTGAATGAAACTAGGAAGTGTACTATAATTAATTCTTTATCTATTAAATGGCCCATTTTCCCCAAAGGTTAATATAATGTCAAAAGGGTTTTCAAAGGGTGGCTTGCCAGAGGCTTCCAAACTCACAAACATGGAGTTTGAATGTGTACAGGCGTATGAGTCTCAGAAACCTTATAAACACCAATTAACAACATCAGTAGAAAAAGGAAGAAAAAAAAGATAAAATCCTATTAAACTTTTCTCAAGGATTCTAGGTGATGGTTTGATGTTAATTTGATGCTACAGAAAAAGTCAACATTGATGATTCATTCCTGCAAGAAAATAAATTAAATGTAATATGTGAGGGGGAAAAACTGCATGAGCGTTTCAACGTGAACAGTAAATGAATTGAACCTCTCAGGCATTCAAAAAGAAAGAATAAGCCACAAAAACTTTTTTTTCTATTTGGCTACTTTACAAATTACAATTTTAAATATCTATATACTCTACCAAAAACATGAACGCAACACTTTTGTTTTTGCTCCCATTTTTTTTTTTTTTATTATGAGTTGAACTCAAAGATCTTTTCTATGAACACAAAAAGCCTATTTCTCTGAAATATTGTTGACAAATGTGTCTAAATCTGCATTAGTGAGCACTTCTCCTGTGCCAAGATAATCCAGCCACCTCACAGATGTGGCATATCAAGATGCTGGTGAGGCAGCAGGATTATTGCAGAGGTGTGTCTTACCTGGCCACAATAAAAGAAAGGACACTCTAAAATGTCACAAGTTTTGAGGTAAGGTGCAACTGACATGCTGACAGCAGGAATGTCCACCAGGAGCTCTTGACAGTGAATTGAAGCCGTCTCCAAAGGCATTTCAGAGAATTTGGCAGTACATCCAACCCGCCTCACAACCTCATACCACGTGTAACACCAGCCCAGGTCCTCCATATCCAGCATTTTCGGACAGCTGCTGCAACAGTCGGTTTGCCTAACCAAAGAATGTTAGCACAAACTGTCCGAAGCCATCTCAGGGAAGCTCATTTGCATACTCCTCATCCTCATCTGACTGCAGTGTGACGTTGTGGGAAAATAGTCACATTCGATGGCGTCTGGCATTTTGTAGAGGAGTTCTCTTCAAGGATGGATCACAGTTTTCCCTGCACAGGGCAGATGGCAGCGTGTAATACATCAGGCGGGTGAGCAGATTGCTGATATCAACATTGTGAATGGAGTGGCCCATAGTGGTGGTGAAATTATGGTACAGCAGGTGTAAGCCATGGCCAACGAACACAAGTGCTTATTATTGACAGCATTTTGAATGAATGAGATACCATGACAAGATTTCCAGGCCCATTCTTGTGCCACTTATCCACGACCATAAACCTCATGTTGCAGCAAAATGATGCACGGCCCCATGTTGCAAGGAGATTTGAGACACAATTCATGGACGCTGAAAACATCACAGTTCTTGCATGGCCAGCTTACTCACCGGACATGTCACACATTGAGCATGTGTGGGATGCTCTGGACTGACATGTTCCAGTTACTGCCAATATACAGAAACGTGGCACAGCCACTGAAGAGGAGTCAACCAGCATTCCACAGGCCAAAATTAACAACATGTGAAGGAGATGTGTTGCACTGCTGGAGGCAAATGGCCAGTGGCGGACCTGGCTTGTTTTCTGCCCTGGGCAAACACCTGCACCTCCTTAGATCTTCCAGTTCAGATCATGAAAAATTGGAGCAAAAACAAATTTGTTTTTCCATTTCTAGTTTTGTTCAGAGTAGTTTGGCAAATGGGAACAAGTGTTTTAATGAGGTTGAGAACGATCGGGAGTTCCTGGCAGTGTCTGTTAAGAACCCTGCGGTGGACTTTAGCTTCTTGCATACTGTATCTGCAGACACATGAATAAAACCTCTTGAAGCAACATTGTCACAAATATCAGCCGCCCCCATCAACGGGAGACATGTTGACCCCTGCAGTCTGATCCATCTGGTGGAAATCTTGTGATTCACATTTTCCTGAGAAATGCACAAAGAAATCGAGTGACATTATGGGTTCCGCTAAATGTTTAACTTTTAATCCCCATCCTTCATTTGATTAGATTAATCTTGAACCACATCCTGTATATATATATATATATATATATATTCAAGGAAGGGATTATTTGTGTTGTATACGTTGATGTGGAAAGTTTCTGATTGAGAAAAGAAGTCCACCACAAACGATCAAACACTGACACACTTTCGCAGACCGACAGCTTCATACTGACCACATTAGGGAGCTCTTCTCACTGGCCTTGATCTTTGGTTTCATTTTCAGCAGCCGGTCGTCCACCGTGACAGCAGGACTGGGTATGTTGTATAGTGGATGGTCAAACAGCGCCTCCAGCTTTGACAAATCAGACTCTAAAGACTCTGCTTTGTTTGTGCCCTCCTTGTTAAACGTTGTATTTTTACCTCCTTTCACTGACGAGCCCTTATCAGAGAGTGTGTCCATGTGATACTTGGTCTCCTTTTGGGCATCTTCATAGGAAGAATGTCTTTGTTTAGTAGCAGTGGGTGGCTCAGCGAGACCTCGGATTTCCACAGTGGTGTGGGTGGTGTTTGCCAGGCCTCGCTGGGTGTGTGTCCCGGGCGATGGTGGCGGGTCGCAGGGCTGTTGGTAAATGGAAAATGAGAGAAACGCCAGGAGGAGATGAAGAAAAATGGTGATGAAGGCCAAGGACAGACAGATTGTCCTGGAGCGACGGCGCGTACGCCACATCGCCCTGCTGAAAGGGAGAATGAGGAAAGGTTACCGCATGAGATGGAAAAACACAGATTTATGCAGAGAGGATAATGTGTAGGGCTTAACCTGAAATAGGAACATCAAAAAGACCAAACTTGGTATTTTGAAATGCATTCAGTGAGCTTTTTTACTACATCAAATCAACCTATATACAGTCTCCTATGAGCGTGTATTCCTATTGTACAAATCATTACAAATTGAATTTATGCAGTAGTTGACTTACATAAAGGTTCCTTCCTTCATAAAGCTTCCCGATAGCTTTCAGATGGCTGGCTGCTTTCCCCCGTGGAATGAGAAGAGTCTGTATCAGGATCCAGTCAGCTTTAACCTAACTGTTTGCTATCAGGATAAGGACGGGAGCGGTGCCAGGTTAAAGTGATCTGGACAGCAATCAATGTGTTTACTCATCTCTTGTGAAGCATGCTTGACTTTTTACACTGTGCCCAACTGTTGTTTTTTTTTTGGTATAACAAGACTGATATCTTCCTTACAGGAGTGAAGACTAAAACCGTTAAATAAAGGTACCTGTTCTCACCTGTTTGGATACGCTTCACTAAACCAGAAAGAGGGTACTGTGGTATCAGGTTACAAGAAGTTAACAATTTAAAAGTCCTGAAAGCTGTGAAGTGAGGCATTAATGGAAAAAAAAAGTTTGTTCCTTTTTTCTAACTTCTTTTTTCTGCTACATTGATCTCATAAGATAGGGGCACTAGGACAAACGTGCATGCTTGGGCAATGCAACACTGATTTGTCATCATTGTGGTGAGCGGCTGGTGCCGTGCAGCGTGGAGCTAACCCCAACCAGCGGGTTGTCTTTCTAAAGCTATTTCAGTAAAAGTGAAATTGATTAAAAAGGGTTTAAAAGATCATAAATAGTTCAAAGCATGATGTGTACAAAATAAAATAATGGTCAACTTTGGCCAGCCCATATTGCCTTTCGTATGGAACCGCTCACCACGTAAGTTCCCAAGCCTCCACAGACATATCTGAGGCATATTACAGTACCCTCCAGTACTCTCCACAAGCCAGGTCAAGAACACTCTCGATTCTCCAAACCCTCAAACCAGTTTGGAGAGTTTTTGACCGGGTGTTCAGGCTCCATGGGCTGTGGGTCATATCGGACCACTGCACTCCAGCTTGCTTCCTGTCCATGGCCTTTCTGTCCTGGCTGCCCTTTCTGTCTGCAGGACCCTGGTCTTCTGCTTTTTGAGAAGAGTCTCTGTTCTTTAAGTCACCTCCAGCTCCTTCCTTTTACCTCCTTGCCTTGCAGCACCTGTCGGTCATTGGTTTATTGATTGATGGCTATTTGGGTTTGGTCAGCGTATCTGTTGTCTTCAGGGGCAATACGAAACAATAAAAGCACTTCCATAAAACATCTGGTTAAAATCAGCAACTTCAAACGCAATAAATAGATTTAAACATGCATAAAAAAACTGTCAACACTGATCTTGTCACAATGGGAACATGCACAATATGCATATTGCAAAAGACTAAACTGAAATTGTTTATGCATGCATGCACTGTGCACTCAAGCTCTGCATGCATCAGCATTGAATGCGTGTCTAAAGTCTCAGTGTGTGAAAAAAACCCCAACCAAAATACAGCACTCAGTCACAGCTGGTGTTAGAGAAAGTTGGGGCAAGAGAAAGAGCACTGGTTTTTGGAAGAACAAATTTCAAAGCCCAACACAGATTAACACCACCTACTTAAGCGCTTGTACTCATTGCAAGTCATACTATTTTAATATTCCAGAAGATTAGAGCAAAGCATGTTTAGCAGCAATGTTTCCTGCACAAAGTCCACCTTCGCTGAATCAGAGAAATAAGTGCATTGCCAATGCCGGTTCTGTAAAGCAGCATTACAGTGAGCTCTTTCTCATCTTTTATTACATTTGTAAAGTTAAGTACCTGTAGGTGGCGGTTGTAGCAATTTCTATCACACACGCGATCTGCAACAGCAATTTCATCAACGTCATCATTCTTTGCCACACACATTGATCCAACCAGGCATTAATACCTTGTACCTCTGCTACCCCACTGTAGGGCTCAGTGGAAATGTTTGGCATGGGTGACCCAGGCAACGGAGCTCGAGGATCCCCAAGACACACAAAATACCCCACCACAGTAAGGTAGTGATCCTATCAGCAGTTCCAGCCAATTCAACTATAGACTTTCATAACAAGGTACACGAATCCGCTCGCTGCAGACTTGGTAGGACAGGAGGCCCAGATCACAAACTTCCAGCTCCACTGCTGGAGATCCAGCAGGGAGGTGGAGAGAGAGGAGAGAGCACAGACTACCGCAGTCACACTAAAATCCGATTGGCATTCTAATTTTCTGACACTCTCAGATGTTTGTCTCAGGCTTTATTTGGTCACAAGGTTAAGGGAATAGATTTTCTCAAAGTAGGACCACAAAGTTTATACTGTTATTGCCATTTGCCCCATATCTGGCTGATCTTTTTTCTGAAGCGTGGACAAACACACGATCCTGCTCATGCTAATAGTTTAGGTCCTGCCATGCTGACCAGATAGGAAAAGTTTGAATAACTGCATATTTCTTGTCCAGTTTACCAGTCTCGTATTTAATAGTGCAGTGCCAAACTCATTTTAGTCCATGGGACACATACAGCACAAAAAGATATATGAAGGGAAATAAATGCATTTACGATCTAAGACAAAAATAACAGAAATGTCAGTATTGTGTTGTGCTTTCTTTTAAAGATGGAAAACATTCTAATGTTTTCCTTTTGCTGCATTTTGCAGCGTTCCACATTGGTGTTTTCCCACACTCACTTTGTCACTCCGTCGTTAAGGAAGCTAACTTTCTGTGCTGCATCACTGATCCAGCTCATGTCTTAGAAGTTGTGCTCTCTCTAAACCACTGCAAACCCCAGTAAATGAATTACAAACAGTAATTAATTTTACTGAGAAATCGAAGTCAGTGGATGGATTTTTCCACTTTGCAAGCTCATTTTGTGGGAGGCAGACAGATTCACACTGCATCCACTGATTTATTCCTTTTCTCTTTCCCACAGATACCTGAGGAACAGAATTAAGTGGGTTTCTTTCCTTTAACCAATCTTTGTCAAACTAACCACGGCGGACGAGAAGGAGCCCACCAGAGCGGCTGTTGTGGAAATACTCCGACATAGTCAACCTCATCATAGTTCGTCAAATCTTCAAACGGGCTTCTTTTGTGTGACGAGTTCCCATACGATCACTGATGAGAAGTTTTTGCTCTCCAATGTCCCGTTTACAAAGGTTTTCAAGTGAAAAAGGAAAAGTTTCGTTGAGTTTAGTTTGCCCGTTTACACGGCAATCGGCCACTCAAAATGCAACTTTTTGAAGACACTCAGACTCCCATCTCTGAGAAAACGAGGAAAGACACAACTTTTCTGAAATGCTGCTACTGCCCATGCACATCATGGCTTCATGGTTTCATTACAATAACAAACAACAGCACCCACTAGTGGCTATACAGGAAAATTACATAATTTTCAGCATTTCTGGCATTTCCATGTTCGCCGACATCGTTTTCGAAATTAGCTGTATAATTACAAATCTTCTCTGAAACAAAAGTGCAAAAACAACACGTCTGCCTTTGAAACATTGTCGTGTAAAATGGGTGTAATCTTCACCAGATGACTTTATACTATATACGCTTATGCTTTACCAGAATGCTCTCCAATACAACACTGAGTGAAGTACAATTAGCTTTTTGGCAGTTTCTACTGCATATGTAAGCGCTCACTCCAACACAAGTACAGAGTTAAAACCATACGGGTCACCAGTGAGCACCCTCCAAGCAGCCTTTGATACAAACTGAAATGGAAAAAGATCGGCCTCCTTTGGGTAATCCTCATATTCTGAATGTAAAAACATGACTTTACAGATGCAGCAAAGGGTCAATCAATACACAATATAACTTTTACATGAAGCTATAAATAACGACGTGGCTCCCGCTGCAGAGTGACCTTTATCCTTAATTTCAACACTTCTGCTGTTAGGAAATCACTGCTGGGCTGCAGTTGTTATAGTTGTAACTCAAAGTTGAAGCTGATCATAACCGAGAGAAAGAGCTGGTGACATACACGAGCACAACGCATCAAAATGAACCTCCACGGTTAGTCATGAGACACATACACAGTGGCTTGGTCCACATGACACATGAAGGCAGGCTGGTGATGCAAATGACACGTTTATGAAAGTGTTATTGTAACACACCATGACTTCTTTCAGGACTATGTTAGTAAGTCTTTATGAAATTCAGTGAGCTTCGTCATATATGGAAACGGCGACTGTCTCTCTCAGTTCTGCTCACTGAGGCCCCATTTACACGACATTAGTTCCTTGTAGATTTTTAGTAACAAGTGTAATTTCTAAGAAACACCGATATCAAATTCAGTTTGGGTTACCTAAATGAAATCAGCTTTGGTCCAGAAACTGAAACTGAAAGTCAAGGGAAGCATTAAATCTAAGTGTTGGTGTAAATGTAATGCACACAGAGAGAAAATGATCTTCACTTTGTGAGGCGTCAACTCCCTCACCAGGCAGTGGGCGAGACAGATGCTTCACATTCTGTGTGTGTGTTTGAGCTGAGACTTTGATCGTGGGACCTCGGGCCTCGTCGAGAGTCCCGCAGGACACACGAGGCCTGTGAAGCACGCTTCTTTAAAGTCTGAGCGAGCGCATCGCCATGTTGTACATGTTCACGCGGTGCCATCCACGTGACGGAGATCAGGTTCAACGACATGCACGCGTGTCAAAGAGCGCTAAAAGCTGTAAGAGCCTGAACCAGTGGATTAAAAAGATTTAGTTTCAAAGATTTTTCAATGGTCTCACAGGTGGTCCCATTCATTTATTATTCATCAGCATTCATAAAACACTAAAGTTTTGCATACCAATGTGAGCGAGATGCAAATGAAGGAGACAGGAAAAAAAAAAAAAGATAGACACATTAAAAAGCCCACAGTGGGATTAAAAGTTGCTGGAGAAGGGAAATCATAAATAAAATTTTTGCATTTCTACATAATAAGTTTCCCTCGCTAAAGTAGCTCCCTTGTCTATTTCCTTGAAACTGAATAAACAAAGGCTTAGGACTATTTTAGCTTCCTCTCTGAATTAATCGAAGGCGGAAAGCGGATTAAACGAGATGAAAACAAGAAAATGAAAGACTATTATTTATTCATTTATCCTTTACTTACTTACTTGTTGAATTACACTTCTATCACAATTACATCCCCCCACCCCCCTCAAGTTGGAGCATTTAATCCCAAATTTATAGGCCAGATTACAGACATGTTTTATATTTACTGCAGGGAAGCCGAAAATTTAATAAGGAAGAGGCGACAATAAAATGCATTTTTTTTTTTTTTTTTAGGACAGGAGTCTGAAAACGGCTGCTGGAGAGCCACAGGGATTTCTCCAGCTCCACTGAAGTTCCCAGTAGCTTTACCAACACGAAGAGTAAATAAACTTAGTTCTTCTGTCCCGAGTTCCAGGTGAATAACAGTGATGATCAAATGCAAACATCATGAAACCAAACCATGAGTAGCATCATAAACTGAAAGCTAAAAGTAATGCTGTCGTACTCCAGAGTGGTCTTGGTCCTGCACAGTGTGATCTTAACAACGTTACTGCCAGCCACTGCACAACATGAATCTAACAAACTTTGGGACACGACATTGCAGATTCCACAATGAACCACAAGTTGAATAGCAGCCTACGACAACGTGATTGTACAAGAAAAACACGTCATGAACATGAGCGGAGCATGTGTTGGGAGGGAAATCCCCCCCAAAATGAAGAGGAGAATATGGCGGTCTGGGCGCGGACAGAGAGCAAGTACTTGTTAACATTTACTGATCTATCATTCTCCAACAAGACACATCACATGTAAATATAAACAGACTGAAGGTCGACGCAGCAGTCACCATCACCCCGTGTGAATTTTAACGCAGGCTGTCTTTGGTCACCGTGACAACGGCCGTCCTTGAACCAGCCTCACAGTGCGATGTAGGAGCCAAGACCCCAAAATATCGCCACAATTCTGATTGCTATCTTTCATCTGGGACGACTTATAATCAGTGTGTTGTTCACACCTGGCGTTAACATGCGCTTTGGGTGATCGGATCACAAGTGGCAAGCCCTAAAGACGAAAGCGCTTTCACTCAAACCACTTCCCGAGGTGGTCAGGGACGCATCCGACCACTAAGGCTTTGTCGTGTGAACAGCATGTCACAAATGCGTCGCAGGAAAATCGGTCACAGATCCAGGCGCATCTCAAGTTAGTATCCGTGTAGCACCTCACGTCCGTTCCTGTGTGTTCATGTTGGTTCGAGGTTCTGCTCCTGCAGGCTCACTAGTTAAGAATAGTTTAAAAAAAAAAAAATCGGTCACATGTAAACATCAGGGCGCGTTTTCGCCTAACAGAATGCGACGGTCTGAGTCTTTCCAAAGAAACTATGAAAAAGAACATGGCCGCCCATGTCTGTGGGCCTGTATGGATGGATTTGTTATTAAAACATTATCATCTATGTGTGGTTTGTTCATGTGAATGCTCCCAGGTGGAAACTTAGACTTTTCCAACCACTTCAACGTAGCACCACACAAACTTCCATTTAAATTTTTTTTTTAAAAGTGTTTATTTGTTATCATAAAGAGTAAGACCTGGTAAGAAACTACTCACACGTGAAGCCGTCTTGCAGAAGCAACATATGAAGACCAACATTTCAATAAAGGAAAGTACAACTTCCAGAAACAGAAGAAGATAGAAAATAGACATCACAGAGAAGCATACATGTGAGATGGAGTAATTTGACAATAAAAGCAAAATCAAAACAGGCTTTGAGTCTTTAGTGGAGCCCAGGTTAAAAGCAGGGGTGAGGATTGGTCTGCTTGGTGGACTCAGGAGGTCTTGGCGGGGTAACCGGGAGGCAGGAGCCTGTGGGAGTTGCTGCGCACCCAGGGGTGGTCGATGACGCTCTTCAGGGGGAGGCGGCTGATGGGGCTATGGCGGAGGAGCTTGGAAATGAGGTCCCGAGCACCACTCGAGACGCATTTAGGGAACTGCAGATCCACCTGTGGGGTGGGGGAAGGGGTACGATTTCAATTACTGATCCATCCATCTTTATAACACTTTATTCAATTCGGGATCACAGGGACGAAGATTGATGACCGACACACAGCTCCAGGACACCTGGAGACAGAGATGAAGCCCACCACTGACCTTCGTGATTCTCTTGTATGTTTCTGTGTGGCTGGCGGTTTCAAAAGGAGGGTTGCCGACTAAGCACTCGTAGCAGAGAACTCCGATGCACCACAAGTCCACCTTCTCGCTGTGGGTGTGTCCCTCGATCATCTCTGGAGGGAGATAGTCCAACGTCCCGCACATGGTCCGACGTCTGCAGGATTAAAAGGTCAGCAGGGAGCAGGGAGCCGTGTTTGAGTTCAGGTACTTCTATAGTAACATTTCCCTCTTTAGATGCTTTGACTGGTCTTGACTGAGAGCTTGTGACCGGCAGCCTGCTGTGACTCGTCACTCACCTCAGAGACGGTGCGTGAACAGACCAACCAAAGTCTGCGATCTTCAGCTCACCACGATACCCGAGGAGCAGATTCTCTGGCTTGATGTCGCGGTGGATCACATTCTTCTCGTGGCAGTACAGCAGAGCGTCCGATATTTCCTCCATGTACTGAAAATGTGATGAGGTCGAGTATAAAGTACAGGTGAATCGAATGTGATCCTGTGTTCACTCGTTTCCACAGAATAGAAGAGTTCAGTTACCGTGGCAGTGCGCTGGTCGTCAAACCTCCCACATCTCTGCAACTCTTTGTACATTTCACCACGTGGAGCGTACTCCAGCACCAAGAATACCCTCTTAGGGTCGTGGAAATAATTGTAGAAGCGAAGGATGTTCGGGTGCCTGAACAAAAACAAAACCTTTTGTGATTCTGTTCTGATGCAATATTTGACATTCCTCAGCACATGAAACCCGTCTGACAGGACAAGAACAGAGAACAGTTCTGTTTGTCTGAATATCTAAAGACTCCTTTACACGACAATGTTTCAATTTAAATCATATCATCTCAGAAAAGTTTAGTGTTTCCATGCCAACGTTTCAAAAAGGATGTCCGTTAATGGAAATGGCTTAAACACTGAAAACGATGTAGTTTAATGTTGGGCCACTAGTGGGAGCCGGTTTGTTTCTGTAATGAAGCCATACACGGAGCAGAGAACAAGACACTAAAAACATTGACAATGGTGAGTACACAGACATTCATCTGGACAGGCAAACAAGTCGGATTGCTCTTGCCGTGACTGTCAACCATCATAAAACTACCAATTCCCAGGAGAACATGGACTGGGAGTCATGAGACTCTGGAGGCAAACGTCATGGTCCATCTTCTCGTGCATGTACAGTAGAACGCTTTACTACAGCTATGGTGCGCATGTGAAGTAGCAGCGTTTCAGAAAAGTTGCATTTCCCCCTCATTTCCATGGAGACAAAGACGCTGTCGTCGTCCAAACAGACACAAAACGGGACGAAGGTTTTCCACTTTCACTTGAAAAACTGTCGCATAAACGAGGCCTAAATCCTGAAAGGACTCAAATGGATTGTGCATAAATTGGTCACACAGCTCACTCACAACAACTTTTTACAGGATTTGGACCAGTTGCTCGTGCAGTCACCGACTGGAATGACGGCTATACTGGTAGAGTGACAGGAGAGACGTTCTCTCCTCTCTACACCTTCCTACACGATCTCTGACCGCTGAACTGGAAGTTTGTCTGTCCCTCCCGCACCGTCCTGTCTGAAGTTTACTTGTTTGTTGCTGTAAATTTCGGTGCTTTCCCTCTATTTATCCTCCAACCACAAACGATACAGCAGAAAGCCTGCACCTTTGAGCCTGGTTCAGTTGAAAGTTCTCTTCCCATCAATGTAAATCTTATATTGTCAAAACTGCCAGCTCACATGGACCTGTTGGGTTACTCTTTATATTTTCATTTAAAGTGAAGCGACATGACAAGGTTGTGTTGTCACGGAATCCATAACTGATTCTACATGTGAGGCTTCATTACAAAAACAAACAGCGCTAACTAGTGGCCTGGCATGCTGACTACACCCTATTCAGTGTTTTGGTGTAAATGGACATCATTTTAACAAAATTCTTCAAAACTTTTCTGAAACAAGTGAAACTTTGTCGTGTAAACCGAGTCGTACTCAGCCACACTGCACATGAAAATAAAAACCGGCTCTTCTTGTCCGTGGTGCACAAAAACTTTGATTATGCCAGAATGGACTTGTTCCATCTTAACTAGTGAGCCTGCAGGAGCAGAACCTCGAACCAACATGAACACACAGGAACGGACGTGAGGTGCTTCACGGGATACTAACTTGAGATGCGCCTGGATCTCGATCTCCCTCCTCAGCTGATGCTCCACGCCTTCTTTCTCCATCTGCGACTTGAACAGAACCTTCAGCGCCACGATTGCTTGAAGCTCCTTTACCCGGGCCAGGTACACGTTTCCAAACTTGCCCTTTCCAAGAGGTCGGCCGATGTCGAAGTCATTGATGGAGATTTTCCTGATATTGAAGATCAAACGGTCACTTCCGTGTTTGATTTCATTACCGAGAATATACACAGCTGAAGACGGACCCCTGAGAACTCACTTTGGAGCTAAACTGGAGGATGAACTGGAACAATCTCTCCCAGGGCCTGAAACAGACAGCTCAGTTAAAACAGATAGACCACAAATCACATGGCCAGATTTTCTGGCTGAGTGACGATAGAAACATTAAGGTCATGTTGGTAAATTGTGAGGAGAAAAAGGAAAACTAGCATTTCTATAAATTTCAACAGACCAGCAATATCGGTATACAATATTGCTTCATTTTGTAACAAGGAGAAAATGAAAGCCACAAACACTTGAAAAAAGGGGCGTCAAACGCAGTTTAGTTCAGGGTCACATACAGGCCAATTTCAGCGTGCGTCGGTAAAATAGTGCCAAAATATCATTTAAATCTAAACTTTAAATAAAAGAGGAAGACCGTAAGTTACCTGTGACGGTATTATTGGTCTGTCTGCGCGGCTCCACCAGAACACGTTGTGGACACGCCGGCATGCTCGGAGTCGCAAACTGAGAGCCGGGGATCAAACACAAGAAAGCTTATAAATGACTTATTATTATGACCCGCAAAAAGAATGAACATATTTATGGACATGGGAGACAAGATGATGGTTGTTTAAACTTCAATTTATTTTTAAGTTTTTCCTTGGGTTGTTTCCTTCTTTTGTTGTCGTTTCATTGAAGAGTGTACAATGGAGGAGAACACAAAAAAACCCTGTCCTCCCGTGCCCCTTACAAAACGGAAAAGATTTAAGTATGAACTGAAAGGTGGGCGTGGCAGGCCAGCCAAACAAAACAAACGGGTGTGGTACAGGACCGGAGAAAGCTAGTACAGACACCGGGCTAAGTCAACAACCCAAACTGAACCAGATCAAAAAGAAGCCAAGCCAAAACAAGGACAAAAGGCTAAAGCTAAAAAAAAAAAAAAATACTAGAGTGCTAATAACTATACAGACTCACAAATATAAAAACTGTATTTAGAAAAATTACAGAGGAAATACCAATAAAAGAAAAAATAAATGGGGGGAAAAATGTGCCATTAAAACAAGAACACTTATTCCCATCATCCACTGCCGATACATGCAAAGTTCACATTTGCTATTTTAAGAAAAAATGGGACGGCACATTACAAAGAGACCAATCTGAAACAGCACCTCTTCCTGACCAGACAGCAAACGAAGTGAATGTTCAGGTCCAGCTAACAAATCCATCTGTAATACTTCCAGCTGAAGCCGGATGTGCAAAGCATTGTGGGATTCAGCCTCTGACTCACAGAGAATATTCTCGGTTCATAGAAGCAGGATGATCTGATCTCTCATTTGGAAAATAACCGATCGGTTGAACATGAGAGACTCATGTAACTACAGCTACCAGGATAGTCATTTGCTTATTACTTACCGATCTTTGCAGAACTCTCATCTCATTTTCCTTATTCTGTAAAGCAAAAAACACAAGTCACAAACGGGTTCATCTCAAAAACGATTACATGACTTCCTCTTATTATTCACCATAACTTCATAATAGATTTCTTCTAAACTTTAAGTAAGTAAGCTATGTAGGAAGATGAATCTGGACTGATTTTAAAAACAGATAAGGCACTTTTTCTCTCAAGCTTTTACGACACCAAAGTTTGGAATAAATATAAGATTGCGTGTTGATATGACATGTATTCTTCTATGATTTTGTTTGATGCATGTCTGGGTTAAAGATATCCGTCTGAACTTGTACTGATACATTTACATGTTTATGTCTTGACTAGAGGCCTAATGAAAACTAGTTTGACTTTAATTTGTTGTCGTTTTGCTGCATGTTGATGAAGCAGTGAATACATAAAGGTACATTATTAATAAAGTGGATTTTAAATGAAGAAAAATATTAGTTTAACCTTTTTGTTGTTTTATAGGGAGCATTACAGTCGTCAGTGTCTATTTGGCTGCTCACTTTTTACAAGTATCGTCACAGCAAGTCAGTACAACTGGCAAGACATTCGTTCTTACACTTGATGGCTCCAGCCACAATTCAAATAACTTCATAGCGTCAAACACATTTTAGTTCAGTCGCCACATACATCTCGAGTGACTCAGACTGGTAAAATAGTGCCATAATAACCTTTACATTTTTCCACAAAAACAAACAAGGGAAAATGAATGTAATCTCGACATCAAGTAAATTTTAATGAAACTTTCTGGAGCAAAATAAAGTAAAATGCCCCCACAAAACTTCTCCTGTTAAAATATGGGTATTTTTACAAAACCAAACTGACAGCATGGCTTTGAGGCGAGTTTGCAAGCTTTATTGGCAGTATCACATAAATAATAATGATCCACGGCCCTCTTTGACACCCTTGACCTAACCCATACTGTTGGATAACAAAAACATTCTTTAAGTCAACATCCACTTCCTTTGGTTTGAATGTTTACCATACAATCTAATACTTCAAGCCATTCAATGCTATTATAATTGTGGTAATTATTGCTGTCTGCTCAAGATATGTAGGAGAAAAAATGAAATATTCTATCCATGAAATTACAGCTCATATAGAATAAGTCTCCCCTCTTTCCGCTTTGAGGAAGAATGATATTTTAAAAACAAAAAATGACACTGTACTGCTTCCCTTTTGCCATTATGACTAGAAGAAATCTAACAAAAAATCTAGGCAAAGATTGAGGTTTTAGTGAGGTAAATGAAGCTTGTTTGAACTGGGGTTAAGTTAAAATCAACTTTACATCCTGATCGTGACGTTTTGCGTGACAAAGGAAAACACCGTGTGCATAATGTGATCAAAGTGCACGATAAAGTCTATTTTAAACATTCAGTTTTAAAGTATGAAACAATATGAATCCCCAATGCATAAACACGCTCATGTAAGAGTATAAACACAATAATCAGCAGAAAGACACGTGATATCTTCCGAGTTGGTCTCTATTTTAGAGAAATCAGACGTTGAGGGAGCTAGCACATCTAGTTTAGCTAACGCCAGCTGAACTTCGCGTCAATTTGAGCGAAATATTTCACATTAATATGGCTTATGCGCCTTCTTCTGAACTGTTACCAGACAACAACAACAACTAAACATGAGAATACCTGCATGGTTGTGTAGAAAAGGGTCGATAAGCTTGCAGCGTGCTGACAAATGGACTCCTCTTTCAGTGCTTCTTCCTCGAGCGGCAAAGTTTTCAAACAGCCGCTCTGCAGCCACCTGATTGGTCAGGTTAGGAGTCTCAGCAAGAGCTCCCATTGGTCAGAATGGTTTCTGGCAAAAAGCGTGTGATTGGTGGATGTCAGAATGAGCCCGCCCTCCACCCAAAACAATATTCAGTAAGGAGCCTCGTTGTAATGAAAGGAGATAAAACATGCAGGACAGAGATATCGTCATAACAAGGTCAGAGAATTACATTTTAATGTACGCCATAAATATATTCATCCAATACATATATATGAAGTTTCCTTAACATCAATAACAAATGTACTTTTTGTAAAACTAAAACTGAGAGTGTAACTCATCTGTTTTGTGGTTGCTCATCTAGTAGTGCATCTTGGAAAGAACTGGAAAACTAAATTCTGTACAAAACCACACATGAGGTCAATATCGAAGGGAACAACATTATTACCTGTTTTCAATTCAATATGAAGAAACTATGTAGTATTGTTAATCTGTGTATTTTAGTAGGGAAATGTCATATCCATAAATGCGAATTTAAAAATTCTCTATGACTGAAGTTGTTTCAGATTTAGGTTGATTATCATTTTGAGTCTCTTAAATGAATTACAAATAAAAGAATGTATATCAACGATATACAATCAACGAATTGTAAAAGTGATTCAATTGTTGAATACCTCTTACAATTCGCATTTTACACAGAATATCATAGTCTGCCACACTGGTTTATTCTTGTTCTATTATTTGGTTTTCCGTCCTTTATCTCTGCCATGTTACTGTCAATAAGATTTGTTGTTTTCATTCCAAGCTTTAAATGAAATTTCTTTGTTTGTTTGTTTTCATAGGACAGGGAAAACAAACACATTTTATTCAGGGGCAACATAAAGCCCAATTTCATCTTGATTGGGCGAGACCAGTAGAATAGAGCATAACTTTTAAATTTTAACTTTGAAGCATTTGTTTGTTATGGTGCAGAGTACACAATGTAAATGTTTGTATTTTTTGCAAAACCAAACAGTTATTACTGAAAAAAGAAATGTCAACATAAAGTCCATTTTAATGATGCGTTCTTGTACAAAATACAGTGAAATCTTTGATGTCTGAAAGCAGAATTCCATAAAGTAAATAAATGCTCATTTCTGCACTTGATTTCTCCCTTTTTGTTAATGTTTAAAAAGGAATGTGATCTATTAATGTGTCTCTTCTCACCAAATCTATTTATCCACATTTCTTAAAGGTTGCTGTGATGGAATAATGCAGATCAGGTTAAGCATGACTTGTTCCCATTAATATTTCTGTCGTGCTCGAACTCTGTACTTTGTCTGACTGTGTGAGTCCCCGATCAGCTCGGCTTGAAGCTGGTTTACATATTAAGTGGTGTTTACAACTCCCAAATTACAATGCTCACCATAACATCTGTGACCCCACCGGGAGCCACGAGCCTATGCGATTCTTATTTCTTTTATACATTTACCCATTGAACACATATTTCAGATGAGCCCAGAGAGAAGTTTGTCATTATGCAGGATGTTAGTTGATATATACAGTATATATATCTAAACCCCAAGCTCACGCGCCCCATTTGTGGATGAACAAATCCAACGCTTTGTGAAGTCGGCTTCACAATGTTAGGAAGAGCCGACGTCAAAGGACACAGACGTTCATAGACAGACCACCAAGTTGAATTGCTATCCTGGGTGACTGTCACCTAGAACTATCAAGTCCCGGGAGAATATCTCTTATATGTGTATATGTATGTGTGGATGTGTATATATGGCATGAATGAGTCCCCATTCATCACGACTCGCTAATGATGTCTGAGGGACCTTGTTGTGGTTGAGCCATTATCGGTTAAAGTACACCACAAGATGCACTGGGTGGTGGTGTGTTGGACCCCAGCATGATAAGCTCTCAGCTTTTTTGGGAGTCCAGTTTTTCATATTTTTAGCAAATTCATTGCACATATCAAAATCATTGATTGCATGTGTGAAATTGTTGAAAATAAATTAAATGAAATGGAAATATAGACAAGGAGTCATGACACTGGAGGCAAACACTGTTATTGTCTATCTGCTCGTGCATGTGCGGAAGAACTATTTACTATGACTGCATTCTTTATGTGCTGTAGCAGCGTTGTCGTACATTTACATGACGGCAAAGTCGGAGCGTTTTCAAAAAGCTTACCTTTGAGCGCTGATTTCAGAAAGTTGCTTTTTCAGTGGTTCCGAGCACCATTGTCATGGAAACGGACACCAAAAAGACAATGAAAATGTTGAATATCACTTGAAAATGTCTACTGGACCTAGATCCAGTCACACCCAGACTGAAATCTTGGGAGTGATATGTTGTGGTTCTTTCTATAACCCCATTGATATCTTGCAGAAACACAATGTCTCATTTAGAAGCATCTCGTAGTGAGAATATCAGGAAGTTTATTCAAACAGCTGGTGAGATGGGCGGTGGGGGTGGGGGGGGGGGGGGATAACTGGGAGTGGGTCTCATTTCCACGCAACTTTGAAACACTCATGCCTTAGATGTGACACAATTATCACCGTGCATCCCTTTGTTATACATTTTTTATTTTGCCACCCTGCTGCATTTCCCCCTCAGAACTGCTCATTAAATCCAGTGGGTAGACGAGCTAATGAAATGCATCACTGCAGTTACTGATGGTCGAAAAAAAAAAAGAGCTCTCACACACGCAGGCACACACACACACACACACACACACACACACACACACACACACACACAGTTACATCCATATTAATATTGGATTGTGTTTCTCATTTTTCAATAAAAAAAAAAGTCTACCAGCGATGTTCAGATCAAAGACTTATCCCTCCCGCTCTCTTCTTGCTGTCCTCTGTCGCCCTCCCTTCTCTCACTCATAAACTTCTCTCTCACTTCTCTACTCCCAAACTCTCTGCGTCTTTGAACCTCGACTGAAATCTGCAAATTTACAGGCTGAGCCCACGAAAAGACTCAGCTTCTCGTTTTTACAAAGTCTTCAGCCTTCAGTACCAGCTCATGAATCCAGTGTGCTGTCAGTCTCTGGCACACACACACACACACACACACACACACACACACACACACACACACACACACACACACACACACACACACACACACACACACACACACACACACACACACACACACACACACAAATACAGGTGCATGCACACAGGCATGCATAAAACAGGAATACACAGACACATACATACATTATATACACACAAATACGCGCGCACACACACACGCACGCATGCACGCACACACACTCATACACAGACACACACAGGGTTGCTCTGAACTTGAAGGTTGCTAAGATACAGCACTGAGATTTTCCAACACAGAAATTCTTCAAATGAGGGCCCAGTGAGATGCCAGTAAAATATTCACAACCAGATATTGGACTAACCTTTGGTATGGAATTATAAGTCATGATATGACAAATCTGACAGGATCATGTAGTTTTAGACTTGTTGATTTTCTGCAGTCATGTAACTTCTTTCAAAACATTGTTTTATTCAGGAGTTCACCCGCTTGCTGGTTACAAATGTTATTCCCTCACGTTCCTCCGAGAGGTTTGTTGTGAAATGATTCTGCTGATACATTTGTTTCACCTGCAGGAACCTGAAAATAATCCATTTTAATGGGGCTGGTTCTGAAAAAAATATATAGCGGCTGCCATTGGAAATCCATTATGTGCACAAACTTTAAAGCAGCTTTAAATTTTAAGATGTAAACTGCGCCTCAGGTTCCAAAACTCCCCAGAGGAAAAGACATGGCGTCCGCATCCTCAAAGCACCGGCAGGGACAGCAACTGGGATTTATCCACAACAAATACAAGCAGAAGAGCTTGAAGGTATGTAATGCAAAGTTTTGTGGACAGTAAAGACCCAAACAAACATTTAGTTTTCCCTCATATGACTTTAGTTTAGACTGAAATTGTGGCTATAATATACGCTCAGAATTATCCACACTCCTGAAATTCAGGTAAATACTTCAGAATCATCACATAAAATGTGTAATAACAACGTTAACAAGTAATCACAAACCAGACTGCCATGTTTTGGTTTCTGTTTTGGAGTCAAGACCAATAACCAGAATGTCCCCAGCTCAAGACAAATCAGAGACTTTGAGGGGCTCAAACTGAGTCAAGACCAAAACCAAGACCAGGACATCCCAAGACAGACTTCAAGTCATTGAAAATGTAATCTTGAGTACAACACAAACTTAGATTAAAAAAAAAACCTCTTTCAATACCTCAATACTTTGTTGGAATAAATATCCGATGGTTAGCACTTTTTAATCTCAGTGTGTAATCCATGTTGGAGTCCAGTTTGGGCCCTTTCTGCATGTTTGCATGTTCTCCCTCTGTGTGCGTCAGTTCTCTCGTCCTCCCACAAAGAAAAGACATGCATATGAGATGAACTGATTCAAATCCCTGAAGATGAATGAATGAATGTGAGTGTGTGTGACTTTCTGTCTGTGTGATGCACTGGTGAACTGCCGAGGATTTAACCTGCAGTCGCCTTGAGTCAGCTGGAATCAGCTCCTGCGACCCTGAGTTAGATCATGTTATGAAGAACACTGAGAGATGGATTTATTCTATAAAGACACGAAGACAAACATGAAGACAAACGATAGTCTTTGTTATTCTTTATATAGGAATCAGCTTTCTGAATTCTGTTCTTCATGCCAAAGTAATAAATAGCTAATGAGATTTAAATAATGCAGTGTGTGTGTGTGTGCGTGCGTGCGTGCGTGCGTGCGTGCGTGTGTGTGTGTGAATTAATTGGCTCAGTGTTTAATTAAAATACAGATTCTTACCAGTAATCATAATTCTAGTAATAAATTTCAGAAGTAATTTTTATTTTCATTAATTTCATTTAAAAATGTTTTTAATAAAATGTTATTATAGAAATATGTCAGGTTACATAGTATATGTTTATGATATATTATATTATATTATATTATATTCATTTTAAAGAATCAATTTCACACAAGCCTGTAATATGTTTGTTTTTTTAATGCTGAACAGTCACACATTTCTTTCATAAATTCATATTAGGTATAATATGTAATTTTCCTTCATGGATCAGCTTGAATAAATCATTTATTTTTAACCCCCCCCCCCACACACACACACACACACACACATGAATCTAAACAAGACTACTTCTGCCATCAGTGAGCCTCAAAAATTAAGACCTCACAAGAAAGTAATAACCACATTTCAAATGTTTACCTCCTTGGTGCTAAAACAGATTTATTTGCTGTCAGAAGTATTGACATTCATGTATTGATCTGTACATTATTGACCCTACCTACTGTAATACGTAGTGGAGGTACCGTCTCTTTGTTGCCTCTGGTGTTGGGAGCATAAAACATACACCCACAAGACAGTTACGGTTGAAATGGCAGTGTCAGAAAAGGTTAAAGTTTAATCACCATGAGATTCACTAAACCAGGAGCAGCACTATTTGCTTCAGAGCAACAGGTCAACAGATGATGTCGGCTACATTGCACCTGGCCTCACCTCATGTGGAAAACAAAGATGCATACATCAGGATGCTATTTTTATGCTCTGCACATTCAACACCATGGTATCGCAGCAGCTGACAGCGGACTTTCCCATTAAAAAAAACACAAACAAACCCACAAGTCCTCTGGTTTTGTGCACGTTCATTCACTCTGCTGACCCGTGACAGCTCTGCCAGATTCCGCCACGTCAACAGATTTGCCGACGTCATGACAGAGTTGGGTCTCAGCACATACAGAGATGAAAGACACCACGGGGGGACGGCGAGCAACCGGCTCTGATGTGCAGAGACAACCATTTCTCCTTTAATGTGCAGGGAAATAAGAAGAAATGTTTGTGCATCTGCCACAGAGCGTGTGCATCACTCTGATCCTAATAGAGCACTCGAAAGAATTGGTCCATCGGCATCCACTGGTCAATCAATATCACAGCTTTTCTCAACAAAGGCCGACAATGTCTCTGCTTCCTCCATGTTGGACTGGAGAGCTCACTGAGCAATGACCTTGAACACTGGCAGAGGATCGTCACAATGGCAGCAAAGAGAAAAGGTTTTAATGAAAAGGCTGATATATATCTCCATCACCCCCTTTCCCCCTGTTTGCACTCTTGTAATGAACAGGGAGACTTTAAGGGAGTCGTCACCTTGATGTCACATGTTTCCTTGTCAAAACATGTATGTTGAGGTTTTTTTTTTCTGTTTCGGCTCTTTGTTCAAACCAGAATCACCCACAAGATTGTTCACCGCAAAACAGGAGATTTTGACAGGAGGCTAATATCATCAACTCAGCTTTATTTAATTTAGGCACTAACTGCTAGCTGCTAATGAGACTAGTATAAACTTTAAACCCCATGTTATCTACACATCTCCGGGGTGCGTTGCTCTGCGGCATGGATGTTTGTAGACGGCTCCACAGTAGTTTATTTACATTTTTCATGTGAGCAAAGGACTGCTATGCTGTCACCATGATTGACAGATCCCGGCGCCAATCAGCGCACACCTAACATCTGTAGCAGTCATAATCTTGTATATACTCTCGTGAGAGGAAGTTGCAGTGTGACAAAGGGTCGGAACAAGTTCTTTATTTGATTCATTTTTCTAAATAGGTTTTAAGAATTCTTATGAAAACAATTTAAGGGAGACTGGATATGTAAGAATACCAGGTGATGATTCCTTTAAAAAACCATTCATTCCCTAATGATCTCATTTGTCAGTTAGGCTCCGTTGGCATGACAACGTTTTCAAGTAAAAATGGAAAACTTTTGTTGCATTTTGTGTGTCCGTTTAACCTTTGACGGTGCTCGGAGTCACTAAAAACACAACTTTTTAAAAGACGGCTCCCACATTGGGACCCTTGGAAAATGATCTGTCTCCGTTGAACTGTGGGGAAATGCAACTTTTCTAAAACGCTGCTACTGTGCATGCACGCCATGGTCGTAGTAAATAGTTCTTCGTCACATGATGGACAATAACAATGATGGCGCCCTCCAGAGTGTCATGACTCTCAGTCCATGTTCTCCTGGACTTGGTAGTTTTATAGTTGAGAAACAGTGTAATAATAATCCAACTTGGTCGTCTGTATATTCGAATGTCGGCGTACTTCCGATTGTTAATGTTGATAAGCGTGTTGTTCTCTGTGAGTATGTGTCTCATGACAAAAACAAACAAGAGCACCCACTAGTGGCCTTACACACTAACTACACCATTTTGACCATTTCTTCCATTGACATGTAAACAGAGGCCATTCTCAAAACGTTGGTGTTTGAATGCAAAACTTTTCTGAAACGAAAACGCGGAAACGATGCGTTTTCACTTGAAACGTTGTCATGGAAATGGGCCTTAGCGTTTTAATCCACATCCGCTGCATTCCTGTGCACAATATTCGACCAAACCACCTGAAGAGAACATTTCACTGTCATGAACATTAACTTTTAATCATGTGCTGTGAGTTTACATTGACGTAATCCTGTGAGAGAGCCTGCAGGAAAAAGCATCACTATGCAGATTGTTTGTGATCTACCAAAGAGGTGTACACGCGCAACATTTAACTATTCCCACTACCCCCATGTATTATGTTTGTAACTTCCGTAAAAGCCCTGAAGAGCCTCTTAGAGATTCATTAAGCCATCACATTGAAAGCATTTCTGTGTTGAAACTAAGCAAACTAGCCGAGTCTTTAGTGTGACTCTGTGGCTCTTTGTATGAATATTTAACAACACGGAGGAGACACAAGGAGAGGGAGGATATATATAAAGAGTGTCTGAGGTGAATAATGAATGAGGTGCACAGGGTGGGAGCGTGTTTACTGCCACAGGACCACCGGATTAATCGGAGCGCTGTGGCGGTAAATGCACAATGTACACGCATAAAATAGGCCGACCAGGTATATTTGGGTGAAAGCTATCAGTGTATTAGGCTGGCATCAATCCAGGCAAATCCAGATGCATCCCAGTCAAATCCATCTCAGTCATTAAGCGTAGTGCTGTCGGAAAGTACAAACAAAATTGTGTCTGTAGAGAGGGAGGACGCTTCTCCGTCCTTCCATGTAAACGCTGAACAAATCTCCGGATCGGCCACCCGGGTGCTCGCTCAGGCAGACACTCATTGATAATGACCTCCGCTCCAATCAGACGGAGAAAATGTGTCCCCAATTCTAAACTTAGGGAGAGATGACTAATTCATGAGCTGAAAAGTACTCTCAGAGTGCCGGAGACAGCGGAGGTGTCTGCGCGGCGTTCCAGCTTGGCTACCAACGGACAGTTTTAAAGGGGATTTGGGAGTCAGCGTTCAGAGGGGATTTCACTGAAACAACAACTGCTGAGGAACTATGCTGGCAAAAACCTGCGTATTGGAAAGACAGACCATTCGGAACAGTTTTATAGTAAGGCAAAAACTAACGCGCTCTCCTACACCCTTTTAAATGACTCCTTTTAAGTCGATGAGCAACATTAGACAGGAAATCTTTTTTTATGAACACACTTGTTGAACAGTTGTTCCCATACATGACAACAGGTGAAGAAACGAAACACAATCGATTGGTATTATTTACCATCGCGGGACGTTGAATGACTCGTAATGTTACTTTAACTCCGGCTGGCTGCTGAGGCTGTGAGGGAAACATTAAAATACAGCAGGCAAAAGAGAGTCAGTGAGTGCAGCCTGTCCTGATGTGAGGTCAGGATGGTTCGAGTACACAAACACTGAGACATGTGTCAATAAAAGGCGGCTCACTGGCTCTCTGAAGCTGGGTCAGGGTGCTCTCTGCACTCCTCATTACGTCACGTTATGTTCGCGCTCTGATGTATTAGCCTTGTTACACCCTTTCTGCAAAATGTGCTTATGACATGGTATTTTGTCCTCGTGGCGAAAATAAGCTTCCATCTGAAATATCAACATCCTGGAAATACTTCCGTCTATTTGAGAACTGGCTTCACAATTGAGATCTGTGACTTTTCAATTGGATTTACAGTGAAAAAAAAAAAACTCACAACGGTAAACTGAGCGGTGAAGTGTTTGCATCTGTCCTGCCAATGTGGTGAAGACAAAGTATTTCACATTGGTTTTGTGCCTGTTTGTGTGTCAGTGTGTAAATTACAGCAGGCCAAAGGTTAGGTTACGAGAAGAATACATAAAAAAATACTGTTTTATTCAGGAAAAACAATTAGAACTTCGATATAACAGCTCAGAAGTGTGTTTTTTTTCATGGTCACTCTCTAGGCCCATGTATAAATACACAGCTCAGCCATAACATCATGACCACCTCTCTGGCACCAAGATGTTTGCAGGATATTTGTGTGAATTCGTTTATGTTTTGTTTTTTTTAAACCTAATGTCAGTATAAGGAAGGGGACGGGAGAATTAGCACAAACAATGGCAAAAAAATATACAATCTTTGGTGTCTTTGCCTCCATGCAAAGCATGGTGGCTGTGGCTCAGTTTGTAGAGCGGCCGTCTCTGAATGGGAAGGTTGCAGGTTTGAGCCCCCATCTCCTTTAAAAGACTTTTGGTTGTATTATTGTCCGTCAGAGATTATTTTGATGACGTGAGGTGTAGAATAAAATGTGTTGGGATTAAAATGTTCAATTTGAGTGCATAATATCCTTTTAGATGAACTATCCTCTCAGATTTACACTAAATGATCATACTTTATCAATCTCTTCGGGGAAATTCCTTTGTTCCAAATTGACCCACTAGTAGGACGCCACATTGCAGCACCCCGGGGACCGGGTGGAGGTCAAGGGTCTTGCCCGATGGTTGCGCTCACTCCGCTGTGGGCATTGAACCTGTGAGCACCCAATCCCAAGCCCAGCCGCCACCACTGGACCCTCTTCAACCTCTCCTTATCTTTTTAACTCTGAGGGGATGTTGTTGATTTTCAGCTCTGTGAGATCAAACCCCACAACGCAACTCTCCCTGCTGCTTTCAGTGAGGACAACTCCACCACGACATTTAACACGCACAAGAAAACAGATACTTTCACAAACTTTTTTCCTCTGAATATATCAATCGCTTCCTGAGGAGTGGAACATTGTGAAGCTGCATCTTCTTCACACAATTTCCTCTCGCCTCTCAGGGAAAACATGTCTCATCCAGTCTTCATCATCCGCTCTGACACATCACCGTTTACTTCTTTCCTCATGAATATCAAGCCTTTATTTGGTATTTTTGGAAGCACCTTTGTTGGTCTCCTCCTCGGTGTATTACCTATTTCTGTAAAGCCGTGTTAAAGCAGCTGCTGGCATTTTATTCCTCCGAGTGAAGGGTATACTTCTTAAAATGCTGTTTTCACTGACACGAGACAAATGTGTCATTTGACTGGAAGCAACACTCGGAGCGATCTATATCTTGTCGCTGCGTGACTGTTTTGCAAAAGGTAAATCATAGTTCTTCCATCTCTTTGAAGACGCTTTCACCTGAAGACGTATCTGCTCCACTTCAAATATTGTTGTTTCAACCCCACTGGAATTCCTAACCCTGTCAGAAACCCGGTTAAAAAGGACGCATTACGCTTTTCTCTTACATGCAACAGCAGTAGGCGTTCACAACGTTCTTTATGTGGCCATGCGCTACCGTGGGACAGGGAGGCTGGTGTCAAATTACAAAGGAATATTCACAATCTGATCAAAGTACGAGACTAAGATGGATGTGAATGGAAATACTTGTTCTAGAAATGGAAAAATTCAATGTGGACATGAGTTACTGCTAAAGTACATATTCATTTGCTGCCGGGATTGAGGGGGGGGGGGCTCCCGCCCCGCTTGTTCCGGGGGCCCTGCTCCATCCGGTCTCTGCTTGAGTTAATTCTGATTAAGGTCTAAAACTAAAGCAGGTTGAGTCGTCAATTTGATCTCAGTGTGGCTGGAGAGGTAAAATTATACCCCGAGAGGACGTATAAACTTCTATTGACTTGACTAAGCGAAAAACGAGGGGTGTCAAACATAAGGCCTGTAGGCCAAAAAAAGGTCTGTAAGAGGCTCCAATTCGGCCAAACCACCAAGTAAATTGCCAAAATGTTGAAGAAAACCTTTAAATGTCCTAAGAGGATTGAATACAACACTGAGCTGAGAGATCGGCATGACAGCCAGCTCCCTCACTATCAAAGCCACGTTGTCAGGGTGAGTTTGTAACATATACTCTGTCACAACAAAAAAATAAATAAAAATAAAACAACATACATTTGAACTACAATGAGTTTGACACACCTGCTATAAATAATGATGACTCCTCAATTTAGGTCAGAAAATGTAAAGTGTTTAACTCATCTGGTTTTATGCTCAGCACATCGGGATTAGAACATTTACATGCTGCAGTCAATATCCATCGGAATATCAGGTCTTCGTAAACGCACACAGAGTTTGAGTTCCGTTATAACCACATATCAGTTTATTTTACAATCAAGTCAGTTCACACATGAAGCTCCGCTGCATTAAAACTGGCATCAACATGAAACAATCACATTGCTATTACCACCCAGAGGGGTGATCATATATATCAGGGATTATTACAAACACCTCTGCCTGGAGGAGGGGTGTGTGGGGCTTAGTGCTCGACTCGACGGGATTCCAAGCCTTCAGTCGTAAGAACATGACTCTGGTCTTTAAAAACAAGTTCTTCAAATTGCATCAAACTATGTACACATAAAAAATATTACAAATCTTATTGAAAGACTTAGTGCGGTAGGAGAGAGAAAGACACGTGTGAGAAGGTACGGATGGTGTGGACGGCTTGGTGTCACCGAGGAAGGTCACGATGCGATGCTAGTCGAACCAAAAACTGTGCGTGTCCAGCACACACTAATATAGAAACTCAGTCGCGCGCACACACACGCTCCCTGAAGAGGAATGAGGATAGAAGGACTTTGGAGACCCTGGCTGGTTGGAATTTCTGTAGAAGTCGAAGTCACTCGCACACTTGAGACAGACCCAGGGTTCAAAACAAAGACGGAGAAAGGAGTCGTGAAGGCGAGAAGCTGCTCGTCCGCTGCGCTCAGGATTCCCTTTTTTTCTTTTTTAACTCTCTACTACTGAAGTGAACGAGAACCGTTTGTCACAGATGCCGGCGGCGGTGGCGCCGGCGGCGCCCGGGCGGCGTGGAGCTAGCTGCTAGCTGGTGCTTGTTGCTGCGTCGGGGGCGGGGAGGTGCTACGAGCACTTCCACACGCACACGGCCAGGCTGCCCCCGAAGAACATGTAGAGCAGGTTCTTCACCTCGTGTGTGACCTCGAAGCCGAAGCCCTCCCCGATCACCACGTGCCACGAGCTGCCGAACTTCTTGTCCATCGACTCCTTGATCATCTTCGCCGCGCTCTGAGGAACAACACAACCAACAAACAGAACCATTTGATGAGCACGTTCGGGAAAACGAAAACAAATCACACCGAGTGAACGGACTGACCTCGTTGTTGGTGGCAAACTTTTCACAGGCTGTGACGCAGAGCTCCATGGTCTCCACCCTCATCTCTTCAGGCATGTCTGTGTGCTGAAACAACAGGAGAATATCACCAACTGAACACTTGTTATGCGCAGTATAATGATGGACTGATGAGTTTTAGAGTGTTACTAGAAAGTTATAGCTACATTCGCATCATTGAAACCAAAATGTTTCAAGCAGATTGGAAGTTATGACTGTGAGAAATAAGATGAAATATATCAGATCTCATGAATTATAAGGTTTTGGAATTCTGTCCTTTGTATTTTTATGAACAATAACATTATTTGTAAACCAAAGTCTTAAAGAATCATGAATAAAGTGATATTATGGAAAAGATTAACTTCTATTGCTTTATACTTTTTTTTGTTGATGCACTCGTTGACAATGGGCACAAAAAACAATTCCTATCTTTGATCATATTTTACTCAAAACAGATTATCTCACTCTTATTTTCAATAATTCAGATTTTTATGGTGATCATTTACACTGTAGTTGTTTCACTTCATCTAGTCCTAAAATGCAACTTAAATGAAGTTTAAAATGTTTAATCAAACATACTTTAAACCCATAAACAACTTTAGATCTCAGAAAAAGAACAAGGAAACAATAACTTGAATGAATGAGAGACTACAACAGGGGTGGAACAGAAGTCCAGTGGACCAAAACTGGATGACAGGCCTGACGACAGGTCATCTTCTTCTCTGATGATGATTTATCTCCATGTCTAATACAGGTGAGAGCCCGACTAATAAGACCTCAAATAATTCAAGTTTTCTCATCAAATACACTGCGTCAAGCCAAACATTTTCCTCCTTTCCTTACAGTAAGAGGGTAACATTTGGAGTTGAACAATATATTTGGACTCCGATAGTGTATCTCAGTTGTGAGTGTTTCCGTCTTGGTATTTTTTTTCTTTACAAGTGTTGGAGATGTTTCTAGCTCCTATGAGTGATCTATTATGAGTATTCTGTAATGGAGGCATCAGACGTTTACACGTCCTGATGCCTCAGCAGAGCGCAGTATATCATCAAGGACAGTTCACACCCTGGTTTGACTTGTTGCCCTCCGCCAGGAGCTACATGTGAATCAAAGCGAATATAGTTTATTTGCCAGAGACAGAACCGGCATAAATTCACACATTCACACCCACCTCTGTACAACACAATAAACTCAAACATCTACTGTGAAACATCTGTGAACTTATGTTGTACTATTTTTGGTCATTTGCACTCTCAGAGGAGCAGCTCTGTGTCCAAGCTTTCTGTGTGGAGTTTGCATGTTCTCTCTGTGTGTATGCATGGGTTTCCTCCGGGTACCCTGGTTTACTAGTCCAAAAGAAAATGTATCTGAGATCAACTGGCTGTGTGTAAAGGTGTTTTCTATTTTCTATAAACACAACCACCACATGCCAGGACACTGAGTGAGTTATGGTCAACTACTTTGTGACCCCCACTCGCGATGTAACATCAGCTCTGAAGGAGTAAAGGAGGCTTGACAAGTGCTATGGCATAAATAATGAAGAAAAACTTCACTGTACATTAAGATCTAATAACCTAAAACCTCAGAGCTTGCAGGGCACCCCTACCAGGGGGATGCCCCTGCATCAGGAAGCCTGGGCAGTTCAACTGGCCCGTTCCTATGAAATCTGACACAATGCACTCATGGAAAAGAAATGTTAAAGTCCCACATGAGCAGTGACCAAGCTTTGGTCCTGCATCTTTGGTGCACTGTCCCACTCCTGTCCTACCCTGATGAGAGGGAAGCTGTGCAGTCTCTTGTAGTCGGCCTCTTCTTTCTTCCCCTCGCCAGTCCCTGCCATCCCGACTCCTGCAGAAGTACAGCGTGTTCAAAATGTTAAAAGGTGTGTGTGTGTGTGTGTGTGTGTGTGTGTGTGTGTGTAAAGTGTGACAGACAGAGCAGGGTTTCACCAGGAGCAGGACGGTTAGCACTCCTGGCTAACGTCATGGAAACGTCCCCAGCTAACGACAAGTGTCTCACTATACCCCACATAATAACAGACGATTCCCCATTCAAACCGAGTCCACAGACATCAGAGTCACCGTGCGGCTTGTAAATATCTCGGTGTTTTGTGAGGATAGTGAGCGAAACTACCCGGGCTTCACCAGCTTGCTAATTAGCTTAGCTTGTTTTAACAGCAAACAGCTGATGCTCTCTGGATGCTTTCCACCTCAAAGTCAACATAATTAAATCCACTATCACGACGTCCGGAGTCACAAAGTGTCGTCGGTGCGTTGTGCCCGCAGAGAGACGTAGACGTGGCTTACTTACGACGCGTTTGTCCGGAGAAAACTTCCAATGTTTGGCTCCAGCTCAGTTGTTAAGGAGACATTTTAAACAAGAGACATCCGCACGTAGGAACACCGCCCACCATTACGTATTTGCCTTTCTATTGGTCCACGCTCCTGTCAATCAAGTAGCGTCATTCTACACCTTTTCAATTCATATGAAAGCTGTCAAATCCACACTTCTTTCTTTCTTTCTTTCTTTCTTTCTTTCTTTCTTTCTTTCTTTCTTTCTTTCTTTCTTTCTTTCTTTCTTTCTTTCTTTCTTTCTTTCTTTCTTTCTTTCCTTCTTTCTTTCTTTCTTTCTTTCTTTCTTAAATAAGTCCTCACTCATAAAGATGTTTAGCCTTACTCTTCTACTGCTATGGAGGACTAAAAGTGCCAAAATTAAATAAATAAATACACCATGAAATAATTCCTTAAATATGTTATTAATTTATTATATAAAATCGGAATGAATTATATAAACATGTCATTAAATGTGTCATTAAGTCATTATAATAATGATTCACTTAATGCAAATAAACATATATAATTATTGTACTGTTGCACTGCTTCGTGAATTTATATTGGCTGGTTCTCAATTCAAAGAATGCAATTCCAAGTTCAATTCCAAGTCCTCGTAAGAACGAACTTTAAGAACAAACTTTAGGAAGAACGAACTTTCGGAAGTTCTTGCAAATGCACTATGGGTATTTTGGCTTCCCAAGTACACACAAGTCAGGTGTTGATGCATCCTTTATAATGTGGGCGGAGCAAGTACACATCAGGGTATTTCATGCGTACTCTGTGAGATACGCACTTTGAATTGGATCAGTACTTGGTCTCTGACTGATGAGGTTTCACAAATACGGGAGAACACAAGTACGGACAAGTACACATTTTGAGGAACGGCCACTTTCTGTTAAACTTGTCCAGCAAAGTCAGTGGGCGGATCCTTTCACCTGATTGGTTCCCCTGCACATCAAGTCAAGGCCTATCAATGCCAGTTAATGGATGGATGCAGAGCTAGTGAACATATTCTGATACACTGGGTGGAGTTACTATATGTTAAAGTCTGCTCCTTGCTCACATTAAAACTCCACTCTCGTCTTGTTCCCATCCAACAAGTGTAAAACTTTTATTTCTTAATTTCTTCATGTGAGGTAGCATTCAGCTTGGTTGGGTATCCAAGGTGTCGCACACTAACATGTCCCTGCAGCAACACAGAACTAACAACCGTTCCTATGACTATACATCCCTTCATTAGTTTGTATACTTTATTTACCAAATTTTTATTTGCAAATATCAAGGGGAAGACTCGGACCTGCTAGTCAAACGCCTCAATGGTGAGAGATATCTTAGACTCTAAAACATTTCTTTTTATTGATCAATAATTTTTTATTTCTTAGAAAGAAAGAAAGAAAGAAAGAAAGAAAGAAAGAAAGAAAGAAAGAAAGAAAGAAAGAAAGAAAGAAAGAAAGAAAGAAGAAGAAGAAGAAGAATACAATACAATAAAAATGCAGACCAACAAGTGTCAAGCCTTTACGCTTACAGGGGTGGTAAATACTCTATGTTGTGTTTATGTTTTGAATCAATACAAATCAAATCAGCTTTTTGGTCAATGTATTTAATCAAAATTAGTAATTTCCAATAATCTCTTATTCTGTTTCATCTGAAAGCAAAACACTTTTTTCCAATCCTCTTTAAAATATAAAGCAAGGGGAGATCTTTTTTTTTTTTTTATGAATTTAAAGATACTTTAAGTACAAATGACAGCCTTTCTACAGGCATTACTGACACATTAGTACTTATTTAATAGTGTATTTATTAATTTAATTTTGGCATGTTTAGTTCTCCATACTTCCTCCATACCCTATTCACAGCTATATGAATTTATCTATATGTACTGACTGGATCTTAAAGGTTAAATTAACTTTGACCTTACAGCAGATCTGAAGACTCTGACGATCAGACGAGACAACTTATTCTTGTCTCCTGGCGTTCAGTGTTACTCGATTGGGTCCTCAACTGGGGACTTCCTCTGCTCTGCCACAGCTGCGTTAAGCTTTCATGTGCTGTACATTTAGAGATTGCTTTCAGATGACTATGGTTGTAATATGTGAATGAATGAGTAATGAATTACTTGAATTACTCTTCCCTTTCTGCTTCCACAAGAGTACGTTGGCCCACAGATGCTGTGCTGCTTTTTGGAATTAGATAAATCTGAGTTAATTTTCACTGTGACAGAGTGAGGAGCTTGTCACCGGGGAGGATCTCTCAAGAAGAACTGAATTAGCATTCAAAACCACTCCTCCTGCAAGCTAAGAGGAGCCAGTTGAGGTGAACCTGGCATGTGATTAGGACAGTAGCCTAATGTTAGACGTGTGACAGGGGACACCCGACAGGTACAAAGCCTCAGGGTCAGTCAATGACTTTCTGGAGAGATTATATTCCACTGCAATGCTGGAGGATGTTGCCTGTACTGTTTACATAATGTCACTGCAGCCATACAGGGATTAAGCAGGAATAAAGGTGGATGCAGGACAGACCAAATGATGGATAGACAAATGAACTCTAGAGGTGGTTGTACATGAAAATCCCAGTGGATCAACAGTTTCTGAAATGCATAAACCAGCTATTTTCACCTTATTTTTCACCTTTTCCCTATTCTATTGCTTCATTTAGACTTCAGCTGTACATTGTGACCACTTCAAGATGCCTACAAGTATAGAGCTGCTGACATCTTGCCTGGTTGAGGCTACACAGCAATGTTTTGAAAATAATATCCGTTCACACGGAAATGGCAGAAACGCAGACAATTGTGTCATTTTCATGTAGTGCCACTAGTGGGTGTAGGGTGCTGTTGTTTGTTTTGTCATGACACCGCGCACATATGCACAGAGAACAATAAGCTATAAACTTTAACAATGGGTGTATTTTTACATTCGTTTGGACAGACGATGGAAGTTGGACGCCCCTTCTCGGTGACTCTCAACTATAAAACTGTGAGTCATGACACTCTGGAGGGAAACATTGTTGTTATTATCCATCCACTCGCCATGTGCAGAAGAAATATTTAGCACAACTGTTATGCACATGAGCAGTGGCAGCGTTTCAGAAAAGTCAGTCAAAGCGCCTTCAATAAAGTGGTCTTTTTGCCCGTTTCCATGGAGATGGAAAGATTTTGAGAAGTTCCACTTTGAAATCCTTTTTTAAAAAGTTGTATTTTCAATGGCTCCAAATATAGTTGTCATGTAAATAGACCGTTATGTAAACAGGGCCTGATTATTTGTGTTGAACCAGTTTCAACCTGTTTTGCCTTTGGATCTTTGTTCTATTGATATGCAACTCGTTGACTTGAGTAGGAAAATTGGCTGACATTATTAAAATTTTACAATACTCTCTCAGTTTGTGTGCGCGGCCATGATTTTTGCATATGCCAACTTTTGTCCTAAAGTGACAACAATCATACTTTTGTAATAAATGTACAACAGGCCACAAAAAATAAACCTGACACCATTGTGCACATTCTGGAGTGAGTGTGCACAATGTTACTATCAACTGCTGTCTCTAAACTATGTGTGTGTGTGTGTGTGTGTGTGTGTGTGTGTGTGTGTGTGTGTGTGTGTGTGTGTGTGTGTGTGTGTGTGTGTGTGTGTGTGTGTGTGTGTGTGTGTGTGTGTGTGTGTGTGCCCGCCTATTCTGAAATGACACCACAGTCTGCCAGGCTGTGTGTGAGTAAAGCCTTTTGCTATCCCTCCTAATCAGCCCTCTGACAGACTCTGACCTACATTCAGCTGCACACATCTGGGTGGAATCCCCAGGTGGAAGGCTTTGACCCAGAATTGTTGTCAGTCTGGTCCACACACACACACACACACACACACACACACACACACACACACACACACACACACACACACACACACACACACACACACACACACACACACACACACACACACACACACACACACACACACACACACACTCAAAGCCACAAAGCTCTGACAATGAGGTAGTTTAGGATCCTCTGAGTGAAAGTTGTTGAGAGATGTGCTTTTCGGTCTGGCACGGCTGCCGGAGTAACACAACAACACTATCTGGATTAATTTGCTCACTGAAATAATGACTCTCTTCTGGATTAAAGTGGATTATCAATCAACCCTTGGAGAGGCAAGCAATCAGATCACATGAAAACCTTTCTTTGCTTATTCTTTTTGTCTTCTGTGTGATCACTCATCCCCCTTTCACCCCTCGGATCACCTCAGTCCTCCTTAAATAATCCATTAACTATTACGTCTGTTTGCTACATGAGGCTATTAAATGGGTTGGCAAGCTCTCTGATCAGTCTAATGACCCTGTTGCGCTGCAGCATCACTTTTGAGTGCCAGATTTGCACTTTAACAGCACAATACCCAACTCGAGGCCCTCTGATGAGTTTTGGACAAGCCTTTCAATCACATCACGCAGCGCTCATCACTAGAATGAGTTTGCGCAGTCGTCCCATTGATGGGAGGTTAGTCGTTGCATAATTCCCACAGCACTGTTCATCCTTTTTGGATTAAGTTTTAAGAAGCAATCCCAGCGGAGGCTTCTCTCAGTGATTTTTCAAAGTGCTTTTTAAACAACAGCACATGCTCTCCATCAGCTCCTTAATCACTTTTCGAATGTTAGGGACCCTGAGCCGGGATTGTTTTGTTCGTTGTGGATGTTAAAACACATTCCTCCACGAATGCAGTCAAACTCTAAACAGTGTGTGTGAATCACTTGAGAGGAAAAAAAGTCGAAACTACTTGTCAGTAAACCAATTAGTCAGTTTCAGAATAAGGCAGCATTTATGATGAATAGAGCTCATTTATTGACCAGCAAGGCTAAACATCTTGTGACAGGATTTGTTTATCATTGTGAATTAAGTGGAAATGAATTGTACTGATCAGTAGCTGTTATGATTCTTACCAACGTTTTACGGAAAACAAACAATTCGTTATGCAGAATCGACAATCTTTACGTCTATGACTCATTCTGCAGAGGTTTGTTCTACTATATTTTCCTGTTTGTTTGTTTTTTACATTAGTTCTATTTGTGTTTTTCGACAAAATCTCAGTTAAAAACCAAACAAAAATCTTTAAATGTTCTTAAAAGAAATGATTCAAAGAAATCAATAAATTCACTATAATTATTTTCTTCATATTAATATGAATACATGCATGTCTACATGATTTCAGAAAAGTAGGCCATTTTTGTACTTCAAGGAATTTCACTGTGAATTGAAAAATTCGTAATCTCAAGCACCCCTAATTGGGTTTGTTTTTAGTAAAGTGAGATAAACTGTGAAGAAGCTTCTAAAAATAAACTGAAAGACAGTGAGGAAGCAGGTGAGGAAAAACTCACAAAGAAAAGTGCCAGAGGGCTGGTGGGTAACATTGAAATACGCATGTCAGAGTGTAGCATGCGGATGGAGAGGAAGGAGATGGAGGTGTTTTTGACAGAAGGTGTAGAGCGAAGGTGCCGAGAGACGAGAGGCAGATAAGAGCAGTGAGGAGGCGGCGGTGATCTGAAGACCTTGAGGAAAGTATTCATCATGTGGGAAAATGTTCTGTAAATATTTAATGGTAAATATGAGATGAGGCAGACTCCGACTGATGAATAAATGTTGCTGATGTGATGAGGGATAATTAAATGTTTTGAGAGAGAAGCAGCTTGAGGTGAAAGACTGATATCAACAGTTAAAATCCAGAAATTTGAGAGGATGTTTAAAAACTGACTCGGAGCAGTGATAAAGATCCTTCTGTAACGTGTTTTTAATGCCTTGAGGAAGGCTGACACACTCCTCCCAGAATGACTGGTGCAGAGGATGGGGGGGGGGGGGGGGGGGGGGGGGGGGACTTGAGAAAGATTATTAAAGATTTCCTGTGAAAATTAATATCTGAGCTGTTGCAGGTGGACTCTGGAAATAAAATACCTCCCTCTTAGAGAAGTAATGAAGGTAGGCCTATATCTATAATTCAGCATCAGAGGAAGCAGATTGTTAAGGAGGGGAGAGGAAGACCCCATGTGACTCTGCTAACGAGCTGTGACAGAGGCGATATCAACAGTGAGATGGAGCCAAGAGTCTGAAAGTAACAGGCACGAGAAGACACTCGGCGAGCGGATGACTCACTCACTGACTGATTATTGAACGACGGCTTGATGACTGGCTGACTCACTCACTCTTTCATCTCCTTGCATTCATTTGTTCTACTTCTCTCTCACATCTTTGTCGAGGTGGTAGAAGAGGTGCTTTGGTGCTAACAAGGCAGAAGAAGGAGTGTTCAGACTGAAATCGAGGCTCTCTCTTTATTCGGCACGAGGCGCTCCACCTTGTTTGTTCGTGGTTTGTTGGTTCAAACTGTTGCCAGATGCTACAGACCAATCAAGCACATGAAACAATGGATTTTCTTTTAAGCCAATTCAAATTCAAAATCCTTTCCAGATTGCCACACAACATGATTTTGAGCTTAAGCATTCTCAACAGAATTGACTCCCACTACCCGGTACTTTGGGTCCTCCGTTTTCCTCCCACAGTCCAAAATCTAGTCAGAGGTGTGAATTGTGTGTGTGTGTGTGTGTGGTTGTCTGTCTCTCTGAGGAGTCTTTTAAAGTGAAAATGGAAAACTATTGTTTTGTTTTGAGTGCCCGTTTACATGACAACGGTGTCACTGAAAACTCAACTTTTTGAAAATGCTCCAACTCTGTCTCCACGGAAACGTGGGAAAATGCCACTTATTGAAAACACTCCAGCTCTGCCTCTGTGTAAAAGAGGTGGGAGGGGTGAGGGGTGTGGGTGTGGGTGGGGGTGAGGGTACCTTGCCTTTTTCCACAGGTAGCCGGGATCGAATCCAGTGCCCTTTCACCATAAACAGAATAAATCCGTTTAGACTATAGATGAAAAGACTCCCACAGATTGGAGCTAAACTGATATAATAGTCCTTGATGTTTTTCTCTGGAGCAACACATTGCCTTTAACAATGACTGTGGACCTTTCTGACCTTTCTGATCTATTACATTGATGCCAAACACCAGTGGGCACGTCCATTCTTACAAACCTACAAAAGAGAAATTCTTCAAAATGAAGTTGCTGGAAAGTTTCCCAGGTCGGCTCGAGAGTCAAGAGAGAATCCTGATGTGCAAATCCATTTTTGGCAACTTCAGAAGATTGGATCTTGCCAATCAACTCAAGTAATCCCCCAATTGCCCAGACCACAGGTTGGAAAGTTCTGCTCTATAGGACCAACATTGTTGCACACCAAAGTAAAGAAGGTTGGAAAAGTGAATGTGACGGCACGTTTAATCTCTGTTCAATCCCTCAGGACCACACAGGGCTAACACTGAGAGGCAAACTACCCCATGCCCAACATCATGTTAGAGTCAGCAATTGAGCCAAGTACCCAGAGTAAACAGAACATGTAATGGCCTCTAATCCAAAATTTAACCTTCTTGCTGTGAGGCAAAAGTGGTAACCATTACCTGACCATGATGCAGCTCAAGCTCAAATTTACTGTCATGATTCCAACAATAAGCATACGCACAATGTCAAATTGGAAGAGTTTGGTGACACTGAGCTACAAACACTATTTTTTTCTTGAGAAAATTTATGGATTTAAGTAAAAATAAGTCTTTCTGACTAAATGTAAGTAACTTTAAGGTGAATACTACCTTTTGTTATCTACATGTTGTCTACAAATACCAATTGGGCAACTGTTTCAGGAAAAAGAGTCTTCATCATGGAAAGCTTCTTAATAGGGATCAGTCGTAAGAAAAACAGTAGCAGTGGAAATATTTTTCCAAATGATCGCAGTGTAAAGAAATCCAAACAGTAGTTCTTTAGTCATACCGATTGCTCATAGCACTAAAATTATGAGGAAAGGAAACAATAAAGAAGATTAAGTGACACAATAAAACACTATGAAATCTCATGAGTGAAAGATTACGGTTCAGCTGAGTGTTACGCCAAGAAATGTGTGTGTGTGGGCTGACGAGCGGTCACGAATCAACACGGGCTTCATTAAACGTGTGAGTAATCTATTATGTCTACACCAAAGATCAGATGCTCTGTGGCGTCTCTGCTGAAAAACTCTCTACATGCAAACACACAGACACGTGTCAGGGCATTCGCATCTGACTGCAAAGATTCAGTTAATCTAGTCTGGGCATCAAGGAATGAGCTGGGACCCAAACCCATTCCCGCATTATGGGGAATCAATGACATCTGAAACGCAAGTCAACTTTCTAAAGTGTGTGTGTGTGTGTGTATGTGTGTGTGTGTGTGTGTGTGTGTGTGTGTGTGTGTGTGTGTGTGTGTGTGTGTGTGTGTGTGTGTGTGTGTGTGTGTGTGTGTGTGTGTGTGTGTGTGTGTGTGTGTGTGTGTGTGTGTTTGGTCATGAAGGCTTAAAGTTTTACTGCATGTAAAATCCAGATGTACTGATGGATTTTGAGAGATTCTCTAAACTTTAATCCAATAACAGCCCAAGCACATAATCTTGTTTCAGTGACTTTACATCGATGTGCAGTAATTAATGCAGACTCACTTTTACTTTTACCATAACTGCTACTTTTCTTCATAACAACTGAGCCTTACTTTTTAAACTTGTCTTCATTTTCACTTTGAATAATAATGAGGCTCAGCTTTTTGACCCCCTCAGAAACACAATGTCCTCATGATACGCATGAAGAAGCAGACCGAGGACACGTTTGCACAACGTTTTCAAGTGAAAACAGAAAACTTTCATTGCGTTGTTGGCGAGAGCCAATGAAAACGGCTCCCAAGGTGGAACTTTTCAAAAACGCTTTGATAACGTCTCCGTCTCCATCGGAACGGGGAAAAGGTAACTTTATGGAAACAGCTGCTGAGGTGGAACTTTTTGAAACCTTATGAAAACGCTCTGACTCCGTCTCCGTGGAAACTCAACTTTTGGAAAACACTCCCACTCTGTCTCAGTGAAAACGGCAGAAAACACCATATTTCGAAAACGCTGCTCCAGTGCATGCGCACCACAGCATAAATAATTCTTCTTCATGTGAGTGAGGAGATGAACAATGACCACAGTGGCGGTCTCCGGAGTGTCATGACTCCCAGTCCATGTTCTCCTGGGATTTGGTAGTTTTATGGATGAGTCACCCGGAATAGCAATCCAACTTGGATTAGCTGCCACAAGAAAGCCGAGGTTTGTTTAGAAAGCTGAATGAATGTTGAAAAGAAAAAAAGTACGGATTGTATACACAAACCGCATGGATACCCTGAAAAATAAAGTGCACATGTGTCGCCACAAAAGCTATCAAAATGAAGCTAAACCCACAATTCATCTTAAAATATAGAAATTTCCAATGAAAATTGCGGCCATATTTTGTCTAAGCTTGTTTTGTACAGTAATTGTGTAATTTTGAGTTTAATCTCTGAAAAATAGTAGGTATCTGCACATGTGTGTGTGGTTTCATTACAAATAACAAAGAAAAAATCGCCAACTCATCCCCTGGCATGATAACTATTACTTTGTTTTCAGTGCTCATGCTGTTGCTGTGTCGACGTGAAACATTTCTGAGGAGAAAAATAAAAAGCCTGCTGTGTCCTCATTTGTCATGTAAACGGGGCCTGAGTTCCCCTTAACGTCACTCACACCTGAACCACATACCCACACACATTTATTTTTTGCATTCTTAGCACTCAGTCCAGAACTGTTGTCATAACCATTTTATTAGTTTTGATCCACCTATTTCACAACATCGTATAGTTCCATTAAGATGCAAATAAAGACAAGCGTTACACTGTCACAGCCATCAACAAAAAGAGAGAGACGGAGAGAAGTTGAAGAAGAAAGAGACAAAGAAGGAAACAACAACAAGAAAAAAAAAAAAACTTTTTTTTTTTGGCCTGAGGAGCCCAGGCAGGCACTTTACAACCAAGTGTCAAATTGCGCATGGGACCAATAGCATGAGGTATTAAGTGAGAAAGAGCAGTGGCTGAGCCCTGATCACAGTTTGTTTGCTGCACAATGTCGATGGGAGACATTTTCAGTGGCCAACCAGAGAATCAAGACAAGCTCACACAGTGTAGATCACTTCTGTGATGATGCCTGTGGGCTTTCGCTGATCTCAATCTGGCTTAGTGCACATGCGGAATATTGAGTAAGTTGATGTGGAGTGATTTGCAGTTTGAAGGCATTAAAGCTAACTGTTTTTAGGAGGTGTATTGGTTCTGGTTCAATCATAGCTTTTTTTTTTAAAGCTGATTTAATCAAATGATCAGGCATCATCAGTTAGTTTACTGGTGTCAAACACGTTTTAGTTCAGGGGCCACATGCAGACCAATTTCATCTTGTGTGGGTCGGACCAGTAAAATAGTGCTATAATAACCTTTAAATTTAAACTATAAAGTTTTTTTTTTGTAGTGGTGACGAGTATAAATGAAGAAAATTTCTATATTTTTGCTAACACAAACAATTACAGCTGAAAATGACTACAATTTCAACATAAAAGCAATTTTAATCAAAACTTTTGGTGTAGAATACAGTGAAATATCCCCCCAAACCTTTTTTTTTTAATGCTTATAGCTGTTTCATTATGAATGTGTTTCCAAAGTCACCCTGTCAACATGGCCGATATCTCAGCTCGGGTCTCTAAGAAGTGTGTTTTTAAAAGAATCTATGATTTCTTTGAAATTTTGTACTATTTGCTTGGTGGTTTGGCCGGATTGGAGCCACTTGTTGACTGGTATTGGCTCACGGGTCTTATGTTTGACACCTCTGAGAAACTTGATCTATCACAGGTTGAATATTAAGAGAGTGGAGTCACCAGAAACGGCATTCTACAAAAGCCTATAATATGTTTGAGTTACATTTATGGAAATTATATTAATGTGTTTTGGGGGTTGAAATGAGTACATAACGTGCTTTCCTCGATATGAAGTATCGTGTGCGGTCTCTTGGGAAAAGCTTAGTAGTTTGTTTTACTTTATCCTACCATCCTGATCCAGACTGTGTAACTCTTTAGGTTTTCAATATTGTTAATATCATAATTGCTACTATTGCCACCAAAGGTCCAGTTACGATCTGATTAATTGCACTAAGCCTATGAGATCAGTAAAATGAATCAGATTAACATGGATATGACTCCTAAAAAAATGAATCAGTTCTCAAGTCTGCCGTTCACTTTAGTTTATATACTGTGCGTCGTTTATTATAGTATCCACATGGCACTTTACAGTGTGAAAAAAAACCCCAGCTGTATTTTGTTAATATGTAAAAGTATTTAGTACAGTTTACATGATCAGGCAAGTGGTAATTGTAATGGCACATTTAGAAAGTAGCAGGTATTGTCGCAAGCAAATGCACCTGTAATTGAAGGGAAAATGTCTAAAATAAAAAGATTGTGTTTATATTTGTATATTAAGTCTCTCAAAATAAATAAAACGGAAGAAGCAGTTGACGCATCTTCAACCTGTTTAATTGGGTTAAGAATATGTTGACAGAAAAAGCCATGAGGCTCCAAGACAAGCCGATGCTGGATTCATACACACACTTGATTTCTTTTCTATTTACTACTTTGTTTTATCAACCCTTTGTTTGGCGAAATAATGACCATGGCATGAGGTTGTGGCTCCTGATGGGAATAAAAACAGAAAGTGTGAGTGGATAAAAGCAAGTTGCTTTCAGGCTGTTCTGCGCAGAGTCAGATGTTAAGCACAAAATGATCACAACGGAACGAATCCACCTCATAACAACTCCAGGGAGAACATGATTTACCAGAGAAGACATCTGTGTGCTGAAGGGCAGTCTGGGGACACAAACTGTGATATGCAAAAATGGCTTCGTCTTTTTTTTTTTTTCAGTGGCTAGAGGTGTGACTTTGCTGAAAAACATTTGTCCCAACAGACTTATAATCCATCTGGTTTACAGTCGAGAGATGTCTCAGCATAACATTAGTGTCTGATCGGTGCTTAGTTAGACATGAAGTGTTTATACCAGACATCAGTTGAGAGGGCTTTCGTCTGAGTTGCAACTTTTTGACTTTGCTGGACCGTGACGGGAGTTAGCACTCTACAGAGATTAGGGGGGACGGAATCAGCACAGAGCAACATTAGCATTGGTACATTGCACATTACACACTTATAAGACCACCGTTTTACCAAATCATGTAGGCAATATAGAAAAAAAAAAATAGAAGCACATTGACATTGCTCAACAGGGTCATATACAGTTAGAAATGATTAAAACTCATTCTGTTTCCCATTGAGTGATAAGATTACCACAAGAGCGTTGCACAAATCTGCTGTAGCGTTTAACTCAACCAGCTGGACTCAACATAAGGAGAGACAAAAACATAGTGTCACTGTGCAGTTCAACGTTCATTACGGTCGGTTTCCAGACCCAGTTCCAGAGGGTGGGAACATTCAACCACATTCAAATCGGCAATGCAGTGTCTCCATTCAAATAGTTCATGCTGGGAAGCTGATCCCCCCCATGCAGCCTTCACTAAGGTGATTCTGTGAATTAAACTCGCTGTATCTCACTGCAGAAGTAAACACATGAGTGTACACACCAACACAAAAAAAACCCCAAAACGGATACACCACTCTTGAACAACCTAATATCGCCATGTTGTCGTCAGTCCAGCAGCAAGTTTCACCTCCCAAACAAGTAAATATATTGAGCTCCAATCTGATGTGCCTCCTGAAATGACCAATCAAACTAAACCGTCTTGGCTGAACTCTCCCCGTCAGCCTTCACTGTTTGGGACCGGAGGGGCTGGATCTCTGGGCGGCGTGGCAGGGGTCCAACGACTCCTTGGTGGCGCCGCCGTACACGTCCACGTCGAGGTCGGTCCAGGGCGCGATGTTGCCCAGCGCCGAGGAGCTGCATTCAGCCAGGGCGGCCACTTCTGCAGGCTTCAGCACTCGATCCCACAAGTTGAACTGAGAGAGCTCCCCGACCAGGGCCTGGGAGGCGTCGAACCGTCCGCCCAACGTGTCCTTCAGTAGGATTCAAACAGACGTTGGATGTCAGTATCATCGCATGTCAAGGCAAAAATCCTCTTTACCAGCAATACAGCTTGGTTTTCTTATGTGGAACATTTTGTAATCAGTCATGAATCGACCTTTATAATCCTTCCAATTTTGCAACCCACAGGCAATTGTTGTGATGATTCAGATTTTATGGAATTGACAATATTTCAAGCGATCCTTTGATACAACTTATTACAGGATATCTGTGCAAAGTCATCGTTTTCTGTTACTGGAAACTAAAGAGACTTCAGCTTAGATCAATGGACATTTCTATAGATCCCGTCAGCAAGATAAACTATTGTCAAAAGGCCTATATATCTTCCAAAAAATGCTTTTGTTTTTGTTGCTCGCAACAATCAATATGACACAATAAACAGATTATGGCAGCATCATGTGAACCATTGCCTGGAGACTCCCCTTTAACATGAAGGCATTCCTATTCATATCTGTGATTATTCATATGATAGAGTTCAAATAGACATAGCCATTTGTTAGTAGAACGAGTATGAGGCCCGGTTTATCTGACATGCCCTGATCCGTCTCCGTTACCACGGAGACAGAGTGAGCGCATTTTCAAAGAATTGCACCTTGGAAGCCATTTTCTTTAGTTTGTAGTTTCTTCAAGCTCCGTTGTCGCATGAATTGCCACCCAAAACAAAACGAAAGTTTTCCGTTTTCCCTTGAAATTGAGCCTGATACTATAACCAACGGACACTTAGTATGGAAATGCAAGTACAGTTAAAACAACAGTAGTCTCAACAATATGGGATATCTTTCACCATGTCAAACATTAGAACATAGAAGTTACTGAGTTTGAGGAGGTGTAACATTTACGTGTCAAATAACCGAACAGCATCTATCAGCCTCCAGAACTACACCAACATCACAGCAAATGTTGACCACATGGGTCTGCTTCTTTTTTTTTTTTTAGTTAATGATATTGAAAATGGAGCTCAAGCTTAAGCCACCCACAGCCATGTTGTGTCTTGACAATTCCACCCAAATAAGATTAAAAAGGTTTCCTCCCCTGCAGAAGCGCCACTCTAAGAGGGATGCCCTGGGATTTTCCTCACAAAATCCTGTCAACATGCCGTCACAACAGCAAATTCATCAGTCGTCCGCCGAGGAGCTTAATGTGGTTCCAAGAATATCCATTAAATCAAGACTTGTTGCATCACTTCACCATCTTGGTAAATTGGACTCCCTGCTCTCATCTTTTTGGAATTTCATAAATAAACGAGGTTGTTCTTTTGACTCCAGGGACTGAGGATATTGTCAGATTTCATACTGGTTATGTAACGTTGTTGTCTTACTAATAAAGGACAGAGTCAACCCAGTGTGAGGACATAAACTATAAGCTTTCTCTCGATTCATTAATGTGTGAAAAGCTAATAGTGATGGGATTTCATGCATGAGTCTCTCTGGTGGTTCAGCCATTCATCTATCCATTTATTTTATCATCCTCTCGTTCAATCTGTCTCTCCATCCATCAACAACTTATCCATTCATTCATCCATAAACTGTCCATGACTTTATCGTTCACCTATTAATTTATTCATCTGTCCACAACCACCTTCGTGATTGATTTGACACAAGCACTTTGTCTGTCCATCCACTCCCTGTCTGTCATCTGTCCATTCCTTACTCATCTGTCCATTCCTTACTCATCTGTCCATTCATTACTCCATCTGTCCATTCATTACTCCATCTGTTCATTCAGCTGTCATTCCATCAATCGATTAAATCACATATTTTTTTAATCTCTCCTATCTATAAATGCTCTTGAGTAAAGCTAACCTCACAATCCTTTCATTACTTTGTATGGCTATTAGGGATGCCCTGATACCGACACCAATACCGGGTATCAGGTCCAATACTGCATGGCTTACTTGTACCAATACAACCCGGCGAGTATTCCATAAGGTCATCTTTGCGCCTCACCTGCTCCTGCCCCAGTATGAGTACTCCCCCTGGTTTGATGGGATGCCAGGCAGCCAGCCCCTCCCCTCTCCCCTTCATCTTCCCCCCCTGGTAGGCCTTCCACACCCCGTCCCTCAGCGTCCAGCTGACACAGATGTGCTGCCACTGGTCCTGCGGTAGGGACAAAGGCAGCTGTGCCACCTACGGGAAGAAAGAGACAGCAGCAGGGTTCAGACTTCACAAAGTGAGAGTTCAAGTTCACAGACCAGCAACGCAGTGCGTTACCATAGTGCATTGGACAAGTGTGGGTTGTAATTTAGGCAGAATGTGGATACTGTATCCACAAATCCAGGATTTATGTCAACGAAACGACACTCCGTGAGCGGTTCTGACCCCAACTTCGGTACAATAAACCTCCACTGCTGTCTGCCGCGGGAGCTGTATAGGTAAGTGCTATAAAAGGTAAACACTGAGGTATAATATAAAGCTCGCCTCTTTGTCATTCCGTCTTCATATGTTTGCTGTGACTCCCACCGCTAACAATGTGGACATGTACTTTACTTTACCTGCACTCGTGACCTTCTTTGACAAGGTTTTCTTTTCAATAAAAAAAAGATGAAAAACAAATTGATATTGCCTTTTGCCCTTGACTTTTATGATTCTGGTAAAATGCTATTTTCTTGTTTATTCCTTTCTTTTAGTTCTGACAATTTAATGACTTTTTCAAGGGCGCAATTTGAGTTTTTATTTCGGTATCTTATCAAAAAGAAGTGATCAACAGAAGTAAACACCTGAAACAAAAGAGAATCACCCCCAAACATTACTTAAAAGGATTAATCTCATCGAATTGACAGTAGCAACACCGATTGGCTCTGTCATAGGAATTTCAGTTAATGCAGTCTGTTTCCTGCTAATTGGTCAGGTCTATTGACGGATTACCAGCAGTCACAGATTGATCTGTTCCGTGGAGCACCGTGATACGCTAATAACGATTACCTTGACAGGCTATTTTGTTGGAGTAATTACAAAGAAACCTAAAGAGACCAAAATATTTATGCTTTTTGCCAAAAGGAACTATTATTTCCACTCATGAAATGTTTTTTATCGCACATAAATTTGCTCAACCTCACCAAATTGTTCCATTAGAATGACAGCAGCAGTTACCTTGTCGTTGATGAGCAGCTCTACGGGATTGTGCACACCCTGCAGCAGCACCAGCTCGTTGGGCTGCCCCGGGACAGAGTAGGAGAAGGGAGTCCCGATGCCCCCTTCTTTGGCCTTGAGCCACACGCAGGCGGTGAAGGCGTACATCTCAGTTATCTCTTTCCTGACCAGGCCGTACATGTAGTTGGTCCGCATGGGGAATGACAGGACGAAGCCATCGGGGAAGGACGGCTCTGTCAGGGCTGTGGAGAGGATAAAGAGAAGCAGTTAAGACAGCACAGGGGAGACGCGAGGACAGAGAGCGAGCGAGAATAAGGAGGGACGATGCTCTAATGGCCAATTTACACAAGGACGCTGGGGTTTCTCTTGTCACTTGTCCCTGCCAGTTTGTCCCCACACACACTCACACAGAGAGTCTGACAACACTCAAGTGCTCCAGTTAATGATGAGCATCTCTAACTCGAGGCCACACTGCAGCTCTTAGAGAGAAGACAGTTGGGAAGGTTGAAAGAATGACAGGGCTGAAAAGAGAATGGATAAGTGTTTTTTTTTCCCCCTCCTTATTAACCTTCTTCCTCCTGGCACCTTGAAAACTCTCAGTCCCTCCTCTTCCACTTGTCCAATTACCAGACGCCTCTTACTTTTTCCCAGCAGTTTTCACTGACTGTCATCTTGACCGCCTTTTGAAATCTAAGATATAAAGCCATGATCACGTGTGTGACATTTCCAGATCGCCTCCCCTCCAGCCATAAAGTGAGATAAATGCATGACAGACATGATATAGGGTTTGCAAGGGAATGATTTCAGATAATTGATTCTCTACTTTATTACTTTTAGCTGTATTTCTTTTATTCGCAGCCTCAGGCTCCGTTTGACATTTCGTTCTCATTAATCATCTTATTCTAATCTACAGTGTATTCCCTCTGCTGTGATGACCCACTTCACCCACGGCGCTCATTAAACTTTCATTTCAGCCTTCTCTTGCAGAGCTCGCTTCCACATCAGCCCCTATGATGCAATTGTTTACCTCCCCTTGCACACTGGGGCATCCTTACATCCCCGTGTCTTCTTCCGCTCTCAGACTTACTGTGTTCCAGCTCGGAGACGCGATGGCTGACGGTGTCGATTCCTTGGTTGATCTTCTCATGCTGGCCCTGCGTCTCTTTCCTCATGGCCTGTCGCTCCTTCTCCAGCATCTTTATCTTCCTCTCCAGCTCCCCCTCCAGGTCCTCCACCCTCCACGTGCCCTTTCCCCTTCCAGGAGCGCCAGCTTTGTTTGGGGGCCTGGGAGCAGGGGAGGCTGGGGATGTGGGACGGCGGTGGCTCCCAGGGGAGGCGGCCCCAGTGGCTGGGGAGGCTGCACCACCTGGGGGTGTAGCTGGAGCCTTACCGGTGTTCCCTGTTGGGCTGCTGCCACCACTGTTGTTGCTGTTGCTGCTGCTGCTGCTGCTGCTGCTGCTCGAGCTCCCTGATGTGTCAGTGAGGTTCAAGGCAGCAGGGCCGATCTCAGCCTGCAAAAAGGAAGCAAAATAAAAGATGCACGTCAACACGTCATGACCTTACAAATATAGAAATGAAACATCCAGGTTTAAATGGCAAATCCAGCAGCAACGAGAGAAAATGTACTTTGAGAGGTTGCTTCAATCTCTAGCGCACAATAAGGCAACACTTTCCTCTCTAATACTCTATTTATGTTTCAGTTATTAAGACTTTTATCTTGCTTTTATTCAGATTCATTCTCAGCACTATGAATATTTAGATCTGGGGGAGTCAAACACATTTTAGTTCAGGGGCCACATACACACCAATTTCATTTTGAATGTGCCAGACTGGTGAAATACAGCTTAATAACCTTTGAGTTTTTAACATTCTGGTGCAAAATAGAGTGAAATGTCAAAACAACTTCTCCTCTAGCTGTTACATTATGGTGTTTTTACAAATTCACTCTGACAGCAAGGGTTCGAGGCTAGTTTGATAGCAATGAGGCAGATAGTTTTCATGGCAGCATCACTGATATCTCAATTTGAGTCTCAGTGTTATATTGTGTTCACTACATTTAAGAAATTTGTTAAAAAGATATGTTTTCTTTGAAATTTGTACAATTCTATCGATGGTTTGGCCAGATTGAAGCATCTTGCAGGTCGGGTTTGGCCCACGGGCCTTATGTTTGACACCTCTGCTTTAGAGTTTCCTGTCTTTTGTTTTTCTGTCTCACTTGGGATAATCAAAGGTTTTGTATGTATATCCATTGCACTGTATAGCTATTGAATTTAGCTTGTCTTGTAAATCCAGCATCTCGTGTGTGCTCAGTGCATCAAAAAATTGGCGGATTAAATAACTTAACTTAATAAAACTAACTAAAAACAATTGGGAATAAGCTGGACTAAAAATGTATATTACAATCTCACTCACTACTGCCACATGATGCAGAAAAGTGCAATTTATACATACAGTATATATAGATTTTTTGGATGGAATTCTAATTCAGTTTCATTTATCTGTACTTCACTTCATGAGATGTTACTTTAATTTCCTCCATTTTAAAGAATACATTTCAGAGATTTATTCCTCATATGTAAATTCGATTTGTGATTCCCATCCGTCACCACTGATTACAACTGATTTCAGCTCAAATAAATCATATGTGACATAAAGACCGAATGGTTTTCTGCATCTATTAGTTTTAATTTGAATTGAGAATTGGCAGAGAGAATTGGGACAGAAACACATTCCCGATCAGATTGTATCTATTTAGGTCCATTTAAGTGAAGAATGTAGTCTTGGCACATCTGATTTATTGTTGTCTCATGTCGGTCATAAAGGCACTTGAATAATGACATTAAACAACGATTTACTGTTTGCAGGATGTGTTTATGTTAATGTGGCAGTTGGCTGCAGGACCGTTGGGCTTTCTAGTGTGTATTTCAATAAAAAAAGGAACTGGTGGAAATTTATCATAAAAACAATGAGCTCAGCCTGTTCCTAACTTTATTATAGCACAGATGAGCTCACTAATCATGCTGTTGCATTGACAATTGTACCGTTCAGCAGTAGAAGGCATTAGTATGCATTGCATATGTCGATAAAAGAAGGAGTTGTTGAAGCAGGGGCAAAGACTGAGAGGGCTGCTAGTGAGGATGAGACGACCTGCGAGGGCGATATATAATATCAAGGGAGTTGCTGAGGCAGGAGCAGACCTGGACATCCAGGATATAAATTCACACTGACGGAGGCAACCTTGTAACTGACTCTGTTCAGAGAGGGGCTGGCAGTGATGCAGCACTGTGCGTGTATGTGGGATGTCTGTGTGTGTGTGTCTATGTCTCAATCTCAGCACTCATACACACACAAAACCTGACCCTCCTCAAACAAACTCCTCCCCGCCCCCCCTTCTCCTCCTCCTCCTCCACCAGCCTCTTTCCTGTTGTCCACCCAGGTTCATCTTTTATTTATGCCTCCATCCCTCTGTTGGATGCAGAGGTAAAGGGTAGAGAAGGTTGACATGATGGCGATGTGTGTGTGTGTGTGTGTGGGTGGGGGGGGGGGGGGTGGGGGGGGGGGGGGGGGGGGTTGAGGGCCAAGCAGGTGGAAAGATTTCCCAAGGGCCCATGTGGAGCATGCGCAAAGAGATGAGGGGCACTTGTGTCACGAGTTGTCAGAGAAGAGAGGTAGATGAAAGAGTGAGAGGGGGAGGATAACTTGTGGGAGAGCGAAAGAAGTGATGAGCAGAAGCCTCAGGAACTGTCTTTTTGTTGTTACCTGTGCGTAAATCACAGTTATGACACTTTGAGTTTGTCTCTTTTTTTTGTTAGAAATTACGCATGCTTTACGCATATTTTTATTTCTTTTTACTTTTACCAAAACACAGAGGCTATCTCTACATAAATGGCACAATTTACTTAGTACTGGATGTGACACGAGACCTAATATAAGCTGGATAACAGTGACTCAGTTGGATTAAGCATAACTTTAGTTTCTCTCTAAATCTCGTGCTGTCAAACAAAACTCAAACCGGAGGTTAAACAGAGAGAACAACAGGTTCGCACCAAAGTTTCCCCTCCTCTTTCCATTTACCTCGAGCTTCTCGATGCGGTCCTTCAAGTCCATGATGGCCCTGGCCAGCTCCTCCACGGCCCGAGCCGTCTGGAGCTGCGCAGCGGCGGACGACGAGCTCACGTCGTCCCCGGCCATGACGCGGCGATTGCCGCTCCAAACCCCGATGCTGCGCTCCGGGACGCTCCTCTCGTCTTCCAGGCCGCTCTCGCACTCGCTCAGCTTCCCCGTCAGCTCTCGGATGGTCCTCTGATCCATGAGGATCTGGTCGTTCTGCTGCAGGACGGTCTGCCGGAGTTCCTCGGCGGTGGTTCGGAGGTCTTCATCCCCGTTCCCGTACAGGGGCTGGTCCGCTTGCTGCTGCTGCTGCCGCTGTCGCACATCTTTGGTCTTACACTCTCCCACCGGCACCGGCGTGCAGATGAGCCGACTGAAGCTGAATTGCTTCGCCGTCCCTCCCCCGGTCTCCTCCCCGAGATTGAGCTCGTTGAGAGTGGGGACCTCCAACCCGATGCCGCCGAGTCCGTTCCCTCCGTCGTACGACTCCGCACCGTGGAGCGCGCCCAGTGGGCCGGCGTGCGCCACCGAGCCCGGCTCCAGCTGGAGCAGCGACTCCGACGTTAAGGTGCCGTTGTCACCGAGAGGCGCAGCGCGTTTTCGTGGATAAACACTGGCGATGATGCAGATGACCGCGCCGAGGAAGGCCAGAGTTCCCGCTCCCACGAGTACCACCACGAACTTCATGATGACTGTGAAGAGCGACGCAGAAAATAAAGAAAATATGATAATCAGATGAAATACAGGAACCTGGAGCGGGCTACAAAGAGCCGCATCACTCCGCTCAGCCGCATGGCCGGCGCATATTGCAGCCTGGTATATAAGAAACCCTCCCGCAAGCACGATTCCTGTCTTAAAACTCAAAGCTTCTGTCAGACATGCCACTACAGCTGCTGTTAGAGGTCAAACGTGACACTTACGTGCAGCAGATTGAAAACTGTTTGCCAAAGCGCGTGGCTGTTTGTCTTCTCGCCACCCTCCGTGCGTAATACGGATGGCTCCGCGCTGTCTGCTCCGGAGATGCTGCCTACTCCGGAGATGATGCCTGCCCCGTCTCCCTGTTGCTATGGCTGCTCTCCTCCGCGCGTTGCCATGGGGACGGCGGGGAGAGGCGGAGCACGGGCCGTGCGCATGCGTCAGACGGAGCGGCAGCAAACAAGGCTGTGATGGATCAATGTGTGTGTGTGTGTGTGTGTGTGTGTGTGTGTGTGTGTGTGTGTGTGTGTGTGTGTGTGTGTGTGTGTGTGTGTGTGTGTGTGTGTGTGTGTGTGTGTGCGTGCGTGCGTGCGTGCGTGCGTGTGTGTGAGTGTACGAACGAAAAGAAATAAAGCGAAAGAAAGAGGAGAGGGCGAGTGAACACGAGGTGAGGCATAAACGTGGAGATGATGCGTGATATTCTGCTGTGCCTCATGTCCTTGCGCATTCATTTCTGGAGTGGTTCTTAAGGAAAAAAGCACGTGTGTTTCAACAAAAGTTGTCTTTATTTTTCGATGTGAAAGGACATTTTCTATTGTGACACCAAAATGCAAAAGCACAAATTACTTCAATATTGAATATAAGGCATCACAGCAACCAAGAGAGCTTCAATCAGGAAGCAAGCCAGCATTTTCAAAATGAAACTTAATCCATAAAAAAGACATCAGCAATATGTTGCTGCACCCTTTAGAGCAGAGGTTTTGAACTGTTTTCAGTCCACATACAGCCACATTTCATTTCAACTAGGACGGAGGAATAAAATAGCAGAAAATAACTTTTCCAATATATAAATAAGTCAAAAAAAATTTCCTAACTTTCAGGACAAATACATAGCAGTTCATTCAGGAAATGTTCACATGTGATGCACTTTATAGAAAACCTATCATAAGAAGAAAGGAAGAAAAAAAAAACCTTCAGAAAAAATGCTGTCTGACATCCTGATAAGTGTCTCTCTTCAGACTAATGCTGGTAAAAGCCTGGTGCTTGTCCACAACACAGTACTTCCGCACACTCTGGCTTGTTCACAAATTCACCCTCATTTGATGGTAATGTAATTTTGCAAACACAAGAAGCAGAAAGCTTTCGCTGCTGTATCTTGTTGCAAATGTTTAATTATGCTATAACCTTATTAAAGCAGTGCAAATATTTTTGTTGATACATTGAAATATTGGCTTGAATTCCAACCTGAGGCTTTGAACAACCTTGGGTGGGTGCTCAAGGGTCACAGGGGGTTTAATGATAGCGCTCCAAAACACTGATGATGGCCTATAGATGTGATGATAGGCGAGTGTAGAAAGTTTGTTTCTATAGTCATAATGTACCCAGAAATCTGGAAGTGAAGATGAGACCCAAAGAAAACCATGATAATGCACTTTATAGAACCTGAAGTAGATTTGGAAAACTGCCCAGTGATTTCAGTTTGTACACACATTAGCCTGTTTTGTGTGGCGAGGGACTCTGATTCTAAGGCTCTAACCCCAGAGTTCAGCAAAACGTCAACACACACCCAACAGTCCCTCACGACGCACTCAGCACTGTAATCCCCTTTTATTGTCCAACTGATGTACATCTGCCAGCAGGACGGACAATACAGCCAGCCTGTAAGAACCAGCTTAGAGCTTCGCAGTCCCGCATGAACTTAGTGAAATTAATCGAGGGGGGAGGGAGGCAGTGCAGGGCATTTTTACACGCTTTGGGGCAGGTTTTACACATTTTGTACAGTTAAATGGCCAAATGGTGGTTAAAGACATACATCGTCTTAAATTCAGCAGCTTTTATATTAATCTTACATCCACTTCTGACTTTATTGTTACTTATTCTCAAGCTGCAGCACTTTATCTACGTTTTTGTGAGGTAGCTTTAACTTTCTAGTAACTTTCAGGGCGCAATTTACAAAGTAGGGATTTGGAGCAGGCTTCCCTTTCATCTGACGCTTTTTATTATTGCAGGACAGCTAAAACATGTTTCTCTCTCACCGTGAAAAAAAAGCTGCTTCTTCAAATGCCCCGACAAAACACATACAGTAATTACCTTTGCCAACGAAAGTTGGACGACCAACGAAATTGGCTGAGAAGGTTATGTTTTCGCCTGCATGTATTTATTTATTGGTTTGTATGTATGTATGTATGTATGTATGTATGTATGTATGTATGTATGTATGTATGTATGTATGTATGTTTTCAGGGATGATCTGTCATCGTCCAACCAATCCATTAGATTTGGGAATATTAATGGCTAACTAATCATAGTCATAATAAAGTCATAAGTTGCATAAGAATATGGCACTGGAATGATTTTTGCAATGAATTATTGTACAGATAAAATAAATAATTGCACTGGAAGTTGCATTATCCTCACTCCTGACGACAGACTATTTGCAGCTCAAAGGTCTTATGGCCTGAGGTATGGGATCTCTTGGGCATAGATGAAAAGCGTGCCCTTTTTGAACGGCAATATCCACCAAACACACTGCTGAGGACAACACAGCTTCAACAATTGAATGACACGACCAGAGAAAGCAATTGCAGCCTCTTCATGAGTCGCCTGGGTGCTGCTGAGATAGTTAGAGATAGATTGAGGCCCGGTTTGAGGAAATCGGAGAAACAGGAGACGTCAAAGATGTCTTTTACACTTTCTGCTCCAGATTCTGTACACTGTGTCACTGTGGCCATGTTAAAATCAATAAAAAAAAGTTATACTAAAACTAGTGAGTTCAAAAAAAGTTAAATGTGAGTGAAAAACTTAGTGGCAAGAAAATGTTGTGCTGAACATGTTAAGTTCTGCAATTTTCACAATTGACATGTTGAAAAGCTCATACCACAGCCGTTTGATCTATGAACATGTAATCGGGTCCGAGCACTGACAATGCAAAGGACTTATTTATCTGTATGTTCTTTAGACGTGTGGGTGGTTGTGGGTCGCTTGAACTTGAAAAATTGGTCGAAAAAATATTACTTTCTGGTGAAGGAAGTGAGTTCTTAAATCTTATCATGTTCTGGCCCTCTGTCCTTTAATAATCATATAATATGGACATAAATATGATTGAGAATCACTGCTCGAGGCAATAAACATTTTTATTCAAAGTTTGGTAGACAGGGGCTTTAATAAAAGTCTAAATAATATAATAGGTACGTCTTTATGCTCCGTTCAGCAACTATCAAATTTGTTATATTTATGCTATAGTTCATTTGATCAACTTCTTTTCATTTCAGCTACTTCAGAGTTATCAAGAAAACAAACCCAGACACACAGCTACTGGGCATTGCAGTTGTTTGGGTCTTGGTGCTGAAGTCCATGTTAGTGTGACCTTCACTGGATGGGCAAATATGCAGAACCAGACCATCCCATGTACGTCCACTGGGTCTGAGGACATCAAATGCAGTGTATATTTGAAATGGCTAAAAAGAAAACAGACGAGAACCCTAAGATCATGGCCTTGTGGTTCTAAATATGTATTATGTACATTCTGATGAGATGCATAGTGCAAGATATTATTATACACGCTGCATTTAAACACCAAGGTCGCATCTTCATGTTCTGACATACATACATTGTAAAAAAAAAAAAAAAAAAGACTTACATCTGTGTGAATCTACAGTGACAGGTCTGAGGGAACAACATGGCTATTTGAAAAACGGAGAGAGATTCAGAGATTTTTGGACGGAGTGGGAGGGAGGACACATTTTTCACAGTACAAAAATTCACGACTGACTTCAAAACAAAAGGGTTCAGACTTGACACAGAGGCCTCTGTGGCTTTGTTGATCAAACAAAAACTCTAACATAAATAAAAATGCTTTTCTTCTCTGGGTGAATAAACCTGCTTTCAAAGACTTTGTCTTGATATTCCTCCAAAACAAACAGAAATATGTGAAGAAGGATTTTTCTCTGTACTGATGGGAAAATGCCAACCGAGGGTGGGAGTCTGCTATTTGGCACAATAATAATGTTGAAATGCAGCCTTGAACATTCATCTTTGATAACTAATTAGTTCCCGGATTAAATCTTTGTAATAGACATCCAACACATTATTCGTTTTGAGGAAAGACTCTTTCAATTAATGCACCTTTCAATTTGAACATTTTTAAGAATGAGAAACAAAAGGTGGAAATATTTGCAGCTGATCCCCAAATCTTGGTACTTCTGTCTAATACTTTGCAACGTCAGACATTGATTATGCCTAAAGAATTGTGCCATTTAAGTTTATTAGATGCCAGAGATCAGATGTATTATATGCGTATTGAAGGCAATACGAACTTGCAGAAGAAGTAAGGTGAAAAGCCAGAGAACCTATGAGGCCACACCACAACGTGGAGGCCGCTCAGTGACCCTGCTGCAGTGGAATTGATATCAGCTTCAGTTCAGGCTTTTAACAGGATGGTAGAAGAAAATTACAATCTAAAATAGGGACGAGCGTCTCAACTCATAAAATAGTGATGATATAGAGAATTGCAAAATTCCCCGAAAGATCCTTCCTTCCTGATGATGATGCGATAATGCAAGACTTCGTCTCCATTGGCTTCAATCGATTTCTCGGACTAGAATTTTTACAGTTACATTAGTTAAACATGAAGAATTAATCAATAAACTGATTCAACGATGAGTTAAATCTGGAATTCCTTCCCATTCACTTTCCTGGTGGATAATTAAACACATTTCTACACCATACGCACAACGATGTACAGCTGAGAACTCATGAGCATGCAAGAGGAGCTACTGAGCCAAAACTTTCCCTTCGTTGACCGATCTTGACGAGGTCACGTAAAAGACTGTGCTATACTTGTTTTTTTTTGGTTTTCATTTTCTTACTATATTTGGTGTTAGATTTCTCTATAGGTGGCGTTTTAAATTTGAGTGTACACAGATTTGCGCGGGCCTCAAAAATGTGTGTGGTCCGATATTCAGTTTTAAGTTTTAGGTGAAGTTCAGAATTTGGAATGTTCACTTAAATATGATGGGTCGCCTAAGGCTCGGATAGACGACAAGGGAATGAACTAGGTCAATGAGAAAACTCTGCAAAGACAGAAGCCAGCAGGATGTGAGTGACCTTGTATTTATTAGGACTTTAACTTGTTTACACACTCACATTATGAGAACCTGGTATCGTTGTCATAAGAGAAATGTACTCATGAGGGCAGTCATGAAACTTGAGTTGACGATGTGTTTTAAAGTAAGTCCAAGCTTAGGGTAAGATTACCAACCAGGAAGGAATGGCACATCAAAGACGCAGAAGGAAGTAGAGGTGGATCGGGCACTGGTTCAGGAAACCGGACTGTGTGACAAGACGAGAGCTGCCCGGGAACCTGCAGGCCAAGAGAAAACGGCGTCGCCCCGAACTGACCTGGAAACGATCAGCGGAACAGGGACTGCATCAACCTGGGTCAGGCTGGCCCGAGGTCGCCCGATTAACTCAAGATCGGTTGGAGTCGGGTATTTCTGTGGATGCTCCATGGTCCTCTTAGGAGCGATGGGGTCAAGTTAAGAACATTTAAAGTAAGGTGAGTGTTGGATTGAGGTTTGGCATGTTGTATTTGGGTTGAGTTTGGTGTAAGCCAACAATAAGACAAAGCACCCAAAAGGTTTGAAAACACCACCTTTGTGTGTTTGAGTTGTGGTTTTCCTGCCTGTTGTCTTTTGGTTTTGGATACAACAGAAGAACAAGGGTAAGGTAGTTACATTGTACGTGAGAGAACCTTTGAAAGATGATGAAGACCTCATACAATTCAGGGTCCAGTTCTCCATTGGTTCAAAGGTTGGCATTACATGGAGACAGACGTGGATAAAAGACTGACCACAACCATTCAGACATGGGCGTAGGCAGCTGGAGAGTCCAGAGCCTCCCACAAACCTCCCCTGTTTCTGCTGCCATTGTGAGGAGGTTTCAGTAGGAGGATGCTGGTGCTCCATCTGCCCGACCCACAGAACCACCTGCTGCGGCGCCTGGAGGAAGAGCGTGTTGCATATGTACAGAGCATGTCCTCATCTTGAACACTGACTCCCTGCTGAATGCATGTTCATGAAAGAAAATTCCCAATCCAAGTGTTTTCAGAATCCAATGTTGTGGTTATCAGCAACTTGAAGAAAAGCGTGTGAAGTACAAAGCACCAAGTAAGAGTTGTGTGCAGTGCCGTTTGGGGTGGAAGTTCGATTAATCACACATATTGAATATTTGACGTCAGGGATAACTCCATTTGATGCCACCATAGAAAAGGTGCAGGGATCGAAGTGCAGGACATCTTCAAAGAAGCTCACAGGGTTCACTAAAATGAAGAACAACATAGTGTCCATCCTTGGTGCTTGGCAAATATCTACACAGACCTTTAAAGTAATCCAGCCGATGTTTGTAGTTATTCCAATCTGGGAAGTTCTTCAAAGTCATAGGCAAGTATCTTGGACGGATTCATGATTCTTTTCTGTGCGTGCTGCTTTTCAGTACAGTTCAACAGCTCAAGTATCACGCTTTGATTCTGTAGGACTGATGGTCTGGAAAGTTTAGTTTGACGCAACTTAACCTTGAGAGGGAAGATTGTGTAAATTAGTGTGCGACTGTAAACCCAGTGTAATCAGGACACTTTCTGCTGAAAAGGCTGGGCGAGAATGAATCTTATATCTTTTGACTTATCATCTTCTCTTTCATGTCACTATTCTCTGAAATATATACGGTGATGTGACTGTACAATCAAACTATCAAGCATACAACTGTGAAAGGCCCCCGATTAAAAACAGAATTGTTTTTCACTTTCAAGTCAAGAGGTCATGAAAAAAATCAAACTGGCTTGATATTAATATTAAATCTCCCAGGTCAAAGGCTAAACAACAGCGTAGTTCAGAAGATTATGAAATAGGCGAGGCAGACAATCCCAGAAAACACGACACAGAGTGGATTGAGACGCCATACAGCATGTACCACCTCTCTAACGGTCTCAAGAGTGGAGGAAGAGAACAAAATACAGTCTGTGGAGGCGAATAAAGCCATTTGAACTCAATGCAAGTATTCATCTCATCAAAATGCTGCAAAGATGAATACTCAGGCGTCACAACCTCAACATCACCCCACTCCTAAGGATTCCTCTGAAAGCAGAGATTGCTGCCGCTCTGACTTTGAAGGAGTGTAAACAGCTCAACAGTGCTCCCATGTGGAATATTATGGAATTAAACCAAGGAGACCCCTCCAGTATCGATCCATCTGTATGGACCTATAAGACTATCTAAGTAACACAGGGTGAAAGGCAGAGAAAACTTGACTAGTTTGATATAATTGACCAATTAACTCATCAACTATGTCTTTGGATTGTAGAATGAGGCGAGAGTAATCGTAGTAGAAGAAGCAAACTACTGAGAAACGCCCCGTGAGAAAGACGCTACTGACAAGGATCCTTCTTGCAACGTTTGAATATTAAAGGATTTTCTTCCAACAGGTCTCGTCTCTTCCTATGATCAAATGACAAATTCCCAGAAAAGGTCTGGAGAATCCAGATTACGGGAAAATAGTTTAGAGAAAATGATAAGTAGGAACTTACAGCAACAAGAGTACCTACCTGTTTTTATACATCGAATTAAAAAGAACTTACACAACCTTCATTGGTTTGTAACCTGTGAGCTTTTTCTATCTGGCTGTGTGTGCAAAAGGCTCCACACGAATGAAAGTATCTAAGGGAAACCCAAACATTGATTTGGCCACAAAGATGGACATTGATGTCATAATCAATCTATGTTCTATAAAAAGAAGCCTTAAAAAGTTAATCGGTCATGCTCTTGAAATGAGACTTTGAATGGTGTCCTTTTACAATTCAACCATCAGATGGTCATGCGACTCTGAATGGACTCAGGGATTATCCATCTAAATGAATGTTTCTGACAGCTCAGACAGAGTGAGAAGTGTTGCATTACAGCAATGGAAATAAAAAAAATAAAAAAAAGGATAAAAACAGATTAAACTCTGTTAAAGACACGAAGGAGTGGCATATTTTATAGTGATTGAGATGATCCCAGCCGGGACTTATCCACGTCTTTAGTAAAGACAGAGGTGAAAATACAGTAATATATAAGATATTGGGCTGCTGGTTGGCGGTATGGCTATGAAGTGGTCAGCACTGTCATATTACTTTAAGAAGTGATTCAAGTTTGAGATTTGTGTGTGTCGAGTTTGCACACTCTTACCATTTGGTTTGGCAGGCTGGATTGGAGCCTCTTGTGGGCCGGATTAGGCTTTATGTTTGACACCCCTGCCATGTTTCCAAGAAGGTTCCCCCGGATTTTCTCCACAATCCAGATATTTGTTGGGTTAATTGGTGACTTTTTTTTAAGAAGGTATTAGAAGTGATGTTATTGTGCGTCACCTTGATTGTCTGCCATCCCCCAGAACGTAAACTGAAATTAAGCAGGTGTGCAAATAAACAGATGCCAGTTTAGAATTTAGCAACATTATCTTTCAAGATGGCATGAATGCCCGCAGATATACCAGAACAAAGGTTCCGATTTGTTTTTTCCATTTGGCTTTACTGTACCAATTTTGATTACTTTATGTTTTATTATCCAACTTTCAATTTCACAAATCTGAAATACAATCAGTTTACTTAACTCAGAAAATCCGCAATTACTGCGGGGTGAAAGAAGAATCCACGTTTTGATTTTAGACATGCAATGAAATAATGGCATTAAGCAATTACTCTGGTAAAATATGACTCAACTCAGGAGAGCTTTTCAAACAGCTTTTTAATTAAAAGCCTTGTACAAGAAACACACTGAAAGCAACAACCGTAACAGGTGACATGACACTGAATACATTATCTGTACAATAAGGGTTTGCAAAAACATGCTTCAGAAGTTCAGATACATTACAATGTCTTCATTAACCTCCTCTTCCTCATTACCATCAATACATAATTCATATTAGCATAAAAAACAGACAAAACTGCAGTCTTAACACATAAAATCGGTTTTCCTTCTGCTCAAACCCATATTGGACTATCTTTAAAAAAAAAAAAATGGCATTCAAAGAGAAAGCATCACATTAAAATCATTATGCATATTTCAAAAAAAGGTATTAAAGTACAGTACAAATGAAGAAAATCTATTAAGCATCTTTGTCCATACATTTAAACAAGGATCCTTCGTGTTTTTGTTTTTTTTTCCTCTAGTGCCAAAACGAAATCCAGCACCTCAAAGTACATCACATATAAATGCAAAACAAATCAAAAGGGAGAGAAATAAATCAAACAATAAAAATCAAGAGCCCTATTTGGTTGAAAGACAGGCCACTAAGTTGAGTTGTGCTACCCCGTATGAGAAGAAGAAGAAGAAAATAAATCAAATCAAACATCGCTTAGCAGCCTAATACCTTACACATCTACCAACGGCAAGTCACTTCTATCCACCACTTAAAGAGATTAAAGATATAGTAGATGAAAAAATCTATTCCAAACTATGATAGACCCCATTGGCAGAAGAAAATGCTGCACTAATTAAAACCTGTTTCTGGAAACTATTGTTGGATTTCAATACGGACTGAAGCTTTGTTTACATGACAACGTTTTCAGGTAAAAACGCAAAAGTTCCGTTTACACGACAACGTTGCTCGGAAAATGAAACTTTTTGAAAAACGGCTCTGACAGTGCAACTTTCTGAAAACATTCCAACTCTGGAAACGTGGGTAACGCCACTTTTTGAAAATGCTGCTGTTGCATATGTGGACCACGGCTGTAGTAAATAGTTTTGCTGCACATGCGCGAGTTGGTGGAAGATAACAACAACAAAGTGTCATGACGCTCACTGCACAGTCTCCTGGTAGTTTTATAGTTGTGTCACCCGCAAAAACAGTCCAACGTCGTTGTCTGTCCATGCACTCGCCATGATGTGTGGTTTTAACACAAAAACAAATAACAGCACCCACTAGTGGCCAAACATGAAAACTACATCATTTTCAGCATTTCTTTTGAGTCCTTGTGTAAACCGACATCGTTTGCAATACGTTGCCATAGAAACGCAAAACTTTTCTGAAACACAAAATGTGAAAATGATGCATTTCCACTTCAAATGTTGTCGTGTGAACGGGGCCTCAGCATTGTCCGTTGAAAACCTCTTCAAATTCGTGCTGCAGAGTTTCACAGAGGCGACGGTCAGCTTTTCTTCATCTAATGAGCGCGTCCTTTCGGAATACACTTTTCCATGCGTAACCTATTAGAGTATTGTAAGAGTATTGACAACAACTAGAGCCATCCAGTACATGACAGGAGAGGAAATGACGTCGCCTTCGTCCACGACAAACTGAGATTGTGACTGAGTCTCGTCACGACTTTTTGAAAAAAGGGTTTTCAAGTCGATACAGGTGCTCTGAGATAAAAGTCTTGACTTGATGTTTTAACTGAATGGAGAGCCGAGTGAGACGAGGTGAACACCGCCTGGAGTGCAGCTGGGGGTGAATAGAGCAGCTATAAGGCAACACATGCGGGAGATTTTCAAATATCTTAACATAAAGATACACCATAGCAAAGAGCCAGTCTGGGAAGGCCTTTAGAGAGAGTAGGCTTATTTTAAGTGCTTTTGACGCACTTGGAGGTTAAAAAAAAAAGTCTAAACTTTTGATTAATTTCAAGCTTTCAGGAATTTAGTTGACGACTGCCTGCGGTGGCTGCATTAGGAGAAAGTTGGTGGTCAAGAATGCGGGGTCGATGAAGCAACGCTCGAGGAATGGAGCACCCTTGGCTCGCCACCTGACACGCTGTCAGATGGCAACAAGTTTCATATTTGATATGTCTGAAGAAAACGCCTCTCCAGGCAGAGCACGACAGGTCGGAGATTTTTCCTTTTAATAAAAGCAAGAAGGCAGCGAGACGCGAAGCGCAACAGTCAATCTGTTTGAAGTTAGATTTAAATGTCTGAACAACTGTCACCTCCTCAGTCATGAGGGAAGCGCAGATCAGATGGAGTCATAAGCCACTGTCTCACGCGGACTGGTAATTTGTCTAGAGATTTACCGCTGGGGAAACCAGCGGCTTGCACAGTTTTTGAGCAAATTTGAAACGAGCAGCCATGGTGTCCTCGGGACTACTTTATCAACATTGTTCTGCTTGTCCTCAAAAAGCACCACATCACATTCAGTGAGGACACTGCCCGGTCAAGAAACGGGGTCTAAAAGTCAATACACAAGAACACAGAGACATGTCCACAATGCAGTCTATTTAAATCTGCAACCTGGCCTAGAAAGCCAAATGCATGTTTCTATTTTTTCCTCTGGTGAGCAAAACGTCAGAACGAGGACAGTGAGGTGAGGCACAGTCGCATGTTTACAAGAACAGAGAAAGACCATGTTTGGAGGAGAATGAGGTGGATGGATGGACTGTACACAGGACATATGGATGTCATCAATCCATTTCTATTCTGCTGAAAAGCTGTCCATAACGGTCTCAGGGCAAACAGTTTTTGCTAAGCATGTAAATGAGGGAGATCAACAGATTTGTCCCATTATATAACTAAAATGACTCGATGTCCATCTCCTGCCGTTGACGAACAACAAGAAACTCAACCATACTACTCAAACCACTCCTACCAACAACAGCAAAATGCTCACAGGCAACAACTAAAGGAATCAAGTAGGGCAAGGTTGGATTTACCTGCCAAAGCGGAGGACAGACAATTCCGGTTGCCGTCGATTTTCACGAGCCAAACTATCTAGAATTCTGCTCCAGAGACTTGAGTCCGACCACAAAAGCTACAAAAACAAACCGAGTCTATCGACATCTCTGCTAGTTGTAGTAATTACCACGTACAAGGTGAGCTCAAAAGAGAACGGCGGTCTGAATTAGGTGGATGGATGAGTTCCACGCAAGACTTTGACCGAATGAGACGAGCGAGCAAACAGGAGAGGTACGTAGGGAACAAGGGACCTCCTTTTTTAGCCAAATGTTGGTGGTGCCTCAACTGACTGCAAGTAAAAATTGTATCCCTTTAATCATGGTTAGGGGTTCGAACACCCGTTTCACTGCCGCTTGTTACTTCCTACTAGTCAAATTACGTGACAATTAGATGCAGCGACATGCTGGTTCACTGGTGGACGGCATGACAGTAAAGTATGTCGTTCAAGGAGGGCGTCGAAATCAAGGGTTTGTGTCGCGTCTGTGTGAAAATGCATCAGCCAATAGGTCACCGGTTTACAACAATAATTCCAAGCCGTGTTCACTTTTATGGACCTTCTAGACCTCGACAGGTTGAAGAGTTCCGCAGCAGGCTTCTGGTTTACCGCAAAAAATTCCAAATGAACCATGGGCCAGTTTAGAGTCTTGGTGGACGTTACAGATCTGAAGTTGGTTTGTGAGGAAAGAGTAGTAATGTAAGGAGAAACTGCAAGGACAGCAATAACTTAGAAATCTGCATTTTTATAAGGTTGTGCGTGCATATAAATACTTACTGTATGTATATGCATGTGCATTCGGGAGAGCAAAAGCAAAAGGCCTTGAAAGATTCATGACTTACATTGAATAGTTCGCTTCTTTTTGATGCAGTCAAGTGCATTGTATTTACCTCGCTGTTTTGATGTAACATCCAAGAGTCCAACTTTGTCAAGTTGAAGACTCACATCAACTCTCATCAATAACTAAGTTGGATTTCCAACACAAGGGGTCCGGAAACTGGCATGACACGTGGAAGCTGCTGATAACAGCCTGCAGACAACGTAACAGTACGTTTCTTTCACTCACAAGTGTGCTTGACCAAAGTTAAAAGCAGTACACCCGACGGGTGTGGCTTTCACTTCCGGGACTATTTGTATCGCTTCAAACAATCGAAATTAAGCATGTCTGGAGCTGGTGAAAGAAGACAAATACCATTTCCAACGATCTGCTTTAAAGAGTCAGTGCTGTGCAAGTGGACAAAATATGGCAACTTTAATGACACTAAGGGGCTTATTAGGCGCCCCATTTCAAATTCATATAATTCTTTTAAAAAAAAATATGCTCATATTTCAAACTATTCAATGGCTGGGTGGTATTACCTTATATTATATTTCATCAATTGCTTGTTAAATACACATATACCCTTAGGTATAGTTAGAGGAGCACTGAATTAGCAACAATGGTAAGATTTTCTCGTATGATCAATCAAATTCATACCAATTCGTGTCCTATGGCTTCGCTGGGGAGGGGTCATCAGAAGTGGTCGCTGGAGGCGGGGACATGGCATTATCAGGGCTCGCCGAAGGTGACGCTGGGCCGGAGGCAGGCGAGGGGAACTCTTTGATGGTGACGGTGACGAGGTTGGTGGTCACATCTGTGACGACCACATCTTTACAGCTCGGCACCATCTCGGGGTGCCAGTCGGGGTCTCCTTCGGCTGGTACCCGCCGCGGTTCGCCGGGAGCGGACGTTTGGTCCCCGGGAGTGACGAGGGGAAGTGTCGTAGGTGACTGAAGCTTAGCCATGCTGTGCTGGCGAGGATTCTTTCTGCCTTCCTCTGATGGAGATGACTGGTCCTGGGTGGCCCCCTCTTCTTCATCTCCTAAAGAAGAGGAGGGGGACGGAGAATTGAGGGGAGATTCTGCTGCTGCTGGGTTTGTGTCTGAGGATGGGGAAGGAATGGATGACTTGGCGCTTTCTGCAGGAGGTTTGCTGCCCTTTGGATCCTTGTTGGAAGGGGACGCTCCAGGGTGGGACTGTGCAGCTGCGGCACTGGTAAGAGATTTTCTTTCAGAGCCACCAGAGCTGGAAGGAGGAAGCAGCGGCCGGAACTGGGAGGAGGTGGTGCGGCTGTCCCTCGCCCCCCTGCTAGAGCACGAGCCCGGGTACGGCTGGAAAGGCATCGGGCCTCCACACTGCAGCCCAAACGGCTTCCCATACATCGGGAACCCCAGCATCTTCAGAGGGGGTTGGAAAGGTCGGTAGGGGGCTTCGCCTTTCTTTCCAATGATGCGGTTGCGGGACGGGATATTTTGGCGGCCTGGTGGGACATTCCTATTGCTGGCAGATGTGCTTCCCCTACCTGGCTTGTCAATAACCTTGAGGTTGAGAATGATCCGACTTCTTTTTACTTCCCGGGGTTTGACCCGGCGGTTGACGATGCGGACGGTTTCAGAGAAGGGGGAGACGTGCATGCGGGAGGGGAAACCTCCTGCGTTGGGAAAGGTGGACGCCATAGGGTCTGAGCGAGGCAGGGGGCGCCTGGACATGCGGTGACAACGGTGAATGTCTTTTTTCAGCTTGTGGGTGGCTGCCAGAGAGTTGAGTTTAGGAGAAATTGGAACGGCTGAGGAGGATGATGATGAAGGTAAAGGGTGAGGAGAAGCTGAGGAGGATGGAGCGGGAGCTGCTCGGGCGGAGGCGGACGAAGAAGAGCGTGAAGAGTTCTGACGGCTGCTCGAGGCTCGGTTGCTGGTCTCTCTTTTCTTAGCACGAGCCTGAGGGAAAAAACAACTTTTTGTAACCTTATTCACGGACTGAGGCTCATTTGAAATGGTTCTAACAACTTAAACTCTCTTGTTTTGGAGTCTCAGTGTGGATAACACAGATGAAGAATGAGGCCAAAACATCTTGACCCCTATTGTCTGACTGCAAGGATAAATGAGTAACTGTACAAGTCATGATCACAGTATCCTAACAGAAAGGACATAACTAATGAAAACTGAACTGAAAAACTGACTTTTTACAATTTTGACAACTATCATGAATGAAAAGAATCTTGAATGGTAGAAATGGTGTAAAATTATTAAAACCATGCGCACTATCTTGTGAGTGTGTAGTCTGTTGACACTGATCGAATCCACTGTGGTGTATAGGAACTGTGTGAAGACACACTGGGTGGAGGGAGCGATATCTCCTTTATTTCTTTAGTCTATTTTAATCATCTAATTGATCAGAAGAGACATTAAAACCTACATTTTAGACTGTATTTGCTTTGCTTTATACCTTAAGCAAATCATTTAATTCAGTCACTATTGAAATAACCATGCTGCATGGGTTAGTGCTTATTGTACAATAATAGACGCCTTTGACTTTGGTCATTGACACTGCCAAAGCAAATCAAACCAAACCACTAAAAGGCATAGTATGGCATGGTATAGGTGCATTTCAAATAATTATATTACAATAGAAAAAGTCAATCCACCACCAAAGAGTGACACTTTGACTATTTTTTAAACTAACATATTTCTAGATTTTTTTTTATTCTTATTTGTGTCTTGATTGTCATTACACTCAGAAATATAGAAAATATGTACATTAATCAAAAATATATATCATAATTTGTATTTTAAAAATGCTTGAAACCTAAAAATTATATTACAGGAGTGACAACAACAGCCACATGTGATGTATATATTACTGAAGTAAGTATTATCTACAACAAACAGCAATCCAAGTAAAAAAATATTAAGTTACTTATTGAACCAAACTCACATTTCAGAATTCTAAAATAAACTTGACAGTGTAGTCATCTCTTTCCTTCTCCATTGATCTTGTTATACTTTTTCTATGTAGCGATACAGATCTGCCACATAAGTTTGGACTTCATTTATTTTTTTCTGTTTATTAATGAGCTGTTGTTACTCAACAGTGATATCTTAACAATATGCTCTTAAGACCAATGCCTTTTCAAGACCCACACATAATGGTGGAAAACCTCCATGTCTCATAAACTACAGATCATCATTTTCTACACTAGTTAACAGATATATTGTCATTCTTTTACATGCATTCTGATGCAACTCCAAGTAGGTCAGTGCAAAAGCCTTGGCAGATTTCACATGCTGTATCCAGAACTTCTAATGCACCTTTCAACAGATTTCTTATCTATCAGACCGACGGTTCCTGTTACTGGCTGATTAATGAATAGAAAATAACCGGCAGTACAAATGCTTCAAGGCAGAGCTGACTTCTTCTGTTTCAAAGAGTGATGTGTGGTGTACACGTGAGAATTAAAAAAAACCAAAAAAAAACAACCTTCAAATCAGTGAGATGGCCTGTTTTTTATACCCTGACAGTGGAAACCACAAACAGGATGTTCCACTTTCCTCTACAGTGCTGCAACCTCAAAAGAGGCTTCTGTCCCTGAGAGCGCAATATGAATTCACTCATTATTTCATGAGTTCATTACTTGTAACTAAGGGTAAAGTCTGAGTTGGAAACAGGTTTATTCTAGGAAAGTTTATATGCGCTCACTGTCGTTAGAAGAGGAGCATTTCTTAGACTGCGGTCATTTTAGACACAAATTTACCTTAACGAAAACGTTTTTGGGTTTTGGTCCCCGCTTCTTTGGCCCATGAATTTCTCGATCCCGTTCCCTATTGACAAAAAAATAAATAAAATGAACAACAACAATCTGAATGAGCTAAACGAAAGAATGAGACAACAGAAGCCAATGCAACAAGTGCGACGCAAGCTGTGAGAGAAGAAGAAGCGGACACAAAGAGCATGTTAAAGCCACGTTTGAACAGAGAAAGACTGTCTTTTGGGTTGATTTTAGATTCCATTTGATGTTTAGTTCATTCTGCTTCACTGTGAACGTTTTTGTGAGCAGCATGAAGCTTTCAAGTGGCTCCTCAACATACAAAGTTAAGCTGAGATGGACACCCCACAATCATGAAAAGTGAAAAGACGCCAACTTAAGAAGTTAAACTGAGAGCTGGATGAACTAAAGAGACTAAACATGTTGACAGAGGGAAGATGTCAAACCCCAGCGGAATGCTCTAGCTTCAAGATACAACATACAGTTAGGGGTAGAACAAAAAGACAATACAAGAGGTGCATGTGCTCGCCGAATGAATGAGCTTTACTCACTTTTGCTCGAAGCCCAGAATCAGTCGATCATCCAGAATATTCTCTTCAGGCTCCCAAGTGCTGTGCCTACACAAGGATGGAGCAACATCAACAGAACACGTTTCTACAGAAGGATCAATCATCAATGATTGTTTGAATTTTAATTGCAAGTAAACACAGCTGGTGGGACCCATCATCCTGTTCTTCATATTCAATCCGGCTCGGGCCTCATTTACACAACATTTCAAGTGAAAAAGCATCATTTTCGCATTTTCGTTTCAGAAAAGTTTCACGTCCACACGGCAACGTTTTGAACGTGATTTACAATGAAACGGCAGAAACACCGAAAATTATGTAGTCAGCATGCCACGCCATAGGTTTTGTAATGAAACCACACGTACATGGGCGCACAAAACAATACACTATAAACATTAACAATGGTGAGTACACGGACATTCGTATGGACAGATGATGAAGTTGGATTGTTATTACATTGACTCCCAACTATAAAGCAAACAAGTCACAGGAGAAAATGGACTGGGAGTCTTGCCACTACTCGCGCATGTGCAGAAGAAGTATGTACTATGGCCGTGGTGCCCGTCTTCAGTAGAGGCGTTTCAAAACAGGCACACAAAACGGAATGAAAGTTTTGCCTTTTCACTTGAAAACGTTTTATAAACAGGGTTAAAATAATATTTTATGTTACTCTTGAGATAATGACCTCTGAGTTTATACTACTGTGAACACTCCTGAAAAGACTCTACCTATAAGGCCATCCACTGCAGGCTAAGAAACACAGGGAGGCTGATGTCAAATTACAAGCACTTAGGCGCTTCAGAAAAAAAGATACTTATATTGCTTTTATGGTTTAATTCAGACTATGAGGCTGCTGAATTTAAAGTTGTTTTTTTGAGTGGCTATGAAAGAACGCTTGCTAGTTTCCAATCTGAAGAGACTGGGCTTTCAGATAAAGCCAAGAAACAAATTACACTATTAAAAAGACTGAAGGCTGATAGTTAAAAGATTGCCACTTACTTCATTGCCCATCCTTTCCATTTGACCAGGTACTCTAGTTTTCCCTGCGTTAAAAAAAAAAAAAAAAAAAAACAAAGATGCTTAATTGACAGGAACATGTCATGTACAGGAGTGGAGATGATAAAACAAACACTTTATGTACATTTGAAGGCCCATGGGGTTTTTACAGAATTGGATCTTGCAGGCTTCCCATGCAAAGCAAAGTTTAGTTACAATTATTTTTACTTTCAGTCCTGTTTATAAAATCCACTGCTTTGATTAGTCATCAATACTTGGCTATATGTGACAAAAACAACACAGATTGAAGAATACTTCTGAAATCAAATATTTCCCATAAAGAGGGAGTTCATCGTGAAGTTCTGGCAAATCAAGCGAACTGAAGGCCTGATGGGCCTGTTAGTTGTTTATACCTCTCACTTTAAGTGATTATCTGCCATGGTTGCAATGTTGTAATCCACGGTGGAAGTTTTATTGCACGCAGTGAGTGGATAATGATTAAAAGGTAGCGATCCACGTGTGTAAGGATTAATGTTTTGGAGGTTGTTGCAGACTCTGCAACAGTGACTGCTACATACACCTCTATCCTGGGCTGCAGACTGTGACAGTACAGCTGCTTTTAGCTGGAAAAACAAGTCGGGGCCCTCCATTTCAGAGTAGTAGTTGTTTTTCCCGCAGCTAGCCGCTTCTTTGTGTCGCCGTTTTTATTGCCCTGCCAAAGCCCGACTATACGAGCCATGACTGATAGCCTAGCCAGTTAGCTCGTCGCTAGCTAAAGGCATCCGCCAGCCGCCAGGCCTCCGCGGCTCCGGGGACCGGAGAACGGCGCTGGCCGCGGACAACATCCGCCAGCCGAGTCACAACACGCGCGAGGACCAGCTCACCTTACGGACGCGGCGCTTCAGGATGGCTTCCGCGGCGAAAATGCGTTCTCCCGCCGCTGACAGCTCCATGTTTCATGCCCCAGCCTCGGATACCTGTGTGTGTGTGTGTGTGTGTGTGTGTGTGTGTGTGTGTGTGTGTGTGTGTGTGTGTGTGTGTGTGTGTGTGTGTGTGTGTGTGTGTGTGTGTGTGCGTGTGTGGGTGAGCTCGGGTCGACCACAGCCAGAGTGCGCGAGAGCCAGCAGACACACATGCAGAAACACACACATACACACACACTACAGCAGTGGCGGCGCGGCCAGCCTGCTTCTCCGTCACGTGGCCGGGGTCAGCCCCTTCGGTCGCCGTGGCAACCAAGAAGACACTCTTGAGGGTGCCGAGAAGAAGCGCGCCGCTCTTAAATTACAAAAGGAACACATTATGCACCGAGTTGAAATACAGTTTTGTCTCGATAAAACTTAATCTGTTCTAATTTTTATGCTTCTCTTTATCGCTTTGTTTTAATGTGTTTCCTTTGTTTTATTGTAAAGCACTGTGAATTCCCTTGTGTCTGAATGATGCGGAAGAAATAAACTTTTCAGCTTTTCCAAAAATCAAATCTTTTTTTACATGATAAATTTTGCTTATATCGTCCGCAAGTTGTATCTTTTAATTGTTTCCCAGTGTGCCGTCTCAGTTTCCTACAGTTATCTCCCATATGACCCCTCCTTAAAGGTCAAATATCTGCCTGTGGCACTTTCCATTATGAAAACCCGAGCATCTTCTCCACATCAAGCCCCGCCCGCCTCAGACTGACATCTGATCTTTGATTGGACCAAGCTCACGTCAATCATGACGAACTAGGACGTAACTCGGAGGCGGGGCTGGAGCAAGCTGCCTGTCAGAAGTCAGAGAGCAGCAGCTAGCCAGTAAACACGGCTGCTCCGTGGCTATCTTCACGCTAATGCGATTAACTACACGTAAGTTTGACCAGTCTTCTCTTTAAGCACGAAGTTAGTGTTGTGTTCCCGGTGCGCACGGTGTATTTTTACTTCAAATTGACCGTGAATAACTTGAACCTCGTGTATAGCATGAATGGAGCCACTGCTAGTATTTACCAGATATTAGCCCTTGAGCATATTAGCAACTGTAGGTAAATCTCTGTGAATCAAAGCATATGTTGACAGTGGAGACTGTTATTCAAACAACAGCCTGCCAAGAGCCGTGACATGTAATATATGGAGTATCACACTCATGGGTTACGTTCTCTCCTGGGGAAAGCATTAATCATTCATTGAAGTTGACAACAATCCTCTAGGCTGTGGTGGAGCACAGAGGACAGAGATAAACACTGTGCTGCTTATCTCTTACACACGCACACACACACACACACACACACACACACAGTCACACACACACACAGTGCTGCTTCTCTCTTTCACACACTGATCCCTGATCTGTCTCTCTCTACAGTTGAGGATGCAGTTCCTGGGCCGACTCTTGGACACGGTCTCGTCCGTGTCAACCCTCTTCACCAATCCCTACCGGGCCAGAGATGTGCCTCTGTCGGACTACGGAGGACGAGGAAAAATCCTGCTCCAAGAGGAGGGACGGATGATTCTGTACAAAAACAGCCAGTGTCAGTCATGGGACTGTTTGCTCATGTGTCCGGACACACCGGCGACGACTCTGAGGTCGGTATAGATCACACCATGTGATCAGTAGAAGAGTGGTTTACTCATCTGCTGATAAAGATGCATTTGTCAGCTGGAATGATGTTTGTTTGTAGTAACTGACCAATGTTCACCTCTGTAATTACCCAGTGTTGAGGCCAAGCTTTAATGCGTTAAGTCACTGAGCTGCTACACCAGGAATACTTCATTGACATGCTGATGAATGAAAGTCTGACTCACAATTTACAATTGAACACCTTGCTCCTTAATTAACATCAGCAACTTTCAGTAAACTTGTGCATTTTTTATCAAACATCCAAACATGTACCCACTTATGCGGGTAAAAAAAATTTTCTTTCCTTCCCAACAAATGAGGGTTCTCTAGTTGTCCTGCCAATTACCTTGTGACATCAAATACACCATGTACCAGAGATAAATGAATGTACATTCTGCTTCTACACAAAGTGTGACAATGCAATGGCAAGTTTAGGTTCAGATCAGTTAAGGCAGACCTACAAATACATACATTTTTGTCAGTTTGTGCTGCTTATTCTCAAACAGGACCGATTATTCCTAATTCACACTTATTAAAAAAAAAAGAAAACACATCTATATACTGCAACTATGATATGGGACTAAACTACAGACTCAAACATATTTGAAATAAACTGCTTATGAGTGTCATGCTATGTTTAAAATGTCAGCCCGATCACAGCAGCTTCAAAAACCTATACTCTGCATTCAAATGTTCCATAGGCAAAGTAATAGTAGGATGAATATTACCTCCAAGAGCATGATCTGTTGTCCCACTATTTGTTTGTGATGATGTACCCACACACTCACGTTACCTCAATGTGACCTCTGCTCGGCCTGCAGGCTGTTCCAGGTGGCGTCAGAGGAAGATGCCATGAACTGGTTCCCGCAGTACGCCCTAAAACTGCGACCCTTCTATGAGACGCTTCCCCTGAAGGCGGAGACGGTGCAGCCCATCGTGGACTGCATCCGCAACCACCCAGACTGGAGCTCCGCCCACATCGCTGTGGAGACGGGCCTGAGAGAGTGTCTCAAGCATAATTATGTCCAGAGGTAAGAAGGGATGCCTTTGCTTTTTTTTTTTTGTTGTTGTTGTTTTTTTAAACCTTTTTTAAGATCATACATTATTGTTTCTTTATTAACATCAGTGCAGCTACATGATTTATTGAACTAAAGTACTTATTTTCAGTAAGTTGCCAGACACTGATGACGACCAATAACACGTTATCAAGCTTCTGCTGTAAGCTCTCACTTGAACGAGCTCGTCGTTTCTTCAGTCAGATCAACGCCCGCGATGCGTCGGGTCAGACGCCGTTGCACCTGGCATGCGAACGAGGAGACCTGGCGTGTGTCAAGGAGCTGCTGGAGGAGAGCCAGGCCCGCACCGACATCCGAGATCGTAACGGAGAGACACCCATGCACTGCGCCTCCAAGCAGGATTCCCCCTTCATCATCCAGGTCAGCATCTCATGATGGCTCATCAGCATTCATTCATGATATTATGGAGTCAAATCAACATTTTTTGTGTGATTTACGGAGACATTTCTTGACTCTGATCTGAGATAAAAACAATAATTCCTCATTAGATATTGTAAACTGCATATCTACCTCATCTGCTCACCTTTTGATTTTCTGCACTGTTCTGCCTCTCGTTCTTTTCGTCCAGACATTGTGCTCACGTCTTTGCTCAGGCGTCAACGAGCTCAACGACAACGGGGAGACGCCACTCCACGTGGCCTGCCGATTGGGCCGTGTGGAGAACGTCAAAGCCCTGCTGGGGGGCGGAGCAAAGTGTGACGTGATCGGTGGGACAGGCTACCCCATTCACTCCGGCATGAAGTACAGCGAGAAAGGGTGAGTTTCTTCACGACGTGGCCGGAGTAACCTCTGGTACTAAAAAGGGTTTATTTTCTTTCTCAGTCAATGATTATCACCTGTAATCTTCATTTATCTACATATTTAATTCCATTTATAATGTCAATATCTCTGAATGTAGCTTAAGAAATTCTATTTCTGCACTACTAAGACGGCAAAAGAAATAAGCAGCTCAAACCGTGTTTTTGTTTTGTGTTTGTGTGGCAGTTGTGTGGAGGAGATCCTCAAAGCTGACCTGGCCCAGCTCCAAGCTGAGGACGCTCTGTATGGAGGGACACCGCTGCACTGGGCTAGAACTGCAGAGGTTATTATTGATGAGACGAAATCTGATTTGTTCACATTTTACAGCACCATGAACGTAAACATCCGCAGATATGATATGCACATGCACAATGCCAGAAGAGCAAAACGAGTAGATTAGACTTTCTTGTCTTTGTACAAGTAGAATTACATTTAGGCTTTTTTTTTTTTTTTTTAAACCTGTTGCCAGTGGAGCAGCTTTACAGAAGAGATGTTATTATGAAATATTGTGTAAGATTTAATTTACTTTGTCATTCAAAACATTTTTTACCTTCTAAAATCTGTGTCTAAAAATGTGACAGAAAGGAACTGTTAATCCAGGGATTCCCGACCTCGTCAGATTCATTGGGGTCGCAAAGCCCACTTGATTTTAAGGGCTTTAATACTAAGTTTTAGCGTTACATTACAACTTATTCTGAGGCTACATCATATTGGAAATTGCACATTTCCAGGGTTATATTGCACATTTCAGGAGTGTATTGTATTAGATATTGCACATTTCTTTTTTAACTTCTATTTTCACATCTTGTTACAGTTTTTCTTGCATTTATTCTCAAATTTCTTATTTTTACTGTATCTTGTCAGATATATTTTGGCAAAATTCTCTATTTTAATTTTGGGTGATATCCGTCTCCAAAGTAGGACTGCAAGTGAGACAAAAATTTGATTCCACTGTGTGTCTCGTATGTAAACTGCTCCCAATGGATGGACTAGGTGCCTTGCACGGCAACAGCCTCCATTGGCAGGTGAATGTGTGTGTGAATGTGATTGCCAATGGAAAGCTCTTTAGGACTGCGCTGTGTAAGTGAGATCAATTTACCATTTACAGCAGAATTTATACTGAACCGAACTTTGACTTTGACTTTGAAGTATGAGAACATCAACGAACCTCCAAACAAATAAACAAATACATGAAACCACTCAAAGGACATTTAGTATGAGTTAATCTGCTGGTGATGGTTGAATTTATCTTCGCCTGACTCTGTGTGTGTTGCTCCAGATGTGTCGTCTGCTGCTGGACCACGGCTGTGCAATAAACTACCTCAGTAAGACTGGAGAGAGCGCCCTTCATATATTGACCAAGAAGGGCCGCTTCGAGGCGGCCATGGTGCTGCTCACCCACGGGGCAAACGCAAACCTGAAGGGGCAGCACGGAAACACAGCGTTGCACCTGGCCATGAAGGTGAGATGATATACCTCCTGGAACAACTTAGCGTTTCTTCTTTGTTATCCTTTATTGATCAATTGCGCTGCTCTTTAGATGGACCACATGGAGCTGATCAAAGCTCTGATCGTATTTGGGGCCGATGTGGAGATCCACAACGACCTGGGAGAAACTCCCGGACTCATCGCTGCACGCACCAGCAAAGGTACGAGCAAGTAAAATAAAACTGAAGAGATGAGTTTCTCTTATCTATGTGTTGAAAGACTAAATATGCCTGACCTAACACAGCTTTGACCTCATGTATTTAATAGCACGTGTTTCATTGAAGATCTGCATGATGCTTGTTCCGGTACTGTAAATGAGAAATTGCTCTAACAGAAGGCAGCAGGATGGTCTTGATTATTTTTTTTTTGTCCTTCTTTTTTTCTTAGCAGATCTTATAGTTGAATCCGTTTGATCCAGATTATTGCTGCACAAAACACTAGTTTTTAGTTTCTACGTGTTTGGATCTGATTCTGGGGTCAGAAAGCAGGTTCGCCTCAGATGATCTGAGAGGTGCTTTACCATGAAGCTCACATAGCTGGATAATAACCTGTTCATGTTTGTTGAGGAGATGTATTGGTATTTAATTTTTCTGTGATTATATCTCAATTTGTCATGTTATGTTTACTTCATGCTTGGATATTCTGAATCCACTCATTAATCACTAACCATTTACAGCTTTGAGAACCACAGGATGAAATATTCAAATGACAAAATGAAACATGCCTAAACAGTTTTATTGTTTTTTTAAACTGTTTTTGCTTTTTCTTCCCCATTTCTTGTGGTATGAGCAAATATTCCCATTTTAGTTGTGCAACCAATGAAACCAAAATAAGCTCCAATGTTTATTTACAACATTTATTTCTGAAAGTTACATGGAGCCACGACAGAGGGGCTTAAAAGCCACATTTCGCTGCAGGTTGCAGACCCCGCGGATAGAATGAGAGACAAAGATTGGACAGAGACAGATTGAGGGGAGGGATTCAAACCCTGGTTTGGGTCGGAGGTGGGGATTCAAAAGAGAGAGAGAAAATGTCAAAGTGAAACATGGAATGAGAACAGAAAGAAGCTCACTGTCGGTCTCCCAGCAGCTTCAACAGGAAAAGGTCCAGGTTGCAGTGACGATGCTTGTTTATCTCGCACAAAGACAAAGACTGGAAGCGTTCATGCTTTTGTCTGACTTTAAGAAGTAAAAAAGTCGAAGGTCTGACTTCCCGAGCTCCTCTGCTTTTATTCGCTTTTACGTCTCGATGTGTTTTTAGTCATTTCTGAATGACTTTGATGCACGATCATGGCTAACGGCTTGCTTCTTCTCTTCGCTCTCCCTCTCTCTCCATCTTTCCCTCTGTCTTCTCTCTCCGCTATCTGTGCATGTCTTAATATTTCTGCTTGCATGCGTATGTGTGTGTTAACACTGAAGGCCCTAATAGAAAGGTACTGCTGGACATGCTGTGTAGTGTAGGAGTCCAGCGTTGCCTCCCTCCCTCCCCCGGCAGCCCTCCTCCCGTCTCCAACAGCGCCAAGCCTCAAGGAATAGGTAACATCCCAGCTTCCCACTCTCGGTTCTCTGACTCAGGCTCCAGACATGTCTCCTTTGGATTTTTATTGAGTTTATTGATTTGTCATGTCTCACTTCAAGAGTTCAAAAACAGTTGTAATTTGTGTTATTTTAATGCAATCTTTGGAAACAACTCAATCACAAAGGGGAAAAATAGGTTTATACGAAAATCTTTAATGGATTTTCATCATTGAGAAATAAAGTTCTGATGAAAAACATTCCGTTTGGACTAGAGTCATGATTTTCTTTTATGTCCAGATATCAACACTGAACAAACATCATGTGAGGAGGCAGTATTGCTGTAATAGAAAAGAAATTTGATCAACAGCAAGTTTTTTTTGGGGGGGGGGGACGAACATCATAAATTGAGTAAATGTCATCAGGTAAAAGCTTTTTTCTCTCTGTACTTCAACCCGACTGGCTGATAGAAAACCCCGGGTCGCCTCCTTTCTTCTGTACATGAAGTCGTCGTCCCACGTCGATCCCATACCGATAGCTGTTGTGATTGGCTTGCAGGGTTTGATGACATCATGTTTATGGGGGCGGCAATCAGTGCGATGAGCCAAGGCAGATCTCAAGTGGACGGAGGCGTTAAAAGGAAGTGAGTACAAGACTGTGTGATAAACTCAAAGTAAAGAAAACGTGTAAGTATTTCGGTGATGTAAACATCCGCTTTCATTTAAATGATTACATCAGAAAGGCTTTTGGTTTGCTCCATGTACGGAGGAGGAATCCAGTCTAAGGACGAAGCTGAAGTACCGTTTAGTCCCCCTGCCAATTACCTTGTGACACTGTGTGCCATGGATGAATAAGTGGACATTCTGCTCCTACAGCTCTAGAGATGACCTCATGAAAGTGACTGTAATGATCATGTTTCTCATTTTTGTGAATGGAATGTCTCAGGAATAGTGTTTCTGATCTCATACTGACTCTTTATGTTCACTTTGTTCTGATTGTCCAGCTTCTGTTCGGCATCTCATTCAAACAGCCTGCAGAAGTGAAGCTCCACACGCTTGTTATTTGACAGTAGCTTCTTCACGCTGCCACCAGCAGCTGCTTCTGTGTGTGAAGCAGATGAACATGTGATGAAGATCTGTGAGCAGCCGATGTTGGCTTGCTCACGACGAGTGCTCAGAGTAGAATCTGCTCATTTCCAGACTTTATTCCGTCACTGTGTCATCACTCACCAGTTCTCTCGCCGCTGTCTTGCAGGCTGGACAGACTGCTGTGTCTGGACGGTGGAGGTATTAAAGGTCTGGTGCTGATCCAGATGTTGATCGCCCTGGAGAGAGAGGCGGGCCGACCCATCAAAGAGCTCTTCGACTGGGTCGCTGGCACGAGCACCGGGGGCATCCTGGCCCTCGCTGTCGTCCACGGTCCGCTCACGTTTCAATCTCCGACTTCTTTCCACTTCTTCAAAACAACACCAGAACACTCAGAGTTTCTCCTCCCTGCAGGGAAGTCCATGGAGTACCTGCGCTGCCTCTACTTCCGGATGAAGGAGCAGGTCTTTAAGGGGTCTAGACCCTACGAGTCTGCGCCGCTGGAGGATTTCTTGAAGAAAGAATTTGGAGAAAACACCAAGATGACAGATGTTCGGTACCCCAGGTATCATGTCACCGTTAACAAAAGCCTTCACAGTCTCTCTGTGCTCTTCGGCCTCGTATCAAGGCGCCTCTCTCTCTGTGTCTTCAGGGTGATGGTGACCAGCGTCCTGGCTGACAGGCATCCGGGCGAGCTGCATATCTTCAGGAACTACGACCCTCCGTCCGTCCAGAGGGAGCCCCCGTACGCCACGACTGAAACCTTCAAGCCTCTCACCATCCCACAAGGTAGCGTTCACGTGCCCAGCATGGACTCGCACTCAAGGGTAAAATATGAGTTCGTCTGCGGGTCGCATATGTGGCGCCGTTCCTTGGTTCAGACCATATTCAGACATTTTCAGCCAGGTGATTTAAAGAAACCTCTTCACAAATGTGGTGTGATGGTTTTAATGCATGAAACATTATTGTGGTGCTTTTTTTACAAGCTGAACTCTCGCAATGGGCTTATAAAATGTATGAAGGAGACAAAAATAGTAACAGAAATTCCTCCATTGCAAACAAATCCTGTCGCCTGTCTCATCCTGTGTTTGGTCTGTTTGGGGTTTTTGTTCTGTGGACTTCAAACACTATCTGCTTGTGCGGCGCACGCCAAGGTTCTGATGGACGGGATTACACTTCTATCACAACCAGGAAAACCTTAGAGAACCAGGCATTAAGCATAAAGAACGTATGAGAATCAGTCAATTTTAAATCTTTATCGTTATTTTTGACGCACAATCCACGTAAAACCTGACGATTCAGGAGCAAAGAGATTAACATTGCAAAAAGGTTCCATTAGATGCAGTTCTCTCTTTTAATACTCATCAAAAACTTTAACTGAGGGTGAATTTATGGACGAAGAATTCTGTTAACAATATCACCTCTCTCGTCTATTGCTCGAGTTACTTGTTGGTCCAGGTCACGACACAGTTTATTACAGTCAAACCAAATCTGGTAAGTGTGAAGAAGTTCATTGATGTCACCACTGGGGGGCCCCACACTCAACCTGTCTCCACGATGAAAAGCTTACGTCAAGTGTCTCAGTTAAACACAAGCCTTTTTCTCCATCGTCTTCCTGGTGGAAAACATCCTCTTGTGCTGTGTGTGTTTGAGTGCCAGTCATGTTGTTGTTTCAGGATGGGAGGATGAGGATGTGTTGATAGTAGGATACACAGAGGAGCCGTCCAGAAAGCGTAGAAAGGTGACGGATGAAGGTGTGTGCAAGAAGGCTTTGAAATCTGACTCGACAGAATCATGTGGAAAAGCATCACTTATTCACGAACCCTAAACCCTTATTGTGAATTCTCACTGTGAAACACACTCTCATATTTCTTCTGGACCTGATAATCACGTTTTGGAGCAGCAGCATCAAACATAAGGCCCGTGGGCCCATAGCGGCCCACCAGATCACCAAGAAAATTTTAGAAATTTCAAAGAAAACATAGATTATTGAACAACTTTCTGGAGAGGAGCTGAAGTTTTTGGGGGGGACATTTCTCTGTACATTGAACCAGAAGGTTTTATTAAATTGGCTTTATGTTTCGATTGTGCTCATTTTCTGGAGTAATTATTTTTTCTTTCTGTAAAAATATCAAAATTTTCATCATGCTTGCACCACATCAAAGAAAAAGCCTAAAGTTTACATGTCAGGGTAATATTGCAGCTCACTGTTTTAGATTCTTGACCTCAATGTCTCAAATCCATCAGATCGGTAATTCACTGTCACTGCTGCTTCTTCTGATGATGAGCAAACTGGTACACAACTGACATTACATGAATGAATTATTGTTCACATTTTTTTTTTTTATGTATAAATGATAATGAATTATTGTTTTGTTTTTTTCTGCCAGTTTTTGCATCAAAACTTCCGAAGTTTATTACATTACTTATTTTCTATTTATATTAGTAATACTTCAATAAAAAGAAATCCTGAACTAGTTTGTGTGAACTTCCAACTTTGGATTGTTGTTGTGAAGTTCCTCAATGTGTTGCACGAAGATCTTTTAAAATGTTACTTTGATGGATTTTAACTAAACGTCGTCAGTGTAGACCTCTAAAATCTGCACAAGGACTCATTTTTAAGATTTATTTGTGCTTTTCAGATAGATAGTTAGAGGATATATTCGAGATAAAGGTAGATATGTTAGAGATATAGTTTAAAAATTGATATATTACAGATAGATATTTCAGATAGTTATAATAGAGATGTAGACTAGAGATAGATATATTACTTATCGATAGATAGTTAAGAGGTTATTCATAGGATTAAAGTACAACAACAACCTTAATTACCCGTTTGATTTTGTGAATTTGAATATGAAACAAGTATAAAGCGATAAAGAGCTGAATATCTCAAGGAGATATGGAACTCTGGAACTCACTTTCTAATCCCCAGAACAACTGGTCTGGAGAGCGGCTCGCTCCAGCGGCGCTGCTCCCACGTACTTCCGCCCCATGGGTCGCTTTCTGGACGGCGGGCTGCTGGCCAACAACCCCACTCTGGACGCCATGTCGGAAATCCACCAGTACAACAAGGCTTTGAAGGCAGAGGTGGGGCCGCCACACAGCTGTCTTCATTACATTCATTGATCAGTTTATGTGAGACGGTTCTGGTTATCTGGATTTCTCAGGGCCTTGAGAAGGACGTCAAGAAGCTGGGGGTCGTGATCTCACTTGGGACAGGTCCGTATGAACATGGAAAATAAAGTGTTTTCCCAAGCTTGCAGGCTTGTTCTCATCACTAGAACTGACTCTGGTTTCCTATCTGTGTGTTTCCAGGAAAACCCCCCCAGGTGGCGGTGAGCTCTGTGGATGTGTTTCGGCCCTCCAACCCTCTGGAGCTGGCCAAGAGCTTCGTGGGAGCCAAGGAGCTGGGCAAGATGCTGGTGGACTGCGTGAGTGTGACATTCTGTGTTTGAATCACTTCAATTCGGATTATTTCTTCCACTCTGCGTGATGAAGCATGTTTCTGTAACCTGACCAGTGCACGGACTCGGATGGCTGTGCAGTGGACAGAGCCGGAGCCTGGTGCGAGATGATTGACACCATCTACCACAGGTCAGCCCACCGCAGACATGTTTGATTCTTATTTCTCTTGAAAGAGCTCCTGGAACTAATCCCGAACGCTTCCTTTGATGCAGACTGAGCCCTCAGCTGTCTCAGGAGGTGATGCTGGACGAGGTGAGCGACGCCATCTTGGTGGACATGCTGTGGGAGACACAGATGTACCTCTACGAGAAGAGGGAGATCCTCCAGTCTGTGGCCAAGTTACTGCGGAACGACTGAAAGCACAAAGACAGGCTGACGACGGCGACCGAGAGACGAGCGACGGAACAAAACCCCTGAAATGAATGATCCACGTGTCTGAAACACGGAGGCGGCGTGGATTCTGTTGAATCAGTGACTGATGTATTTAGAGGAAAGGAAACACAGTAGCAATCGTGTGAAAGGCAGGAAATGACTGACACCCCCGCTGAAGGGACAACATGTAGCAACGTGTCACTATATCATGAATCCACCGTTTATCAGTCTGTTTGAAGAGTCACCGTTGCTTTTGAGGCAGTTTTGTTTGAGAAGGAATATCAAGTGAATCCTTCCTCTTTTTTTGGTTGGAACTAAATTGAAAGCCAGATCTGACCGGTTGTGGTAAAACTGTAACGTAACCTTTGACCCTTTCATGTGTCACACATGAGTCAGATGACCTCCCTGTAATCCCTGTGCAATAATCCACATTGTCATGTAGTCCAGCTCTGAAGACGCTAGCGATGAATTTGTTCCGCCTTACGTGTCAGGGAACCGCATTTAAACCTTTCTTTGTTTTTGTCATATTCATCTTGCCTTTCCGACTTATTTATACTGACATTGAAGACAGAATGCAGCCTCACACTGACTAAAAACAAAAGTGCACATCATGTCCTGAGTGCATGTTTAACCTGACATTGTGGAGGAGAAAGAGCAGCTGCTACCAGCAGGAAACAATGTTTTCTATTTATTTTCTATCTATACTGATCACTGGATGTGTAAACTTGTATATTAAAATATATTGTTGTTAACCTAAGATGTATGCTTATTGCTTTGTCTTTTCCAGATGAGTATATTTTGGACACTTTGAATATCAGGTTATAGAAGCTTTTTGTTATTTTTATACCGGATTTCAGATTTTATTTTTTATTTATTTTTTTGCATTTCCACCTCGCCAAGATCTCAATCAGTGATCGTCAATGGTGTCTTTTCTTTTTTTTGCATTTTAGGGATCACAAGTCCTCCTTGAAGGTAAAAAAAATTGCACTTGCATTTGTCTTCCTTCTTCTCTAAAATCTTTGAGCAAGATATGATGTGAACAAGGAGATATGAACTTGTGTTCCTTTCACATAATTCAAAGTAATCTTCAATGAGACCTTACTTAACATGTCTTAGTATTACAGGAAGCAGCAGCAGCAGGATGTGATGCGTTTTCACGAGAGTATTTTTTTTCCTGATGATGCATTTATTGAAAGTAGATTTTCTGCTGTGAAAGAGGAAACATTTGAGTCTTTACTGGTTTCTCCGTCTTTGAGGAGGAACCTTCAGACCGAGGACAAACACACACACACGGAGAAGAAAAACACATATTCACATTTATTCTTCAACGCTTTATTTCAAAATATAAAATTTTTACGTCTTTACTTCTTTCTTAGCAGACAGATGAACAAAGTCATACATTATCTGCAAAGACTTAAATGATTTTTATTGTAGTTCTCCAGTACTCCTGTGTTTCCTGAGGGAAATTTGTGCTCCTTACTTTTTCTGTTTTTGCAGGAGTCTATCTCGCATGAACACGAGTGTCATAAAATATATTATTGTTAACCTGATATGAAGTCGTGATATGGGAGCTCGTGTTGTATTTCACAAATTCTTTTATTGCACAGAATTGTGTGTTTTTGCATCCTCTTTTACATTCGGTCTGAACAACTAAAATCAAAAACATGAATCAATAGATGCAATCCTCAAAGTACTATCTGTTATCCAGAATTCATAATGGTAAAAGTGTCCTGATGTCGGGCTTTCCTTTTGCTTTAAATTTTCACTCTGCAAGTTTTATTATAAACCTGTCATCACACTTAAATATTTGGAAGGGAAAATATATTTCAACGCAGATGTTTGTCCTCCCACAAGAAAAAAGAAAAAAACGATCACATGAACAAAATGACGCAAATAAAAAATAAATAAAAATGTTGGTAAAATATGATGGCTTTGAAAGAAATCAAAGAAAGAAAGATTAAAGTAAAGAAAGACATCAAAGAAAATGAACAGTATGACTTAATAATAAAATCACATTAAAAAGTACCCCGGGTGAGTCAGACTATTATATAAAGTCTGAAAGTCTCATGACTGTCACATGTATGGCTTTGCCATTGAACATGATTTTCACTGAAGCAATCCAGTTGGCGTCACTTTAAGTTAGATTGTGGTATGACCAGTTTTATCTGTCTATCTACTATCGCGGGGAGCTGTGAGATGGTGCCATGTTTACTCCGGGTGTGTGTTGGCTTTGAAATTGATGCTGGCATAATGGCTCCCCTCTGGTTCCTGGGGCCGGTGTGGCTGGACCAAAGAGTAGAGAGGACTTGTGTTCCTGGTGAAATGGACGCTGCTGTATTGAAGCTCCTCTTCTGCCCTTCCAGCTGAGACGTCGGCATTCTGGAGACCACGACATCAGCGGTTAAAAGACAGGAGAACTTACTTTAGATACTACTTGTGACACGCAAATCTGCTGAATGCATGAGCGAGAAAATCCTAATGCATAACAAATCACTAAAAATAAGGTATTTCCATTCTTTATTGTGTATTTATTAATCAATCAATCGATTGTTGAAAAGTGTGTGAGACGCAATATTGGCAAAATACAAAATGATTACATTCATTAGGAGGAAAAAGTTTTTCTTTCTTACCTGCTCCAGGCTGCTCGAAGCTGCACTGCCACGAGGCTGAGTGGAAGTCCTCTTTTTTCTGTTCAGTAATATAATATATGTAAGTAAGAGTGTGAGTTACCTGGTGAATCTCTTTGGTCGGAATCACAACACAGTTTTACTCACCTCACACACAAGAAAACAGAGAGGAGGATGAAGAGGAGGATGAAGAGCAGAACAGCAGAGACTCCTGTGACGGCTGCTTCCCACATTTTCTTCACAGTTTGGACTTTAAGAGTTTTCACAGCTGATGTGTCCGAGATGTCTGAGCCGGCTGCGACAGCACAGGAGTAGTTTCCTGCGTGCTGATGGCTGACTGCATCGAGAATCAGGTGTTTGTTGTGTGTTTTGTTTGAGCTCAGAGGTTCACTGTTGAAGAACCAGGTGTAGTTTGAGTTGTGGGTCAGAGGACAACTGGTGCTGCAGGTCAGAGTGACTCTCTGACCCTCTGTCACCTCTGGAGAAGGAGTCACCTTCACGTTGAGATCTGTAGGAAAGACACACACAAAAAGCAGATATTTGTTGTTAATTTAAAAAATAAAGATGCCAGAGAACGCATTGATTGATTGATTGATTGATTGATTGATTGATTGATTGATTGATTGATTGATTGATTGATTGAAAAAGGGGGGGATTCCTGCCTATACATATTTTTACTCAGGAAAATTACCAAAAAAGTGTAACATCTCTGCAGTTGTGTTCTTGTGGCAATGATATGTTTTAGTGATGATGTTGTGTTCGTCCTGATTCTTTTGTGTCACCTGAATGCACCGTTAGAGCGAGTTGGCCTGTGATTGGCTGAGAGTGGAGAAGGGGGCGGGTCAGATGAGTGTGTGTGTGCGTGTGTGTGTGTGTGTGTGTGTGGGGGGGGGGGGGGGGGGGGGGTTCTGTTTAGTAATAAATTTAATTTACTGGTTTGGAAATAGTGACGTGTTAGATTACCCATTACTGAAAAAAGTGGTCTTATGAGAGTAACGCATTACTAATTAACGCGTTACCGGCATCACTTTCCCCACAAAAAGAGTAGTTCTTCGTTTCAACCATCACTAATGTTTGCTCAAGAGGAGTTGTCTGGTTGTTCTCTGTGAATGTGCCTTGAAATGTTGTATTTGAAATATTAGGATTTCCTAATGTTCCGTGGCAGAGAGCCTGAAAGAGTCAGCAACATGTGCGTTTTGTGTGGGACTGATTAAAATGTGGTGTTTGTGAAAGCTGTGTGTCCACGCCTCTGTGTCCGGTCCCACGGGTGGCAGGCACACCTACTGCAGTAGCTTCTTGTGAAAACACCAAAAAGTTAATTGTACATCAGCAGTATACTACAACTCGGCTGTTGAAATAGTGTGAGAAACGTGTTTACCTGTGACAATCAAAGTAACTCCAGGAATGCCAAATGGGTTCACAAATCCTTCAAACTCTTTGAGATTGAAGTGGTATTCTGCTGAGTCATTCTTCTGCACATTTTTCAACGTGAGGACGTGTTGGTTCTTCCTGGTTCTTCCATCAAGCTGCACTTTACCTCCATCCTCCGTCAGCACCTTCATTTCTCTCTTTGTTTGATACCAATTATTCGACTTTGGTATGAAGGAGTCCGAATAATGATAAAGACATGTGATGTTCACTGAGGATCCTTTCAGAGCACAGATTCTCCTGCTGACATAATCAACTCTCCAGCAATTTTTATCATCAACACCTGGAGTTCAAATCAAAGAAAAGAGGCGGTTTAATGACGGATGTCAGTACAAGTCTGACAGAAAGTTAACTGGTCTGCTGTACACTGGTCACTGTTGGCCTCTGATGTGCAGGTGTGTTTAAAGTCTAAAGTACCTCGATGTTGTTGCGTCGATGTATTTTACTTAATCATAGTTGATTTAAATTATTTTGACATTGTGGTCATAACAACGTGTAAAGTGAAGCAGTGAAAACATGAATTAGTTGATACTCACAGACAGGAGCAGAGTTCAGGTCCTTGTGGTTTTTCACAGCACAGATGATTTTGTCTGTCGAAGGGATCCCAACCATCAACTCTTTATCATTTCCTGTATATGAGTTTCCGTTTAGTGATTTTAATGAAGTCACAGCATCAGTCAGAGGACAAGTGGTGTTACAGGTCAGCCTGACTTGAGGTGGAGGGCCTTTAGTCCTTTGTACATGGAACTCTGTGTGGGGATAATACAGGTTGCAGCAGTTCATTGACGTGTCATCTCTATAATAAATGTAACTTTTAAAACTGTCACTTTAAAAATAACAAAGGCGAGTCAGTGGGAGGAGAGTCAGTGTGTGAACCTGACCTGTGGGATATGTGATGGAGCATGACTCATTGGTTGACGTCTGCTCAGAACACATTCTGCCTTCAGCATAGGTCACACTGAAGCAGATCTGTGTTACAGAGTCTGCACCAAACCAAAGACATGGTGTCATTTCTCAGCTGGGAGAGTGTTTACACAGGAACGTTTCAACAAGATGAAAAGTTCATTGTTGTCACTCACCTACTGAGACTTCAGGGGCCCTGATGTCCTCGTAGCCTCTGATAGCGCAGGAGTATGTGACTGCTGAGTCACTGCTGACCAGCTCCTGGTACCAGGGAGACCAGTCCTCATAGAGAAACTCTCCGTTCTTGTACCAGATGTAGGCTGCGGGGTTTTCAGTCAGAGGACAGCTGGTGCTGCACATCAGAGTGACTGTCTGTCCCTCAGTGGAGGGAATCACCTTCACCTGAATGTCTGAACAGACGCGTTATTAATTAAACGCCTCAGACACTGAAAACAAATGTTGTGACAAATGCTTTAACTGAAACAGTGACACGAACTGCATTATTCCAACAATCCTGTGGCTTGTCAGTAACGTTGCTGCAGCAGTAAGAGTTTGTATCATTGTCTCTCAGATCATTGATTGTTAATGTGGGGAAAGTTTGCTGTGACTTGTACATCACACGAGGTTCATCTGCAGGAAAATCTGACCTGACGTACTTATACCCAGTCCAGTTTACAGTGTACAAGTTCTTTGTTGAATTTGATGTGAACAGGAGAGATTCAGTGAAGAACCTTTTAAAGCGCAGATGTTGGTTTTTTGTCCTTGAAGCCCTGAAACAGAAGATTCCATCAGGAAACCACTTGAGCATTTTTGTCCAGTTTTGACAACAACCCTCTCAGCAGAACAAGCTAAAGTCCTGGTCACGGCTCGTCTCTTCCATCCATTCGTTCTCCACCCACATGATCAGAGGTTGAAGCAGACCTGAGCTCACATCTTTCCACTTTATAGTACATCCTGTAGAGTCTGCTTGTCCATCACTGCGCTAACTCGAGATAAAAGACTCAGCTATTCACTTTTAACAACATATGGACTTTGGGAGGAAAACAAAGTTTACAGTGTAAATCTACACGGGCACAGGGAGAACATGCAAATTGAAGCATTGAACTCGGTTAGTTTGTGATGTTCTGTCACAGTTTTCAGTTTTGAGATAAAAACAAAAGTCATTCTTACCTGAGACGCACAAAATCAAACCCAGAAACAAACATTCAGTTTCTGCCAACAACATGATCACTTCTGACATCAGCTAAAAAACAGCTGGTGGTTTGATCAAAGCTCATAAACTGACTCAAAGTCTCAAAAAAGAACAGCAGCTGAACTTCACAGACATAAGTTGAAGACAAAATGAAACTGTTTTTATTTTGGGTGCCTTTACATGCAGCTTTAATGTGAACAAAACTACCACTTCTCTTTTCTCCTTCCTTCTTTCTTCTCTAAAAACTTGTTGTAAGAAGTGACTAGATCGTGTCTGATGTGCTCTCATCCTCCCCAGTTGCCACCCACTCCCCCCCACGCCCTCCACCTCAGCCTCTACGACCCCCACCGTTACACTCCACCCTGAGCGCCAACCCATGTCCCACCCACCACCCCCAGCGGGTGTTTTCTTTTAATAGAATTCACAATGATCTTCAGTGCGACGTGTTTTTCGTGAGAATATACTTTTGATCATGTAATGTATTTGTGAAAGGTTGTAGTAATACTGTAACCAGAGGTGGAAAGAGTACTAACATATAAAAGTACAATTACTTTGATAGCATTTTACTCAAGCACATGTAAAAGTAACGGTCAAAAAAATTAAATCCCATTATTGTGTTATATTAGTCTTGTGGTGTTGTGTTGTGTTGTTGTGGTTTAGTTAGTCAAGTTAGTTAGTTGGTTTAGTTTATTGTAGTAATTCTATTGTTGCCACCGTGAGTGAAAAGTGAACATTTCCAAACCGGAGTTCCCCAAATCAATCTCATCAAAGTCATTATGTTTACAAACCGGAATATGAAGCCATAAATGGTGTTTTTGTTTCACTAACTGACGTCATCTTAGGAAACCTGCCGCATGGGTTTATGGGATGTCAAAGATGGCGTTGTTGCAGCTCAAGTGAAAATATCAACATTTGGCTGACTCAACCCAAAAAAAAAGCCATACTTTCTGAGTATTCAAGCCACGAGAATATTCTTCAATGCTGTGAAACTTGTCATTAATAGTTTTTCCAGTGCGAATCGAGATCTTGCGTCCAAATGGAATCTTGCTTCAGGAATCTTTGGGCGTTTCTGTGACGACAAAATGTCAACAAACCTGGGTATGTTCCAGGAAATTTAAATGCTGGAAATACGTGTTTTTATGAGTGTAATGACGAATTTCCTTCACAAAGGTGAAGACAACTTATTAGAGACGTACATCAACAACTAAAACTGGGTCCTAAATTTGTCATTTTTATGGTGTGGATTCTGGTAGAGTACCTTTAAGCGTTGGCATAAGAGGAAGAGCTTCCTCACAGGCGTGGGTCTTCCATGTTGTTTGACACATAAGTATATCCAGAGGGTGATTCTCATAATCCATTAATTAATGATTAAAGTTGTACTCTGTTATGGATAAGATTGAAACTGGAGCACAGTACACCACTTTTATGCAAACTTACTTAAGGAAAAGTAAAAGTACTAAATTTCAAAATGAATTAAAAAGGTACAAGTCCACAAAAAACTACCCAATTACAGTAACGCGAGTAAATGTAGGTCATTATTTCCCACCTCTGACTGTAACAAAGGATAGATAGATAGATAGATAGATAGATAGATAGATAGATAGATAGATAGATAGATAGATAGATAGATAGATAGATAGATAGATAGATAGATAGATAGATAGATAGATAGATAGATAGATAGATAGATAGATAGATGATAGATGAAACTTCTAGGGCTTTGTTTTCTCAGGCTACTCCGCACTCAACAAACAGCACTTCGAACTGGCAGACTGGGTTGGTGGTCCTCATTTTCAAAAAAGGGTCAGGAGACTGTGTGCCAGTTATCTCACACGTCCCAGCCTCTCTGGGAACTTCTGTGTCGAGGTACTCTAAGACGACTCTAATTGATAGTGGAACCTCAGATACAGGAGGTGCCTCAGAAGAAGTGAAGTTGTGGGTTATAAAGATATTTGGTCTTCTTTGCACTCTTCACTGCCACAGCAACCCCTTACAGACTAAGTGGAAAAGAAGATGGATGGATGGATTGATGGGTGGAGAGATATATTTATCACCACACATCAGTTAAATCATGGCATCCTGTTTATCCTTTGTGTTTTCAGTGAGATGATTATCCTCCAGAGGGCGACTTTACCACAGTACTTTTCTCCTCGTGCTGAGGCCCCTAGTATCTATACACTCACAGGTCATGCTTCAGTCACTTTCCATTGCTTCAAGGTCATCTACCATGTAACTTTCAAATAGGTTGGGACCCAGACGTATCTCTCAGAGGTGAGTCTGTAAATAAGAAGGCAATGAATGGTCAATGTGCTTCTCTCTCTCTCTCTGTCTCTCTCTCTCTCTCTCTCTCTCTCTCTCTCTCTCGCAAGCAAGGTCCTCACCATTGATAGAAATAATATTAGGAACTTTTGGTTACCAACCGCAGGTGCAGTTTTTGTGAGAGAAGCTGATCATGGCTGCAGCCTTGTACCGCTCACCATCCAGCCATAACAGTTTCCATTCAAACAGGAAGTTTTTACAGGGCAGACAAGGCCACGCTGTGTGTGTGTGTGTGTGTGTGTGTGTGTGTGTGTGTGCGTGCGTGCGTGCGTGCGTGCGTGCGTGCGTGCGTGCGTGCGTGCGTGCGTGTGTGTGTGTGTACTGCTTGGAATCTCCCACACTATTCTGCATGTATGTGTCGGTTAAAGCGAAGAGTCCAGTCATATTTAGCTGGAATTAGTTGTGCGTATGTGTGGCCTTGTTCTACTATTAGTTTCCTGCGGGAGAATTTAAACATGATAATACACCAACGGCTCACATATACTACTGTGTCTAGAGTACGCATAGGACAGTGCGTAAAATCTACGTAGTCCCTTCACTCGTCGAAGTTCCTGGTTGAGGTTATATGTGCTGTGAAGTAGTTCACCACCATAACACTAGGGGGCGTAGAAGGATTGGTCGTGAAACTGCCTGAAAGTCGATAGTTGCGTTAGTGTTTATTTTCCGACAGTTCATGATGACCAAAGACTAGCAGTGACGCTGCGAGTTTTAACTTCTGGTGCAACCCAGGAGACTAATGGCGAGCGACAAGCAAGCGTCCTGCACGATGCTGTCCATATTATTGGAGGTGTGCAAGGCGTTGTTGACGGCACTGCAACCAAAATTATTTCTCTGCCCCTGGGCGGTGTGTGCTGTTCATCATCATCCATCCTCTGGATCACATGTGGAGTTTCTTAACATGCCCCATGTCATAGTAGAGCAGACCAATCATAGCCTTCATGGTTTGCGCACAGCCTATTGCATTCAGTGTCATTTTGACCTGTGTTTTTAGAATTTTGGGAGGTGTACATTGGGCAAGAGGCTCTGCGGAGGGGCTTCATGGCAACACATTGCCTATGTGTATCATTTGCATATCAATGAACTCTAAATTAAGCTCAACGCATTGGGACACATGTCATTCTGGAGACAATAATCTAACTTTGAGGGGAAGACGTGTTAGGTGAGCAATAGGCTTCATTTAATGTTGTAAATACATCCATCGTCTGTGGTTCCTTTCTGTTTATATTTGTGGTAACCTTACTGTTAGAAACAGAGCCTGAGACATGATATAACAAAATTGTGGCATTTTATATTAATATCTAAATGAATATTTCCTGGACACAAAATACCAATTCGAAACCTCCAAAATAATAATCTGTGGCCATGAAATACTAACTTAAGGACACAAAATATTAATTTGTTGCCTCAAACAAGTATTTTGAGAAGACTAAATATTAATTTGTGTCCACGATTTATAGTTTTATTTCAGAGGGCACTCTGTAGTTTTGTATGTGTTATCTATTTGTATTTTAATTTCATGATTTTTAAATGCTGCAACCCAAACAATTCCCAGACTGAGATTAAAGAAGGACTCGATCTATTTGTCTATCTAGTTTGCAGTTACTGACTGCAATAAATGTAAGTCAGAGCATTGTGTCATAATTAGTGAATACTATAAGATCCAGTGAAATTAAAAGACATATAGATATAAAATATTAAAAGATATATAGTATGTATTGCTGTCTGAGTCAATATGGCCTAGCAGCTGAAAGGTGGGTGTGAATGTGAGTGTGTGTGATTGTATGCCTCAGTGTTCGATCAGTGATGGACTGAAGATCTATCCAGGTTTGTATCTCGCCTGTGTCCATCGTTAGCCAGGATCAGCTCCTGTATAAACTTACTGTACTGCCTGGATTCCATCGATCTTCTTTCCCACATGAGGTCACAGTGGCAGTAAGAAAAGATAAAAAAAGCCCAAACATCCCTGTCTGCAACCTGCTCGAGACGATGTGAACAGACAATATGGTACCACAGCTGCATGTCTGCTGTTATAGAGATTGGCTGAGCACGTGACCGCCAAGAAAGACTGCGTCATCAAGACACAAAGCATTATGGGAAATACAGTCAAAGAGCACGGGAAAGCCTGCTGGCTTTTACAGAATCTGCCAGCCAGCCAGCATCCCTTTGAACTGGTGGGATCAGTTCAGAAGGAACAATTGGAACAAGCAAAGTTGTGCTCTAACTGTTTTATCCTCACCTGTTCATGACCTTTGTGTTTTCACCACTTTATTCTTCCCCATGTCGTCATGTGGGAAAATTGCAACTCCTTCCCTGTTCACTGTTTCCTCCTGCATCTTGTTAGCGTCCTCCTATTTTCTGAAGGCAGTATGTGTCTTTTCCGGTTTGCCTTGTGCCTTTTGCTCAAGTATAACACTCTTTCTGTTTCCGTGGAAGCCTTGTTGTGTTTCACCTAATTTTGAGGTCTCCCATTTTCTTTATTTTATTATAGCCTATTAACATGTACATAACAAGTTAAAATAGTTAATCAAGTTGGTTGAATTCATCTGAAGTTTTTGATATGTTCGTCTCAGTTCAAATCTTTTCTAAATGTTCATTGGTCAGTTTGAGACATGTGACTGGTGACATGTGGATGTAATCAGGAAGTGTGGTGTGAAGTGGAGAAGGAAGAGTGGATTGATGTAAAGAGACTGGACTTACCTTTGCATTCTTGTCTGGGTGGACTGCATGCAATTTCTTCCATTGGACCCAAAGATGTGAACAAATTGCTGGGTACTAAATGCTAGACAGTGTATTTTCAATTACTGGAGTTCTATTCGTGCCAGCCGGGAGCTGACAAGTATCTTTCTTTGAATAAAGTTCTCTTGACTGTGAAACAGTGCTGATGAGATTCTCGTCAGTGATTAAAAACAGTAAAGTTTTAGTCTATTAAAACGACAAACCAAAGATTCCAAAATGTTTTATAGACTGAATCTGCAACACTGGGTGGTAACTGTTGGTTCCCCCACTGCTCTAAGGAATCACGACACAACTTCATCACGATCGGTTCCAATCTGAAATGAATTGGATCATCTATTTAAAAAAATTAAAAAATTCCCCTGGGATTATTTGTAAAATGTATTTATTTGTAGTGTGTCTACAGGCTGTGACAGTTAACTCTCAGCTCTTGGTGCCAAACCCTACCAGACAGAAGACAGCAGTTGGTGCCTCTTAACACTACAGCAACGCAGCATCAGGTTTGATAACTTCTGCATTTCTCCCTCCCTCCACCCACTTTCAGGCCCTCCAGCTCAGGCTTGTTGAAGCCTTGTTTCTGTTCTTTCCGGGACTTTTTCAAAATTTAGGACTGTGATGATGGCCAATAAACAAAGAAGACTGGGGGCAGGCTACTTCATGCCTCTCCACAATTTACATTCTTTATCTTCCTGCCATCACCTGCTGGCAAGTTAGCAAGCAGGCATTCACAACAGTGTATAATTAACAGAAAACCACACACAAGTATGGTTGAGCCTTAGTTCGCTTTGCCAAGTGAGCTGATGATTTATTAAATAGCTATTAGTGATGGGCTTGAATGAAAGCTCTTATGTTAATTGTGATTACGTGCACTTGTGTATCACACCATAAAAACACCATCTTTGTACTGCTTTATGTCTGCTTTGTGAACGAAATAGTCTACTGCAGTGAAACTGAACACTGCTAAGTAACTGTTGAATATGGCAGGCTAGCAACAAGCTACAGAACACTGATGGTTACCAAGCAACTGCCGGGCACTGCGTGTATGTGACTAGTTGCCGAACAAGGTTAGTTAGAAACAAACCAAGTAACGCTGCTAGTTAGTGAGTAGTTGCTGAACACAACATGTTAGAGAATAGCCACTGAACGTGGCGAGTTAGATGCGAGCCACTGAACACTGCGAGTTAGCGACTAACTGCTGAATATTGCGAGTTCGCAAGTAGTCACTTAACATTGCCAGTTGGCAAGTAGCTGCTAAACATGGCGAGTTGTCAAATAGCTATGTTTCTTCCAGGTAGTTGTTGACTTCCTCCACTTGTGTTTGGGCTTTGAGCAGTTGTGATTATAATGTTGGTGAAATTAAAAAATAAATCCAACTCAAAGAAGCCAGAATGTTCTGTATAGTTTATCCATCAAGAGACTAAGGCACAACATTTTCAAGTTGAAAATTTAAAATTTTCGTAAGATTTTGAGTCTCCATTCATACAACAGCAGTGATTGGAGCCACTGAAGGTGCAACTTTTTGAAAACACCCTCACTCTTTCTCCATGGAAACAGGGGGGGGGAAATGCTACTTTTCTGAAATGCTGGTCATGCGCATGCGCACCGCAGCTGTAGCAAATATGGAGTTCCCCTGCACAGATTGGCCATAACAACAATGGTGGCCGGCCTCCAGAGTGTTATGACTCCCAGTCCATATTCTCCTGGGAGAAGTTTAAAGTTGAGAGTCAATAGCAATCAACTTTGCTGTCTGTCCATAAATATCTCTGTGTCCTTGACTTTGTTAATGTTTATGGGGTATTGTTGGGTGTGTAGGTTCATTACAAAAATGGCCAACAGTATCAACGCATGGCCTGGCGCATGCCATGACGTATATGGCGGAAACATTGAAAACGATGTAGTTCGCATTTGCTACATCGTTTTGAGTGTTTCCGCCAAATACATCATTTTCAAAACGTTACTGTGTAGACACAAAACACACCTGAAACGAAAGCACAAAAACCATGTGTTTTCACTTGAAATGTTGTCATGTAATTGGGGCCTATTTCAGTCAGTTAATGCCATGAAGCAGCATTTTATTGACATATGGGATCCCTTTTTGAAAGATGAGTGATGATTACAGTGTTTTGTTGAATTTCACCTTCAGTTTTTGTGAGATTACAGATTACGACATGATTTCATCAAATATATTTACGTCATGTTCATATTCCTATGTTGGATACAAACAAGAGTTCTATTCAGGGAAAAAACATTTTATCTGGGCAATGTGAACACGCGCACAGACTCTGAACCAGACTAACAAGTGATCTCTGGTCCCCTTGAAAACCTGGGTCTCGGTTCATGTACAAACAATCACTCTAGCGGGTGGGGTGAGAGGATGGGAGGAGAGGACATGACATAGTGCACAATGCATTCTGGGTTGTAAACAAACACAGCTGTCCACGCGAGTCAGAAGAAGCCGACACAGAAAGAAAAAGTTGGAAATTATGTTGCAGCCAGACCTGAAGTACTGAGGAAGAAGTAGAGATGAAGAAGTAGTTAGAAAGGCGCTCATTGATATCGGGCCTGAAGATTATATATTGCAGTTGTTTGTGGCTACTCCTTAGCCATGAGCTAACTCGCCTAGCCACCACAGGGTAAAGCGGCAAGACTTCGCGTTTTGGTCCGAATCAAGCAATGATCCATGTTCCCTCTTTAAATCCTCTCTGATTATTGTTTGTTTGGGACAGCTGAACCCCCAAACTAGCAGCTGTTGGAATTGCGTGACGTTTTCCAGGCAGTTTGGTCTCAGATCTCAAAAGTTAATGTGAACACCACCTGAAACAAATGAAGGTGTGAATATTCTCTGCTCCCCTCCCTCCCAAATGAACATGAGTCCCAGACTATCCGAATGTGAAAGGCCCTTTAGTTAGAGCGCTCTTGCTTCACAGCGAGAATGTCATGGGTTCAAGTACAGCCTGGGGCCTTTCTGTGTGGAGTTTGCATGTTCTCCTCATGGGTTTCCTCCGGGTACTCCGGTTTCTTCCCACAGTCCAAAAATATGGAGGTGAGGTTGACTGGTGACACTTAATTGCCCCTAGGTGTGAATGTGAGTGTGTGTGGTCTTCTGTCTGTATGTGTGCCCTGTGACAGACTGGCAAACTATCCAGGGTGTATCCTGCCCTCATCCATAGTGAGCTGGGATCGGCTCCAGCACCCCACGACCCTGAACAGGATAAGCAGGATAGAAGATGGATGGCTGGATGGGTATTTGGTTAGAAATTGCAATCATTTGATTTTCCAGGGAACAGAATAAATCACAAAATCAAAGACTTATTGATCTAAAAAGACAAGTGTGATTTCTTTTTTTTCTTTTTTTCCTGTAACCTGAAAGCCCTCTGCCGGTCTGTTCCACTCTCTTTCCTGCTGCTTATTACACAAAGCAACTGTGTCAGTGTCCTGATTTGGAGTTAATACGATGCTTCCTCTTCATGTGGAAGCCAGTGTGGCCTTCTGAGTGATGCCATGATGTCACCTCGCATTGTGTGTGTGTGTGTGTGTGTGTGTGTGTGTGTGTGTGTGTGTGTGTGTGTGTGTGTGTGTGTGTGTGTGTGTGTGTGTGTGTGTGTGTGTGTGTGTGTGTGTGTGTGTGTGTGTGTGTACGTGAATACACAAACACGCTGGGCAAAACACTACCTCTGCTACTTCCCTCCATTCCCCCTCTTTAGACAGCGTGGCATTGTTTCCGAGCCAAAATTACCACATCAGCAGCACTCCGAATACACCCCACATCCTTCGCTCTCAACCCAACGACAATGAGGGAGAAATCCTTCTTTTGGAAGCAGAGAGAGGGGGATTTCTTCTCTCTCCAGTTCCCAGCGTGGTAATAAATGCCATGAGAGCTTTACTAATTGGCCACTTAATCTTTTGGGATGAGCAAGTGGACGGTCAGAGAGGGTGAGAGAGGTTGGATATGGAGAGAGAGAGAGAGACAGAGAGAGAGAGAGATGTAGAAGTCTGTCTTAGTGTGTTTAGGTGAGTTTGTTTTACTTGAGATTGTATGTGAATGTGCTTCGATGAACATCTGTCAGTGTGTACTGTGTGCGTTTGTGTGTGGATGATGCTTGTGTTTCCAGCTTGTCCATGTCTGCATACGTGTGACACTGTGTGTGTGTCTGAAGGTGTGTGTGTGTGTGGTCAGGGTGTGGGGGTGGGTGGGGGTTCGCCGCCACTTCCTGATGATTCATCGATGGAAAACACAATTAACTCCCTCACTGCCTCCCAATTATTTCCGCAGATTAAAGTCTCCCAACTGAGACGATGAACAATTGAGGACGGACAAACGCCTGAATCAAATGTTCCACTGGTCAAACTGTCCAGCAGCGCCTGTTTTCACACTCGGGGAGTCATAGCTACCTAACAGCTGTCAGCTGGGTCTGCCCTGTCAGTCCGAACCAAGTGCCTCCTGTTTGCCTGAGGCCTCCGCTATCGCTCTCTTTCTTTCTTTTTTTCCTGTCAGTCTGGTGCAGCTGTGTTGATGGCAGTCATATTGCTCATGGCCTTATCATATTAATCAATCAGCAAACAGTGGAGGGAGCGGTGATAGAATTGGTGGAAGAGGAAATGGGAAGGGACGGGGTGTTTACCTTCTACAGCTGGTTGGAAGTGCAGTCCAGACACATTTAGCAAATGATTAAACTAAATAAAGTCATTTTAAAATGGTTTGGATGAGGAGTGTCAAACTAATTTTATTTTAGGGGCAATATAGACCAGTTTCATCTTGAGTGGGCCGGACTGGTGAGATAGTATCATAACAACCTTTAAATGTAAGTGTTTCTTTGTTGCGGTGCAGAATATATGTTATGAAAATGTCCATATTTTCACAAAACCAAATAATATGGAAACTGACTACAAGCTCTCTCTTTTTTTTTTTCTTCTTTTCTTCCCTTGGGGCAGCTTAGGCAAACAATATTTTGTGATTGACAGTTTTTGCTCTTGCAACAGGACGAGATTTGGAATCTCCTCAACCCCAACCCCACAGAGCAGAGAAGGCCCCAGCAGTGCCCTGGCAACAATCTCAACATAAAGCCAATATCAAGGATACGTTCTGGTGCAAAATACAGTGAAATGTCAAATTCTTGAAAAATCTTCTCCTATAGCTATTAGATTATGCATGTTTTTACAAACTCACCCTGACGGCATGGCTTTGAGGCTAGTTTGATAGCAACGAGATAGGCAGTCTTAGTGTTGTTTTTTTGTCCGCTACTCGTATGAAATATGTTAAAATATCAATGTTTTCTTTAAAATTTTTACTAGGGCCAGACCGATTAATCAGCCAATTATAGTCATTAGAGAATAATCACTAATCGGTCAAGGATAGGCTGATTGATGCAGATGTTCACACATATTTTTCAGTAAAATGCAAGGAATATGGCGTTTTTTTCTTATGTCCTTCTGTTGTGTATCCAGTAGAGGATGCTCTGACTCCTTTCATGTAATGCTTCAGTCACCCCATAGTAGGGTGAAATAGTGAAAGATGAAAAGCCGATTGTGTGTCTACTGAACCGAGGGGTTTACCGCAATAACCTTTTGTGAAAAAAAAAAAAAAAACCCAACTCATTAAGTTTCTCATGATTTGCTAAAAGTAACCGGAAGCTAAATTACAGATAAGTACATGCAATGTGGAAGCTGAGGTTGATCAGTATTGAGATGAAGTGAGTAATCAGGTTAAAATGGTCTGAATGTCTGGTGAGGAGAGATAGGGGATATATTGGCCAAATATTGGACTTGTGTTCTTTATGAGGCCACATTTACACCTACCAGGGGTTTTACAGAAACGGATATTTCCCCCTCTCTGTTTAAAAAAACATCTTGATATATAAATCTGCTTATACACCTGGTTCAGAGCTACTCCGCTTTAGACACAACTGGAGACATAGAGTTTATCCAGATCCCTCCTGTGGCTGGAGTTTTCAGGAATCCTCATTTGTGGTGAGTCGTAGCTGCGTTTATGTGTAAATGCACAACCCAAACGCAGAGAAATATCACAGTTTTTTCAAATACGGGTACATGTAAACGCAGCCTCAGGCTTCTTGTCTTCCCCTTCTCGTCTGTGATTGCTGCTCCCTGCCATGATGTGTTTCACCTGAGTGTGTGATTGTCTGCACCTGGTGGCTGTGGTTTATATTGGTTGTCTTCTTTGTGTTGTCGGTTTGTGTGTGTTTCTGTGTGGGTATAGCTCTCCAGTGTGTCAGAGACCGTTTACACGTCGCAAAAGCTGTGATATTTCAATGTGTTTGGGCCTTTTGTTTACACGATTTGGAAAAACACTCCATCTTTCCGTTAGCATATAGATGGGGGGAGGCAGAGTTTAACGTCACAGTTTGCGTCAGAAGCGTCATCAGCATCATATATTTGGTTACTGCGATGACAATGGATGCTGTGAAAGCCATACCAAAAGTGTCGTTATGCTTCACGTTACACTGCCCCCTATAGGTTTGGCATGCTCATAGTAGCTCTTAACCAGGTTTTTATGCGAGTTTGCCTAAATTAATTTTTTTTTTTTTTTTATTTTATAATCTGGTGTGAACAATGCTATTTTGGATGACCTAGAGGGGAGAAATGTCCTATTTAGTAAATACCCAGCTATGTGCAAATGTGGCCTCAGTCTGTGTCCATCTTTCCAGTGCCTCAGCAATAGTGTTTTGCTTTGGTTTTTGGTTTGCTCCAATAAAATGAGCTTCTGTTCCACCAACGGCGGTGTCTGGCGTCCTAAGTCCTCCCCTGAGCCAAACGTAACAGTTGGAGCTATCGGACAGGAGGTTGACAGCGGATGTAGCGAAGGAGTCAGTTGAAGAAGATGAACGTTGGAATACAATATCAACTTTAGATTACTGAAAAGAAGCCCACACAAATGAGTTGGAGCTGGGAAAAAAAAAATGGATGATCTGATACAGGCTCCGACTGAGAGAAGTCTTCCCAGAGACATTCGTCACAATATATTTAAACCCTTACAGTGTTTCCAGCAACAATGACATGCAACCCGTTAATGAGCTCCATTTCTGTGGTTTCTCACACCATGTGTTTCTTACTGATGACGCTGAAGCTTTTGTCGCCTCTTTCTACTGTGCTGGCATTTCTTGCTATTTCTGGCCAACCGCTGTTGATGAGAGACAAACTGAGGTCACCGCTTTGTTAAATACATCAATTCAACAACATCTCAACCGGGCTAAACGAACAAAGGTCTGGAGTGAATCACCATTCAGCAATGATGCCAAATGCAATTAGGCTCATGATGAATTTCACCTTCACCGGCGTTACCAGGTGCTTTATTCAGTGAAACAATAGAAGACGAGGTAATTTTCTGAAGAAGATGGATCAGACTACCTTATGTGTCAGTTATTATGACTAATAACCTTGACACTGATATTGATTAATAATGAAGAGCACCCAGCTAAGAAATTTACCACCAGCAGCCATTTTTATTTATGCTACTTGTTGGTTTTTTGAAGCTTCCTAATTCCGGGCGGTTGTCAAACCCCAACGCTTTGATTTAAATGTATTGGGTTCATGATAGAGCATAAAAATGGTGGGACAGAAAGTCAGTCGGCCCTCATCCTGTGTTTGCTACAGGCTCAGATCTTATTTGACTAATAACCTTGATCCCACTAAATATTTCTTCATTGATGTAGCATAATGATGGCACCTGTCCGTGCCCATTAGGTTTATATAGGTTCAACCAGTCATGGTTGGGAGTGACTTCAGGGCCTTGATTTGTACCATATATGAAGCCTCCTGGGAGCATTAGGGATTGCGATTTATTTATCAAGAGTTTGATAGTAGATGTAGGAAAAAGCACAGAGTTACAGAGTAACTAAAAGAAACTCGTAATAAGCTAAACACTTCATCAATCTCTAAATCGATTTTCTTTTGTTGATGTGCAATAGGTTAGTCATTTACCCAAAGAGTGTGCTCACGCCGATCCAAAGCATGTGCATATGGCATGTTGTTTACCTATTTCAGAAAGCTGCTCCGAGTCACAGTAGATAACAACATAACATAGCAAGAGTAAAAACTATCTGACTGCATGAGAGTCATTGCCCCGATGTTTTGGTTTTCTCTTTTGTTTCCTGAAGTCGACATGTTACGGAGACTTTACTATCTGATCACGCAAGCAAGGATCACAGATGTCAACAGGAGTGCCAGAAGCATTCATGTAAGATCAGAGATGTTTTAAAGCTGATTAGAAAGTAGAAACATGTCTGACCCATTGAAGCAACGCTCTTCTCTTTAGATCAGATTATTTCTCAGAAATGTTCAGCTTTTTTGTTGATATTTACTCTTTTATTTTATCTCAGCGCTCTCTTCATCAGGCTCCTAGAAACGCCTGGAAGTTGAATTGGATGCTTCCGAGGCCTTTCGCTGATGGCCATCTGAGGCTCCGTTTACATGACAACATTTCACGTGACATCACCTGATCCGTTTAAAAAAAAAAGTGATGTGTTCACACTGCTGCAGTGGACACACTGACAACAATTTAGTTAGTATGCCGGGCCACGGGAGGGCGCTGTAGCTTGTTTATTAATGAAACCACACAGACATGTGTGCAGAGAACAATACGCTATAAATGTGAACAAAATCGAGAGTACCATTCGAGACACTCGTCTGGACTGATGACAAATCGGATGCTATCAAGGGTGAAGCTCAACTATTAAACTAATGATATGTATTATAAAACTAGAAAATCAAAAGTAAAGAAAGTTTTCCGGATACACTCGAATTCATTGTCGTATAAACGGGGCCCGAGTGCCCCACAGTATTCTGATTGGGAACGGTGGGAGGTCCAGCTTTTACTGTATGGTCCAGTTAAGCTGGCTCTCTGTCTTCATGACTCTGAGTTCACACAGTACAAGAGTCTTGTGTTTTCACTTTCCCAAGCAGACCTAAATAAAGCCTTCTCTCAGAGCCTTGTGGCCTGTGATGAACAGACGGGTGGGGTCGGGGGAGTGGTGTGGTGGTGGTGGTGGGGGGGGGGGGGGGGGGGGGGGGGGGGGGTAAAGTTGGTGGTGGGGTGGTGGCATTACACATAGGTAAATGCCAACATGTTTGGGATGGTAATCCAGGATAAGTCTCCAGTTGGCTGATGACCAAACATTCATGCGCGGTACAATAGGTTTTGGCAGGTGTCCAGAAGTGAACTTACTTTGGGTTTAACAGTAAAATTCATTCTGACTCTGTTTTTTTTTTGTTTTGTTTTTTTCTTTTAGTTTTGTGGGAAAAGGTTTTGATAATTAATGCTGGCTGGATTTAAGTAAGAATGGCGTGGGGGGGGGGGGGGGGGGGGGGGGGGAGCTTTTTTTCCACCATGTGTTTGGTTTTGTGAATAAATTTGGGGATAGCCCTTAACTCCCACCCTGCTCATAAAGTGTTTGTTTTTTTCTCTTTTTCCCCTGGAGTGGATTAACTTTAAGTGCCTCTGTGTCTCTTAAAATCTCTTTCATTTTTTTTCTCTGCGGTTCAGCTCATATCACCAACCCTCCCCTGTATCTCTCTGTTTTCAACAACAGTGGCATCTCTAACAGGAGAAGTGGTTGGGTGCTTTAGGGTCACCAAACCTTTGCACCGTCACCAAACCCCAATATGGTGACATTCTGCTTCCAGGAAATGAAGAGGGGGGGGGGGACACAGCAAACTTTTCCCTAGGGGTTGTTAAAAATAAACTTGATATATGCTTGGCTTGGAAAGTTTGGTCTGAGAAATAGAAGAAGGAGCAGGAAGGGATTGTTTAGAAAACTTTCATCTAATATGTCAATTTTGAAGAGAAACAGTAGTTACAATGAAAATACCTCAATTGATTAAACAATTAGGATTTAGAGGTGGAATACTAGATAGAAATGTGTCATAGATAATAAATCCATTTTTAATGTTCTGGTACAATCACTGGTTGGTTACGCTTATGCCCGTGTAAAATGTTCCTTCAGTAGTATTCCCGAATCTGAAGTCTTTCACTCTCTGCCCTTCCTGCATGATTCATTGTGTGTTCATGCTGCCCTATCAAATGAATTACAGTAATAGTACAGCGTACAATGGCCATACTAAATAGTTCTGCACATGCACGAGTGAGTACAGGGACATATAAATGTCTGAGTACTCACTATTGTTAATGTTTATAGAGCATTGTTCCCTTTGCCCTTGTGTGTTTGGAGTCATAACAAAAAACAGCCAACATCACCCACTAGTGGCCCAACATGAAAACCTCATCATTTTCATAGTTTCTGCCATTTCTGTGTAAAAGGAGATCGTTTTCAACACAATGTATAAACTCTAAGCTTTTTTTAAACGAAAACATAAAAAAAATGCGTTTTCACATTAAACGTCACGTAAACGAAGCCTCAGCTGCATTAGCACGTCGTCTTAAAAGCTTTTCGCATGTTAGTCATTCTTCTCAACTGTTTTGTTGCTGCTTCTTCATATTGCCTTTTGTTCATAAATCTGCCCCAGCGTCCAGATTATAGAGCGCTTTTCCTCTAAATAACTGATGTAATTTTAGCTTAACTTAATGGCTCGATCACTCATTCAACTGATCCAGACAGTGCTGACAGCTCAGCTAATGAGTCACAACAACTCTACAATAATGCGGCTATTTGTATATTATCAGGACAGTCTCACTGAATTATCGATCAAAATGAAAGCACTAAGCTTATGAGTAACTAGTTACTTACTGTAGTTTTTTTTTTTACCATATCTCCATTATTTTGCAAAGCATTAACTATAATCTGAGGCCCCATTTACACAACGTTTTCAAGTGAAAATGCAAAACTTTTGTTGCGTTTTGAGTGTCTGTTTACACGACAGGGGTGCTCAGAGCCACTGAAAACACAACCTGTTGATTTTCATTTTCAGCTTTTCTGCTCTTTCCATATAAAGAAAGATCCTTTCCAAAATGTTGCTTTTAAACGTGAAACTTTTCTGAATAGAAAAACGATCCATTTTCACTTGAAATGTTGTCACGTAAATGTGTCCTGAGTATCCATGGTAACTGTTTAGTGTCAGGGCCTAATTTTCAGAAACTTGCACAATACTGGCAATGATTGAAAATGACATCATGCTGATGACCATACTTTTTAAATTGCTTCACAAACTATTCTAAATAGTAAAGCACAGTGTGTACAGGGCAGAAAATAGTTTCCTCAGAACTTTTGATTGAATGGGAAAGCCCAGTCAATCTTATAAAAAAAATCCAAGCAATGAATTCACCCTAAATTTGAGTTCGGTTTAAGAAAATCTGAACTTTTAACCAAAAGCGCATCATCTTCATAGAGTTAACTTTGCTAACACGTTCAGGTTCGTCTATTGGAATGGGCCTGGACCAGTGATGCCAATGCATATTAATAAAAATAAGAATTCCTCTTCTGTTGTGTCGCCTCCTTCACTAAAAGGGAATGTTATGCACAGTTATGTGGCACAAAGCTCCAGAGCGCTGCACAGAAGCTATTTACAATAATCGACTGGCCTCTCAGATGTTTTTATTAAATTAAATGACGTACAATTAGAATCCAAAGGCAAACTGCTGAAGGAGGGATTAACACTCCCTCCTTCAGGGAAAGTGACTGTGACTGTATTATATATTTAACAGAGAAAGGCCGATTAAGTTAGCTGAGCTATTTTTAGTTGTGCAGCACCCTATAAAAAAAACAAAACTATTTTTTCTTGTTCCTTTCAAACAGGGATGTTTCTGTCTGCAGCTCTTTCTCACACTGGAGGTTTCCCAGCAGGAAGCTTCACTGCCCTGAAAACTGACTGTGGAAGAGACGGAAAGAAGAAAAGAGACAGAACAGAGCAAGTGAGATGCATGAGAGAGCTCCGAGGAGGAGGAAGAGGCACAGCGCCGCCTTTCAAGTGTGGTTCTGACCCATTACGGTGGGTGTGCGGTGTGTGTGTGTGTGTGTGTGTGTGTGTGTGTGTGTGTGTGCGCGTGTGTGTGTGTGTGTGTGTGTGTGTGTGTGTGTGTGTGTGTGTGTGTGTGTGTGTGTGTGTGTGAGTGAGTGAGTGAGTGAGTGAGTGAGTGAGTGAGTGAGTGAGTGAGTGAGTGAGTGAGTGAGTGTGTGTGTGTGTGTGTGTGTGTGTGTGTGTGTGTGTGTGTGTGTGTGTGTGTGTGTGTGTGTGTGTGTGTGTGTGTGCGTGCGTGTGTGTGTGGGTGCGTGTGTGCGTGCGTGTGTGTGTGTGTGTTGCAGTGACGCTGTAGCAACACCAAACCTTTCAAAGATTTGTAGCTATGTGTCAAAAGGAGACAGACAACAAAGGCTGTGATTGGTCGGCCATACTAGATAATACTTTCTGGTACTACACTTGTCCAGTTTGTTCCATATACCCAAGAACTAAAGCTCAGTTTGTATGGAGACAGTTGGATGTTTATTTCTAACATATCACATTTAAATAGAATCGCAAATGCTTCAATCTCCGTCCAAACGACACATCATCGTGTGCCACAAAGTAAACACGATACCACCAAGCTTCATGAGATTTCACGACAGATCCTCCAGAAACGTGATGCTCGCCACCGTTATGGTGGTGAATTACTTTGCAGCACATGTAACCTTTGACGTCAAGGTTGTATGTTATCGAGGCAACGGACTGCCGTTTGCTTTGTATCAACGGGGAAGCATAAACTAGGCTTAAGGCTTCAACTTTGCATGATCCAGCCTCTACGTGCCTATGTGGACTATGTTGAGGTTTGTCACCCACGTGACTAAATGTCATAAATTGTTGTGCCGCCATATTGGACATCCGCGGTAGCGGTAAACACAATCAATCACAAGTAAACACTATCATGAAACAGCAGTCGGCAGGAGTGATAAATTCCTTTTTAAGTGTTCAAACTATGTCAGCAAGCCACTAAGTAAATCTGCCCACAGCTGTGCGGTCATCTGGACGGAGGAAGGATGCAGAGATTTGTGGATAAACTGACACAGTTGGGGATAGATGACCCATATCTGTTCCCTCCTGGTTTGTTTGCTCATGTTGTGAAGTGTGATCTGGCCACTGTGCCCCAGTTTGAGGATCCCGATCTCCACCACTGTGCATGGTCATTTGGTGATAAGCCTGGACGTTCTGTGGTATGTGCCAGGATGCGAGGTGTCATCAGTGTGTGTGTGCGTGGCCCCTTTAATAGACGCTGGGGGGACTCCTCAGTGAGCAAAGTGTGTGACGGAGGAACGGTGAGAGAACCAGGAGATCGGAGCAGGTCTCGCCGCTCCCCTGTGGTTCCCGACCACGGTCTGGAGACTGGAACAGGAGATACTAACGTCTGGAATTGAACCATTAAAAACTGTCCACACAGAAACAAACTACCAACCTGATATGAATTTGGCAGAGCAGAGTCTGGAGTACTTACTTGTCTCCCAGCCTTCCATCCTCACAGCTGCAATCCGTCTCTCCCTTCTCTCCGGGTCAGCAGGGAAACCATAAAATGAGAGTGTTGTTAGTGCTGCAGCCGACAGCTACACTAACGATGCCCATCTTCTCTGATATATGATCAAATTATTCCTAAAATGTGACTGTTTAGCGTGTTGTTTACAGTCAGGGGTTGCCCAGTCGACCTCTGCCGTCACGTGATAAACCTCAATAGAGAAATGTGTTCCCAAACAGTGGTTTCTGGTCGTGCTCCTGAGCGCAGGAAGTGGTTTTCAGTGAATAATCATGTCTTTTCTTAAGGTAGTACTGCGGGTCACCAGCAATCAATATTGACATTTGACCTATCCAGGTTCCCAAAGTTTTTACAGATTGGTGAATGTATTCACAAACATTGCACATCAGACAAGAAACCTTCACTGTTCAATTTTAAAAACTCATCTTAAAACCCGATGAATCAATTGGCTTTTAACCCGGCTTGAGGTTCTGCTCCTGTTTTTGTCGTTACCCATTTATTGTTTTTCATTGCATTTTTGTCATTCTCTAGTTTGAACTTTACATTTTCATGTCTATTCATGTACAGCACTCTGGTTCAGCTGGAGTTGTTTTAAAGTGATTTCCAAATAAAGTTGAGAGTTGAGTTGGGATCTTCATTCACTGTTACTCTGAGTGACTGCCTCGCTTCAGTGCTCTTTTCTTAGTTACTGTCATGACCAAAGGTGCGATGGCTGACTTTTTCATCAATAAAACTACTTTGGTAGCAATTTGGTGTCTCAGTTACAGACTCCCCCCCCCCAGATGTATCAATGATATCAAGTCAAACTTAAAATGAGCTTAATTTATTAATTGAAAATCTTTCAATCTCATCTGATATTGTTCAATCGTGAATATAACATGGCTTCATGATCATTCAAAGTCATTATATTTTGACCGTATTTACATAAAAAAAACATTTTTAACAACCTTCTGGTCATTGGGGTTGTATTTGTACAGTTTTAAATTGTTATCGACCACCTTTAGTGGGAAGAAGACAAACTTCAAATGCAATCTGTGTAATGTACATCCTGACTACTAAGGTCTGTTGTGGTCAGAGTGTCATGATCTGGGGTTT